>NC_133325.1:203078502-203678502 GCF_042186555.1 Aquarana catesbeiana
AAGGGCCCAAAAAACATCCCTGGGAATTACAGACCAGTTAGCCTAACATCAATAGTATGTAAACTATTGGAGGGGATAAGGGACTATATACAAGATTTTAGTAATAAGAACGATATCATTAGCAGTAATCAGCATGGATTCATGAGGAATCGTTCTTGCCAAACCAATCTATTAACCTTCTATGAGGAGGTGAGTTGCCATCTATATAAAGGAAGGCCCGTAGACGTGGTGTATCTGGATTTTGCAAAAGCATTTGACACAGTCCCCCATAAACGTTTACTGTACAAAATAAGGTCCATTGGCATGGACCATAGGGTGAGTACATGGATTGAAAACTGGCTACAAGGGCGTGTTCAGAGGGTGGTGATAAATGGGGAGTACTCAGAATGGTCAGGGGTGGGTAGTGGGGTTCCCCAGGGTTCTGTGCTGGGACCAATCCTATTTAATTTGTTTATAAACGACCTGGAGGATGGGATAAACAGTTCAATCTCTGTATTTGCAGACGATACTAAGCTAAGCAGGGCAATAACTTCTCCGCAGGATGTGGAAACCTTGCAAAAAGACCTGAACAAATTAATGGGGTGGGCGACTACATGGCAAATGAGGTTCAATGTAGAAAAATGTAAAATAATGCATTTGGGTGGCAAAAATATGAATGCAATCTATACACTGGGGGGAGATCCTCTGGGGGAATCTAGGATGGAAAAGGACCTGGGGGTCCTAGTAGATGATAGGCTCAGCAATGGCATGCAATGCCAAGCTGCTGCTAATAAAGTAAACAGAATATTGGCATGCATTAAAAGGGGGATCAACTCCAGAGATAAAACGATAATTCTCCCGCTTTACAAGACTCTGGTCCGGCCGCACCTGGAGTATGCTGTCCAGTTCTGGGCACCAGTCCTCAGGAGGGATGTACTGGAAATGGAGCGAGTACAAAGAAGGGCAACAAAGCTAATAAAGGGTCTGGAGGATCTTAGTTATGAGGAAAGGTTGCGAGCACTGAACTTATTCTCTCTGGAGAAGAGACGCTTGAGAGGGGATATGATTTCAATTTACAAATACTGTACTGGTGACCCCACAATAGGGATAAAACTTTTTCGCAAAAGAGAGTTTAATAAGACTCGTGGCCACTCATTACAATTAGAAGAAAAGAGGTTTAACCTTAAACTACGTAGAGGGTTCTTTACTGTAAGAGCGGCAAGGATGTGGAATTCCCTTCCACAGGCGGTGGTCTCAGCGGGGAGCATTGATAGCTTCAAGAAACTATTAGATAATCACCTGAATGACCGCAACATACAGGGATATGTAATGTAATACTGACACAAAATCACACACATAGGTTGGACTTGATGGACTTATGTCTTTTTTCAACCTCACCTACTATGTAACTGTTATTGGGAGGAGTACCCCCTTCATCAATAAGCATCAGGGAGGATTTGGTCCAGTTAATCTGGAGTCCCGAGTATCTTCCAAACTCCACTATGGTGGACATAGCTTCTGTGAGATATTTGTCTACGTCTCCAAGCAGGATCATGGTATGGTCAGCGTATAGCATCAATTTCTCCTGCTTGTCTCCGTATCGAAATCCGACAATATTAGGGTTGGCTCTTACTTTAATGGCCAGGGGTTCTATGGCTAGTGCGAAAAGCAGGGGTGACAAAGGACACCCCTGCCTCGTGCCTCTTCCTAAATTGAAAGTGTGCGACATAGCCCCAGATGCCCAGATAGCTGCCTGCGGGTTGTGGTACAGTAGACGCACCCACAAGATAAAAACATGTCCAAATCCGAAGCGTTTAAGAACTCCCCACAAGTACTCCCACTCTACGCCATCGAAGGCCTTCATAGCATCCAGTGAGAGCAGAGCCCTCTGTACCACATTATCCGCCGCGGATTGCATATTCAGGTAAAGCCGTCATAAGTTTACTGCCGTTGACTTATTGGGCATGAACCCCGCCTGATCAGGGTGAACGATGGCCACAATGGCCCCATTCAACCTCATCGCAAGGACCTTAGCTAAAAGCTTATTATCACTCTGCAAGAGAGATATGGGCCTATATGAACCAGGATCTGTCGGGTTTTTCCCTGGCAGCGTTAAGTACCATTAGTAACTTGGGTAAAAGTATGTCAGCGTATTGCTTATAAACCTCTACGGGTATCCCATCTGCCCCGGGGGCCTTACAGTTGGGGAATGCCGCTAATGCTGTTTATAATTCGTCCAAAGTGAGGGGAGCATCTAGATCCTCTTTTTGGCCCTTTGTGAGTTGTGGGAAGTCAATGTCCTGCAAATAATTTGCCAGTTCCTCCGGGGTGTATCACCCCGTTGGAAGATAGAGAGTCTCATAGAACCTGGCCAGTTCCATCAATAAAAGGTCAGGGGAGTTTACCAACCTACCCTCCGATGTTTTAATGGCTCCTATGACAGGGGGCGCTGTTGAGAGTTAGCTATCTTGGCCAGAAGGCGCCCAGTACTTTCTCCCTCCTCGTAAAATGCCAACCTGGAGAAGAATAGCCTTTTCTCTGCCGTAGAGGATAGCAGCCGCTCATAAGCAGATTGAGCTGACTGCCATGCCTCCCTAGCGGAGCCAGTCGGGGTTTGTACATAAGTCTCCTCCAAAGCCACTACCTGCCTCTCAAGTTCCTCCTTATGTTCTGATGAATTCTTTTTAACCTTGCCTATCTCTGAAATATCATAGGATGATACTTTTTTAAACCAGCAGATATCATCATACGCTTAAGTGGGGAACCCAAGCCTCTAACATTCCAAGAGATTATTGGCAGTTCAACCATTGGGCAAAACGGTGCATGGCTTTAAGGAGCAATGCAGTATAAGGTTCATTTCCATAAAGCTCTTGAACCTATCTGAGTCTGCAAGGCAAAGTGGAAGTGGGGGATCCTCCCCCCGGAGATGTGGTGGGGTCTTTGACAGCACATACCGCTTCCGGTCAGGGAGTTCAAACTTGGTTCTCAAGTCAATGAGGTCGGTAATAAGAATTGGTATAATGCAGCATTTCCAAGAAATAATTCTTCGGTAGTGTATTCCTTGGTAGAAATATAAGAAAAAACAAAAAAAACAGGCTGCCAACGGGACACGCCCATAGAAATGAAGTTGAAACCAAAGCCAGCGTGGCTTGCTCACTTTATCTCTCACGTAGAAAGAACGCATTTTCTCTTGCCTACTTCACAAGATAGCTCACTGTTCACGTAGCAATACCGAGGTTCCCAGCAGCATAAAGCAAAAACATTCCCCAAAGTAAAAAAGTGTGGGTAATAAAAACTGTAGGATCCAGTGGGAATATCAGCACCATCCAAAGGGGAATAAGTGAGCAACAAACAAGTCCACTGTAATGCAGTATTGTGGGACTCCAGAAGTTATCAAGACTATGCATGTCAGGCGGGCCTGTCTCCATCTTCTCTGTCTCGGTGTCTTAAGGCCTGTTTGTTACGATCTAGCCACATGGCTGCGTCTTGGGCTGATTCAAAGAAATGGGCCTGTCTGTCAGCGATGACTCTCAGCTTAGCCGGGTACAGCATGGCATATGGAAGCTGCAGAGCCCGTAGGTGCCGTTTCACATCTGAAAACTTGGCCCTGCGTTTTTGTAACTCTGTGGAAAAGTCGGGGTAGAACGACACTCTGACCCCTTTCACCTGGACATTAACCTTTTCCCGTGCATTCCTCAGAACCGCTTCTCTGTCTCTGTAATGTACAAGGACGGGCCTGGGGGGGGGGACTCCCGGTTGTGGCGGGCGACCTGGTGTGCGGTGTGCCCTCTCCACTGTAAAGAATTTGGAAAAGGCTTCTCTTCCAGATGTCTCTACCAGCCAGGTCTCTACAAACGTGGTGGCATCCCTTCCCTCTATTTTCTCTGGCAGTCCTACAATGCGTATGTTGTTGCGTCTTAAGCGATTTTCCATATCATCTGCTCTGTTATTGGTATCCTTAGCAAGTTGATAGGCCGCATGTGCCTCTCGAGCCACTGGTGGGAGTTTGTCTTCAATGTCACTCACTCTGCTTTCCACTGCAGTCGTACGCTCCTGTCTCAACAGGGATACATCCTCTCTCAGCCTTCCAAATTGCTCTTGAAGAGTGTTCACAGAAGCTGTGCAAACGTGCACAGCCTTAAGTATATCAGCTAAGGTTGGCTGTTCAGTATCTTCACTGTCTGTGTGGAGAGGGGGGGGGGGCGCTCTGCTGCAGCATCTGCCCTCTCCCTGCATATCAGTGTACAATGTGTCCAGCTCTCCCATCTCATGTGCCTCTTCCTGGGACAGTGCAGCAGACCCCCCTGCTTCTTTTACCCGGTGCCCCCCTAGCTTTTGGGTATAATACACCATGTCTCTTGGGTATTCCTTACCCTGTAGCTTCTGTGCCTTCTTACTAGCCGCCTCTTTATGTTTTTCACTTCCCCTCGGTGTGCGCTGTGCCAGGGCCGTGGCAGCGCCATCTTGGATTTCGGAGGTCATGATTTCCTCCTTTTTCTTCACTTTCCCCCTTGTGCAAAGGGCCGGTGGATGGTCTGGGAGGGTGAGAGGGTCGGTAGCCAGCTGGAACGCCATTTTTTGGCACCGGATTGCTGCTGGGAAAGGATCGGTTCAATGTGCTGGAGTGGAGCTGTGAGAAACACTTCTTCTCACATGCCGGTCCTGGCCACGCCCTCCCATTTAGCACATTTATAGTTGCCTAGTTGTTACCCACCCCTCTCATTCATTGCTTGAGGGCATCCCAGGGTCTAATGAACACTGTGTCTTGTACTGTACAATTAAGATAAGAGAAATGTGATTTCCCTCTAAATTCCATATCTTGAAGTACAGTACAGGCCACCTTCTCCCCATTCTTCTGTTACCCTGGATTGCTTGCTACAAAACTGAGGATTCACAAAGTGGGATAGAGCTATAGGGAAGGCAGCTAGTGGATGTGGCCTCCAAAGCTTGCTAGTGTTCAACCAATCTTGTACCTGGAGGTAAAAGCCTATAACCCAGGGTCAATGAATACTTTGCCTGTTTCCTGTACTGCACTCCAAAATATGGAATCTAGAGGTAAATCAAATTTCCTCTTTTACTATTGTTGATCTGGCTACTTTGTAATTGAATAAGACCTTTGCGGCCCCAGTAAATTAGGTTTCTGGTCTTTAAAGACACTACAGATAAGACACCCTCTTCAAGGCATCCTACTCTCTAGAAGGATCAGCTCCGCAATCTGCAGAGGAAGTTGTGCAGGCCTTCATAGTTTGGGCAAAGTATATGCTTAATTTCAGAACATCAGACACAGGGAACCATGCCAGCTGATAGTTCTTGGATAATTTTTTGAGAGACTTGAGTTTCCCTGTAGATGCCTTGGAGGACTCCATAAGGCAGATTTCCTGGTTGGGCTCGTGTCTGTCTACATGAGATGGATCCTTAGGCTCAAGTGTTGGTCGGCAACACTTCTCTGCATGAAGCACATCGAGAGGCTACCCCTTGAGGGCAAAAGGTTGTTTGGACCATTCTTGGATACCTTCATTCAGAAGTTAACTGTGGGGAAAAGCATGCTCTTACCCATAAGAAGTGAGGTGAAGGTAACCGGTCAGAAAATGGTGTTGCCTTTGGAATCCAAGAAGAGGTAATTTTTTAAGCAGTAAGCTTCAGCCTCTAAGCAGAAGCCTACATCCCAGTTCAATAAAAAGGAACTGGATCTCCAAGTCTGGAATCCTGACTTTGCAATCATCTGGACTCAGGAAGTCACAGACAATTGGTTCTGCAGTGTGGTGTTCAGAGATTACAATCTGAAGTTTCACTACTATACCCAGGCTTTTTGCACTTAAGTGTATCTTTGGAGACACAAGAGTGGATTTCTTTGAAGATATGGAAAGGCTGCTATCCCAGGGGGTCATTACACCTCTAACAGTAGGGGAGAAGGCTCCCATGAATGTTTGGGCTGTTATGGACCTTAAGGGTTTCAACAAGTTCTCTAGGGATGCAGAATTTCATGATAGAGTCTATCCAGTTTGTTTGCTTCATCAAGGGGAACTTCCTGATGTCTGTGGATATCAAGGATTACTTTCTTCACATCCTGATTTTCTGGCCTTCCCAGCAGATTTTGGGATTCACAATAAAGGATCACCACTTTCAGTTCATATGTGACCCCCAGAGTGTTTCCAAGATGTTGACTTTTAATCTGGCAAGGACTTGGAGTATTCCCATTGTAGGGTACCTGGACAGGGTGCTTCCCTCAGAGCAATCGGCTTCAAAGATGACCTCAAATGTTCAGCAGACAGTACAGGTCTGAGAAAGGTTTGGTTGGTTGCTGAACCTTTAGATGTTGGCCTTGGTTCTGACATAACATCTGGAGTATTTAGACTTATGCCGCGCACAGACAATCGGAATTTCCGACAACCAAACCGTGGATTTATTTCCGACGGATGTTTGCTGAAACTTGTCTTGCATACACACGGTCGCACAAATGTTGTCAGAAATTCTGAACGTCAAGAACGTGGTGACGTACAACTCGTACGACGGGACTAGAAAAAGGAATTTCAATAGCCAGTGCGGCTCTTCTGCTTGATTCCGAGCATGCGTGGAATTTTGTGCGCCGGAATTGTGTACACATGATCGGAATTTACGACAACGGATTTTGTTGTTGGAAAATTTCCGACAACAAGCTCACATCGAACATTTGTTGTCGGAAATTCCGATCGTGTGTACGTGGCATAAGCCTTCAACATGGCACAAGCTAAGGTACTGCTTCCACAAGACTAGTGCTTGTTCTTTTTTGTTTCCCAGGTGGAGTCCCTGAGATCATTGGAAGGTCCCTTGATTATGGTCTATAAGTTGCAGGGGAAGATGGTAGCAGCCTTCAATGTTGTCACATGTTCCCCCGTTTTCATTCCAGGGCTTTACAATTCAATATCTGGTTGGTTTGTGACAAATGTCTGGCGTCTTTAGATTTGCCATTGCATCTGTCTTCCAAGACCAGGTCATCCCAGGCATGGTGGAATTTCACGCAGGTACTGAATGAGCGGAAGGTGTTCTGGAGAACCTCTGAAGTCAAGAAATGTGGTGGTCAGAGGAGCAGAAGTCAATCTGCAATCAACCTTATGGAGTTTCAAGCAATTTGGCTAACTCTCCTACTCTAGTTTGTCTGCCTTCAGGGTCTCCCTGCCGGGATGCATTTGCACAATGCCAGGGGTGGTAGCTTGCGTCAATCATCAAGGAGGGACAAGAAGTTACATTGCTCAGCAAGACCTTATATTGTTTTGAATAGAACTTCACATTCTGGCTTTCTCCTCAGTGCATATTCCTGGCATGGAAAATTGGCAGGTGGATTTTCTCAGCCATCAACATCTGTATTTAGAAGAATGGGCCCTTCACGTAGAGGAGTTTGCAAAGATGTGTTCAGGGTAAGGGGCACTGGATTTAAATCTCTTTGCATCCAAATTCATCAACAATCTCTCAGGCATTTGGGGTGGATGCCCTGGTGATTCCTTGAAATCAGTTTCCCTTGATCTGTGCTGTCCTTTCATTGCAGCTTTGTCCTTACTTGTTGTGCATAACGGTGGAAGACATTCCATTGATTCTGATTACACTTGCTTGACCAAAACAGACGTGTGCGCGAACATCATAAATCTCTTTGCAGGTGAGCTATGGGCTCTTCCACTTTGGCTAGATTTACTGGCCCAGAGTCGAATCTTCCATCCTGCTTTGATGGCATGACTGGTGCATCCCTAGTCATGAGCCCTAGGGGTGTTTCTGACTCTGTTTTCCTTACCTTACTCAAGGAAAGAAAGACCTCCAGCAAAGTGTACCATCTTACATTGAAGACGTATTTCGCCTGGTGTGAAGTTCATAAATTTCATCCCCAAAAGTATGTTGTGAGATACATCTTGGATTTTCTCCAATCTGGCGTAGAAATCTCTGCTTTAAGTACAATCAAGGGGCAGATCTTGGCCTTGGCCATTCTGTTTCAGAGACCTATAGTGTCTCACTCCCTGGTCAAAGCCATCGTACAGGATGTCATACAAATTGTTCTATTTGCACAGCTTTTTTGTCTCTGTGGGATCCTAATTTGGTTCTATCTGTTTTGCATATTTCTCCATTTCAGCCTCTCCCTTGTTGCTTTTTATGCGCAAGGGTATTTTTTTGGTTGCCAATACATTGGTCTACAGGGTCTTGGAGCTGGCTGCTCTTTCCTGCAAGAAGCCTTTCCTGGCTTTTCAGTAGGATAAGGGGGTGTTGAGCACTCTGTCTTTTTTCGTAGGATGGTTTATTCATTCCATCTGAATCAGGACATTCTGCTGCTATATTTTTATCCTAAGCATCATAAGGCGAGTGAGCCTTATTTGGTTATATTTGGTTGTTCAATTTTATCTGAAGTCTACAGCTTCTTTTCAGTAATCTCAGCCCCTGTTTGTTCTTCCTGAGGGTCCTCACAATGGTCAGGCTGTTTCTCAGTCCACTATTTCTTATTGGGCTTAGGAATTTAAACTATTAACGCCTCTCTCCTAGACAGGGAGAGTATTTTATTCTGTAATATAGCTTGGTATAAGATTTTCAGTCCAGGAACAAGATATTCTCGATGTGCCAAGTACCATTTTATGGGCATGCCACCCAAGCCAGGGGTTTTATGTTTGGCAAAGTAAGGGTTTTGTCAATCTCCTCCACAGTAATCAGGCTGTCTAAGAATTATTTGATGATAAAGAAGGGAGCCGAATGTCACTGAGATAGTCCCTAAAAGCTTCAGAGTCGTATGTCGCTCGGGATGTATACAAATCGGTGTAAAATTGTAAAAAAGCGTTCACAATACTCTCTATAGAGGTGTGAAGATTACCTGTACTATCCAAGATCCTAGGGATGGTAAAGGGCTAATGTATAGGTTTGGCTAGATAGGCTAGTAAACAACTGTTTTTGTCACTGAAGTCAAAATGGTGTTGGGTTTGATACAAGAGCTTCTTTTGGCTTGTGTTAGTCAAGGCAATTTTGTAGGACCGTTGAGCATCCTGCCGTGAAAGGTGATTCTGTTAAGAAGGGTCAGATATATATTGTTGCTCCCTATTATCCACTGTTTGTGATAATTTGGATAAGGTGGAGTTGTTGGCTTTCTTAAGATTTCCCACGTGTGACATGTAAGAGCCCTTCATAAGGGGCTTAAAGTTATCCCATTGGAGGTCTGTGGAACCCCCAGGATCTATCTCCTGCCAATAAGTTCTCATGGCATCCTGACATTTGTACAACACCATGGGATCTGCTAGCCAAAAAGGGCTTATCCTCCAGGCAAGAAAGCCAGGTGTATGGGTCAAGCGGAGGCAAAGGGGCATAGTCAGACAGTGCCCTAGGGAGATGACGCACTTCCAAAACCTGGTGCAGAAAGGCCGGTGAGTTAAAAATGTCTAAATGTGAAAAAGTGCCATTAGAGTCTGAATGATGGGAGTAGACTTTATTGGGATATTTACACCTCCAGATATCAAAAAACCTATGGTCATCCCCCATCTCTTCAAAAAAGTAGAATGAGTGCGGGAACCTCCTAATCTGTCAAGTGAGGGATTTAAGACTGCATTAAAATCACCTGCTATTTAAAAATCATTCCCTTTGCCGTCAGGGTCAAACGGGGGGGTACACATTAACTAATGTATAAAAAGTATCCTGACATCTGATTGCCAATATTATAAAGCAACCCTGTGGGTCTGTACAGACATCTTGAATCAACAAGGCCTTTGTAATTTAGATACTCCTCTGGAGTAAGAGGAATATGTGGCATGAAAAGCATGTGCTATGTGTCGTCTTTTTAAGGCCAGCACTCTAGAGCCTATTAAATAGGTCGCTTGAAGAAAAATAACCTGAGCCCCAATTTTCTCGGCCCATCCGAAAGCCCGTGACACTGCAAGCTCAATTATAGACAGAAGGAGTAATGAGCACCGTTAATGGAACAATAACGCATTCTTGAGGCAATTGAAGGGGTCCGGAGGCCTCATGCCAGACCATCAAGCCAAGCACAGGCATCCTCAGGAGAGGTGAAGAAGTTTGCTCTTCCTTTGTAGACAACCCAGAGCCTGGCTAGATAAAACATGCTATATGGCAAGTTCTTATGCCGCAGCCTCCTCTTCACCGCAGTATAGGTGGCGCTTTTTAATGGCAACAGAAAAGTCCGGGACAATAGAAATATGATTTCCATTAAAGGACACTTCCTCCAGAGTGTGGGCCGCACGTAGAACCCGATCTCGATTCTTGAAGTGTAGTAGCTTAATAAGCATGGATCTAGTGGGGGGCACCAGAAGGTAATGGACGTAATAGAAATCTGCGGGCCCGTTCATGGCAAAAAGAGAGTGTTCAGCAGCACCAAGTTTTGAGCCAATTGTACATAAATCCCTCTGGATTCTTGCCCTCAGATCCATCAGGGAAACCAATGAAATGTAGATTGTTACATCTTAGCCTGTCCTCCAGGTTAATCAATTTAGCGGCCTGATCCAAATTAGACTGCTGCAAAGAGCAGACATCTGTGTGTAAAGGAGCAGTGGTATCCTCCATGTCACAAATACATTGTTTTACAGTAGGCACACCAGTAGGCCTTTTAATTTTTGCATATCATTTTTTAAAAAGGACAGGCCCACTTTGAACGATTTCATTTTGAGCAGTAAGGGTAGACTGACATGTGTTAATAGCTGCCATCACATGCTTTAGGGTTAATTCTTCCTCCTGTGGTGAAGCAGAGGGATAAGGAGGGGTTGTAAGAGACTCTGCAGCAGACATGCTGGTGTCATTATTTGTATGGCCCCCTTCCTCTCTCCACGCCATCTCATGATGGCTGTGCAATACATCAACTTCCTCTGCAGGGCCATTCCTAGGGGACGAAGGAGAATGCTCTGCAAAATGCTCCCTGATAGTAGAGGGAGGCTTGGGCTTTACACAGTCTGTTTTTTTTTTTTTTAGACTGAGAGGGGGCTGCAGCACTTACCATGTTCTACTTGGGTTTGTCTCTCTGTGGAAGACGGCATGGAGCCGCCGGGCCACCGCCATCTTTACTGTTGCCAGAGAGGGTCCAAGGAGAACTATCCCCTGAGCATTTGGTTGCTCCCTGCCTGCTTCTAACCATCTTGAAAGAGGCAGGGGGCTGTCAGCAAGCTGAAGAGGTGTTCTGTGTGCAGATTCCGGGCTTGCTGTGACTCTAGGATACCTGAAAGAGATCGGTGCTGCTGGAGCTATTCACTCAGAGCTCCTCACATACCCGCGGCCACGGCCACCCCCCAGTCCACTATTTCTAGGTGGTCTTGTCAGCTCATTTCTCAGGCCTGTGGAATCGAGGGCAAGGTTTCTACATTCCTGTTCAAGGCCCATTTTAGGGGTGTCAGTGCTTCCTGGGTGGTTTTGCTACAAGCTTCTGTTCAAGTGCATAAAGCTGCCATCTGATCTTCTCTTTACACATTAAGTTATACCAGGTTAATGTCTACTCCCCTGCAGATGCCAGTTTTGGGCAAAAGCTCTTGCAGGCAGGGGGCAAACCCTTTTTGAAGTGGGGTTTCCAAATAATGAGCATTTTGGCATTGTTGCTGTGTTTTTCTCTCCTCATGTGCTTTGTGACATGCCAAGTTGTCATGAATATGAAGAGCCCTGTGTCCTTTGAAGTATGATTAAGAATGTGTGATTTTTTTTTTTTTTTGGTGGTTTTCTAAAAACCTTTTCTTGGAGTACATCACAGGATACAGGGATCACTCCCCTCTTGTCTGTGTTTCTCTATGCTTGCTACAAAACTAAGACTTAGCTGAGCTGGAAGGTGTTGTGCCTGGGCAGGAAACTTCAACTTTTTTTGGTCAGTGTCCATTCACCTGAAGGAGGCAGCATAACCCAAGTGGTCATGAATATGTAAAACAACAATCCTAATTTCGTTTAGGCTTTTCCCCTATATTTTCACCTGGTGACCTTGTCAGTACAACATTGCCTGTCTTAGGGTAGCGTCACAAGCCATCTTTGTTACAGCAGCATTGTCAGTCCATGAAGAGGGTAGTGTTAGATGGACCTGACTAACAAATTAAGGCTGAACTCCAGATAATACTTTTCAAGCAATCACAGAAACAGTTTTTTTTTTTTTTTTACTTTTGGGATAAAGGTTTACATAACTGACTAAAACCTAGCAATTGTAAGCACCCCTGTCAGTGTTATATGGTTTGACTCAACCCTTTAACTGTCACTGTTGCTGGACCGCTTGGCTTGTTAAAGTGGTTGTAAACCCCTGACATGAAAATTGAATAAAACACATCTGACTATAATGTGTGCTAACCTGAATCCCAAGCACTAAGTCTGCCTCCTCTCTCTACTATCTGCATCAATCATTCCTAATAGATTAGGCCAACACCTCAGCCTTCCAGAAGACAACCCCCCTCCAGCACACATAAGATGGCTCATACGCACAGCTTTGTGTTTCTGTGAGCCTGTGAAGAGTGGGGGGGGGGGGGGGGTCACTTCCATCCATTCAGCTATCAGATTTCACAGAGCTGTGTTCTTTAACTCTGTAGTGTGTGTCATGTCAGATACCTGCCCCCTGCTTTCTGCTGCTTGCGATATGCTGTGTGAAATGTGTGTTTGGAAGACTGTAGAGGCGAGAGTGCTGCAGATAAACAGGTACAACCTATGTAGGAGGATTTGTTTCATCTCTATGTATCACTTAAAGTTAGTCACTTCGCAGGGTATATGTAACAGTTTACAACCACTTTAAGGATGTTGAAAAATAGACTTACTGGCCAGATTACCAGGTGAATGGAAAGAAAGAAAATGAAAACAAATGCAGCTACCACATTTAAGGATTGGTAAGCTGCAAATACAGTATATAAC
Source organism: Aquarana catesbeiana (assembly GCF_042186555.1). Taxonomy (NCBI): domain Eukaryota; kingdom Metazoa; phylum Chordata; class Amphibia; order Anura; family Ranidae; genus Aquarana; species Aquarana catesbeiana. The sequence goes on from NC_133325.1 coordinate 203,091,295, forward strand.
AGTTTTGCTTTAAGTATACACATTCTCCTTATGTTGTGCACATTTTTTCATGAATTTAACATGACTACTTTGAATTCATTTACATAATATTTGTTCATATCAGCTTTAAGGTCTAGAAATGTCCCAACACATGCAATCATGCGAATTCTCCAATGGCAAAAATTGAGTTTTTCTTTTTTGGTACCGGTATTAACGTGTTGATTGTGGTGAGTGATGTTAAATCACTTATACATTGGGTAGCCAAGTCTCATCAGCAGTGACGAGTACTATTTTTTTAAGGACTTTGGTTGACCTACTTCCACATGACCTGTTTCTTGTTCCTCTACTGAAAGCATCACTTGGCTTGAGAAAAAGCTGAGGGGGTGGAGGGATACATACATAACCACTGCATTCTGTGCATCAGTCACATAGAGATTCATTTTCCAATATGTATGCAAGCAGCTAAGCCTACTAATTTGTTTATCTGAGCGTGATATTGTCCTCAAGGTAATACAGCATACAGCAACAAGAGGGAAGTGGGTCAGCTCACATTTTGGCGGCATCTTGCTACTTGTAATTAGTGACACATTTTTTTTTCTCAGCAGTATTGGGAAAAAAATGCATTACACTGTGTTTCTCCTACAACTTGGGCTTTTAGGCTAGATTCAGTGAGCATTTTGCATTGGAGACATTCTAATATGGATTTGCTTTTAGGAGATCTGTCAATATAGGAATCCCTATGGAGTTTAATTTTGCATATGGGATGTCTGTCACACAGCTTCTTTAAGTTTTACTTTTAAGTAAATTACAACTAATATGTGTTTAACACATTGGTAGAACAACCAGAGCACACCTTGTTGTGAGGCTCTGCCCAGTGCTGCATAACCTTTCCAGCAAAAATGTTCCCACCTGGCCTTCTTCTAGTGTGTATGCATGCCATAGATTTATTCATTTCTTTGGGTAAGCCATACTCAAGGCAGCCTTTAAAGGTACAGCAGAGTACAGCTTACCCATAGGAATTAAGGGGGCTGTGGCATGCATGTACACTAAAAGTCTTTTTGCTGGAAAGGTTGTGCAGTACTGGGCAGGGCTTAACAGAGAAGGTCACTAGATCTAAGAGAAAGGTAAATATTTGGGTTGGTGGGCTTCACCTAGGTGGTTGGAGGGGAAATTGATTAAAAGACTAATTGTTCATTTGCCCTTTACCATTAGTAAAAGTACTAATGGTTCATTTGCCCTTTACCACACACCAAACTGTAAATATACGTTATTACTTTGACATTAAATGTTAGCTGCCATAACCCCGGTATATTTTTTTTTCAGTCATGCAGCCAGGTTTCAGATAAAAGTGGTCCCAGCGGTGGCAGAGGTGCCCCCCGTCCCGCCACTTCCTGATCAATTCCAAGCTTACTGAAGCCACCGGTAAGCTCGGAACCCTGATCTGATGCGGCCAATGGCTAGGCAGAAAGCTGAGTGAGGGCCAGATAGCCTTCACTAAGTTCTATGCCCTTGGGGGAACGGAGTCATCTTTGACATCACTTCTGGTCCTCGGGCAGATTGACAGGATTTTTTTTTTCTTATAGTCAAAATTACTTTTTTTTTTTTTTGCTTTTAAGGCCCCTTTCACACTGGGGCGGTTTGCAGGCGTTATTGTGCTAAAAGTAGCGCCTGCAAACCGACTTAAAACTGCTGCTACTGTTTCTCCAGTGTGGGGTTTCACACTGAAGTGGTGCGCTGGCAGGAGAGAAAAAATCTCCTGCAAACAGCATCTTTGGAGCTGTATTCACCGCTCCTTCACCGCTCCTGCCCATTGAAATCAATGGGGCAGCGCGGCAATACCGCAGCTGTAGCGGCGCTATGCGAGCGGTTTTAACCCTTTTTCGGCCGCCAGCAGGGGTTAAAACCGCACCGCTAGCGGCCGAATACCGCCGCAAAAACGACAGTAAAGCGGCGCTAAAAATAGCGCTGTTTTACCGCCGACGCCCCCACTGCCCCAGTGTGGAAGGGGCCTAAAGGTAAATGCGAGTCTTTGACTCCAGATCTCTCAATAAAGAGGACCTGTCATGCTTATTTCTATTACAAGGGATGTTTACGTCCCTCGTGATAGGAATAAAAGTGATCAAAAAAAATTAAAGGGACAGTGTAGAAATAAAAAGAAAAATTAAATAAGGAAAAAAAAATATTTAAAGCGCCCCATCCCTCCGATTTTTTGCACAGAGCAAAATGCATATGTAAGTCGCACCGGCATGTGTAAACGGTGTTCAAACCACACATGTGAGGTATTGCTGTGATCGTTAGAGTAAGAGCAATAATTATAGTACACGAACTCCTCCTTTAAAACATTGCCTATGGAGATTTGTAAGTGCCGTAATTTGTCACCATTCCATGAAAAATTGGCTCGATTGAGAACAGTGCTGGATCCCTGAACAGGTAAGTGTCCTTTTATTAAAAGTCAGCAGCTACAGTATTTGTAGCTACTGACTTTTATTTTTTTGTGGAAGACTGGAGTTCCTCTTTAAGAAGCCAGTGGTGTATACCTTTACGTGAAGGTGCCTGCTTTTCACACTAAGGTTTGTTTTTTTATCAGTAATATATGTCACTGAAAAGAAACAGAGGAAGAAAGTGCAAATTGCAGTGATTTGTGCTTCTTGTATGTTCAGAATAGGTAAAACGGTGAACAGGTGTACATTGCTGTTTGTCCATATTGTGATATGGTACTGCATTAATTCTCTGTAAATGTTTTCTACTGTAAAAGTATTTTTCTAGTTTGTCTACTTTAAAACTGTTATAATTTGTTCTTGCAGCACATGAGGGTTATGGAGGACATGCTAAAAGATTTCCTGCTTGGTGAACATTTATTACTGGTTGGAAATCAGGTGAGCGTGCTTGTGATATTTACAGATGTATTCACTAGCTCAAGCATTTCCCAGTAAGTTTACAGACCTGTGTGTAACAAGAGATGTTAAGAAGTACCTATTATCTCTAGGGACCCCCCAATGTACCTTGACCCTTGCTTCATTCTTGCATGTTCAGATTATTTTGTTACTTGCTAATGATATGCTGCTCATAGCCCTCTTTACCTGTGGTTTTAAAAATTAGCCTGTATAATTATTTTACCCCTACACTTGGCAAACTGTGTTAATAATCTTCTCCAGCTGAAAGTGTAAGCTATAGGGGGCCCGCAATTCAATAACATGGACTCTTTGCTTGCTAGAACTGACATGAGCATGTCCATTTATTGAAATGTAAAATTTAAAAACTAGCCTTAGTTTACTTGTACATCATACAAGTAAAGGTGTAAACTGGAAGGTGCTTGTTGTAAAATGTAACATTATATATTTTAATCCCTGTTAGGCCTTTTTTTAAAGTGTTTGAATGAACTATCTCTATTACCAACAGCAATCGGAGTCTTTAATACACAAGACTTGTAACTTCTGTTAGTGCCCTTCAGGTGACAAGGTATATTGCTTCCCTACTTGTTCATCTGGCAAACAGTTGGAAGATCCTGTGCAAAGTATTAAGTAATGCCTGTTCTCATTTCAAACCTTTGCCACAAAAAGGCAGCGTTGCAGCTAAAAATTCGATTTTAGTGATGTCACAGGATTCTTTGCTATAATATAGGGAATTAAAATAGCACTGACTGGATGACACTTTAAGCAGAGTAATGCCGCGTACAGACGAGCGGACTTTACTGCAGACTTGGTCCGGAGGACCGGAGTCCGTCGGATAATTCGATCGTGTGTGGGCTCCAGCGGACTTTTTTTTCCCAAAAGTTCGACGGACTTAGATATCAAACATGTTTCAAATCTTTCCGACGGACTCGAGTCCGGTCGAAAAGTCCGCTCGTCTGTATGCTAGTCCGACAGACAAAAACCGATGCTAGGGCAGCTATTGGCTACTTTGCTATCAACTTCCTTGTTTTAGTCCGGTCGTACGTCCTCACGTACGAATCCGTCAGACTTTGGTTGATCGTGTATAGGCAAGTCCGTTGAAAAGTCCGCCAGACCTAGTCCGTCGGAAAGTCCGCCCGTGTGTACGCGGCATTAAAATCACTTATCTTAGGTGTTAGCATTACTTCAAAATACATTTGTTACAGATTCAGCGCTCTGTAAAACCTCAATTGATTCTTGCAGCTTACTGTATGTCCATCTGCCGTAACAGACAGATTGATGTGCCTGTGAACAAATGCTTACCGCACACAAACCCAAATGAGTCTTCCAGTATGTCATGTAAGCTTTGGCAAGCAATGCCTTTGCATCTTCTATTTAGTTTGCACAAAGTGACGGAATATGTTAGCACCACAAGAATAAGCTGTCACAGTTTACCTGCCTAGGACTTTTGTTTTTAACCCTGGTTTTTCAAAGTATCATATTGAATGTGCCCAGAAAATCATGCTGCTCCATCTCCAGCTCCATCAGTTTCCAGGCACAGTAGATCTACTGCTCAGTGGTCCCCTGGCTCAGTAGTACCCCCGGTTTAGCAGATCCCCGCTCAGCATTTGCCCCATTCCTCCGATCAGTAGAACTCCCCAATCAGTAGTACATTCTCACCCCCCCCCCAGCTCAGTAGTACATCCCTCTTTCAGTAGTAGCATCCCCCTCCCCACAAGGTGGTAACAGTCCCATACAAATAGTGTGTAATAAAGTTCTATATTAAAGTTTTATTTATACTTTAATATTTACGTAACATTATAAGACTCTATTATTATAAGAGTAACATTATAAGACTCTTTTCATTCCACTGACACATAATCACACACATAGGTTGGACTTGATGGACTTGTGTCTTTTTTCAACCTCACCTACTATGTAACTATATATTATTAGATTAAGTTCTGTAAATTTATTTACATAAACAAATGTGTAGTGCTATCCTGTTAATAGAATAAACATACAATAGTGAATTAAATGCAAACAAATTAAGTGCAGAATCCCAACACAATCTCAATATAAGCTTAAAGTGGTTGTAAACCCTAACATATACCCAGTGAAGTGACCGTTCAAAGTGCAGACTTTTTAAACTTTTCTGAGCTGTCAGAAATAAGGAGAGCTGAAATTACACACGGCAGAGCTCAGTGAGGAGATCTGTGAGAGCTGAATGGGGGGAAGGGACACACCTCCTTTCACGAAGCACACAGGAACAGAGCTGAGTCTGTCAGCTAGAGCTCCCTCCCCTGTCACCTTTTTTCTCTTGATGTCAGGAAAACATGTCAGTGATTCCTGCTGATGGCAGAGGAATCAAGCAGCAGACAGAAATGACACACAGCTCTTTACCTGAGACAAGTACACACTATAAAGGAATATTCTTTGTTAATATTTCATGTCTGAGGGCCCACCACATTGATTGTGAAATATTATGTACAAGCCAGCTAAAACTATATATTGTGTAATAAATAATTCTTGTTACCACTTAAGTTCTTCAATACCCAGTGAATCACCATCAGGAACACTCTTTCACTGCCAGCACCACTAAAAATACTCCTCTTAATGAATCCAGAGCCCTTTTTTATGTAGGTCACAAGCGTTCCTTCGTAATATTAAACAGATGTTGAATTAATCCAACAGCCCCAGGTTATTCCTCTTCACTTCCAGGAATGCTCACATTATACAGTTGTGTTCATAAGTTTACATACCCTGGCAGAATTTATGATTTCTTGGCCATTTTTCAGAGAATATGAATGATAACACAAAGACTTTTCTTTCACTCATGGTTAGTGTTTGGCTGAAGCCATTCATTATCAAACAACTGTGTTTAATCTTTGTAAATCATAATGACAACAGAAACTAACCAAATGACCCTGATCAAAAGTTTACATACCCTGGTGATTTTGGCCTGATAAAATGCACACAAGTTGACACAAAGGGGTTTGAATGGCTATTAAAGGTAACCATCCTCACCTGTGATCTGTTTGCTTGTAATTAGCGTGTGTGTATAAAAGGTCAATGAGTTTCTGGACTCCTGACAGACCCTTGCATCTTTCATCCAGTGCTGCACTGACGTTTCTGGATTCTGAGTCATGGGGAAAGCAAAATCATTGTCAAAGGATCGTGTTGCAGGAAAAGGTAGTTGAACTGTATAAAACAGGAAAGGGATATAAAAAGATATCCAAGGAATTGAGAATGCCAATCAGCAGTGTTCAAACTCTAATCAAGAAGTGGAAAATGAGGGGTTCTTTTGAAACCAAACTACGGTCAGGTAGACTAACTAGGTTTTCAACCACAACTGCCAGGAAAATTGTTCGGGATGCAAAGAAAAACCCATAAATAACTTCAGATGCAATATAGTGGCTGTTTCAAGATGCACAATAAGGAGAAGAAAGATGGGCTGCATGGTCGAGTCGCCAGAAGAAAGCCGTTACTATGCAAATGCCAAAAAGTATCCCGCTTACAATAAGCCAAACATCAGAGAGACAAACCTCAAAACCTTCTGGCACAAAAGTCATTTGGAGTGATGAGACCAAAATTGAGCTTTTTGGCCACAACCATAAACGCTACATTTGGAGAGGAGTCAACAAGGCCTATGATGAAAGGTACATCATTCTTACTGTGAAACATGGAGGTGGATCGCTGATGTTTTTGGGATGTGTGAGCTACAAAGACACAGGAAATTTGGTCAAAATTGCTGGCAAGATGACTGCAGTATGTTATCCAAAAATTCTGGAGGAACATTTGCATTCATCACTCAGGAAGCTGCGAATGGGATGTACTTGGACATTCCAACATGACAGTGATCTAAAACACAAGGCCAAGTCGACCTGCAATTGGCTACAGCAGAATAAAGTGAAGGTTCTGGAGTGGCCATCTTAGTCTCCTGACCTCAATATCATTGAGCCACTTGGGGAGATCTCAAACGTGCAGTTCATGCATGACAGCCCAGGAATTTACAGGAACTGGAGGCTTTTTGCCAAGAGGAATGGGCAGTTTTACCATCAGAGAAGATAAAGAACCTCATCCACAAATACCACAAAAGACTTCCAGCTGTCATTTATGTTAAAGGGGGCAATACGAGGTATTAATAACTGGGCTATGTAAACTTTTGATCAGGGTCATTTGGATAGTTTCTGTTGTCATTATGATTTAAAAAGAGTAAACACAGTTGATTAATAATGGCTTCAGCCAAACACTAACCATGCGTGAAAGAAACATTTTTGTGTTATCATTCATATTCTCTGAAAAATGGCCAAGAAATCATAAATTCTGTAAACTTATGAGCACAACTGTATGTATCTCATCAAAGAAAAGATTATACATAGCATAACCCTGTAAAATGAATCCAAATTTATTGTAAACATAATAAACTCACTAAGCAAAAGAAGAAATAAAGCTCATTAGGTTCTGCTGTATGGTGCGCATACATATTGACATCCATCAGATGGCGTGCCCCATCCTACACACGTTTCATCAGAAATGACGTCCTCAGGATCGTTCCTGTTTCCTCTGAGGACATCATTTCTGAAGAAACGGCGATAGCAAAATGTTATTATTGCATAGTGTTTATTGCAGTCCCTCTTATGTACCATATAAATTATTAATGTGTACATTTATGCATAAGTTTTTATTTTATTTTTTATTTTAGTGTAAATAGAGTATGCTGAATTGAATGGTGCTGCAGGATAAATTATGGCAAAATGTATTTCTGGTAAAAGTGTAGTCTTTATTCTACAGCACTGTACAGTGTAAACAAAACTGAATTTTCACCATATTTTTTTGGTCAAACAATTCTCTTATTACTTTTTTTTTCTTATTTTGTAAAGCTAGCAAGATGACTGTTGATGTTGCTGATTTGACTGGTGATGTTGCTGGTGACTGCTGACTTTTATTAGTTGCTTGCTTAGAAGGGGTTAAAGCGGAGCTCCAGTCTCCTTGCCAATTTTCTCCAAAAAGCCCCCCCTGTGATTCTCTTGATTTGCACAATATAATAGGATCCTGTTATAAGTGTATTTCTTCTTCTTACTTACAAATATGAGATTTATCACAGGATCCCGGCAGACAGGCAGTGGTCATTATTAGCGTGGGCATCTGAAGCCTGCTCCTACTTGCTTCCAGGATTCCATGCAGCTGGCTACCCAGCATGCATGCCCTGATCTCGTGGCTGCCAAAACAATGGCGGCGGAAGTTCCCACCCTGTTGCTATGGCAACCTGTCAATCAAGACAGAACCTGGAAGGAAGTCAAGTGTGGTTCAAAGACTCCTGGGATAGATGACGCAGATATCCCAGGACTCCTAGCAAATCACCTAATGACCGGAAGTGCAGAATACATAAAGAAAAAATAGGTATTTAGAAAAAAATTAAAAAATAATTGCCATTACAGACTTTTCTACGGGTGGGCAGTGTGTTGCAAGGAACTTTAAGAAATAGGTGGAACTCCGCTTTAACACAGTGTTACTGGGAGTGCAAACTTTGGACTCTTTTAGTTCAGACATCATTGAGGAAGCTCCCCTCTAATGTTGGGTTATTGAGTAATTCATAGTAACCATCCTATCCTCCTCTGTGAAGAATAGTGGAATTTTCCATCATTTCAACTCTGTATGCTGGTTTTGTGTATAAAGGATATTTATGGCATCTGAAGACTTATCTCCTATCCTCCTAGCCTTTTACCACTATGGAAGATGTATGTTCAAATTTGCCTGTTTTTTCCAAAGACTTTGGATTTCTATTATTGCTGTTTATATTTAAGATAGACTTGAAAAAATATGACAGCAATAAAAGATGTATCCAGAGCCCGGTTCACTTTGTAGTTCATGATACATCCATGAATCGGCAAGGGAATGAAACTTCATGAGTGAAAAACAATCCTGCAGCTCCTCCCAATAGATTAGTGTTACTGTTGTTTACATATAAAGTGTTACTAGCTTTTAATCTCTCCGCCCTACTATTCTGTTTCCTTAAAAAATATATGAGAAACTCATGGATGATGAGATGAAAATATGGTGGGACCTCACTAGTTTGGAAAAATATACCAGTGAGTCCATGGTTCGCTGAGGGCTAAGAATTAAAAAAAATCACTCTACATTCTAAAGAAATTGTAATGGAATAGAATTGGATATTAACAAATTTTTTTTTTTTTTTTTGGACCAAATGGTCAGAGGCGAGGAAAACGCTTTGAATAACATACAGGTACAAGGGAACTATGAAAGGTTATATGGAATTACCATCCTATAAAGATTTTGAATTTGGATTACAAGTTACTTTTAATCAAATGGAAGCCAAGATCATGGAAACTAAGCACAATAAGTACCTGAGAGATTTGCTAGATCATTAGGGTGACTTGGTGTATGAGGGTGTCGGTGCTCAATACATTGTAAGCTGTCATCCTCGTTACTGAAAAAAATTGAACTAACAATGTTTTCGATCTTTAAATATATCTGTTACACAGTTATACTTTACTGATTCAGCATAGTCTGGGGGTTCTGTTTCCTAAACAAAACTCTGCTGGTTAAGTTTTTCAGAGTTTATAGGGTAGGAGTCAACAAAAAATGGGACAGACCAACCTAATACAAGATTTCTACAAAAAAAGGGAAAAGCAAACACAAAGAGGAAAAAAAAAGACAGGGAGAAAAGCAGAAAACACAAGAGGGAACAACCGGTATCGTCAGCGCATGAGGGAGAACAAGAATTGGATAATGTTATTAATATATAGCAGATGGTGTTGCATTCCCTCTAAGGGCTCATTGACATGGGAGGCAGTCTCTTCCACCCTCTTAAAAGTGATTAACTGGAAAAAACAGTTCCTTTACCTATTGTCAGCAAATCTATCAACTTCTTAAGTATAATAAGGAGGGTCCTTGGCCCAAAGGTCATGCCATTAGTAGTGTGGTTTGGGTCATTAATGGAGAGACTGGGGCTGTGAGTTGATGATTATGTTCAGCCACTGGTATAGCTTCTGCCCAGATTTATTCAAGACACAAAATTGATCTTGGGCCCCCTGTTTACTTTGAGTTGGCTTAGAAGTTATAACTGGGTTATTCTGATGTGAGTATCCTCAATTCTTCCATACCCCATCATTTGGCATTGTGTGCTCTACAGTACCATCTGAGCAGTTACAATCTTCTTTGTTGCAGGCAGTAGAATTTTTGCTTACCTACAACTATTTTATGTTTCATGGTGCCTGCTACCTGCAGAGTGAAATTTCCGAAATGGATGGAATGGATATGCTGGAAGCAATAGGTAGTATAATAAAGGGTGAAATTGTGAAGCTGAGCAGTAGCATTAAGGAGGTACAATGTAAACAAGTGACTGAATGAAAGGATGGGGCAGAGAGCTGGTAGTGTGAGTTAAAGATTGGATTGAGATTGTGAACCTGAGCTTGCTCAAAAGTATCAGTAAAGAGATACAGTATACCCAGGTGATCAGGCTGGGAAGGTGTAACAATGAAAGACAGGAAAACAAAATGAATGAAATGGAAAATATAGCACAATATATGAAGAACGGAATAGGGACCAGTAGGAAGATGAATAAACAGCTGGCTGGATCTAGGCTGATTTTCGCACCTAGACATTTAAATAGACAGGTGGAGCTTAGGCACTGGGAGGACCTGATAATGGCGCAAACAGAGTGACATAAATTGATAAATGAGTGAGACCTTTCTCAATTGCCAGGAGCGGTTGACAAGAAGCAATGAGAAAACAAACAACAATAAAGAAATGTAAAAATGAAGAAAAAATATACAATAAGGGTGAAATAATGAAACAATCATAATTCTGCAAAAATGAAACAAATAGAATGTGTACATGAACTGGGAAGGATGAAAAATAAATATAATAATTATGTATATATAATAAAAAAATAAAATGAAAACTAAGAAAATGGGAAAAAAGTGTATATATTTTTTCATAAATAATTAACAAAATATGTATAAAAAAACATAATTGATAAACAAACTTGTCGTAAAATTACATCTTTATTATTATTCATAGAGAGTCTGAGCAAGTTGTGGTGGTAAATCTTTAAAACGTAGTGGTTTACTTGAAGGTGTTGAGCTTGTGGATCCAGTAAGCTTCTGTTTGACATCACCTTGTAAATCTGTTTTAGTTTTTAGAATGAGGGTTATAAGCTATGATTACTGCTGTAAGTCTGGATTTTTATCATGGTGATTGGAGAAGTGATGAAAGACATTGTACTTTAGTCTAAAAAACCTTTCGTGATATATCAGTTTTTAGTGCACAGCTTCCATCCAGCCTCTGTTCAGGCTTTCTGTGTTATTTTATCCTGTTATTGTGCCAATTTGTTGATCAAGGTCAACTATATTTTTAATTGTTAGCTTTGTTTTTTTCCCCCACTTTTTAAATGGACCATTTTTCATTCAGTCAATGCAATGATGGGCTATATCTTTTTTGTTATTTTTGTGTACTATATGGTTTTCCCTTGATTAGGTAATCATTTGTAATTTTTACTAGTTAAGGCCTAGATAACAAATGCACACAACATGGACATTGTGATGTGATAAACTATATATCTGTATTTTAACTATGATAAGTTGAGTTGCTAGATTAGACTTTATACAACACTACTATATTGTATCAACTATTCCTTACACTATGTTGTTTTCATATGGATTACTATATAGCTTAGATTACTATATGATTTTATTTTGATGTTTTTTATGTTAGACCTGAGAAATGGAGAATCCCTTCCCCAAACAGTGATCACACATCTGATGTGTGCTGTTTAATATGTACCTCTGATGAAGGTGGTATGGAAACTGGGAGGTGCTTTTTACTTTGGAAATCTATTTAGACTTTAATACTTGCAAGTACCTAACCAGTTTTGATCCTCCAACTTCAGAAGCCTCAAATCCAGAATACGTTTGTAGCCATTGCATTTGGAAGACCCAGCTTGCAATCTTGTTGTGGGCCAGTGAATAATTAGTGAAGCTGGAAGATGAGGATCACAAGCCAGAAACGTACAACATTGTATATAATAAACTAAAAAAAATAAATTGATTGTAATTATATTTAGATTAAAGTGGAAGTCCACCCTAACACTAAAATCTATAAATCTACAGGCATCCACGATCTAAGACTAACCTTTCTAGCCTTGTTAAGAAGAAGTCGCTATACATATCTTTTTTGAAGCCGATCTGGTCTCCAGCGGTGGAAGCCCTGCAGAGGAGACAGCTGACAACGGCTGGGAAATTAATGGGAAGTGACATCACCCATAGAGTTACTATGGGGCTTCCGTTGTCGGCTGCCTCTTGTGCATCTGCATCCACAGGGAAGCTGCTGCTGACAGCTCAGCATGGGACCGGAGCGGCTTATATAATGTGATTGTAATTTTATTGTATATCACTGTATAAAGATTCCTTCTTTACAGGGCTAGATAGGTTAGTCTTAGGCCGTAGAAACCTGTAGATTTAGAGATTTTAGTGTAAGGGTGGACTTCTACTTTAACCGCTTCCCGACCGCCACACACCCATGTACGTCGGCAGAAAGGCACGGGTGTGCAAATGGGTGTACCTGTACGTCCCTCCATAATCCTGGGCTAGCGGGTGTGCGCCCATCGCGGGAGCATGTCCGCAGGTCTGTGGACTCAATGTCCGCCGGTGGCCCGCGATCGCGACGAGTTGAGGCAGAACGGGGAAATTCCTCTTTCCATGTTCTGCCTAGTGACATGATAGGGATCTACTGCTCCATGTCATCCGGAGCAATGATCTGTCATGTCCTAGGTAGCCCATCCCCCCCCACAGTTAGAACCTGCTGAGGGAACACAGTTAACCCCTTGATCGCCCCCTAGTGTTTAACCCCTTTCCTGCCAGTGACATTTACACAGTAATCAGTGGCTATTTTTAGCTCTGATCGCTTTATGAATGTCAATGGTCCTAAAATTGTGTCAGAAGTGTCCGATCTGTCTGCCGCAATGTAGCAGTCCCGATGAAAATCGCAGATCACCACCATTACTAATAAAAAATAAATAAATAATAAAAATGCCATAAATCTGTCCCATATTTTGTAGACGCTATAACTTTTGCGCAAACCAATTAATATACACTTATTGCGATCTTTTTTTTTTTTTTTATACCAACAATATGTAGAAGAATACATATCGGCCTTAACTGAGAAAGAAATTAGTTTTTTTACATATTTTTGGGGGATATTTATTATAGCAAAAAGTAAAAAATATTGCTTTTTTTCAAAATTGTCGGTCTTTTTTTGTTTTTATAGCACAAAAAATAAAAACCATAGAGGTGATCAAATACCACCAAAAGAAAGCTCTATTTGTGGGGAAAAAGGGCGTCGATTTTGTTTGAGTACAATGTCGCACAACCGCGCAATTGTTAGTTAAAGGGACGCAGTGCCTAATCACAAAAGAATGCTCTCATTAAGGGAGGAAAATCTTCCGAAGGCTGAAGTGGTTAAGAAAGTTTCATTTAAAAGAACCGTTGCCACTGAAAAAAATAACAAACCCAGTCTGTAAAAAAATACTGTTAATACTTGTCCTTCTATTGCCCCTCTTCCTTGCTGGTTCTGCTGTTCCTTTCACCAGCCTCTGTATAACCACTGTGTCCTTTTAGTGACATAGGGGTTGATGGAAGGAACCACAGAGCTCAAAGAGGGACAAAGCATCTTACATTCACAGAAGTGCTGTGTGAGTAAAGATAAGTGGCAAGGGCAGAGGTATAGGTAAGTGGGTTTAAACCCAAGACCAAAAATGTAATATATTGCAGCTTACCAGTCCTTAGATATGTTTATCTGGTAACACAATTCCTGTTCTAGGGTGACAATGCTCACCCACCAATTTATGGAAGAGCAGCATTGTCACTGTAAGGCAGGAAATGTGTTCAGATTACAGAGCACACACCCTTTCCTCATCTTCATAATAGAGGGAGAAATGTGCTGTAGTTCAAAGAGAGAGCAGGACAGGGCCCATATCGTTGTTTGAAAATAGACTGCAAAATTACACAGGGAAATCTTGGATTTCTGCCAGGTTCAATAGCTATTTTTCACTCAAATAGATGAAGTCATAAAATTAGCCAAACTAGCTGTAAAAAGAAAACTGAGGACTATTTTAATAGAAAAGATGCAAGAGAGGGCTGGAGGGGTATACAGTACTTGACACAACATAGAGGAACTACAAAAATGGTAGGGAATTCTAGTGCTTCACTGGTTGAAGAATTTAATAGGTTCTTCTCACGGTTTGAGGTTGTGTTACCAAACCAGGATATATGGTGTCCTTTAGGTCCAGGAAACTGTACACTCTCTATACAGGAATATGAGGTGGGGCAGGCGTTTAAGGCTATAAATACGAGGAAATTATCAGGTTCAGACGGAATCTCAGGGAGAGTACTTAAGGCCTGTGCTGATCAATTAGCTGGGGTCTTTGCCAAGAATTTTAATCGATCAATATCATCTGCTGTTGTTCTGGCATGTTTAAAATCAGCCCCTATTATTCCATTTCCAAAAAAGTCAACTGTGGGATGTTTAGATGATTATAGACCAATAGCACTGACCTCATTACTAATGAAGTGCTTTAAAAAGGTTGGTCTTGAAATATATATCAAAACTAGATTACTGGGTAGTTTAGATCCTTATCGATTTGTGTATAGGGCAAATAGAAGCACGTAAGATGCAATTGCTTTAGCTCTGCATGGGGAACTTAAGCTGGCCATACACCTATAGATTATCTGCAGATTTTCTATGGTTAGATAGAAAATGTGCAACAGATCTCTCCATGTTCGCTAAACTGTGTGGCTGGAGGAATCTCCCACTTTTTCCATCTAACCATAGAAAATCTGCAGATAATCTATAGGTGTATGGCCAGCCTTAGTCATCTGGAGCATTCGGGAAACTACATAAGGATGTTGTTTATATATTACAGCTCTGCCTTTAATACCATCATTCCAGATCGGTTGGTTGAAAAAATGCAAAAACTGGATTTGCCGTCCTTTATTTGTTTTTGGATAAGGGATTTTTTGGTCCATTGCTCACAGGTGGTCAAATTGGATAAGTTTGTTTCTTCCAAGCGAGAAATAAGTACTGGAGCACCGCAGGGTTGTGTGTTAAGTCCCTTTCTCTGTGCGCTATACACATATGACTGCACCCCCTATTATGAGCCTAATAGTATAGTTAAGCTTGCCGATGACACTACCGTAATTGGTTGTATCACTGGAGACGATGAGGAGCAATACGGGAGAGAGGTTGATAGGCTAGTAAATGGTGTACAGCGAATAACCTGATCCTAAACAAAGGGAAAACAAAGGAACTGATTGTAGATTTCAAAAGGAGCAGGCCTGAACCAGCACTGCTTTTATTAAAGGTGTGTGCGTGGAGCAGGTCTCTACGTTTAAGTTTTTGGGAACATGCATTTCTGAAAACTTATCATGGACAATCAACGTTACAGCCATTATTAAGATATTGCAACAGGTTTTATATTTTTTGAGACTCCTTAGGAAGAATGGCTTAGGAAGGAAAGTACTAGAGACCTTCTATCGCTCTGCCATTGAGAGTACATTAACGTATTGTATTCTAGTTTGGTATCCTAGTTGTACGCGGGCAGATAAAAATGCTCTAAAGAGAGTGGTTTGAACAGCGCAGGAAATTGTAGGGTGTGAATTTGTTTCTCTAGAAGAAATATATGAGACTCTTTGCCTTTGTAGAGCAGGAAAAATTGTGAGAGACCAGACTCATCCTGGTTGTCATTTCTTTGAATTAGTGCCATCTGAGATACGTTTTAGGGTGGTTACAACAAGGACAAATAGATTTAAAGAGAGCTTCTTTCCCAGGGCTATTAAGGCTATCAATGCAGGAATGAAATGAAGTCTTATTAGAGTAGAAATGTAATTTCATTGTGAATTAGTTTTCTACAATGACAATAAATCTATAAATCGTCTCTATATTAAAACATTGTCAATGGTAAATTTAAAAGGGAGCAAAAAGGAAAACTTATTGTTAGGGTTAACATAAACTTCTACTGTGTTTTGCTGGCTGGACTTTGCTTATTGTTTTTGGAACTGACAATGTGCTGAAAATGTGCTTTAGGTCATGAATGAAAAGTAACAGCTTCCCTCTTTTATTCACAGGGAGTTGGAAAAAACAAGATAGTTGATCAATTTCTTCATTTATTAAATCGACCACGGGAATATTTACAGTTACACAGGTGGGTATAGCAGGCTCTAAGGTTATTTTGTTATGTTCAGCAGCTATCACTAGCCTGGCATCTCGCTTCATTAAACTGCTTTTAATGCATAATAAAATTTAGTTTCAATATAGAGTCGGTGTTGCAGAGACAGAAAGCAAACTGTAATGTGCACTGTATCTATTTAAAGTGATTGTAAACCTCAGACATGAAATATGAACAGAACATATCCCTCTATAGCGTGGACTTGTCTCAATCCAGAACACAAATGTAATTTCTGTTTGCTGCCCCATTTCTCTGCTATGTGCATGCGAGTCATTTTTGACAAGTTTTCCTGACATCAAGAGAAAAAAGGTGACAGGGGAGGGACCTCCAGCACACAGCCTGTGATGAACAACCTTAGCTCTTTTGTTGTATGCTGTGTGAAGGGGATGTGTCCCTTCTTTCCAGTCAGCTCTCAGAGCTTCCCTCACTGAGCTTTGCAGTGTGTAATTTTAGCTCTCCGCCCATGATTTTCTAACCGCTCAGGCAAGCTTCATAAATTCTGGACTTTGAATGGCTGTAGAGATAGAAAAAGACTGCATATAAACAGGTATAACTTATGTAGGACAAAGGAAACAAAAAGTGAAGCGTAACTTAGCGTGGTAAATTGTAATAAAATTGAATATGAACAATAAAATACCACTCACATGATTCCAACTTGTATGCAGCTATATCATTATGAATGATGAACAACAGTTGTGACAGCCTTTCTCCAACACAGTCAGATCTCCTGGATCATCAACTGAATGTCTTGTGTGCAGCCCCAGGGAAGGAAGAGGCACATTGCCGGCTGCTTTGACAGTTTTACACTGACAGGCATCGGGATCAGAGCAGGAGACCAGCAGACTTCGAACCTTCTATGTGCAGCTTAAAGCGGAGTTCCACCCATTTAAAAGTCAGCAGCTACAAAAAGTTTAGCTGCTGACATTTATTAATCAGGCACTCACCTGTCCCATAGTCCAGCGATGCGGGCGCACGAAGCCTCGCTCCTCTCCCCCTCCCCTCCGTGGTGCCAGCATTCTAACTGTGGGTGCCCGGCTGTGCGCGTTGTGAATGGCCGGGCAATCTTCTGGGACCTGTGACGTGTACCAGAAGATTGCAGAGAGGGAGGGTTGAGAGGTGAAACTCCTCCCGGCGCCCCCCCCCCCAAAAATGACATGCCAGATGTGGCATGTTAGGGGGTCACCAGCACTTAAATGGAAGTTCCATTGTTGGGTGGAACTCCGCTTTAGGTGTCATTTCTGTCTGCTGTTTTGTTCCTCTCCTATCAGCATGAATCGCTTCTGACAAGTTTTCCTGACACCAAGAGGAAAAAGGTGACAGGCAGGGATCTCCAGCTGATTGACAGCCTTAGCTCTGTTCCTTTGTGCTTTGTGAATGGGATGTGTCCCTTCCCTCCCAATCAGCTCTTAGAGCTCTCCTCGCTGAGTTCTGCAGAGTGTAACTTCAGCTCTCTGCCCCTTTTTTTGTTACAGCTCAGACAAGCTTTATAAAGACTGCATGTTGAATGAAAATAGAGCAGAGAAGATTGCAGATAAACAGGCACAACTTATGTAGGAGGATGTGTTTTATCTCTGTATCACCTGAGACTATTCACTTCACTGGGTATATGTAAGGATTTACAACCACTTTAAGCTGTTGTGAAGACAGAGAGAAATTAATAGAATTTACCCTATGCCTTTAATAATTCCCAGAAATTGAGAACATGTCAGGTTTCTATGGTAGTGAGCCCTTGTAGAAAGCCAACTTGTGGTTTACCAGGGCATTGAGTCTAAGCCATCTTGAGTACTATTCCATGACCATGAGAGTGACATCACCAATCCCAGTATCATGCGATTTGATTTCTGGCTGCAGCAAAGGCAAGAGCTGCAATGGAGCACTGGTAAGTGATAATAACTGGAGAGGGGGACTTTACAAACACAAACTCACTTTACCCTGCATGGGCAAGGTGACATTGTTTCTGTAGCAATCAATTCATAATGCCTATGCCGTTACAATGCTATATTTTGCCAGCTGCATAGGCACTTAAAGTAATACTAAAGTCTATTTTTTTTTCCATTAAAAATAACAAACATGCTATATTTACCTGCTTTGTGCAGTGGTTTTGCTTGGGTCCCTCTCTCTTGTTCAGTGCCCCATCATCAAGCAGCTTGCTATGGGGGCACCCGAGCCGAGCCGCTACTCCCTGTGTCCATTCAGACATGGTGCGGTCTGGCCCTGCCCCCTTTCTCTCCTCATTGGCTTACTGACTTTGACAGCAGTGGGAGCCAATGGCACCACGCTACTGTCTCAGCCAATGAGGAGAGAGAGTTCTGGACAGCCAAGTCTCTCGTGCAACATCGTTGGATCTAGATGGGCTCAGGTAAGTATTAGGGGGTGCTGGGGAGGATGCTGCACACAGAAGGCTTTTTATTTTAATGCATAGAATGCATTAAGATAAAAAACCTTCAGCCTTCACAACCACTGTAAACGTACTGCTAACAGAAGTGTGATTGTGGGGTCTTTGCATTATAGAATACTTGGTGAGGCAAATAATAAAGTCATGACTCTTTCATATTTTATATTTGCCATTTTAATGGGTCCTATACTGTTGTCGTTATTGTCAGGATAAGAGTTTCTGATAATGAAGCACATCTGATTTATATGGTTCATAAAATGTGGAGTAAACATATCTTAAATACCTGCAGTGTATACTAAAACAGTAACATTTAAATACAATTGCTAACCTAAAGTGAGTGCTCACTGATTTTCTTTAAACCTACAGGAGAATTGGTCTTAAAGTGGATATAAACACTCACATATACCCAGTGAAGTGAACAGCCTCAGATGATACACAGAGATGAAACACATCTCCCTACATAAGTTTTACATGTATATCTGCTGTCTTCAGCTTTATATAGTGTTTAGAAAGTGCACACTGTGTTATAATTTTCACTTCCTCTTTCAGCAGTAGCGGTTTAGTGTTGGGAATACACTGGGAGACAGCAGATTAAAGGAAAGGCACACACACCCCTCCAGATAGGCAGAGACTTTCAGAGCTGTCCTTTGAGTAAAGCAGCTTTCTACTAATCTATTTATAGCACCCTCCCTGACACAAAATTCAGCCTGGTTTTATCACGTATCGGAGAACTTGTCAGAAGTTCTCATGTTGATAATAGAAGAACAGAGCAGGAGAAAGCCACAGGACTTAGTGCTTTGAAGAGAGATACGAAAACGCTACAGATATATGTGCCCCGCTCATATGTCTTGAATTGGGTTTACATCCATTTTAAATAACATTATTAAAAGTTATAATGCATACTGCACTGTATTACTAAATGTAGAGCAGTTGCCTCAGTACTGATGAAAAACATCAGATCAACAAATATTAAAGAGGAACTGCAGTCTGCTCACATAATTTGTAATAAAAACATCTTTGCCATTCTGAAGCTTCCCCCCAACCACTTATTTTTTTAACCGGTTCAATACCGGGCAATTTCACCCCCTTCCTTCCCAGGCCAATTTTTAGTTTTCAGCGCTGTCGCACTTTAAACGTCAATTGCGCGGTCGTGCGATGTTGTACCCAAAAGAAATTGACTTCCTTTTTTTCACCACAAATAGAGCTTTTTTTTGGTGGTATTTGATCGCCTCTGCGGTTTTTTTTTTTTTTTGCGCTATAAACAAAAGAAGAGCGACAATTTTGAAAAAAACACAATATTTTTTACTTTTTGCTATAATAAATATCACAATTTTTTTTTTAAAAAACACATTTTTTCCTCAGTTTTGGCCGATACGTATTCTTCTACATATTTTTGGCAAAAAAAATCGCAATAACCGTATATTGATTGGTTTGCGCAAAAGTTATAGCGTCTACAAAATACAGGATAGATTTATGGCATTTTTTAAAAAAAAATATTTTTTTATTTTTTTTAGCGGCGATCATGATTTTTTTTGGTGACTGCGACATTATGGCGGACACATCGGACACTTTTGACACATTTTTGGGACCAATCACATTTATACAGCGATCAATGCTATAAAATTGCATTGATTACTGTGTAAATGTGACAGGCAGTGAAGGGGTTAACCACTAGGGGGCGGGGAGGGGTTAATATGTTTCCTAGGGAATGATTCTAACTGAAGGGGGAGGGGACGCACTAGGGGAGGAGACCGATCTGTGTTCCTCCGTTCTGGGAACACAGATCGCTCTCCTCAGAGCTGACAGGCTGTGGATCTGTGTGTTTACACACACAGATCCACATGCCGGCCCGGTTAACGGGCAATCGCGGGTGCCCGGCAGACATCGCGGCCGCCGGGCACACGCACGCGCGCCCCCTAGACGGCCGGGAATCCCAGGACGTCATATGACGTCCACCCAGGATGGGAGATCCCATCTGTGGACGTCATATGACTATGGGCGGGTAGGGAAGTGGTTAATATATACTGTGATTCTGTACTTGCCAAATATGTTGCAGAAATCTCCCTCCACTGAGTCTGGCTGCAACCATTTTAACTGTGGGCAGCTGAAGCTGCTGCCTGTTCACTTCCTGGATTTACACAGACACACAGAGGCACACCTCCAGCTCTGCAGCTTTCATTGTCCCTTGTATGACTTTTTCCCCCCCACCGCTCCCTACCTGGCAAACTCTCACAAGAGCGAGCGCTATGCATGATGTAATAAGCCTAGGCTTTTTACCAGACAAGAAACGGGAAGTGGGCTGTAAAAGGTATTTACTGTCAGAAAAAAAATGTTTTACTATCCAAAGTTAAAACAACAAAGGCAGAAGATTTAATAGATGGAAATTGAATAAATGACCGAAGTTCCGCTTTAAATAGCTAATCAGCAAAACTACAGAAAATTATAATCAAATAGATACAACACTGTCATTAACCTTAGATTTTGTGGGGGTTTTTGTGCAGTAAATTAGGACATTGTTTATGCTGAATAGAAACTATATTTCCACCCATAAAAACACATTTTAGCTTTGCTTTCATGATCCATGTCTGTTATTAGTCTAGCAAAATCTCACTTTTCTTACATCTAAGATCTGATTTATTATTGATATTTTGGGATCAACTCTGCAGGGAAATGTAAACAATGAAAAAAAAAAATTATATCATGAAAACTCTTTGCACTGAGCACTTAAAATATATTTATTGATTGTACTTTGTTCTGTTTCTCAGGAGCAGTACTTAATATTTCATAGATCTTTTGTCCCAGTGCTACGCTAAAAAGTCTCCATACCTTAAAAAGATTTTTGCGGACATAATATACTCTTTATATCATTATCCCTAGACATTAAAAAGCATGCTATTCCACATTAATCCTGTAAAGACAAGTTCCTTCTTTTTCCTCTATTTATTTTACTTTCCTTTATTTTACTTTCCTATTTTCTCTCTTCTTATTTATTTTCCTTGAATCTCCCATTAATCATTTTAGTTATTGCATTTACAGATCCTTTGGTTTAGAATGAACAGTATTCTAGTTCTGAAGTACTTTAGGGTGATACTGTAAGAGGAAGGCTCCAATACCTTGGGTCTAATTTAACGAACAGCCGTGCTGTTCCAGATGGATGCAAAATGCTCTTACTTGCTTGTCGATACATGTGCTATTAGTAAGCTTCTCCACTCACTTTACCTTGGAAGCTATGTAACTGCCTTTTGTGATTTACCCAAAGGTCTCTTAGATGTTCTTTGTACATTATTCTTTTGGCTACCTCTTTGAATTATGACGGAACTATGTTACCGTGATATGTTTGGCTCTGAACCTTGTAAGTATTTATTTTTGATAAATAAGCAGCTAATTACTCATCTATATTGCAAAAACTAAAAGTTTTGTTAGCAATGTGAAACACTTTTGCCCTGTACACACGGTCGGATTTTTCGACAGAAAATGTGTGATAGGACGTTGTTGTCGGAAATTCTGACCGTGTGTGGGCCCCATCACACATCTTCCATCGGAATTTCCGACACACAAAGTTTGAGAGCTTGCTATAAAATTTTCCAGAAACAAAATCCGTTGTCGGAAATTCCGATTGTGTGTACACAAATCCGACGCACAAAGTTCCACGCATGCTCAGAATAAATTAAGAGACGAAAGCTATTGGCTACTGCCCCGTTTAGTCCCGGCATACGTGTTTTACGTCACCGCGTTCAGAACAATCGGATTTTCTGACAACTTTGTGTGACCGTGTGTATGCAAGACAAGTTTGAGCCAACATCCGTTGGAAAAAATCCATGGATTTTGTTGTCGGAATGTCCGATCTTGGTTGGGTCGTATTACAGCCAAAACTAGAATATCTCTTACAAGTGCTACCAAGAGTCCACCCAAATATACTTTAAATTCAGTAATGGCAGATCTTCCAATTTATATTGCAACACCGAAACTGACACACTGCCACTAACACCAACACCTATACTGCCACTGACACCTACACTGACTAAGCTAGACAAAGCATTTCTTAATTAGGCTAGACAAAGCAACTAATTAATCTTTTTTTTTTTTGCTTCAAGAGACTTTTTTTTCTTTTGTAATGTCTTCTCCAGTGTATCTATTCCTCCTTGCTAGCAGATAAGCCTCTTGTCTCTCCTTTTCACTCAGAATAGACAACATGGCAGCAGCTGCAGAATGAACGAATGAATGATTTCTGTGAAAGCCAGGCTATCATCAAAATTGTGATCGTAATCCAGTTCCTCTGGGTCCCTATCAATAGTAGAGACCCAGGGATGTCACCGATGGCCTGGTCTTGGTGCAGGAAGAGGGCAATAGAGCATGCTCCCAGCACAAACACACAAACAGATATACCTGGCGTCCACGTTTAACCACCTCAATACTAGATACTTTCACCCCCTGCCTGCCCAGGCCAATTTTCAGATTTCAGTGCCGTCACACTTTGAATGACAATTACTCCGTCATGCAACACTGTACCCAAGACAGATAGAGCTTTCTTTTGGTGGTATTTAATCACCACTAGGTTGTTTTCTTTTTTTGCTATATAAACAAAATAAACCAAAAATTCTGCAAAATAACATGTTTTTCTAATCATCTTTCTTTTTACATTTGGGACAAAATGTATTCTGCTACATTTCTTGCAAAAACAACCCAAATCAGTGTATATTAGTTGGTCTGCGTGAAAGTTATAAAGTCTACAAAATATGGTATGTATTTATATGCAGAAATTATGACATTTTGGCATTAATATTGAAAATATGACTGATCATGACAAAAAAGCTGTCTTTTATTTATGGATAGTGATAACATGAGTCATTTATTATCACATCATTTTTTCAATCCTTTTTTAACCACTTAAGGACCGCCTCACGCCGATGCAAGGCGGCACGGGCAGGCAAAATCACGTACATATATGTGATTTGCCTCCCGCGGGTGGGGGGTCCGATCGAACCCCCCCCCCCGGTGCCCGAGGCGGTCCTGTTATGTCCCCCGGCGATTGGAGGTGAGGGGGAGGCCATCCGTTCGTGGCCCCCCCCTCGCGATCGCCGCCGGCCAATCAGATCATTTCCTTTGCTGCTGTATGCTAAACAGCAGCAAAGGAAATGATGTCATCTCTCCTCGGCTCGGTAATTTCCGTTCCGGCACCGAGGGGAGAAGACAGGTATGTGAGTGAAAACACACACACAGTAGAACATGCCAGGCACACAAAACACCCCGATCCCCCCCCCAATCACCCCCCCCCCCATCACAAACTGACACCAGCAGTTTTTTTTTTTTTTTTGATTACTGCATGGTGTCAGTTTGTGACAGTTACAGTGTTAGGACAGGTACTGTTAGCCCCCTTTAGGTCTAGGATACCCCCCTAACCCCCCTAATAAAGTTTTAACCCCTTGATCACCCCCCGTCACCAGTGTCACTAAGCGATCATTTTTCTGATCGCTGTATTAGTGTCGCTGGTGACGCTAGTTAGGGAGGTAAATATTTAGGTTCGCCGTCAGCGTTTTATAGTGACAGGGACCCCCATATACTACCCAATAAATGTTTTAACCCCTTGATCTGACGCTGCCTGGGGCGACGCATATCACCGCTGGGCGATCAGGGGGCTAAACCTTTATTCGGTAATAAACGGCGGGTGCCCTGACACTATAAAAAATAAACGAACTAACCAGCGTCACCCGTAACAGTTATACGGTGATCAGTGGTGAAAGGGTTAAATAGGGGGCAAAGTACTCTCGGCTATAATGAATTGTCGGTCCTGGCAATACACATAAAAGTTCATTGATAAAAACGGCATTGGTTTCCCCACAGGAGAACCCAGAACCAAAATTTAAAAAAACAAAGTGCGTGGGGGTCCCCCCAAATTCTGGTCTGGTATGGATTTTTGAGGGGAACCCCGCGCCAAAATTTTAAAAAAAAATAGCGTGGGGGTCCCCCTCAAAATCCATACCAGACCAAGGGTCTGGTATGGATTTTAAGGGGAACCCCACACCAAATTTTTTTTTAAAAATGGTGTGGGGTTCCCCCCAAAAATCCATACCAGACCCTTATCCGAGCACGCAACCTGGCAGGCCGCAGGAAAAGAGGGGGGACGAGAGAGCGCCCCCCCTCCTGAACCGTACCAGGCCACATGCCCTCAACATTGGGAGGGTGCTTTGCCCCCCAAAGCACCTTGTCCCCATGTTGATAGGGAGAAGGGCCTCATCCCCACAATCCTTGCCCGGTGGTTGGGGGGGTCTGCGGGCGGGGTGGTTTATCGGAATCTGGAAACCCCCCTACCATTTCACAAAAAATGTGTGAAATTGGTAAAAAAACACAATACACGCCTTGGGACAAGTCCTTTATTAAAAAATAAACCTGTCCCACGGAGTCTTCTTCTTCTTGCGCTTCGACGGACCGAAGAAAAAAAAAAAAAAAGCCGCACACCGCCTACGATCTGCCTCCATGGGAGGTATCCGCTGTAATGACCGGCCGCTCTCAGGTGACAGCTCTTTTATAACTGAAGGCGGGGCCACATGATGATGTCGCCGGGTGACCCTGCCCCCCTCTGACGCACGGGGACATCCCTATGGCTTCCCCATAGCGTCAGAGGGGGCGGGGTTACTCAGTTACGTAACCGTGTGGCCCCGCCCCCTCTGACGCTACGGGGAAGCCATAGGGATGTCCCTGTGCGTCAGAGGGGGGCAGACTGGGTGTAAGCACTGTAGAGGGAGGGGCTACTGATGTCAGCCGGATGGAGACGAGAAGATATCCGGCGGGTCACGTGAGCACCCAGCGGCACTGTAAATAAGGTATTTTCCACAATAAAGTTACAAAAGGAGACATAATGGACATTATATAATCTTTTTACAAAATGGATTACATGTTTTTACAACTTTAACTAGGGCTTAGTTTGAGGGTAGGGCTTAAATTGCAGCCATCACCGAAAATAACACTAGGTCTTATTTTCAGGGAAACAGGGTGTATATGTATGTGTATATATATATATATATATATATATATATATATATATATATATACACACACACACACACACATACATATACATATAGTGTATATATATATATATATATATATATATATATATATATATATATATATATACACACACATATACATATATATACACACACACACACGCACATACATATACATACACACACACATACACACGCATATATACACAG
Organism: Aquarana catesbeiana; assembly: GCF_042186555.1. Lineage (NCBI taxonomy): Eukaryota > Metazoa > Chordata > Amphibia > Anura > Ranidae > Aquarana > Aquarana catesbeiana. The sequence continues at coordinate 203,117,002 of NC_133325.1, forward strand.
TCCTGCTCAAAAGTTTGCATACCCTGGCAGAAATTGTGACATTTTGTGACATTTAATATTTAAAATATGACTGATCATGCCAAAAAAACTCTTTTATTTAAGGATAGCAATCACATGAAGCCATTTATTATCACAAACTAACAGAAATCACCCAAATGGCCCTGAAAAAAGCTTACACACCCTGGAATGTTTGGCATTGGTACAGACACAGAAGGTGGCACACACAGGTTAAAATGGCAATTAAATGTTAATTTCCCACATGAACAGTCAAAAGACCTGCGTAGCAAGGTAATGAAACTTTACAAAGATGGAAAAGGATATAAAAAGATATCCAAAGCCTTGAATATGCCAGTCAGTACTGTTCGATCACTTAATAAGAAGTGGAAAATTTGGAGATCTCTTGATACCAAGCCAAGGTCAGGTAGACCAAGAAATATTTCAGCCATAACTGCCACAGACACTGTTTGGGATACAAAGAAAAATCCACAGGTAACCTCAGGAGAAATACAGGCTGCTCTGGAAAAAGATGGTGTGGTTGTTTTTTAAGGAGCACAATACGATGATACTTGAACAAAAAAGAGCTGAATGGTCAAGTTGCCAGAAAGAAGCCTTTATTGTACAAGTTCCACAAAAAAAAGCCTGGTTACAATATGCCCAGCAACACCTTGACATGCCTCATTGGCTTTTTTGTGGCATTGGCGCAGTAAAGGCTTCCTTCTGGCAGCTCAACCATGCAGATTTTTTTTGTTCAAGTATTGTTGAATTGTGCTCCTAAAAAACAACCACACTGTCTTTTTGGAGAGCAGCCTGTATTTCTCCTGGGGTTACCTGTGGGTTTTTCTTTGTATCCTGAGCAAGTCTTCCTCCAGTTGTGGCTGCAATCTTTCTTGGTCAACCTGACCTTGGCTTGGTATCAAAAGAGCCTCAAATTTTCCACTTCTTAATAAGTGATTAAACAGTACTGACTGGCATCTTAATAAGTGATTAAACAGTACTGACTGGCATATTCAAGGCTTTGGGTATCTTTTTATATCCTTTTCCAGCTTTATAAAGTTCCAGTACTTTGTTACACAGGTCTTTTGACTGTTCTCAGATTAGCGCCAGTAGCGCTAACACCCACGCACGCAGCATACGCCTCCCTTAGTGGTATAGTATCTGTACGGATCAATATCTGATCCAATCAGATCTATACTAGCGTCCCCAGCAGTTTAGGGTTCCCAAAAACGCAGTGTTAGCGGGATCAGCCCAGATACCTGCTAGTACCTGCGTTTTGCCCCTCCGCCCAGCCCACCCAAGTGCAGTATCGATCGATCACTGTCACTTACAAGGCACTAAATGCATAACTGCAGCGTTCGCAGAGTCAGGCCTGATCCCTGCGATCGCTAACAGTTTTTTTGGAAGCATTTTGGTGAACTGGCAAGCACCAGCCCCAGGCAGCGTCAGGTTAGCGCCAGTACCACTAACACCCACGCATGCAGCATACGCCTCCCTTAGTGGTATAGTATCTGAACGGATCAATATCTGATCCGATCAGATCTATACTAGCGTCCTCAGCAGTTTAGGGTTCCCAAAAACGCAGTGTTAGTGGGATCAGCCCAGATACCTGCTAGCACCTGCGTTTTGCCCCTCCGCCCGGCCCACCCCAGCCCACCCAAGTGCAGTATCGATCGATCACTGTCACTTACAAAACACTAAACGCATAACTGCAGTGTTCGCAGAGTCAGGCCTGATCCCTGCGATCGCTAACAGTTTTTTTTTGTAGCGTTTTGGTGAACTGACAAGCACCAGCAGCCTAGTACACCCCGGTCGTAGTCAAACCAGCACTGCAGTAACACTTGGTGACGTGGCGAGTCCCATAAGTGCAGTTCAAGCTGGTGAGGTGGCAAGCACAAGTAGTGTCCCGCTGCCACCAAAAAGACAAACACAGGCCCGTCGTGCCCATAATGCCCTTCCTGCTGCATTCACCAATCCTAATTGGGAACCCACCACTTCTGCAGCACCCGTACTTCCCCCATTCACATCCTCAACCAAGTGCAGTCGGCTGCATGAGAGGCATTTTCTTTATGTCCTCCCGAGTACCCCTACCCAACGACCCCCCCCAAAAAAGATGTAGTGTCTGCAGCAAGTGCTGATATAGGTGTGACACCCGCTATTATTGTCCCTCCTGTCCTGACAATCCTGGTTTTTGCATTGGTGAATGTTTTGAACGCTACCATTCACTAGTTGAGTATTAGCGTAGGGTAAAGCATTGCACAGACTAGGCACACTTTCACAGGGTCTCCTAAGATGCCATCGCATTTTGAGAGACCCGAACCTGGAACCGGTTGCAGTTATAAAAGTTAGTTACAAAAAAAGTGTAAAAAAAAAAAAAAAATAAAAAAATAAAATAAAAAAAAATAGTTGTCGTTTTATTGTTCTCTCTCTCTCTATTCTCTCTCTCTATTGTTCTGCTCTTTTTTACTGTATTCTATTCTGCAATGTTTTATTGCTATTATGTTTTATCACGTTTGCTTTTCAGGTATGCAATTTTTTATACTTTACTGTTTACTGTGCTTTATTGTTAACCATTTTTTTGTCTTCAGGTAAGCCATTCACGACTTTGAGTGGTTATACCAGAATGATGCCTGCAGGTTTAGGTATCATCTTGGTATCATTCTTTTCAGCCAGCGGTCGACTTTCATGTAAAAGCAATCCTAGCGGCTAATTAGCCTCTAGACTGCTTTTACAAGCCGTGGGAGGGAATGCCCCCCCACCGTCTTCCGTGTTTTTCCCTGGCTCTCCTGTCTCAACAGGGAACCTGAGAATGCAGCCAGTGATTCAGCCAGCTGACCATAGAGCTGATCAGAGACCAGAGTGGCTCCAAACATCTCTATGGCCTAAGAAACCGGAAGATACGAGCATTTTATGACTTAGATTTTGCCGGATGTAAATAGCGCCATTGGGAAATTGGGGAAGCATTTTATCACACCGATCTTGGTGTAGTCAGATGCTTTGAGGGCAGAGGAGAGATCTAGGGTCTAATAGACCCCAATTTTTTCAAAAAAGAGTACCTGTCACTACCTATTGCTATCATAGGGGATATTTACATTCCCCGAGATAACAATAAAAATGATTAAAAAAAAAAAATATGAAAGGAACAGTTTAAAAATAAGATAAAAAAGAAAAAAAATAATAAAGAAAAAAAAAAAAAGCACCCCTGTCGCCCCCTGCTCTCGTGCTAAGGCGAACGCAAGCGGCGGTCTGTCGTCAAACGTAAACAGCAATTGCACCATGCATGTGAGGTATCACCGCGAAGGTCAGATCGAGGGCAGTAATTTTTGCAGTAGACCTCCTCTGTAAATCTAAAGTGGTAACCTGTAAAGGCTTTTAAAGGCTTTTAAAAATGTATTTATTTTGTTGCCACTGCACGTTTGTGCGCAATTGTAAAGCATGTCATGTTTGGTATCCATGTACTCGGCCTAAGATCATCTTTTTTATTTCATCAAACATTTGGGCAATATAGTGTGTTTTAGTGCATTAAAATTTAAAAAAGTGTGTTTTTTCCCCAAAAAATGCGTTTGAAAAATCGCTGCGCAAATACTGTGTGAAAAAAAAAAAATGAAACACCCACCATTTTAATCTGTAGGGCATTTGCTTTAAAAAAATATATAATGTTTGGGGGTTCAAAGTAATTTTCTTGCAAAAAAAAAATAACTTTTTCATGTAAACAAAAAGTGTCAGAAAGGGCTTTGTCTTCAAGTGGTTAGAAGAGTGGGTGATGTGTGACATAAGCTTCTAAATGTTGTGCATAAAATGCCAGGACAGTTCAAACCCCCCCCAAATGACCCCATTTTGGAAAGTAGACAGGCCAAGCTATTTGCTGAGAGGCATGTCGAGTCCATGGAATATTTTATATTGCGACACAAGTTGCGGGAAAGAGACAAATTTTTTTTTTTTTTGCACAAAATTGTCACTAAATGATATATTGCTCAAACATGCCATGGGAATATGTGAAATTGCACCCCAAAATACATTCTGCTGCTTCTCCTGAGTACGGGGATACCACATGTATGAGACTTTTTGGGAGCCTAGCCGCTCACGGGACCCCGAAAACCAAGCACCGCCTTCAGGCTTTCTAAGGGCGTGAATTTTTGATTTCACTCTTCACTGCCTATCACAGTTTCGGAGGCCATGGAATACCCAGGTGGCACAAAACCCCCCCAAATGACCCCATTTTGGAAAGTAGACACCCAAAGCTATTTGCTGAGAGGTATAGTGAGTATTTTGCAGACCTCACTTTTTGTCACAAAGTTTTGAAAATTGAAAAAAGAAAAAAAAGAAAGTTTTTTTCTTGTCTTTCTTCATTTTCAAAAACAAATGAGAGCTGCAAAATACTCACCATGCCTCTCAGCAAATAGCTTGGGGTGTCTACTTTCCAAAATGGGGTCATTTGGGGGGGTTTTGTGCCACCTGGGCATTCCATGGCCTCCGAAACTGTGATAGGCAGTGAAGAGTGAAATCAAAAATTTTCACCCTTACAAATCCTGAAGGCGGTGATTGGTTTTGGGGGTCCTGTGCACGGCTAGGCTCCCAAAAAGTCCCACACGTGGTATCCCCATACTCAGGAGAAGCAGCTAAATAAATTTTGGGGTGCAATTCCACATATGCCCATGGCCTGTGTGAGCAATATATCATTTAGTGACAACTTTTTGTAAATATTTTTTTTTTTGTCAATATTCAATCACTTGGGACAAAAAGAAATAAATATTCAATGGGTTCAACATGCCTCTCAGCAATTTCCTTGGGGTGTCTACTTTCCAAAATGGGGTCATTTGGGGGGGATTTGTACTGCCCTGCCATTTTAGCACCTCAAGAAATGACATAGGCAGTCATAAACTAAAAGCTGTGTAAATTACAGAAAATGTACCCTAGTTTGTAGACGCTATAACTTTTGCGCAAACCAATAAATATACGCTTATTGACATTTTTTTACCAAAGACATGTGGCCGAATACTTTTTGGCCTAAATGTATGACTAAAATTGAGTTTATTGGATTTTTTTTATAACAAAAAGTAGAAAATATAATTTTTTTTCAAAATTTTCGGTCTTTTTCCGTTTATAGCGCAAAAAATAAAAACCGCAGAGGTGATCAAATACCATCAAAAGAAAGCTCTATTTGTGGGAGGAAAAGGACGCAAATTTCGTTTGGGTACAGCATTGCATGACCGCGCAATTAGCAGTTAAAACGACGCAGTGCCAAATTGGAAAAAGACCTCTGGTCCTTAGCCAGCATAATGGTCCGGGGCTCAAGTGGTTAATCATGATGATAACAGAAATCGCCCAAATGTCCCTGATAAAAAGTTTACATACCCTGGAATGTTTGGCCTTGGTACATACACAGAAGGTGGCACACACAGGTTAAAATGGCTATTAAAGGTTAATTTCCCACATTTATGGCTTTTTAAATCACAATTAGTGTCTTTGTATAAATAGTCAATGAGTTTGTTAGCTCTCATTTGGATGCCCTAAGCAGGCTAGACACTGAGCCACAAGGAGGTAGAAAAGAACAGTCAAAAGACCTGTGTAACAAAGTATTGGAACTTTATAAAGCTGGAAAAGGATATAAAAAGATACCCAAAGCCTTGAATATGCCAGTCAGTACTGTTTAATCACTTATTAAGATGCCAGTCAGTACTGTTTAATCACTTATTAAGAAGTGGAAAATTTGAGGCTCTTTTGATACCAAGCCAAGGTCAGGTTGACCAAGAAAGATTGCAGCCACAACTGGAGGAAGACTTGCTCAGGATACAAAGAAAAACCCACAGGTAACCCCAGGAGAAATACAGGCTGCTCTCCAAAAAGACAGTGTGGTTGTTTTTTAGGAGCACAATTCAACAATACTTGAACAAAAAAAATCTGCATGGTTGAGCTGCCAGAAGAAAGCCTTTACTGCGCCAATGCCACAAAAAAGCCAATGAGGCATGTCAAGGTGTTGCTGGGCATATTGTAACCAGGCTTTTTTTTTGTGGAACTTGTACAATAAAGGCTTCTTTCTGGCAACTTGACCATTCAGCTCTTTTTTGTTCAAGTATCATCGTATTGTGCTCCTTAAAAAACAACCACACCATCTTTTTCCAGAGCAGCCTGTATTTCTCCTGAGGTTACCTGTGGATTTTTCTTTGTATCCCAAACAGTGTCTGTGGCAGTTGTGGCTGAAATCTTTCTTGGTCTACCTGACCTTGGCTTGGTATCAAGAGATCTCCAAATTTTCCACTTCTTATTAAGTGATCAAACAGTACTGACTGGCATATTCAAGGCTTTGGATATCTTTTTATATCCTTTTCCATCTTTGTAAAGTTTCATTACCTTGCTACGCAGGTCTTTTGACTGTTCATGTGGGAAATTAACATTTAATTGCCATTTTAACCTGTGTGTGCCACCTTCTGTGTCTGTACCAATGCCAAACATTCCAGGGTGTGTAAGCTTTTTTCAGGGCCATTTGGGTGATTTCTGTTAGTTTGTGATAATAAATGGCTTCATGTGATTGCTATCCTTAAATAAAAGACAGTTTTTTTGGCATGATCAGTCATATTTTAAATATTAAATGTCACAAAATGTCACAATTTCTGCCAGGGTATGCAAACTTTTGAGCAGGACTGTGTATATATGCGTGTGTGTATGTGTGTGTGTATGTATATGTATGTGTGTGTGTGTGTGTGTGTATATATATATATATATATATATATATATATATATATATACACACATATATATATATATATATATATATATATATATATATATATATATACATACATATACACCCTGTTTCCCTGAAAATAAGACCTAGTGTTAATATTCAAAAGGAGAAAAAATTAATCAACAGTGAGGTGAAGAGTAATCCCCAGTGAAGTGAAGAGTAATCTTATCTTATCTCTGGATTACATATTTGTGAAAAATATCTAGTGTAACAACATATAAAACCTTCATATATCAGTGAAGATAAAAAGAATACAATTAAAAAATTACAAAAATAACGTGATAAACTTAAAGTGTCCACATTCCAAAGAAATATGAATAAAGCTTAAGAAATAGTATTATTTAAAAAATGTCCAAATTTAGGGGGTGTAGCCACCAGATGGATCTAGAGATGTTCTAATCCCAGTGATATATCATGCGAGTAAGGCGGATTCCATACAATACAAATGATCCATAAGCGTCTCCTCCATAGAAATCTGATCAACACAAAAGATAAGGTACTCTTACCAACTTTGGTGGACTCACAGGCCGTTGGCGGTGAGTCAGAAAGGCTTGCACTGTCTCAGATTGGAGGACAGTATGGGGGCAGATCATATGCTGGTGAACCTCTTCCTCCAACTGGGGTACACGGATCCCACCCGAATGGACCGCACGATCTCCGTTTTGGTCAGAAGTGGTAATCATATACAAAGAAAGAAAAAAGGAGCCTCCACATGGTGTAAATCCAACGATTCAATTGGCATTTATTTAATCAATCATGGCCATTAACAGTCCATAAAGGTATAAAAATATAAAAAAAGTATAATAGAATCGATTCCAGTATTAAAAAAGGCAAGCGTGGTGTGGGTAGCTGGATACAGCAAGGAGACCCGACGCGTTTCGTCTGAAGAGACTTCTGCTGGGGTATATGCCATCCTGTCCCTACCACGCTTTTATACACATATTGAATTAGTAGATTATAAACAGCTGATTACAGCAGCGCGCGCTCTAACTTCCTGGGTACCTGGCGTGCGTTCCAATCACGATCACGTGTTGCATATATTAGCCAATAGGAAAGTAAAACCGCCTCTACCACCCAAGCCTCTGTATGAATGTCCTATCCAGATACGCTCTCAGTGAGCGGAAGTGTACGCTAGGTATCGGCCCATAATGAATCGTCATCGTGTGTGACGCGCACGTGACCGGCGTCACGTAATAGCGTCTGACGAATCATTGGATATTCCTCATTGTGTCTAACGCGCACGTGACCGACGTCACGTGATAGCGTCTAGCGTATCATTGGATATACCTCATTGCGTCAACCCGGAAATAGGAACAAGTTACTGGGGCCGTTGGAGCGCGCTTGCGTTCCAAGTGGATCATCGAGAACGGAAATAATCTAGGATAAAATCAAATAGATAAATACTGCATACTCAACCGTATGTCATATTAATAAAAAAAAATTAAATTAATGTGTTGAGGCAATTAAAATTTCAAATCGGATCAGGAAGTTAGTATGCATAGCGAGAAAAAATATAATAAAACGTAAATCTTGTACATCAAGTTCATAGAAATATAAGATACGACATGAATATTAGACACTCATATCCAATCATAAGATCTATCAAGTCTGTGTGGTATTGACTAGGCAATGAGGCCTATCACAACGCACCCATAACTGTAATCAACCAGTATGGTTAAATAAAAGATATAAGTTAAAATAAAAATGAGAATGTAAAACTGACATAAAATAACCGCTGGTGAAATCTTACTTAAAGGATACTAAAGACACCATTGCTAAACTGGACGGTGTCACCTATAGTGAAGATCTTATTCTCGCTACAGCTGACGTTAAGGCGTTGTATACTTGTATACCCCATGATTTGGGATTCAAAGCAGTTAACTCTTTCCTTTCCAGAAATGGTACAATCCCGGGTACTCAGAAGAGGTTTATAATGGATTTATTGTGTTTTGCCACCAAACACAATTACTTCTGGTACGACGGAGAGTTTTATCTCCAGAAAAAAGGGGTGGCTATGGGGGCAAAGTTTGCCCCTAGCCTGGCCAATATTTTTATGGCCAAATGGGAGGAGGATGTCGTCTACACCCTGGACCCACCACAATTGGTGTTATGGGCCAGGTATATCGACGACATCCTCCTCATATGGAGAGGTAATATGGATTCTCTGGATGAATTTATGGGTACTTTGAATAATAACCAGATTGGAATAGAGCTGACCTACGAAGCTAGTCGGTCGACTATTCACTTTCTGGACCTTGAGATTGCGGTTGTTGATGGCCACCTTACTACGAAGACTTTCTTCAAGGCCACCGATCGGAATGGATACATTCCGATCGATAGCTGCCACCATGCAGCGTGGCTGAGATCCGTTCCCCGAAGCCAGTTGTTGCGAATAAGACGCAACTGTTCACAACTTTCTGATTACTTCGATCAAGCTAATATCCTTAAGTTTAGATTTATTGACAAAGGCTATAATACATCTGAGATCGATGAAGTGATTCATAATGTTTCCTTGGTGGATAGGAATACACTTATTTCGGAACAACCTAAACGTAACTCAGAAAACAAACATAAGTGGTCTTTTCTTACCAATTTTTCGATTCAGCACAAACAGGTCAAGGATATTTTTCATAGGCATTGGAAAGTCCTAAAAAATGACACCGTTTTGGGACCAGTTCTGCCAGAACAAGCAGGGGTGATTTACAGAGGGGCTATGTCCTTGAGAGGGCAGATTGCTCCCAATGTAACTGACCCTCCCTCTGTCCCTTCATTTTTTCAGAATATTAAAGGTTTTTTTCCCTGCCGACGATGCAGGGTGTGCAAATATAATACACAAGAATCCCGCAAGATTGATAAGTTTGGATCTACCGTTACTGGGAAGGAATACTCTATTAAACACTTTGTTACATGTTCAACTAGGTACATAGTGTACCTCATAACTTGTCCTTGTGGGAAGCAGTACGTAGGGCGGACCATTCGCACATTTGCCATAAGGGTTAATGAACATATTAAATCCATCAAAAAAGGACGCACTAATCATAGTGTGCCCAATCACTACTTATTATGTCATAATCGAGACCCTACTGGTACTAAGTTCCAAATAATAGACAAGTTCACACCTCACTGGAGGGGTGAGTCTTGTGTTAGAGGAGTATCAAGGCTTGAAACTTTTTGGATACACCAACTAAGATGTTTTACGCCACATGGACTTAATGTGGAATGGGACATAAATTCATTCATTAACCAATCGTGATAGGTGTCTCCCCCCCCCCCCCCCTCCCGTTCATATATTGGCCCTTTCAAACCTTTATTCTAATACACTTAGTAGTGTCTTTATAGATTGATGATCACTTCCAATCTTGTTTTGAGAAAATACAGGTTGCGTGACCTGTATCAGGCCATGTGCAGTCTATTACTCACTTTGGTCAGAATATTAGGTTTTGGTTATATCTGGTTTTATTTCTTTTTTAGTAGCCCCTTTTTTATTTTATGTCAGTTTTACATTCTCATTTTTATTTTAACTTATATCTTTTATTTAACCATACTGGTTGATTACAGTTATGGGTGCATTGTGATAGGCCTCATTGCCTAGTCAATACCACACAGACTTGATAGATCTTATGATTGGATATGAGTGTCTAATATTCATGTCGTATCTTATATTTCTATGAACTTGATGTACAAGATTTACGTTTTATTATATTTTTTCTCGCTATGCATACTAACTTCCTGATCCGATTTGAAATTTTAATTGCCTCAACACATTAATTTAATTTTTTTTTTATTAATATGACATATGGTTGAGTATGCAGTATTTATCTATTTGATTTTATCCTAGATTATTTCCGTTCTCGATGATCCACTTGGAACGCAAGCGCGCTCCAACGGCCCCAGTAACTTGTTCCTATTTCCGGGTTGACGCAATGAGGTATATCCAATGATACGCTAGACGCTATCACGTGACGTCGGTCACGTGCGCGTTAGACGCAATGAGGAATATCCAATGATTCGTCAGACGCTATTACGTGACGCCGGTCACGTGCGCGTCACACACGATGACGATTCATTATGGGCCGATACCTAGCGTACACTTCCGCTCACTGAGAGCATATCTGGATAGGACATTCATACAGAGGCTTGGGTGGTAGAGGCGGTTTTACTTTCCTATTGGCTAATATATGCAACATGTGATCGTGATTGGAATGCACGCCAGGTACCCAGGAAGTTAGAGCGCGCGCTGCTGTAATCAGCTGTTTATGATCTACTAATTCAATATGTGTATAAAAGCGTGGTAGGGACAGGATGGCATATACCCCAGCAGAAGTCTCTTCAGACGAAACGCGTCGGGTCTCCTTGCTGTATCCAGCTACCCACACCACGCTTGCCTTTTTTAATACTGGAATCGATTCTATTATACTTTTTTTATATTTTTATACCTTTATGGACTGTTAATGGCCATGATTGATTAAATAAATGCCAATTGAATCGTTGGATTTACACCATGTGGAGGCTCCTTTTTTCTTTCTTTGTATATGATTACCACTTCTGACCAAAACGGAGATCGTGCGGTCCATTCGGGTGGGATCCGTGTACCCCAGTTGGAGGAAGAGGTTCACCAGCATATGATCTGCCCCCATACTGTCCTCCAATCTGAGACAGTGCAAGCCTTTCTGACTCACCGCCAACGGCCTGTGAGTCCACCAAAGTTGGTAAGAGTACCTTATCTTTTGTGTTGATCAGATTTCTATGGAGGAGACACTTATGGATCATTTGTATTGTATGGAATCCACCTTACTCGCATGATATATCACTGGGATTAGAACATCTCTAGATCCATCTGGTGGCTACACCCCCTAAATTTGGACATTTTTTAAATAATACTATTTCTTAAGCTTTATTCATATTTCTTTGGAATGTGGACACTTTAAGTTTATCACGTTATTTTTGTAATTTTTTAATTGTATTCTTTTTATCTTCACTGATATATGAAGGTTTTATATGTTGTTACACTAGATATTTTTCACAAATATGTAATCCAGAGATAAGATAAGATTACTCTTCACTTCACTGGGGATTACTCTTCACCTCACTGTTGATTAATTTTTTCTCCTTTTGAATATTAATTGTTACACAGAGGTTTATATATTTAGCGCTACACTATTTATGTTTATATACTTTGCACAATTTGGTCTTATTGGAGTGTTGGCTGCTATTTTACATTTCTGACTGGCGCGGTATTCCCTACCCTTCTTCGTGCTTATTTTCGGTGATGGCTGCAATTTAAGCCCTACCCTCAAACTAAGCCCTAGTTAAAGTTGTAAAAACATGTAATCCATTTTGTAAAAAGATTATATAATGTCCATTATGTCTCCTTTTGTAACTTTATTGTGGAAAATACCTTATTTACAGTGCCGCTGGGTGCTCACGTGACCCGCCGGATATCTTCTCGTCTCCATCTGGCTGACATCAGTAGCCCCTCCCTCTACAGTGCTCAGAGCTCTACACCCAGTCTGCCCCCCTCTGACGCACAGGGACATCCCTATGGCTTCCCCGTAGCGTCAGAGGGGGCGGGGCCACACGGTTACGTAACTGAGTAACCCCGCCCCCTCTGACGCTATGGGGAAGCCATAGGGATGTCCCCGTGCGTCAGAGGGGGGCAGGGTCACCCGGCGACGTCATCATGTGGCCCCGCCTTCAGTTATAAAAGAGCTGTCACCTGAGAGCGGCCGGTCATTACAGCGGATACCTCCCATGGAGGCAGATCGTAGGCGGTGTGCGGCTTTTTTTTTTTTTTTCTTCGGTCCGTCGAAGCGCAAGAAGAAGAAGACTCCGTGGGACAGGTTTATTTTTTAATAAAGGACTTGTCCCAAGGCGTGTATTGTGTTTTTTTACCAATTTCACACATTTTTTGTGAAATGGTAGGGGGGTTTCCAGATTCCGATAAGCCCCCCCGCCCGCAGACCCCCCCAACCACCGGGCAAGGATTGTGGGAATGAGGCCCTTCTCCCTATCAACATGGGGACAAGGTGCTTTGGGGGGCAAAGCACCCTCCCAATGTTTGAGGGCATGTGGCCTGGTACGGTTCAGGAGGGGGGGCGCTCTCTCGTCCCCCCTCTTTTCCTGCGGCCTGCCAGGTTGCGTGCTCGGATAAGGGTCTGGTATGGATTTTTGGGGGGGACCCCACACCATTTTTTTAAAAAAATTTGGCGTGGGGTTCCCCTTAAAATCCATACCAGACCCTTGGTCTGGTATGGATTTTGAGGGGGACCCCCACGCTATTTTTTTTTTAAAATTTTGGCGCGGGTTCCCCTCAAAAATCCATACCAGACCAGAATTTGGGGGGACCCCACGCACTTTGTTTTTTTAAATTTTGGTTCTGGGTTCTCCTGTGGGGAAACCAATGCCGTTTTTATCAATGAACTTTTATGTGTATTGCCAGGACCGACAATTCATTATAGCCGCGAGTACTTTTAAATGACTTTTTTTTCCTTTAGAAATGTCATTTTGCTCTTGGACTGTTGTAAACACGGGAAACATGCGGCACTTTACAGGCATACTATAGACACCCCCCAGGTACGAAATTTAAAGGAATATTACACTTTTATTGTTTCACTTTAAGCATTATTAAATCGCTGCTCCCAAAAAAGTATGTTTTTAAGACTTTTTTTTTTGCATTGATACATTTCCCCCGGGGCAGGACCCAGGTCCCCAAACACTTTTTATGACAATACCATGCATATAAGCCTTTAAAATTAGCACTTTTGATTTCTCCCATAGACTTTTAAAGGGTGTTCCGCAGGTTTCGAATTTGTCGCGAACACCCCAAATTGTTTGCTATTCGGCGAACACCCGATGTTCGAGTCATGGGGGGGGGCTCGGGGGGTGAAGGAGGGTGCCTAAACATGTCACATGTACAAATATGTGTGTAAAATGTAACATGTTCTAAAGGTGAATTTAGCCTTATCCAGAAGGCCTCACAAAGTATCTCTTTAGACTTATGACACATGCTCTGACAGCCACCAAATAAACAATTGCAAAAGCTTGGTTTAAGTCAAACCTAGATTACATAATACATTTTCCTATGTTTCCTATAAAGTTGATAGCAAAACTAACTGACTTGATGCCACAATTTAAGAAAGCCTGGGATCAGTGACTCCCACATTTCCTACCCACAGTCTTTGACTGAGGCTTGGTAGACTTCTGAGACTTGCATCATTTCTACTGTTGTGACTTGTACTTTTCCCATTCTAGTCCCGAGACACTCAACCACCCCTCTTATTTCTTCCTGACACTTTCCTATACCACTTCCTGGTTTTAAAAATTGTTAACTTCAAACCTTCTGATTGGAAAATAATTCTGCTTTACAATTGAATTCTCATGTTGGGTTTGTTAATTGGTAACTAGGCTATTTTTGTTTTGTTTATTGCTTTTTGTATTGTTTTTTTTTTTTGTTAACTTTTTTTGTCTGAGTATAGATAAGTGTTTGTCCCAGACATATTTAAAGCCACTTACTGTTGACGGACACACTATCTCTGCTGGAAGTCTATTCCGACTACCCCTTCAGTAAAATAATACTTTCTAGGATTACCGTAGTTTTGAACTTTCCTCCTGGTAGTTTGAGGTCATGTCCTCGTGTTCTTGATCTTGGTTTCATATTGAAAATACTGCCCTATTGAACCTTATTCACCCCCTGGATGTATTTAGATTAAATTGTAAGCTCTTCTGAGCAGGGCCCTCTTACTCCTCTTGTATTTTATTGTATTATAACTGTATTGTCTCTTTTTTTATATTGTAAAGCGCTACGTAAACTGTTGGCGCTATATATCCTGTATAATAATAATAATAATTTAACCACTTGCCGACCAGCCGCCACCATTATGCTGCGCCAGGTCGGCACGTTTCCACGAATCGCCTTCATTGTATGTCGGCTCCTTTAAGAGCCATATCAGGCTCAGGCGCTCTAGCTGCACGGCGGGGGACACAATGCACGTGGGCGGCGGCCTCAATGTCCGCCAGCCACGCGCAATCGCGGGCAAGAGAGCAAGAACGGGGATACGTGTGTGTAAACCTACGAATCCCCATTCTGTGAGGAGAGGAGACAAACAGTCTGCTTCTACTAAGTAGGAGCAGCTATCTGGCTCCTCCTCTAGTAAATCACATCCCCACACGGTTAGAATCACCTAGCAGGGAACACATTTAACCCCTTGATCGCCCCCTAGTGTTAACAGCTGTGTCGCAGTCCTGAAAAAAATCGCTGATCGCCGCCATTACTAGTACAAAAAAATAAAAATGCCATAAATCTATTCCCTATTTTGTAGACTCTATAACTTTTGCACAAAGCAATCAATATACGCTTATTGTGATTTTTTTTTTTTTTTTTTTACCAAAAATATGTAGAAGAATATATATCGGCCTAAACTGAGGAAGAAATTTGTTTTTTTAATATTTTTTGGGGGGATATTTATTATAGCAAAAAGTAAAAAATATTGCTTTTTTTTCAAAATTGTTGCTTTTTCTTTGTTTATAGCGCAAACAATAAAAACCGCAGAGGTGATCAAATACTACCAAAAGAAAACTCTATTTGTGGGAAAAAAAGGACGTAAATTTTGTTTGGGTACATTGTCGCTTGACCGCGCAATTGTCAGTTAAAGCAACAGTGCCGTATCGCAAAAAATGGCCTGGTCATTAAGGGGGTAAATCCTTCTGGTCATTAAGTAGATAAAGTTACGTTTCTGAAGTCGCTTCTGACATGTTTTATCCCTCTGACCTTTCACCATTTTTCTTACCCATCTCTGGGCAAGATTATTTTTCAGCACTGCCTTAACCCTCCTGGGCATGGAGTTCACCAGAGCTTCACAGGTTGCCACTGGAGTCCCCTTTCATTTCTCCATGACGACATCACGGAGCTGGTGGATGTTAGAGACCTTATGCTCCGTCACCTTCCATTTGAGGATGCCCCACAGATGCTCAATAGGGTTTAGGTCTGGAGACATGCTTGGCCAATCCATCACCTTTACCCTCAGCTTCTTTAGCAAGGCAGGGGTCGTCTTGGAGGTGTGTTTGGGGTCGTAATCATGTTGGAATACTGCCCTGCGGCCCAGTCTCCGAAGGGAGGGGATCGTGCTCTGCTTCTGTATGTCACAGTACATGTTGGCATTCATTGTTCCCTCAATGAACTATAGCTCCCCAGTGCCAGCAGCACTTATGCTGTCCCCAGGCCATGACACTCCCACCACTGTGCTTGACTGTAGGCAAGACACACTTGTCTTTGTACTCCTCACCTGGTTGCTGCCACATATGCTTGACACATACGCTTGACACCATCTGAACCAAATATGTTTATCTTGGTCTCATCGGACCACAGGACATGGTTCCAGTAATCTGTGTCCTTAGTCTGCTTGTCTTCAGCCAACTGTTTGCAGGCTTTCTTGTGCATTACCTTTAGAAGAGGCTTCCTTCTGGGATGACAGCCATGCAGACCAATTTGATGCAGTGCGTGGCGTATGGTCTAAGCACTGACAGGCTGATCCCCCCACCTCTTTAACCTCTGGATATGACGCTAAGCACATGTACTCAACTTCTTTGGTCGACCATGGCGAGGCCTGTTCCGAGTCGAACCTGTCCTGTTAAACTGCTGTATGGTCTTGGCCACTGTGCTGCAGCTCAGTTTCAGGGTCTTGGCAATCTTCTTATAGCCTAGGTCATCTTTATGTAGAACAACAATTCTTTTTTTCAGATCCCCAGAGTTCTTTGCCATGAGGTGCCACGTTGAACTTCCAGTGACCAGCATGAGAGAATGAGAGTGAGAGTAATAACACCAAATTTAAGACACCTGCTCCCCATCCACACCTGAGACCTTGTAACACTAAAGAGTCGCATGAAACCGGGGAGGGAAAATGGCTAATTGGGCCCAATTTGGCCATTTTCACTTAGCGGTGTACTCCCTTTTGTTACCAGCGATTTACTCAATAATGGCTGTGTGTTGAGTTATTTTGAAGGGACAGCAAATTAACACTGTTATACAAGCTGTACACTTACTACTTTACATTGTAGCAAAGTGTAATTTCTTCAGTGTTGTCACATGAAAAGATATAATAAAATATTTACAAAAATGTGAGAGGTGTACTCACTTTTGTGAGATACTGTAAGTGAGGTCTCCATAAAGGGACACAGTATTATAAATGAGGTCTCACTGAAGATCTATATAGGGGAATCAGAACCTCCTTCAACCTGTTGGTGACCCCTTTAGTGATGCATCCTAGAATTATATTTGCTTTACCTACTTGCCTGGCCACACTCTTTGCTCCTTTTGCAATCATCTGAGATAAGTACTCTCAGATCTTTTTCCTCTGTACTGCTGGCCAACACTATACTTCCAATGCTGCAGCGGCGCTTTGCCGGCGCTTTTAACCCTTTTTTGGCCGCTAGCGGAGGTTAAAAGTGCCCTGCTAGCGGACGAAAAGCAGCACTAAAGCGCCGCTAAAAATAGCAGCGCTTTACCGCCGACGCCTCAATGTGAAAGTGCCCTTAAGGCTATGTTTACATGGACCACTTTTAACTGTTGTAGTCCATTGTGATATTCTTCACTTTTGTATATGTGCAATTGTTCACTGTACACCATCAAACAATCAATTCCAAAATAACACAGCAGGCTGTACTTTAGTATTACAAAAGTTTCTTCAGAATCATTATGAGCATGAAACAGATAGTACATGGCTTAACACAACCAATACTGAACTTCTGTCTTAAAACTTTTCTAAGTCGTGCAGGTGTGTAAAGGTTAGGAATATATAGTAAACAGCAACATAGTCGCTGTTAAGATATATAAATTACATAATGCCTTTTTAGATTTTTTTTTGTCTTTGTATTAAGGGCTCAGAATACTATTTGGAAAAATAAATAATTTGCACCCATATTCTTAAAAACAATGTGTGTTTTCACAACTAACAAGTTGTCATTATCACTTAGTGCCCCTGTTCCTCATTCCAGCACCTGAGTGTTGACTGTTGCTTTTCCCCTGTTGGTGTTCACCTGCAAGGTGATTGACCTGATCAGTCACCTGATATAAGCAAACCGAACACTCTATCCCTTGCTTGTGATAGAGACAGTTACATGCATTGTTCCAGATCAAGCCTCCCGTTTGTCTGCCTTGCTTTGCTGTTGGATTTCACTGTTTATGACCCGGATCGGATATTGGACTATTCCCTGAACTCAGCCTGCCTTATTACCTAGACCAGTGATGGCAAACCTTGGCACCCCAGATGTTTTGGGACTACTTTTCCCATGATGCTCAACTGCACTGCAGATTGCATGAGCATCATGGAAAATGTAGTTCCAAAACATCTGGGGTGTCAAGGTTCGCCATCACTGACCTTAGACTGTCATTGGATCGGATTTTGGACTATTCCCTGAACTCAGCCTGCCTTATTACCTGTCTTAGAACCACGCTATCTGTCTGCTAAACTGCAAGTAGTCTGTTGTTTGCTCTGCTCATATCTGCCCTAGTGTGGTGGGCAGGCACTGTAGCATTGTGTATAAGTCAGAAGCGTAACTAGAACCTTCAGGGCCCTGGTGAAAGAAACCATGATGGGGCCCCCCTTCCATCCGAGCCCCAGGCTTCCAATTTTGGGAGGGTGTCCATGGACATCCTCCCAAAACAGTGCTTCCCGCCTGCCCCCTGGGACATGCATCCAGCGCAATCACAGGGGCCCTTTACCATGTGATCAGCTGATCACATGTAAAAAGACTTGCTGGTTATTCGCAGCCCTTTCCTACCATGCTGTGTCTGTGTGAGGAAAGGACTGCCGTTAACTGTCAATAATGTCAGTAAATTGTTTACACTGATAATCAGTGCCCCAATCTTCAGTGCCATCTATCAGTGCTCATCAATACCACCTATTAGTGTGCATCAATGCTGCCTATCAGTGCTCATTAATGCGGCCTATTAGTGCCCATCAATTCTGCCTATCAGCACCACCTATCAGTGCCCATTAATGCCGCCTAACAGTGTCCATCAGTGCCACCTATCGGTACTCTTCAATGCTGCCCATCAGCGCCCATCAATACTGCCTAAGTTCTGCCTATCGGTGTTCCTCAGTGCCCATCAATGCCACCTATCAGTGCACATTAGTGCCTCCTATCAGTGCTGCCTATCAGTGCTCATCAATGTGGCCTATCTGTGCCCATCAGTGCCCATCAATGCCTCCTATCAGTGCCTCCCATCAGTGCTCATTAGTGCCTCTTATCAGTGCCTCTTATCAGTGCCTTCTATCAGTGCCTTCTATCAATGCTCATTGGTGCCTCCTATCAGCGCCCATCAGTGCCTCCTATCAGTGCTCATCATTGCCACCTATCAGTGCCCATCAGTGCCTTATATGAGTGCCCATCAGTGCCTTCTATCAGTGTCCATTAGTGCCTTCTATCAGTGCCCATCAGTGCCTTCTATCAGTGCTCATCAGTGAATCCTATCTGTGCCCACCAGTACCAACTGCCTTCTCAGGAGAGCACGTCTCTGAGCGGAGAGCGTGTCTCTCATGGAACAACAGCACGGAGACACCGGCATTGACAGTTCTATCTCCCCCTCCATCCGTCCTCTCTCGCAGGGGATAACAGAGGACACACAGCTGATCTGCTCCCCCTTCTCCCCCCTCCCCTCTCCTGTGTGCTCCATGGGAAATGTGAGCTTGTTAGCTTCACACTCGACTGCCCGCCACAAGGACCAGGTTGGTTTCTTCCTCCATCTTAAAGCTAGTGATAATATTCCTAGGGCATCACGTCTGATACATGCTGTACAAAAAAGGGACATACCAACCTATCTCTTGTCCCTAGATATACTAAAAGTGTGTGATTTTGTCTCTTGGCCATACCTATTTTACATTTTCATCCCAAAATTCTTGAAATGAATCTAGTCTCTTTAGTCTGATCCACATGTTTCTGAAATATTTAGGATACAAATCTGGCTATTTTCCCATTGGGAGAGGTACCAGACATGGTTGCAACCCATTATTTGCATTGTTCAGTCATTTATCCACCTAATTCAATCTAATCTAGATATTAGAGACATTTAAATATCTGGATACCATCGCAGACTCCATTTGTTTGATGATGATGTTGACATTCTTATTCAGAACATCGCTTGACCACTTTGCTCAGATATCTGGCATTGAAGTGAAGAAATTGAAATTAAAGGTCCTCACTCTAACCTTCCCTTCACAGGACCTCCTTCCTTCATAGAATTCCTTTTCTTTAACCTGTGCAACACTCCAGGGTTAATGTACTAAACTGGAGAGAGCAAAATCTGGTGCAGCTGTGCATGGTAGCCAATTACCTTCTAACTTCAGCTTGTTCAATTAAGCAAAAAAAAAAAAAAAAAAAACTGGAAGCTGATTGGTTTCTTTGCAGAGCATCACCAGATACATGACATGAAACATGGCCAGGAAGATGGAGTTAGCTTTTACTTTATGCGTAGGTTCCACGTGTACCTGTCACAAAAATCTAACCGAGGTACAAAAAATTTGCTGCAGTTGTTGCTTCTTTTTGTACTTCTGTACTTTGTGCTTTTTTTTTTACATCACCATTGGGGATGAGCTTCGAGTTCGAGTCGAACTCATGTTCGTCTCGAACATCGGCGGTTCGCCAGTTCGCCGAACAGCATACAATTTGGGGTGTTCGCGGCAAATTCAAAAGCCGCGTAACACCCTTTAAAAGTCTATGGGAGAAATCAAAAGTGCTAATTTTAAAGGCTTATATGCATGGTATTGTCATAAAAAGTGTTTGGGGACCTGGGTACTGCCCCAGGGGACATGTATCAATGCAAAAAAAAGTTTTTTTAAAAGGGACGTTTTTTCGGGAGCAGTGATTTTAATAATGCTTAAAGTGAAACAATAAAAGTGTAATAATCCTTTACATTTCGTACCTGGGGTGTGTCTATAGTATGCCTGTAAAAGGGTGCATGTTTCCCGTGTTTAGAACAGTCTGACAGCAAAATGACATTTCAAAGGAAAAAAAGTCATTTAAAACTACTCACGGCTATTAATGAATTGTCGGTCCGACAATACACATAAAAATTCATTGATAAAAACGGCATGGGATTTCCCCACAGGGGAACCCTGAACCAAAATTTAAAAAAAAAATGGCGTGGGGGTCCCCCTAAATTCCATACCAGGCCCTTCAGGTCGGGTATGGATATTAAGGGGAACTCCGCGCCAACATTTAAAAAAAAATGGCCTGAGGGTCTGGTATGGATTTTAAGGGGAACCCCGCGCCAAAATTTTAAAAAATGGCGTGGTGTGCCCCAAAAATCCATACCAGAACCTTATTCGAGCACGCAACCTGGCAGGCCACAGGAAAAGAGGGGGGACGAGAGAGCGCCCCCCCCCTCCTGAACCATACCAGGCCACATGTCCTCAACATTGGGAGGGTGCTTTGGGGTAGCGGCCCCCCAAAGCACCTTGTCCCCATGTTGATGAGGACAAGGGCCTCATCCCCACAACCCTTGGCCGGTGGTTGTGGGGGTCTGCAGGCGGGGAGCTTATCGGAATCTGGAAGCCCCCTTTAACAAGGGGACCCCCAGATCTCGCCCCCCCCGTGTGAAATGGTAATGGGGTACAAAAGTACCCCTACCATTTCACAAAAAAAGTGTCAAAAATGTTAAAAATGACAAGAGACAGTTTTTGACAATTCCTTTATTTAAAGTCTTCTTCTTTCCATCTTCTTCAGGTCTTCTTCCTTCTGTTTCTTCCTCCATCTGCTTCTTCCTCTGGTTCTTCCTCCGATCCTCTGCTTCTTGCTCCGGTGTTCTCGTCCGGCATCTTCCTCCGCGGCGTCTTCTTCCCCGCTTCGTTCTTGGGCCGCTCCACATCCATGGGAGGCTCCCGCTGTGTGACGCTTCTCTTCTTCTGACACTTCTTAAATAATGGAGGGCGGGACCACACGGTGTCCCCAAACACTTTTTATGACAATAACTTGCATATAAGCCTTTAAAATTAGCACTTTTGATTATTCATGTTCTAGTCCCATAGACTTTAACGGTGTTTGCGTGTTCGAACAAATTTTTTGCCTGTTCGCATGTTCTGGTGCGAACCGAACAGGGGGTTGTTCGGCTCATCCCTAATCACCATGTTGCAGTTGGCGACATTAACTTTTAAATAGCTATTTCCAGATCTTTGAAAATCAAATGAAGACATAATTGGATTTTTATCTTCTTGTAATTTATTTTCTCCTTACAGACAAGCCTCATTACAAAATCCAGTAACTCCTGCTACATTTACAAAAACCCTTTGAGCATTAATGGATTTATTGTACCTCCTCTACTCTTAATTAAAATGTCAGTTTAAAGCCATAGCTGCATTTACATAGTACACAGAAGGCCACCTGTCATACTCACTAGTGCCACCTCCAGTATTTATTAGCTTAATTGATAAAACAATGGTTATAAGCTTTGTAAAATCATTGAAAGTGACACTTTATTTATGTAGGGATCGAAATGATAACCTGTACAGGTCATTTATATACAGTGCATCCGGAAACTATTCACAGCGGTTCACTTTTTCCACGTTTTTTGTTACAATCTTATTCCAAAATGGATTAAATTCATTATTTTCCTCAAAATTCTACAAACAAGAACGATCACGTAAAATACGTTTTTTTTTTTTTTTTTTAAATCTTTGCAAATGTATACAAAAAAAAAAAAATCACATGTACATAAGTATTCACAGCCTTTGCTCAATACTTTGTTGAAGGACCTTTTGCACCAATTACAGCATCAAGTCTTTTTGAGTATGATGCTACAAGCTTGGCAGACCTATTTTTGGGCAGTTTCTCCCATTCTTCTTTGTAGGACCTCTCAAGCTCCATCAGGTTGGATGGGGAACGGCAGTGCACAACCATTTTCAGATCTTTCCAGAGATGTTCAATCGGGTTCAAGTCTGGGCTCTGGCTGGGCCATTGTGCCGTAGCCACTCCTTTGTTATCTTTGCTGTTTGCTTAGGGTCGTTCTCCTGTTGGAAGATGAACCTTAACCCCAGTCTGAGGTCCAGAGCGCTCTGGAGCAGGTTTTCATCAAGGTTGTCTCTGTACATTGCTGCATTCATCTTTTCCTTGATCCTGACTAGTCTCCCAGTTCCTGACTCTGAAAAACATCCCCACAGCATGATGCTGCCACCACCATGCTTCACTGTAGGGATGATATTGGCCAGATGATGACCGGTGCCTGGTTTCCAGTAAATATGAGGCTTGCCATTCAGGCCAAAGAGTTCAAACTTTGTTTCATCAGACCAGAGAATTTTGTTTCTCATGGTCGGGGAGTTGTTCAGGTGCCTTTTGGCAAACTCCAGACGGGCTGTTATGTGCCTTTTACTGAGGAGTGGCTTCCAACGGGCCACTTTACCATACAGACCTGATTGGTGGAGTGCTGCAGAGATGGTTGTTCTTCTGGAAGGTTCTTCTCTGTCCACAGAGAAATGCTGGAGCTCTGTCAGAGTGACCATCAGGTTCTTGGTCACCTCCCTGACTAAGGACCTTCTCCCCTGATTGCTTAGTTTAGCCGAGCAGCACGCTCTTGGAAGAGTCCTGGTGGTTCCAAAATTCTTCCATTTACGGATGATGGAGGCCACTGTGTTTTTTGGGATCTTCAATGCTGCAGAAATTTGTGTACCCTTCCCCAGATCTGTGCCTCAATGCAATCCTGTTTTAGAGGTCTACAGACAATTCCTTGGACTTCTTGGCTTGGTTTTTGTTCTGACATGCACTGTTAACTGTGGGACCTTATATAGACAAGTGTGTGCCTTTCCAAATCATGTCCAATCAACTGAATTTACCGCAGGTGGACTCCAATCAATTTATAGAAACATCTCAAGGATGATCAGTGGAAACAGGATGCACCTGAGCTCAATTTTGAGTGTCATGGCAAAGGCTGTGAATACTTATGTATTTTTTTGTTTTTTATTTTTAATAAATGTGCAAAGATTTCAAACAAACTTCTTTCACGTTGTCATCATGGGGTATTTGTTGTAGAATTTTGAGAACAATAATGAATTTAATTCATTTTAAAATAAGTCTGTAACACAAAATGTGGGAAAAGTTAAGCGCTGTGATTACTTTCCAGATGCACTGTACATTGGAAGGATCGTTAGCAAAACTTCATTGCATTATTTTATTTGCTTGTGTTTTGTGGCCACTCTTTTATCTTGCCAAATTTACTGTCCAGCCTTTCAACATGAAATTCATAAAGGAGGCTAATTACATGTAAACCATGTCCCTGGAGTCAGCAGAGAAACTGCAATATTACAGACATAATCCATAAGTATCAAGGAATGGAGCCCTTAGAGGGGTAGGATGTAGGTAAGCCCATGTATACTACTTTCTGAATTATAGAGCATGTTAAAGACTTAAGTTTAGTTTAGAAAAATGTAAGTACAAGGGGCCCCCCCTTGTCATAATCTTCCAATGCGGCAAGGAAGTTGTGACAGGCATTAACCAAGCTTGCCCCCCCCCCCGTTATTCATTCATAAGAGCTATTGCTTCTGTGAATGAAGGGAGGGGGTGGACCCTTCAATCGTCTTCCAGTCCGCCATTCATAGATCCAAGCGAAAAAACTGGAGAGACTTTGACTTCACAGGAACCAGCATACGGGATGTGCAGCAACAAGGACCAATCATGGGAAGGATCATAGAAAGAAAAAATCGCCACATAGCAAAAACTCTCTAACTAAGGTTTTATTGAGTAAAGTAATGCACTTCCATCAATGTAGATGGATATAGGCACTGTATATATTGTGATCACAGGGAATAATGTAAAATGCAGTATCATGAAGCCAGCACTGTACGTCCCATTATCCGTCTACATTGAGGACGTACAGTGCTGGCTCCATGATACTGCGTTCTACATTATTTCCTATGATCACAATATATGCAGTACCTGTATCCGTCTCTCCAGTTTTTTCACTTGTTTGGCTCCTTGCTGCTGGCAGGGGGCCCACATTATTTGGTAAGAGTACCTGATCATCTTGTTTGGTGGTGGATGCAAATTGGATGGTGTGCCACCTAGCAGTGCTGCCTATCAGTGTAACCGATCAGTGCCCATTATTGCCACCCATCAGTGCCCATCACTGCCTCCTATCGGTGCCGCCTCATCCGCATACATCAATGAAGGAGAAAAATTAGCCGTTTTTAAATTTTATAACAAAATATTAAAATTTTTTTTTTTTTTTTTAATTCGTTTTTTTTACATTTTTTAAACAAAAAATAAAAACCGCAGAGGTGATCAAATACCACCAAAAGAAAGCTCTATTTGTGGGAAAAAACTTTTTAAATTTCATTTGGGTACAGTGTTGTATGACTGCGCAATTGTCATTCAAAGTGCGACAGTGCTGAAAGCTGAAAATTGGTCTGGACAGGAGGGGGGTTTAAGTGCCCAGTAAGCAAGTGGTTAAACTAGTATCAGATGTTGTTCACCAACTGGTCATATGCTACATTTTATGTCAAAAGTTTTCCAGTTAGCATTAGATGCTTTCAGAAAGGAGAAAGCATGTTATCAAACATGGGACTGTCCTCCTTTAAATGAAGGGACACCGGAATCTCTTTTGTTACTGGGGCTGATCTCTTCTGAGGTTGCAGACATGGTTGAGACACAGTGCCCTGGAAATATTGTGTGTTTGGTGGTATTTTACCATTAGGTTTGCTTTGGGGAGGCAGCAGTCTGTCTAATATAATGTAGCACAGCACAGTGGTGTAGTGGTTAGCACATTCACCTAACAGAAATAGGGTCGCTGGTTCAAATCCCGATCACGACACCATCTGCCTGGAGTTTGCATGTTCTCCCTGTGCCTGCGTGGGTTTCCTCCGGGTACTCCAGTTTCCTCCCACACTCCAAAGACATGCTGGTAGGTTAATTAGATCCTGTCGAAAAATTGGCCAAATATGTGTATGTTGTATGTGTATGTGTTTGTAAGCGTCTCAAGGACCCCATGGGGCAAAGGACCGCACTATACTGCAGATGGACACCGGCAGCAAAAAGCGCCCTGAGGCGATTCAGTTCGCATAGGTAGCGCTATACAAGTCACTCATTCATTCATTCATAAGAGGGTAAAGTTCCACAAAACCTCCCTGACGGTTTTCCTGAGTGTGCCTCGGGGTTAAATTTCAGCACCATCAGCAGTAACCCCCGAGCCACACTCGGGATTACATTGCAGGATCCTGGTGCAGTGTACTTGCCTTGTCCCCAGGATCCTGCGATGTCGCCCGCTGTGTCTCTGTGCCGGGCTCCGTTCCCTGCGAGCGTCACGACGCACAGGGGCGGAGCCTGGCAGCAAAGTAATAAAAAAGTAAAAATCATAACACATACAGTACTGTAATCTTACAGATTACAGTACTGTATGAAATTATTTCACATCCCTTTTTTCCCCCAGTGCTTTGTCCAATGCCTTGCATGCAGTTTTATATTATATATACTGTTCTTTCTGCCTGGAAACTTGAGATTGTCCATAGCAACCAAAAAGTGTCCCTTTACGTCAAAAGTGGCTTTAGACCAGCTAGAAAACAGCGATAGTAAATTAGAACACTTGCAGAATTTAACGATAGTGGATCGTGGGGAAATTTATTATATATATAAAAATCATTTTTTTTTAAATTATTTATGTTTATTTATTATATTATAATTTATGTTTTTGTGTTTCAAACTTCATCATACCCGGCATATCTACTAGACTCTTGGTGGACAGATTTAAGTGTGTTATTGTTAAGAATTACAGGCCTACAATATAAAACGCCAAATTTTCATGCAAAATAATTGTACCGCTTTCAGCACCTAAAATCTGAAATAATCATACTGCCAGGGAGGTTAAAGAGCAAGAAACCTATTTTAATCAGCAATATTATTTCAAGTTCTTAGGCAGACAACCGCTTTACTCTTCCTGTACATATCAAAAGTGAAAAAAGTGTAGTATTACTTTAATAACTAATAAGTAACTCCCTTCCAGCAATACAAGAGATTTTGTGAAAATATAAAATGTTGTTTGGTTTCCGCCTTGGTAAAACAGATCTGGTGGCTTCTATGTATGCCCTGAATGAGAAGAAAGCAACTTTCCTAAACCACTTTTCCCTGCTGTGTCTGTTTTTCAGATCGCATCACATCACAATACACTTTATCATAGTTTTCAGTTCTTCCGTTAGGCCCCTTTCACACTGGGGCGGTGGGGGCGTCGGCGGTACAACAGCGCTATTTTTAGCGCTGCTGTACCGTCGTTCTTGCAGCGGTATTCGGCCGCTAGCGGTTCGGTTTTAACCCCCGCTGGCTGCCGAAAAAGGGTTAAATCCGCTCGTACAGCGCGGCTATAGCCCCGCTGTCCCATTGATTTCAATGGGCAGGAGCGGTTTAGGAGCGGTGAATACACCGCTCCTTCCCCGCTCCAAAGAAGCGGCTCGCAGGACTTTTTTTACCGTCCTGCGAGCGCACCGCTTCAGTGTGAAAGCCCTCGGGCTTTCACACTGAACAAACAGCGGAGGCTGTTTAGGGGCGGTTTTCAGGCGGTATTTTTAGCGCAATACCACCTGAAAACCGCTCCAGTGTGAAAGGGGCCTTATTGTTTGCATTTTATTAATTAGAGAATCTGATCTTTAGATTATCAGGACAGATGTTATTCCTATTTCTCATCTCTCCACAACCCTTGTTTAGTAAACGTTTTTTTATATATAGAAACAGCCCTTTTGCAAATAAAGATCCTGAAGTTGTCACTAAACCCACATCATTAAAACTATCACTATCAGCAACTATGTCGGCTGTTTTTTTGTTGTTTTTTTTTAAAGTGGAGTTCCACCCACTTTTACAACTCTTCAGCATCCCTCACTAAACTGTGCACTGTAAACGAATTGGATATCTTTTAATTTTTTTTCTCAGCACCTACTGTATATCTGCTGTATTCATTTTTCACTTCCTCTTCCCTGGCAGCGGCCCATTGCATCATTTCCTGTTTGCAATGCCTTCTGGGAAGGGGCGGCAACTTCCTCTGAAACTGCCATTGCTATGGAAACCTAAACTGAAACCTATTACACTGCTTGTGCTGCACTGAGCATGTGCGAGATCTGCAAGGATTAGATCCAGGAAGAAATACAGTCTGGCTTCAGATGCCCACACTGGCCACGGCCTGCTGTAAGTTTATAAAATAACAAACTACTGCTATAAACAAAACAGACCTTAGTTTACAGAATAACTTTACTAGAATACATTAAGCTTGTGTATTATATGGGTATTATTATTTAAAAAGTTTAATTTCGGCCGGAACACCACTTTAACTGGCCATTGGTTCTCGGCATTCGGTCCGTGTGTACGAGGCTTAACAGTCCTGACATATAGCTCATTAACCGTTTAAGGACAGGACCGAGCCTCTCTCTGAGATTTGTTCTTTACAAGTTAAAAACAGTTCTTTTTGCTTGAAAACTACTCAGAACCCCCATATATTATATATATTTTTTTCTAACACCCTAGAGAATAAAATGGCGGTTGTTGCAATACTTTCTGTCACACCGTATTTGCGCAGCGGTCTTACAAGCGCACTTTTTTTTGGAAAAATTACCATTTTTTGAATTAAAAAGTAAGACAACAGTAAAGTTAGCCCTATTTTTTTTATTATTGTGAAACATAATGTTACACCGAGTAAATTGATACCCAACATGTCACGCTTCAAAATTGCGCCCGCTCGTGGAATGGCAACAAACTTTTACCCTTAAAAATCTCCATAGGCGACGTTTAAAAAAATTCTACAGGTTGCTTGTTTTGAGTTACAGAGGAGGTTTAGGACTAGAATTATTGCTGTCGCTCTACCCATCGCAGCGATACCTCACGTGTGGTTTGAATACAGTTTTCATATGCGGGCGCTACTCACATAGGCGTTCGTTTCTGCATGTGAGCTTGGCGGGACGGGGCTCGTTTAAAAAAATATATATTTTTCTTATTTATTTTTACACAGTTCTTTTAAAAAAAAAAAAAAAATTGTGTCACTTTTATTCCTATTGCAAGGAATGTAAACATCCCTTGTAATAGAAAAAAAGCATGACAGGACCTCTTAAATATGAGATCTGAGGTCAAAAAGACCTCAGATCTCATATTTACGCCAAAATACAATAAAACAATAAAAAAAAACATTGTTTCCACCCTGCAATGATATGGAGACAGGTGGGGGCCATCTTCCCCTCACTCGTCTCCATGTCAAGCCAGGAGAAGGATCCGATCGCCTCTGCCGCTACCAACGGCTCCGGTAAGTGGCAAAGGGCACCAGAGCGTGGCGGGAGGGGGGACCCTGTCCCCCTGCCGATAAAAGTGATCTTGCGGCGAATTTGCCGTAGAGACAATTTTTTTCTGAAAGCGGACCGCCCGCTGAAGAAGAAGATACCGGGGTTATGGCAGCTAGCTGCTGCCATAACAACGATAACCCTCTTCAAAGTACCGACGTAAAACTGCGGTGGGCGGACCGTAAGTGGTTAACTCTTTAATCTCAGCCAACCTTATGGAGATATCCAACTATTTTTTGTAAATGACAGAGCGATTTCAATCCTAATGGGTTGCTTTCTTTAAAATGTACGCTATAGCAAAAGCTTCCCTTAGAGAGAATCTGTTTAGCAGCTCTTGATCCTTCACTAAAAATTCATATTTCTAACAGAGTGCTATTAAACAACAACATTTTTTTTAACTATTTAAAACAATTGAAATGATGTACTTGAATTGAATGCAATTAAATGGCTCCAGAAAATTGGACGTACAGTATATTTTATGATAGATCAATAAAAATAATTTTAAATTAATTATAAAAAGCTTAGTTATGTTGAATCTTAAAATAATATTGCTCTCCTTAGTTATCATGGCAGAATTTTGGCAGAATTTTGCCTTTCCTGTTATGCCGCAAACACCCGATCAGAAATTCCGCCAGCAAAAGTCCGATGTGAGCTTTTTGTCAGAAATTCCGACCGTCTGTATGCTCCATCTGACTTTTCCAGCAAAAGATGGAGAGCAGGTTCTCTATTTTTCCGTCGGAAAAAGTTCCTATCGGAAATTCCGTTCGTCTGTATGCAATTCCTACGCACAAAAAACCATGCATGCTCAGAATCAAGTAAGAGACAGAAGCGCTCAGTCTGGTAAAACTAGCGATTGTAATGGAGATAGCACATTCGTCATGCTGTAAATTTTTGGATCTTTTAATAATATTTTTCGTTTTTAAAGCCAGATCTCCGTAATAATGTTTAGAATTATTTTTTGTAGTGATTGTTTTTTCCCTTTTTTATTTAAATCAAGATCTCCTTTTTTTGATTATTTTAAAATTATTTACTAGTGATCTCCATAATATATATATTTTTTGTGTGTGTGTCAAAGTTACCACAACAACATTATTATCTTGTATTTTTTAACCTCAAGGAGGTTGGTGTCCCTTGTTAATTTGACATTGTATTTTTGAAATTTACCTGCCTACTCACAAGCAAACTGTCCTTTTTTTAATAAAAACACATAGGCAAGTATTTGCTGAAAACAAAATTACCATTTATTCTGGGTCATAACAAAAGAACGAGGGAAGGCAACGCTGGAGAAACTGCAGAAATTTGCGAAGTCTTTGGACTCCAGGGCAGACAACTATTTGAAAAAGAAAATTGGTAGCCTGAGGAGTCCATACAATAGGGAGCACAATCTGTTCCTGTACTCCGAGAGATCAGGAACAGCAGCAGATCACATATATGACCCGAGGCTGGGGTACTACCACAGCCTGCGCTTCTTTAAGACCAAACTGAACCCAGGCCATCACTATCTTGTCTTGCACGCTTCCCTGTACGCTGTGGCTTTGTTTGTCGAGTTTTGGCAGGAGGTGGAGGATGGACAAACTCAGAAAGGTGTGTATTTTCTGTCAGTTGGACACTTAACCCCTTATTTAGGGTCTGTAAAATGATGTTCTCACAGTTGAGGCGTTGGCCCTCCTCCATTTCCTGCATTTTCGCTGCTACTATGCAGGCATAGCCCTCTTGAACGCTCTCAGGGTCGCATGAGCATCCCGAATGAGGGCAAGTGCTGCCTCATCCACGTTCCTCCCCTTCCTAGGCCTTTTGGGTGGAAGGCGGAGGGGAGGGACCTGGGATTGGGTCAGTCCACTGGGCCCAGCCACCTCCTGGCTGCCACTTCCCCCCTGCCTCCTCCTGGCTGCCACATTCCAGACCCTCATCCTGGCTGAGGCTTTCCTGTGTATAAAAAAGGGACATAGTTTTAGTTTTTGGTTCATCAATCACTCACAATTTTCAGCTCATGACTGTTAAATGCAAGTTAAATTCAAATTAAATGTTAATAAACAGAAAAGACTATCATTCTGACCCCAGCATGTTTTATTCTTGTCCCAATAATTTTTGTCCACTACTGTCTATTGATATGTAAAACACTTTTTGTTCAATCATTAATTTTTTATCATTAATATCTTGTTAACGTCATTAATTTTAGGACAAGAAATATGTAGAAAAATACTATATCTGCCTCAAGCTGGGCTCCTCCACTTCTTCCTGGATGGAAGGCCCAGGTTGGTCCTCGGAAGCCTCAGCTGGAGGGGAAGGAAGTGTGGAAAGTGATGACCTCACTTCAGTCTGATCTTCCAGAAAACGCATTTTGTTATAGTACCACAGACTGGGTATGTACACACCTT
Source organism: Aquarana catesbeiana (assembly GCF_042186555.1). Taxonomy (NCBI): domain Eukaryota; kingdom Metazoa; phylum Chordata; class Amphibia; order Anura; family Ranidae; genus Aquarana; species Aquarana catesbeiana. The sequence goes on from NC_133325.1 coordinate 203,148,402, forward strand.
CTGCTGCTGCTCCTGACCACTGGGATGCCAGGACCTTATTACGCTCCTTCATGTACGTGCTCCTAAAGCTACCAATTTTCCCGTCCAAAAAATCGCTGCCTGCATTTCCGTCTTCACAAATTCCAACAGTTTCTCCAGCGCTGCCTTCCTAGCTGGTCTGTTATGATATAAATTATGTTTGACTTGCCACAAACTGGGCAGCTCCCTGTACCTATCGATAAAGTGGCTCATAAACTCAGGCTTTTTGAATGGATTCATTATTTCTACAAGACAAAAAACAAGAGAGAAATACTAATGTCAGGCTAAACTCTCATAATCTTATCACAGTATAGGCCTTAATCTAGAAGCAGTATAGGTCACTGATGCCCCAAGTTAAAATGTTACCTTCATTCTCACGAACGGCACTTCCTCCACTCACAGATCGTACTTCTGACTCATGCGCGTTAAGCTTTATATACACTGCGCATGCATGAAACTCCGCCCATGTCGCCCGCCCCTGATGTTCTTTTTAGAATATTCCCCGCCCCTTCTCTTTCGGCACAGTGGGAGAGTACATGGCGGAGACACAGCAGGTGAGTAATTCCAGTAATGACGAGGAAAGCCCGAATCCAGAAACGCACCGATCCCGTAGGAGATATAAGGCCTCAAATATGTCCTTTGCAGAGATGGCAGAGATGGTTGACATCTTGAAGAGGGCCGACTATGATGGGAAGTATGGACATTACCCAAACCCAAATGTGAGAAAGGCCAAGATCATGACTAAAGTTGTGAGAAGTCTGCACAGGAATTTTTGGGGTACGACGATCCAAGGAGCAATTGAGGAAACGCTGGTCAGACCTGAAATTGAGAGAGCATGATTATTACAAAAGGATCAAGAAACTGCTTCTAAAAAGTAAGTATTTATCCTGTGTTCCTATTATTATTATTACTTGCATGCTGCTCCATGTGCTTCTCTTTACTGTTGTACAGTTTTAAATGGCAACTTTCAGGCTCGTGGGCACAGTAATCGGTCGTAGTAAACATCGTTCCTTTGCCCACTAATAATACAATGTTTTTTGCAGATACAGGGTTAACTACATTTGGTCATGCCTATTTGTATTAAAATAAGTTTAGTACATTGTTGCCTAGATGTGTTTAACTAGAATGAAATGCAAACTTGATACAGTGTAATGTAAGGAGAGGACGCTCAGCAGCTGTTTACACATCTGGACTCAGGCGCACTAGTGTGGGACACCAGAACAAACTTTTTATGGTGTCCCACACAGGTGCTTCAGGGGATACTAGGGGTGTCTCCATATGTGAATATTGTCCAAAAAATGTAAGTATTCCAGCTTTGGTCAGGGAAACAATCATGTATTCAGCTTGGAACTGTGCCAAAACAGACAATTGTACCACACTTCCAAGCAATGTTTCGTATTCCTATTTCTGGACTCAAATATCTGTGTGCTTAAGTATACCTTTTTTTTAATTCTCATAGGGGAGAAAAGACTCAGGACATCTGAGGACACCAGGAACCCCCCAGCTCCTAAAGAAGGGGAACTCAGCACACCACAACCTGAGGATGTGGAGGAAGGAGAGGTGGATGAAGTGTGCAAAATAGTGGCCACAACAGGTGAGTGTCTGAGACCACAGCTTCAGGTAATAGATGTATGCCTGCATATTTAGAATACATGGTGTGTTTTTGATTTTAGGTGATGTGCATGTTGTGGAACAACAATCTCCTCATTTCACCAGTGCAAGGTCACAAATCCTAATCCAGGACGTAATGGTGTGTAGTCGGGATTTAGACATCATAAAGCAAAAAACCAATGCTGTTGAACAAAAACTGAAGAACATGATTGATGTATTAGGGAGAATCTAAATAACAACAAAATGACACCATTTTAGAATTTTTGGAGAAATTTCCTAAAGTTTGAATACATTTTGAAGATGCACACAGTGTGACAACATGTGCTATCTGCCATCATGGGATATCAATGTACACGTTTTGTGGGTGCAACCCCTTCCTCGCAACTAAAGTAGGTGAGAGGAAGGGATTGCACCCCCAAAACACGTCCTTTGATCCCCCATGATGGGAGCTAGTACATGTTGACATTGGTCATGGGATCAGGAGGGACATCCCCATTTTTGTGCATCTTCAAAATTTGGCTTTTACAGGGGTGACATCACCCCATCTGATGAAGGCAAGATCAACACAGTTTTGACATACTCATGTCTGATATTGCCTTCGCTTTTTGTACGTTGAACTTTGTAAGTTCCAGAGTTGTGTATGTTATGTTTTGAAACATGCCTGTTAAAGCAAAATATAAAACTAAAAATGTCAAACTTAATTAAACAAAGATGTATTTTTGGTGGAAAAATGTTTTACAACGCACGAATGTGCAAGTTTGTGTGGCTTCTTCTTTTAATGCTTAATACCAGTTTTTGTATTAAGTTGGTGTTTACAGTGACAATGGGGTTCATTTAATAAAGCAAAATCCACTTGGCACTAAAAGTGCACTAGGAGAACCTAGGAGACAGCTAAAAGAAACATAAGCAGTAAATCAAATTCAAGATGATTTCAGATCAAAATAATTTTTAATTCTAAAAAAGAATCAAAAATTTGCTGGCATAGCAATGGCCCTCCTACCCGTAAAATAGTCCAGATCCTTTTGCCGCACTATGATTCAGTTTATATTGCGCCATGTTGATTGCCGTAAGGGATAGGCGGAACCAGCTGGCCATTATACCAAATGCATTCTACAGCACTCTTCTTGCTCTGACCAGCCGGTTATTAAAAACCTTCTTCTCCGGGGTGAGGGTCCTCTGGGGGAATGGCCTCATCAGATGTTCACCCAGACCAAATGCTTTATCTGCAACAAACACAAATGGGAGTCCTTCCATATTCTCTTCAGCAGGTGGCAATCCCAAGCCACCACTCTGGAGATGTCGATAGAACTTGGTCTGAGCAAAGACTCCACCATCTGACATCCGGCCATTCTTCCCCACGTCCACATATAAAAACTCATATGTCGCCGTCACCACCGCCATGAACACTATACTATGAAACCCCTTATAGTTAAAATAGTATGACCCAGAGTGGGGTGGTGGGACGATGTGGACATGTTTCCCATCGATTGCCCCTCCGCAGTTGGGAAAGTCCCACCGCTCGGCAAACTGGGAGGCCACAGTCTGCCATTCCTGTGGCGTTGAAGGAAGCTGTGGAGTCAAACCAGAAAAAATAAAATTAGTACTTTTGCACATAACATTGCAAGCAGATTAGACACAAACATTCTTGGCCAACATCAGTATAACATTTATTTTAAGGAGTATTTAAAGACAAAAAGATAAGGTACACTTATCAGATTCCTCACCCCCTCTGATTGCCCATTGTAAAAATTTGAGGGGGGGTTCTTTAAGGAATTTAAGGACACAAATTACATTTGGACACATTTTAGGGGGTGTGTAGGGTAAAGCACTACTATGGAGCTGACAAAATACATTGTTAAGTGACTAGGCTATGTGTGTATGGGCCCAGGATAGCATTTTGGGGAGGTTAGTGAAGGCAAATATGCATGAAGGACAAAAAAGGAGCATTAAAAGCTTACAGCATGCATGAGGACAAAGGGGAAATTCACAGCATATTACAGTAATGGTAATTAGGGAATGATGAAAGAAATACAATACATTAGCAAACATTAAATACATAGAATGTAATGTTAAAGTAGAAAACTTACCTTAATATAGTCCTTCTGCAGGACCTGTATAATGGCAGAACAGGTCTCTGGAATAATGATCCCCAGAGCCTGGGGGAGATGCCTGTTGAGAACTTGAGGTCCTGCAGACTTCTCCCTGTCGCCAAGTACTACAAAGTGGCGATTAGCCTCTGCTCGGGAGTGATGGCTTGCCGCATGCAGGTGTCCTGCTTGGTAATATAAAGGGAACAGCAAAGCCAACAGACGGTGAAAAACGGGGTCCGTCATCCGGAGAAAATTCCTGAAATCATCAGGATTATTCTCCTGGATCTCCGGTAACAAAGGCATATGACAGAATTGGTCACGCTGAAGCAACCAGTTCTTCGTCCATGAACTCCTCCCCACTCTGTTAAAACAGAAAGACCTGAGAAGAGCGAGCTGAAAATCAGAAACGAGCAGCCAGAACTCACTGAAAAACAAATACGTACTATAATAATACGCACTGAAACCCAGATGCAAACTGACTACACGCACTGAAGATCAGTTACGAACCCACAAGCACAAACTGAAGAGCAGTAACTATCTGAAAAGCACGAGGCTGAAAAGCGCAAATCCTCTCCTGCCAAACTTCTACTAACACGATAAGCAGAAGGAGCCCAAAGGGTGGCACGCTTCGTATAGAACTTCCCTTTTCTAGTGCCGCTGTACGTGTTGTATGTCACCATGTTCTTGACGGTCGAAAGTTCAGAGAACTTTTGTGTGACCGTGTGTATGCAAGCCAAGCTTGAGTGGAATCCAAGGTTTTTCCGACGAAAATTCCCGATCCTGTGTATGTGGCATTAAAGTTATAGGGCTTTCATTTCACTTTAGTGACTGTTTTTTTTTTTTTCAGGAAGAGTTAGAACAGGAAGATTTGAATTATCCTTCATAATCTAAGATGAAACATTAAGTGCTATCAAATATTCTCTCAGGATTCTTGGCCTAGACCTGTTAAAGCAGTGCAGAACTAAACCCTCCTATCCTTTACAGCCAAGCAAGATGTGATCTTATGATCTCTGTTCAATCTGCAGTTGCCATGGAACTGCACATGTAATCGGTTACAGTGGATATAAAATGTCAGGTTTCTGTGATGTAAAAAAAATGAGACAAAGATAAATCATTTCAGAACTTTTTCCACCTTTAATGTAGCTTATATACTGTCCAACTCAATTGAAAAACAAACTGAAATCTTTTAGGGCGGAAGTAAAACTAAAAAAACTAAAATAATGTGATTGCATAAGTGTGCACACCCTCTTTTAACTGGGGATGTAGCTTTGTTCAGAATTAAGCAATCTCATTCAAACTCGTGTTAAATAGGAGTCAGTACACATCTGCCATCATTTAAAGTGCCTCTAATTAACCCCAAATAAAGTTTAGCTGTTCTAGTAGGTCTTTCCTGACATGTTCTTAGCCGCATCCTACAGCAAAAGCCATGGTTTGCAGAGGGTCCAAAGCATCTCACAAATAATTTCCAAGGCATTAGATATACCATGAAACACAGTGAAGAAAGTCATCATCAAGTGGAGGAAATGTGGCACAACAGTGATATTACCAAGAACTGGACCTCCCTCCAAAATTGATGAAAAAACGAGAAGAAAACTGGTCAGGGAGGCTGCCAAGTGGCCTACAGCAACATTAAAGGAGCTGCAAGAATATATGGCAAGTACTGGCTGTGTGGTACATGTGACAAAACTCTCCCCTATTCTTCATATGTCTGGGCTACGTGAAAGAGTGGCAAGAGTGAAGCCTTTTCTTACGAAGAAAAACATCCAAGCCTGGCTAAATTTTGCAAAAACACATCTGAAGTCTCCCAAAAGCATGTGGGAAAATGTGTTATGATCTGATGAAACCGAGGTTGAACTTTTTGGCCATAATTCCAAAATTTGGAGTATTTTTGCAAAGAAGAGTGGGCAAATATTGCCAAGTGAAGATTTGCCATGCTGATCGACTCATACCCAAAAAGACTGCTGTAATAAAATCAAAAGTTGCTTCAACAAAGTATTAGTTTAAGTGTGTGCACACTTATGCAACCATATTATTTTACTTGTTTGGTTTTACTTCCCTCCACCTAAAATATTTCAGTTTGTTCAACTGAGTTGTACAGTTCATAGGTCACAAGGTGGATAAAGTTCTGAAATGATGTATCTTTTTCTCATTTTTTACATATCATAGAAACCTAACATTTTAACAGAGGCATGTAGACTTTTTATATTCACTGTATAATACCAGTCATTTGATGGCTTGACAGTTCAATTGAGAGCCCAAGCATCTGTGACAGTTGGCATTAACCATATGTCTTGAATTTTACTTTTTTTTGGGAAACCGTTAAATTGCTGAGTTAAGTTTACTTTTATTAGATCAATAGGACACAACTAGTACCTTATATAAAGTCTATACCATGCCATTCTAGAAGAGAAAACCCTCATTACCAGAATTATTAGACACTCAAGTTGTACAAATGTACGAGAGAGGTAAGGATATTGGAAAAGCTGAAATCCAGACCAAACAAATATTGTCTAAATTCAAGTGCCATGTGTACTCTTGCTTGTTTGCTTGGTGTCCTTTTTTCAGATCTGTGCAGCAATCCACTCTAAAAAAAAATCTTCTGCTTTTTTCCACTTGTGTAGGAGTTTCCTGTAATAAAGACCAGTCACTGCTGTTTTTTCTCCTTATGCAGGGTACCTGGACCTATATCTACATTCTTTAGTTTTTTTCAGGCAGCCTGTAGTGGGTAGACTGGCTGAGTCCCACCCATGACTGCTTTCCGCACAAATCATGTGATCAATTGCCATCATGTCACCACTGCTTTTAGAAGTTTTTACAGACCTGGGTTAGCGGAGATTTTTGGTGCACAAAAAGTGGATTTATATCCTTTGTTGCTATTGAAGACTATATTTGAAATTTTTTGTACCCAGAGTTCAGGTTCAGTCTAAATGTGGCACTCTGGTTCAGGGCAAGCACTACAAAAACAATTTAATTTATTAAATAAATTTCAACCTTTAAAAAAGAGTTTGTTTAAAAGTTTTTTATTTTATATGTACACAGAACAGTCGTTTTTGCTTATATTACATAAGCTTATATGCTTATATTACATATATACTGTTACATAGTAGCATCATAACTAGACCAATTGCCTATTGAGTATAATCATTCATAAGCCCTAGCAGTTTTGGTCCAGAGGAAATAAAATACACACAACCAACTGTGGGCAATTTAACTTCATAGAAAAAAGTATCCTTGTCCCCAGAGGGCAGTCATACCACTTCACTGGATCAAAATATTAGTGGATTATTCTTATTAATTATAACAATGGAAAGCAAACCTATTTAGGTTTTCCTTACCAGAGGTTATTGTTGCCCAAATGCCCTGGCCAAGTTTTGCAGCACCCTAAAACTGGTGATGTTCATCTTCAGACTGAATGTTTTTATTTTTGTGAGTTTAGCCTCCAGCCTGCATGTGATGACTATGTCAAAGTTGTGTTCTAGAGCCAGTAGTTGTGCCAAGTGCTGTCTTTCATAAGGGACTATGTTCATAAACATATTCTTGGCAAGAGTCATTGTATCAGGAAACAGGTAATACGTAGCTTGTGGACGGGAGGAGGTTAATTAAATTGTCTCTAAGCATTTAGTGTAGCTTGGCCACCCTCTACATTTTAACTAATTTTGTAATAGGTTATGCCTACTTATAAAGTGGCTCCCTGGGGATCTGTACTGTAACTCTGTCCTGGAACAGAGCAATAAAAAGCTTAATCAGCAGGATAACAAGCTTTAGTGTGCTTTTCAATGAGTTCTATATGCTTAAAATACTGGTAAAGCATTTTTTTTATAAACAGAAAATGAGGACACGAGGGAAAGAATAATGAAAAGGAAGGATCTTTTTTAATTTACCCTTAATTAAATAGACTACCCTGTGCTGATTTTGAGTTATTTTACTTCTAAAATGCTGCCATTCTTAAATGCATGCTCTGTTCTGTTAATTTTGTTTTCAGTTATGTAAGTGGTCTATTAGCTTGGGAAACATTTATTTGTACTGACAAAGACACTGCCTGGAACTAAAAAGTCGTTTTATATGCCAAAAATATTAAGAAAATGCTGCATTAAACTTAATTTTCGTGTTTGTGTATACGTATTAGTAAGAGATACTTTGTCAATCCTGTATTTTGTCTTTGATATTCCCAGTCTTCATTATTTGGTATTATGTCAGTAGTTCTGCCTCAATAGATTTCTGTCCGATGATAGCGTGGACATTACTATGAACCGGCAATAATACTATTGTAGTTATACACAGTGCGGTTGATTTACTAAATGCAAATAGACTGTGCATTTTGCAAGTGCAGTTCCACTCATTATCCCCAGAACTTAATGAATGTGGTGAAGCTTCACTTTTTTAAAGAATGCCCTGTCACAGACCTAGCCAGAACAGAGGCTGTTGGAGAGGACTGTATGCAAGCCTGTTGCCCACCGATTATGGGCCCTAGCATTTGGGGGAATGGTGCTCTCTGTGAGCTGTATGCCTGGGGACCCTGGGGTTGGTGTTACTTTGGATTCAGCTCCATGTCCCCCCAAAACACACAGACTCTGGGAACCCTTTATATGCCATATTAGAATGGTGACTGATTTATACCGTTGGGACTCGTACTGTTAAATGCTAATGTCATCAATTCTGCTATAATGGGTTTATTGTAAATAAGCTTAGTCTAGGTTCTAAGGGTATTCAACTCATTGTTGTTTGTTCTAATTAACCCTGTGTTGATGTTTATGGTAATGTATGTTAATTGAATGAGCTGATCACATTGTCCTCTATACAATGTAGGAGACAGGACGACTCCTATTGGAGCTCATGTTAATTAGGTTAGCTTTGAGTCATCCTGGTGTATAAATGTGTGGGAGATCTCAAATAAAAGTTAGTTCTGATGTACTCCAAGACTGGTGTTGTCTAGTTCTTGGGGTTCCTATAGCCAGATCCATTGGACTCGTGTTCCAGAACTTAGGAAGCGGTATATGACGGAAGCACTCAAGCGGAGTGTGGGACGTTCCGTGACATGCCCAATCAAGTGCAAGGAAAAAAAAAAAACATTTTTGCTTGTACATGATTGGATGTTGGAAATCAGGTGAGCTTTACCACATTCACTAAGCTCTGGGGAAAATAAGTGCAACTGCACTTGCAAAGTGCATAGTCTATTTGCCTTTAGTAAGTCTATTTGCCGTTAGTAAATCTGCCCCATTGTCTCATTACAGCTTTGACTTAGTTAAAAATGTAAAGCTGTATAGTTGTTAGTGTATTTGTTTTCACTGTATATTGATATTATTATTATACAGGATTTATATAGCGCCAACAGTTTGCGCAGCACTTTACAACATGAGAGTACAGTTACAATGCAATTCAATACAGGAGGAATCAGAGGGCCCTGCTCGTTAGAGCTTACAATCTAAAAGGGAGGGTCAAGTGATACAAAAGGTAATAACTGGAGGGAATGAGCTGATGAAGAAAATAAAAGAACAGTTGTTAGGTGGAGGCAGGATAGGCTTTTCTGAAGAGAAACGTTTTCAGGGATCACCTAAAAGTCAATAGAGTTGGAGATATTCGGATAGATTGGGGTAGGCAATTCCAAAGAATGGGAGAGGCTCTGGAGAAGTCCTGGAGATGAGTATGGGAGGAGGTGACTATGGAGCTAGAGAGCAGGAGGTCTTGGGACGAACGAAGAGAACAATTTGGTTGGTATTTTGAGACCAGGTTAGTGATGTAGCTGGGGGCCAAGTTGTGGATGGCTTTGTAAGTTATTGTTAGTATATTGAATTTAATTTGTTGGGTGAGTGGCAGCCAATGGAGGGATTGGCAGAGAGGAGTAGCAGAAGCTGAGCAGTTTGTAAGGTGAATGAGTCTAGCAGCAGCATTCATAATGGACTGAATCGTGGATAACCTATTTAAAGGTAAGCCAATGAGGAGGGAGTTGCAGTAGGCAAGGAGAGAGATAACCAGGGAGTGAATTAGGAGCTTTGTGGTTTCATTGGTTAGGAAGGGGCGCATGTGGAGATGTTGCAGAGGTTGAGGAAAGTGATTTGGAAAGTGATTGGCTGTGGGGCCGAAAGGAGAGTTAAGAGTCCAGGAAAACACCTAGCACCCTGGCATGCGCAGATAGGTCGATGGTTGTGCCATTGATCATGAGAGAGAATTCAGGGGACGGAGCCTGTGGGGGAGGAAATATTATGAGCTTGGTTTTGAACAGGTTGAGTTTGAGGAAGTGGTGACATATCCAGGCTGTCTGTAAGTAAATTAGCAATTATTATAACCTTTATATACTGTAGCAGTTGTAAGAACAAGGTTCACAAAATAGTAGCTGTACGGCTGCCGCTTTAAGGTGTATAGGGGGGCACGCGTGCGCCGTGATACTGAGTGCGCATGCCCGGCAGTCGCAATGTTCACCGGGCACCTGCAATCGCTCCTGACAGAGCCAGAACGAGGATGTGTGTGTGCACAAATCCACATTCTGGCAGGGGAGAGGAGACAGATCATGTGTTCCTAGTATATAGGAACACCGATCTGTCTCCTTCCCCAGGCAGTCCCACCCCCCCCCCCCTACAGTTAGAACACACTGAGGGAACATATTTAACCCCTTGATTGCCCCCTAGCGTTAACCCCTTCCCTGCCAGTGACATTTATACGGTAGATAAAAAGGGAACTGCACTCTTAAAGTGACATATTAACCAAATATGAATACAAACAAATATAAATGAATGAATGCATAAAAATGATAATAAGTCCCAATAAGTGAATCGTGTGACGTATATAAAGTCCTCCAGTGGACAGTGGAACCTTCAATGGGAAATGAACAAACAGCAAAAATTGGTGAAAATCTTGTTACTTTTAAGGACGGACAAAGTGATTCCACCACCACAAAGAGTGCACGCTTACCAGCTGCACAAGTTTTAACTGATGTGGCATCAAGGCCGTATGAGTGAGATGGGTTTCCTCAGTGATAATAGTGAAGTGATAATAAACAACGTTGTTACATTAAAAACAATCGCTTGTTTATTATCACTCCTTTTTTTTTCTACAGTGTTCTATATATGTTAGTGTTGGTGTTTTTTGTGAGGGAACCCATCTCAGTCATACGGCCTTGGTGCCACATCAGTGAGATTTATATATTTTTATAGTACTGTGCAATAATCAATAAAGTTGTATTTTTCATTGATCAATACCGTTGTGATTCTCCCATTGATTGCAGTCCTGGGTCCCAACCCACCCTTTTTTCTTACTAGATTGTTACTCTGCTACTAGGGAGATACCCCATCATAGACGTATCGGCTGATCAATCATTATTATTATAATTTTTGACACTTAAACACAAGTGGATTCCAGTGGTTTTTTACCTTTTTGTTACTATTGCACACGTTTTAACTCTTGTGGCTAATACCCAGCCAGGGCCTTTTCCTCCAGGGACTCCAGATGTCTGGTCGAGCCATATGACGCAGTAAACAGTTGATCAAAAGTATAAAAAACACACGTATATTTGGGAGTCCATGGGTGAGTGTGAGCCTGTGGTGGAGGCACAGTCCTTAAAGGGTGCAGCTGGATGGATGGATGGATGATGAGCTGCTACAGGCACAAAGCCCGGATCTCTGTGCCACTGGCTGTTAATGGGGAAATGGCTCTGACAGCTCAGTAAGCATGTGTAGTGCCACTGCTTCCTCGTTCCCGGTGTCAATGGCCGATGGATGGTAATGTCCACCTGGAGTACAAGGTCACAGGATGCCTTTCAAGGGACTTTCCTCTTTCTCATCCTGACACTCAACTACTCTGCTGGGTTATATTTCATCTCCAGTAATCAGTGGCTATTTTTAGCTCTGATCGCTGTATAAATGTCAGTGGTCCCAAAGAAGTGTCAAAAGTGTCCGATCTGTCCGCTGCAATGTCCCAGTCCCGAAAAAAATTGTAGATCGCCCCCATTACTAGTAAAGAAAAATAAAAATGCCCTAAATTTATCCCCTATTTTGTAGATGCTATAACTTTTGCGCAAACCAATCAATATATGCTTATTGGGATTTTTTTTTACCAAAAATATGTAGAATATATATCGTTCTAAACTGAGGAATTAATTATTATTTTGTTTATTTGGGGATATTTATTAAAGCAAAAAATAAAGAAAATTTTTTTTTTTTTTTTTCAAACTTGTCGCTCTTTTTTTGTTGAACGCAAAAAATAAAAAACGCAGAGGTGATTAAAGAGGAGTTCCACCCAGGGGGGCCTTCAAAAAAAAAAAAATTAAAAGTCAGCAGCTACAAATACTGCAGCTGCTGACTTTTAATTGGGCACTCACCTGTCCCTGGGTCCAGCGATGCGGGGGATCGAAGCCCCGCTCGCCCCCCCCCCTCCGCTCGTCGGCGCCGGCATTTCAACTGTGGGCGCCGGGTTGTGGCTTCACAGCCTGGCACCCACTGCGCATGCGCGAGCGACACCGCGCGCCGTGATTGGCCGCTCAATCACCTGGGACCTGTAATGGGTCCCAGATGATTGACAGGAGGGAGGGAGCAGAGCGGAGCCCTTCCTGTGCCTGGGGGGGAAGTGATGTCACCAGCCCAGGCAAAGGAACAGGCAGACTACGAGGGACCCCCTAGCAACAGGCATTTAGAGGTAAGTGAAAAAAAAAAAATATCCAAATTTTTTTTGTTTTTTTTTTTTTAGAATTTTTCCAGGTATTTCTGTTTTTTGGGTGGAACCCCACTTTAAATACCACTAAAAGAAAGCTCTATTTGTGGGGAAAAAAGGACGTCAATTTTGTTTGGATACAGCATTGCGCGTCCGCGCAATTGTCAGTTAAAGCAACGCAGTGCCGTATCGCAATATATGGCCCGGTCAGGAAGGGGGTAAATCCTTCCGGGGCTGAAGTGGTTAAACAATATTAAAAAGTTGGCTGAAAGCAAAAGCAGTTAAATATAAGTTGCTTTTTTAACTGCAATTGTATGGATAGCTGTCACATTCTTCAGCAGGAAATTCTCTGGGAGAGCGATTTTCAGGAGTTTTTATTTGAACGTGTTTTCAGCATTTTTTTGCAAGCACATACAAGCATTTTAGAAGTGTATTACAGGTGTTTTACATGTGTATTCATGCTTTGGGCAGTTTTGTTTTAGCCAATAGAAATAACTAAGAGGAGATCAGTTAATATAGGTGTAGTCTGGCTGAAGAGAAGCAGTTGCAGCCCTCGTTTATCTGCTGCCACCTCTGTGTATGTGCCCACAAAGGACTTCTACACAAACACAATCCTGGCAGAGACTTTTACTGTAGAACTGCAAAAGCCAGTTAGCCAGTACAATCTTGCCTCCATCCACTAGAGGGCACTCAGGGACACGTGCATTGTAAGAGACCCCGTGGAGCATTGTGATGGATTCTGTGAAGTTTAATTTGCTGGATGAATAACTGTAACTGAAGGTGGGCTGAGAAATTACAATCCCCAACAGAGGGACTACCCTCTCTTTCACTAGTTAGGGGCTTTTACTGTTTGCTGCCTGTTAAAAAAAACTGTTCAGCTGTTGCATTATCATCATTTGACATTGTTTGTGCAGTTTATTCCTCTGATGCTTTAAAACACTCTGGGATACGTTCCAACTGTTAATCAATATAGTACAATGTTTTCTTTCTGGTTGATTTACCATTGCACAGTTCTCTTCCACATTCACTTGTGATAATACATTTTGCTTATAGTTAAACGGCTTGGTGTCAAGTTTTGGTGCATTTACATTACTGTGTTTGGGGTCATATATACAGTATGTACACGCACAGGTATCTGATTATATCCTCAGCCCAGCCTGGTGTGTCAGGAAATACCAAGCTGTTTGTAGAGTCATGGCACAAGAACAGACGACCCAATACATCAAGCGACTCCTTCAGGGGTAAGGGCTACATAGACATAAAAATGCCTGAAATACACCTGAATAAAACTCAAGAAAAAGTTTGAATCAGGAGTTTGCAGGCATCTCAACTGACGTCTATGGGGCCAAACATGCTCAATTATGCCTGAAAAGTAGCTCATATACTTTTTTGAGCAACGGGGCGCTCAGATGTGAACATATTGAAAACAACGGAATTTGGCTTGTTGAGTATTTTGGAGCTTTGATCGTAAAGCTAAAAAATGTTTAGGTGTGAAAAGAGCCTAATGCCCCATACACACGATCAGAAATTCTGCCAGCAAAAGTCGGATGTGAGCTTTTGGTCAGAAATTCCGACCGTGTGTATGCTCCATCTGACTTTTGCTAGCAGAATTCCAGCCAGCAAAAGATTGAGAGCAGGTTCTCTATTTTTCGTTCGGAAAAAGTTACTATCTGTAAATGCGTTTGTATGCAATTCGGACGCGCAAAAAATCACACATGCTCGGAAACAATTCGATGCATGCTCGGAAGCATTGAACTTAATTTTCTCGGCTCCTCGTAGTGTTGTATGTCACCGGGTTCTTGACGGTCGAAAGTTCAGAGAACTTTTGTGTGACCGTGTGTATGCAAGGCAAGCTTGAACGGAATTCCGTCGGAAAAACCATCCAAGTTTTTTCTGACGGAATTTCTGATCGTGTGTATGGGGCATAAGTTTAAAAAGATAACTACATGAAGGCATTTTTTGTAATTCTAAAGGAAACTTAAAATCATTTAACAGATATGGGTAACTAATAAACTCTGTACCGAGTAAGTATGATCCCTATTTTAGTACGAGTAAGAATCCTGGCAGCAGTGTTCTGTTTGTTGGTTTTGTTTTTAAGGCTCTTAGGTAAACCAAATAAAAGAGTATTATGATAGCTCAGTCTAGATGACCCTTAAGTGTGTGCTATTGTCTCAATATCAGCAGTAGAAAAAGCATCACAGCATAAACTATAATTAAAAATGGAGCTGCTTTTAAACATATATTGAGTACATCATATAAAAATCCAAACAATGTAGAAAGAGTGTCCAAATGCAAAAAAGTCCATCCAGGTAATTAATCAAAGTACTTGTGATACACCTGTGTGACAATGAAAAATATAAAATGAAAACAATATTGAATAAAGTCCAATTGTGATAAAGAAGGATCAGTCCTGTGATAATGTGTAATGTGACCTCCACCGTAACAAGAATGCCTGCTTACCAGTTTGTGTGGACCTCTTATAAAGAGAGGTCAATGGCTTATACCTAGCCAGGGCCTTTGTCCATCCAAAAAAGGTATAAGATTGGTAAATCCTACCACACACAAGATATGTAGAGCATAGGATCAGCATGCAAGCGTAACAAGCACAGCTGCAGCTCTCCTCAGAACCCATACAGCATGAAGTCCAATCTCAGGGTATCGCACATTAAAATTCCCCAGAAAAATATAAAACTCGCCATAGTGTAAAAACGTATGGAACTTTAATTGTAGCATAAAAAAATTGCACTTACATTTGGAAAGCATAAAACCACATATATAAATGAATAGCCGGCCAGCTAATAGACAAATGCCCATCCTTCCGGGAACATAGAAGCACAGTGCGTCAGCACGTCGCTCCACCCAGTGGATGGACAAAGGCCCTGGCTAGGTATAAGCTGCTATTGACCTCTCTTTATAAGAGGTCCACGCAAGTTGATAAGCAGGCATGCTTGTTACGGTGGAGGTCGCATTACACTTTTGTTGTTGGATGGTGTCAGCATCACAGGAAAGTTCCTATTTTATCACAATTGGACTTTATTCAATATTATTTTTTCATTTTATATTTTTCACTGTCACACAGGTGTATCACATGTATTTTTAAATAATTACTTGGATGGACTTTTTCGCATTTGGACATTCTTTCTTCATTGTTTGGATTTTTATTTGATGTACTCAGTATATGTTTAGCGCAGCTCCATTTTTAATTTTGTTTATTTACTGTGTCTATCTCACAGTTGAGTTGCTGCTTTTGAAAACCTTTACATATTCAAGCGCAGTTTCTTTTGTCTTTACAGTATAAAATAGGTTTTACTCATCATTCCAGTGAACAGGTTGCTATGTAAAAAGTTAATTATGAAAATTCTAACTTGATACTCTTCATTGTCTGAGTTAAATGAAAGACCATTGTAGGACCAGCAACTATTTTCTAGCCCATTACAGAAATAGGATTATCTCTGGATAAACCCGTAAGGCTTGGGGAGGCATGCAGTAAATGAAGTGGGTGTAATTACAAATCCGAGTAATGGGAAACTTTGTCCGGTCAAGACTCACATGGAAATTCAGAGGGCTATTATATTTAGTTCTTGTTGTTCCCAATGTCCCTTGTGCCTTTTCTGAGGAAGGCTTACAGACTTTACAACATATTGTTCATAGATATCATCTAATATTATTCTTTCATAAAGGTTGTAATTCACTTGCACTGATTTGATCCCTGCTCTTTTTGTGTCTTGTATCTTCAGACTTCGGAAAAAACATTTTGATACTTCTTGATTTTTACCGTTCACCATTTGTCCCCAATCCTTACTTTCTTACCACATCATAATGTAAACTAGCTGTTAATTGTCACTTGAACTTCATGTTTCCAGATTGTGTCAGTGAGAAAGGTTAAAAAAAATTCCATTATTGTAATTGTGTTGAAAAAAGTTTTCTTGTATGTATAATTAGGGTAGTTTAAATCAACCACTTTATCTTGTGTACATTACTGTAAAGTATAAGGGAATGTGTTTAATGAATATGAGGTAATTGCAGTGTGTTTAACTTTAACTTTAAAACCCTGGCTGCCCAAGCAGATCTATTCAGGGTAAAATGCAAGTCTGTTGCAAGTTATTTTGAGTCTGAACTCGCTGGAATGCTGAAGTCATACAGAGGTTGCTCGACTCCAAACCACTGGTATAAAAGCACTGAAAATGTTTATTGGGAATTACATAACGCCCCCCCCCCATCCTTGCTGGAAGTTGACACAGGCGGGTCATGTTGTTATTTCTGTAACAGATTTTAAGCACAGACGGCCAAGTCTGTATTCCTACATTCTTAAATTGAATGTCAAATATAAATACAGATGGACAAGATTCTCTTTGGAATTAAAGCCTAAAATGCTGTGTGCGATCATTCACCATCTGTTTATTGAACACAGTCCAAAAAAATAGATTGGAAACATGAAGCACTTAATATTTTGTAGTGTTATGGGTCTTGGCAGAATATGCAGTGCAGCACTAAAATGCTTATGATAGGACCTGCAAGGATGCTTGTTGATTAGGAAAGTGCCATATGGTCTATAGTAAGGTGTCAATTTTTGTCTATATAGTAGTTGTTCATGGTAAGAACATTACTTTTCAGTTGTGATAATCTGTGAGTAGAACATTACTTATTCATGGTTTTTCATGTGTTTTATAGGTAGAGTTCATCACAGAGAGAAAAGGTTTATTTAATCCATAGCTATGTAGCACATGCTGTAAATTATTATTAATTTAATCCCAGCACATAATTACATAGGTAACATACAATGTTACAGTAAAGTATTATTGAATCTTATATTGAAATTACAGCCTAACACCACTAACCATGCTACCCTCCCCTTCCTGCTACCTATCCCCCCCCCCCCCAACCTGTGTAAAAAAAAAAAAAAAAAGTTGTGTATGCCTGCCTATTTTCAGTTCGCTCTGGTCTGGTCACATAATTCCACTTTAAGATTGCAGGGGGGGACTTAAAACTTCCAGTGCATTGCCACAGTGATTCAATCGGAAGTGGGGATGGGTACCTGTCAAAATCAGATAACCCCCCCCAAAAAAAAAAAAAAAAGAAAAGAAAGTAAAGATGGGCAGAGGTTCACCAATCTGTGAAAAGCTGTGTAAAAATTGCCTAATTTCAGAATAATGTTCCTCGATGTAAAAATGCAAAGACTTCAAATATATCATTATCCACAGTACATAATATCATCAAAATGGTCAGAGAATCTGGAGAAATCTTTGTGCTCTAGTAACTGGTCTCCTCAATCCCCAGACATTTACAAAGTGTTGTTAAATGAAGAATGGATGCTACGCCATGGTAAACACGGCCCTGTCCCAACTTTTTTAGGAAGTGTTGCTGCAATCAATTTCAAAATTACCTTATTTGTTTCTTTTGAAAAAAAAAAAAACAATATTTTTTACTTTCTGCTATAAACTATACCCAATAAAAAATTGTAAAAAATCTAATTTCTTCCTCAGTTTAGGCCAATATGTATTCTGCTACATAGTTTTGATAAAAAAAAACAATTCGCGAATATTGATTGGTTTGTGCAAAAGTTAAAGCGTCTACAAACTGTGGGATATTTTTTTTTTTTACACTGGCAGGGAAGGGATTAACATTAGGGGCGATCAAAGGATTATACTGTGTTCCCTGGGAGTGCTTTCTAACTGTGTGCGGGATGGTTGCACTGTGGGAAGGGCAGAGATATGTTTTTCTGCTTGGCAGAAACACAAGATCTCGCCCTTCTCTTGTCACAGAACAGCGGTCTGCCTTGTTTACATAGGCAGACTGCAATTCTCCCTATCTCCTGAACGAACAGCGGTCCCGGAAGACATAGCTGATTGGCTCTCCCTATCTCCTGAACAAACAGCGGTCCCGGAAGACATAGCTGATTGGCTCCTGCTGTGTTCAGTCACAGCAGGTTGCTGGCGGTGCGTGCCCCAGACCCGGAAATGCCAGATCACGTTATTTAGTATGTGATCTGGCGCAGAGCGGCCGCCCTGCCGCAGTATATCTGCATGGGGCGGTCTTGAACAGGCTAAAATTGTACATTTATTCAGTTTAAACATTTAATATATTTTCTGTTTTCTATTGTGAATAAAACATGGGTTTACGAGAATTGCAAATCATTCCATTCTTTTTTTATGTAGATTTTACACAGCATTCCAACTTTTTTGGACTTGGGGTTGTAAAAGAAAATCCCAATTTGGAGTTGTTGCCGAAAAGTAATGGAGGGGAAATCTTCCAATGGGGACACTAGTTCTGGTGACCTGTGGTGCCCCGAGGAATTCCCTTAATTTGCAGGGATTTCCTCCCACTTCCTGTTTTGGATGTGGGACAGGAAGTAAAGGGGAATCTCCCCAATAGTACAAAAAAAACTGACAGAGATTATAACCCTTTACTCCATCCAAAATTTAAAAAAAAATATTTCCGTAAACAAGAAATTCGACAATGGTCAGTGTATTCAGTATATCTTGTGGCATAGGAATGCAATAAGACCAGCAGAACTGGGAGTTGATTGAGACATAGTTGCTCAAAATGGGTGCGATCGCTTATTATTTTAGGATTTTTAGGTAAGGCACGTAAATAAGTACAGTATCTCACAAAAGTGAGTACACCCCTCACATTTTTGTAAATATTTTATTATATCTTTTCATGTGACAACACTGAAGAAATGACACTTTGCTACAATGTAAAGTAGTGAGTGTACAGCTTGTATAACAGTGCAAATTTGCTGCCCCCTCAAAATAACTCAACACACAACCATTAATGTCTAAACCGCTGGCAACAAAAGTGAGTACACCCCTAAGTGAAAATGTCCAAATTGGGACCAATTAGCCATTTTCCCTCCCCGGGGTCATGTGACTCGTTATTGTTACAAGGTCTCAGGTGTGAATGGGGAGCAGCTGTGTTTAATTTGGTATTATCACTCTCACTCTCTCATACTGTTCACTGGAAGTTCAACATGGCACCTCATGGCAAAGAACTCTCTGAGGATCTGAAAAAAGAATTGTTGCTCTACATAAAGATGGCCTAGGCTATACAAAGATTGTCAAGACCTTGAAACTGAGCTGCAGCATGGTGGCCAAGACCATACAGCGGTTTAACAGGACAGGTTCCACTCAGAACAGGCCTGAAGTTGAGTGCAAGTGCCCAGCGTCATACCCAGAGGTTGTCCTTGGGAAATAGATGTATGAGTGCTGCCAGCATTGCTGCAGATGTTGAAAGGGTGGGGGGTCACCTGTCATTGCTCAGACCATACTTCGCACACTTCATCAAATTGGTCTGCATGGCTGTCGTCCCAGAAGGAAGGCTCTCCTAAAGATGATGCACAAGAAGCCCGCAAATAGTTTGCTGAAGACAAGCAGACTAAGTACATGGATTACTGAAACCATGTCCTGTGGTCTGTTGAGACCAAGATAAACTTATTTGGTTCAGATGGTTTCAAGCGGGTGCGGCAGCAACCGGGTGAGGAATACAGTCAAGCATGGTGCTAGGAGTGTCATGGTCTGAGGCTGCTTCTGTGCTGCCGACATTGGGGAGCTACAGTTCATCGAGGAAACCATGAATGCCAACATGTACTGTGACATACTGAAGCAGAGCATCATCCCCTCCCTTCGGAGACTGGGCCACAGGGCAGTATTCCAACATGATAACCACCCCAAAGAAACCTCCAAGACAACCACTGCCTTGCTAAAGAAGCTGAGGGTAAAGGTGATGGACTGGCCAAGCATGTCTCCAGACCTAAACCTTATTGAGCATTTGTGGGGCATCCTCAGATGAAAGGTGGAGGAGCGCAAGGTGCCTAACATCCACAAGATCTGTGATGTCATCATGGAGGAGTGGAAGAGGACTCCAGTGGCAACCTATTAAGCTCTGGTGAACTCTATGCCCAAGAGGGTTAAGGCAGTGTGGGAAAATAATGGTGGCCACACAAAATGTTGACACTTTGGGCCCAATTTGGACATTTTCACTACTACTAGTAGTTGGTAATGATAGTGCTCTTAAGCCTGGCTGATTTTCCAGGCAAGATTTATTCCAGAAATCTTGTTCTCAGGTTGTGTAAGAAACCAAGAGGAAGTTTCACTGTTAGAACTTGGAGTTGGAAAAACAACCTTGGCAGTACATTGATTTTAATGTTGCTATTGAGACAAGCACTTATTGGTCTGCACGATCACACTGACCAATGAAAAGTTGTTCTTTTAATTGGGACACCTTAACGTAAGAACAATCAGACTGTGTGCTTCTCATTGGTCGGCACAGTCAAGTGGTTGTGTGTTCCAGAGGTATGTATTGAGGTATAGTGAGCGCTACACCAGTAGCAATGGGGTATTACGGCCTCTATATGCAGTGGGATCCAGAGGGGGTAGCCAGGATATTTGAAGTTAGTTCACCTTTTTGTTTTTTTGAAAAGATAAACTTAACCTTTAAAAAATGTTTTCACGAATTCTAGAAAGGGCATGTTTAACCACTTGAGGACCGCCTCACGCCGATGTACGTCGGCAAGGCGGCAAGGGCAGGCAGAATCACGTACATACACGTGATCTGCCTCCCGCGGGTGGGGGGTCCGATCGGACCCCCCCGGTGCCCGAGGCGGTCCTCTTTTGTCCCCCGGCGATCGGAGGTGAGGGGGAGGCCATCCGTTCGTGGCCCCCCCCTCGCGATCGCCGCCGGCCAATCAGAACATCAGTATTTTCCGTTCCGGCGCCGAGGAGAGAAGACATCAATGTGAGTGCACAAACACTACACCTCACAGTAGAACATGCCAGGCACACAAAACACCCCCGATTGCCCCCCGATCACCCCCCCCCCCCGTCACACTGACACCAAGCAGTTTTTTTTTTTTTCTGATTATTGCATGGTGTCAGTTTGTGACAGTTACTGTGGTAGGGCAGTTAGTATTAGCCCCCTTTAGGTCTAGGATACCCCCCTAACCCCCACTAATAAAGTTTTAACCCCTTGATCACCCCCTGTCGCCAGTGTTGCTAAGCGATCATTTTTCTGATCGCTGTATTAGTGTCGCTGGTGACGCTAGTTAGGGACGTAAATATTTTGGTTCGCCGTCAGCGTTTTATAGCGACCCCCATATACTATCTAATAAATGTTTTAACCCCTTGATTGCCCCCTAGTTAACCCTTTCACCACTGATCACCATATAACTGTTACGGGTGACGCTGGTTAGTTCGTTTATTTTTTATAGTGTCAGGGCACCCGCCGTTTATTACCGAATAAAGGTTTAGGCCCCTGATCGCCCGGCGGTGATATGCGTCGCCCCAGGCAGCGTCAGATTAGCAGCAGTACCGCTAACACCCACGCACGCAGCATCCTCCTCACTTACAAAACACTAAACGCATAACTGCAGCGTTTGCAGAGTCAGGCCTGATCCCTGCGATCGCTAACAGTTTTTTTGGTAGAATTTTGGTGAACTGGCAAGCACCAGCCCCAGGCAGCGTCAGATTAGCGCCAGTACCGCTAACACCCATGCACGCACCGTACACCTCCCTTAGTGGTATAGTATCTGATCGGATCAATATCTGATCAGATCTATGCTAGCGTTCCCAGCAGTTTAGGATTCACAAAAACGCAGTGTTAGCGGAATCAGCCCAGATACCTGCTAGCACCTGCGTTTTGCCCCTCCGCCCGGCCCAGCCCAGCCCACCCAAATGCAGTATCGATCGATCACTGTCACTTACAAAACACTAAACGCATAACTGCAGCGTTCGCTGAGTCAGGCCTGATCCCTGCGATCGCTAACAGTTTTCTTGGTAGCGTTTTGGTGAACTGGCAAGCCCCAGCCCCAAGCAGCGTCAGGTTAGCGCCAGTACCGCTAACACCCACGCACGCAGCATACGCCTCCCTTAGTGGTATAGTATCTGAACGGATCAATATCTGATCCGATCAGATCTATACTAGCATCCCCAGCAGTTTAGGGTTCCCAAAAATGCAGTGTTAGGGGGATCAGCCCAGATACCTGCTAGCACCTGCGTTTTGCCCCTCCGGCCGGCCCAGCCCAGCCAACCCAAGTGCAGTATCGATCGATCGATCACTGTCACTTACAAAACACTAAACGCATAACTGCAGCGTTCGCAGGGTCAGGCCTGATCCCTGCGATCGCTAACAGTTTTTTTGGCAGCGTTTTGGTGAACTGGCAAGCACTAGCGGCCTAGTACACCCCGGTCTTAGTCAAACCAGCACTGGTGACGTGGCGAGTCCCATAAATGCAGTTCAAGCTGGTGAGGTGGCAAGCACAAGTAGTGTCCCGCTGCCACCAAGAAGACAAACACAGGCCCGTCGTGCCCATAATGCCCTTCCTGCTGCATTCGCCAATCCTAATTGGGAACCCACCATTTCTGCAGCACCCGTACTTCCCCCATTCACATCCCCAACCAAATGCAGTCAGCTGCATGAGAGGCATTTTCATTATGTCCTCCCGAGTACCCCTACCCAGCGAACCCCCCAAAAAAGATGTGTCTGCAGCAAGCGCGGATATAGGTGTGACACCCGCTATTATTGTCCCTCCTGTCCTGATAATCCTGGTCTTTGCATTGGTGAATGTTTTGAATGCTACCATGCACTAGTTGAGTATTAGCGTAGGGTACAGCATTGCACAGACTAGGCACACTTTCACAGGGTCTCCTAAGATGCCATCGCATTTTGAGAGACCCGAACCTGGAACCGGTTACAGTTATAAAAGTTAGTTACAAAAAAAAGTGTAAAAAAAAAAAAAAATATATATATATATATATATATATATATATATATATATATATATAATAAAAAAAAATAGTTTTCGTTTTATTGTTCTCTCTCTCTCTATTGTTCTGCTCTTTTTTATTGTATTCTATTCTGCAATGTTTTATTGTTATTATGTTTTGTCATGTTTGCTTTTCAGGTATGCAATTTTTTATACTTTACCGTTTACTGTGTTTTATTGTTAACCATTTTTTTGTCTTCAGGTACGCCATTCACGACTTTGAGTGGTTATACCAGAATGATGCCTGCAGGTTTAGGTATCATCTTGGTATCATTCTTTTCAGCCAGCGGTTGGCTTTCATGTAAAAGCAATCCTAGTGGCTAATTAGCCTCTAGACTGCTTTTACAAGCAGTGGGAGGGAATGACCCCCCCAACACCACTGTCTTCCGTGTTTTTCTCTGGCTCTCCTGTCTCAACAGGGAACCTGAGAATGCAGCCGTTGATTCAACCAGCTGACCATAGAGCTGATCAGAGACCAGAGTGGCTCCAAACATCTCTATGGCCTAAGAAACCGGAAGCTACGAGCATTTCATGACTTAGATTTTGCCGGATGTAAACAGCACCATTGGGAAATTGGGAAAGCATTTTATCACACTGATCTTGGTGTGGTCAGATGCTTTGAGGGCAGAGGAGAGATCTAGGGTCTAATAGACCCCAATTTTTTCAAAAAAGAGTACCTGTCACTACCTATTGCTATCATGGGGGATATTTACATTCCCTGAGATAACAATAAAAATGATTTAAAAAAAATGAAAGGAACAGTTTAAAAATAAGATAAAAAAGCAAAAAAATAATAAAAAAAAAAAAAAAAAAAGCACCCCTGTCCCCCCCTGCTCTCGCGCAAAGGCAAACGCAAGCATCGGTCTGGCGTCAAATGTAAACAGCAATTGCACCATGCATGTGAGGTGTCACTGCGAACGTCAGATCGAGGGCAGTAATTTTAGCAGTAGACCTCCTCTGTAAATCTAAAGTGGTAACCTGTAAAGGCATTTAAAGGCTTTTAAAAATGTATTTAGTTTGTCGTCACTGCACGTTTGTGTGCAATTTTAAAGCATGTCATGTTTGGTATCCATGTACTCGGCCTAAGATCATCTTTTTTATTTCATCAAACATTTGGGCAATATAGTGTGTTTTAGTGCATTAAAATTTACAAAAATGTGTGTTTTTCCCCAAAAAATGCGTTTGAAAAATCGCTGCGCAAATACTGTGTGAAAAAAAAAAAATGAAATACCCACCATTTTAATCTGTAGGGCATTTGCTTTAAAAAAATATATAATGTTTTGGGGTTCAAAGTAATTTTCTTGCAAAAAAAAATAATTTTTTCATGTAAACAAAAAGTGTCAGAAAGGGCTTTGTCTTCAAGTGGTTAGAAGAGTGGGTGATGTGTGACATAAGCTTCTAAATGTTGTGCATAAAATGCCAGGACAGTTCAAAACCCCCCCAAATGACCCCATTTTGGAAAGTAGATACCCCAAGCTATTTGCTGAGAGTCATGTCGAGTCCATGGAATATTTTATATTGTGACACAAGTTGCCGGAAAGAGACAATTCTTTTTTTTTTTTTTTTGCACAAAGTTGTCACTAAACGATATATTGCTCAAACATGCCATGGGAATATGTGAAATTACACCCCAAAATACATTCTGTTGCTTCTCCTGAGTATGGGGATACCACATGTGTGAGACTTTTTGGGAGCCTAGCCGCGTACGGGACCCCGAAAACCAAGCACTGCCTTCAGGCTTTCTAAGGGCGTAAATTTTTGATTTCACTCTTCACTGCCTATCACAGTTTCGGAGGCCATGGAATGCCCAGGTGGCACAACCCCCCCCCCCCCAAATGACCCCATTTTGGAAAGTAGACACCCCAAGCTATTTGCTGAGAGGTATAGTGAGTATTTTGCAGACCTCAATTTTTGTCACAAAGTTTTGAAAATTGAAAAAAGAAAAAAAAAAAAGTTTTTTCTTGTCTTTCTTCATTTTCAAAAACAAATGAGAGCTGCAAAATACTCACCATGCCTCTCAGCAAATAGCTTGGGGTGTCTACTTTCCAAAATGGGGTCATTTGGGGGGATTTTGTGCCATCTGGGCATTTTATGGCCTTCAAAACTGTGATGGGTAGTGAGGAGTGAAATCAAAAATGTATGCCTTTAGAAATCCTGAAGGCGGTGATTGGTTTTCGGGGCCCTGTACGCGGCTAGGCTCCCAAAGAGCCCCACACATGTGGTATCCCCGTACTCAGGAGAAGCAGCTGAATGTATTTTGGGGTGCAATTCCACATATGCCCATGGCCTGTGTGAGCAATATATCATTTAGTGACAACTTTTTGTAATTTTTTTTTTTTTGTCATTTTTCAATCACTTGGGACAAAAAAAATAATATTTAAGGGGCTCAACATGCCTCTCAGCAATTTCCTTGGGGTGTCTGTTTTCCAAAATGGGGTCATTTGGGGGGATTTTGTGCCATCTGGGCATTTTATGGCCTTCAAAACTGTGATGGGTAGTGAGGAGTGAAATCAAAAATGTATGCCTTTAGAAATCCTGAAGGCGGTGATTGGTTTTCGGGGCCCTGTACGCGGCTAGGCTCCCAAAGAGCCCCACACATGTGGTATCCCCGTACTCAGGAGAAGCAGCTGAATGTATTTTGGGGTGCAATTCCACATATGCCCATGGCCTGTGTGAGCAATATATCATTTAGTGACAACTTTTTGTAATTTTTTTTTTTTTGTCATTTTTCAATCACTTGGGACAAAAAAAATAATATTTAAGGGGCTCAACATGCCTCTCAGCAATTTCCTTGGGGTGTCTGTTTTCCAAAATGGGGTCATTTGGGGGGGATTTGTACTGCCCTGCCATTTTAGCACCTCAAGAAATGACATAGGCAGTCATAAACTAAAAGCTGTGTAAATTCCAGAAAATGTACCCTAGCTTGTAGACGCTATAACTTTTGCGCAAACCAATAAATATACGCTTATTGACATTTTTTTTACCAAAGACATGTGGCCGAATACATTTTGGCCTAAATGTATGACTAAAATTGAGTTTATTGGATTTTTTTTTATAACAAAAAGTAGAAAATATCACTTTTTTTCAAAATTTTCGTTTTTTTCCGTTTATAGCGCAAAAAATAAAAACCGCAGAGGTAATCAAATACCATCAAAAGAAAGCTCTATTTGTGGAAAGAAAAGGACGCAAATTTTGTTTGGGTACAGCAATGCATGACCACGCAATTAGCAGTTAAAGCGACGCAGTGCCAAATTGGAAAAAGTCCTCTGGTCCTTAGGCAGCATAATGGTCCGGGGCTGAAGTGGTTAATTGTGTTAGGTTTTGGAAACCAAGTAGAGGGCTCATCTTCCAAGATCCTTGACCACTGTGGAGTGCACTTTCCCCTAAACTGACCCTGCTGCTGAAAGTATTTAACCATTTGGGTTCTTCAAATACCTGTTTTGCCCCTCTGCTTCCAGTGATTCCTGCGACCGACTTGTATTTGCTGTAGTAATGTACAAGCTGGCGATATAAACCACAGCATAAAAAGGGTAAATAGGTAATCCACACAGCCGGAAGTATGGAATGCCTGCAGTTGTTAGGGAAAAGCAAAGAGGCGGCATATCCACAAACAGACTGCCCAAAATGTAAGTGTATTTCCTCTTCTGTTACAGGTATGCTTGAAGCTAACCAGTGCTTCTGGTAGTCTAGAAATCTCAGAATTATAAAATGTGTAAGTCTTTTCATACAGAGTTGTCATAGTGTTTTATCTACGCAAGCAGGGTTGTGTTTTAAGTCAACCACAATTTTTATTTACTGTTATTATTCAAACACAGTCACTAACTAGCATTTTTGGCTCAATCATCATTTTGTAATTCTGTCCACAGGGATACAACTGTGCAGAGCTTGACACTGCAGCCTTCTGTGAAAGATGGTATAATAGTATACGAAGATTCACCTCTGGTATGTATTTATATCATATAGTAGGTTTGGGAGTACATACCACACTTGGGAGACAAAACTTGAATTGCCGCAATAAGGATTTAGCGGTTTTTAAATTAGCCTTGTTTTCCTTTCTATGAAAAAAATACTGGTATGTAAAAATTACTATTTGGAAGTTTATAGTCGATAGTTCTTATGAATATCCTAAATTAGAGGTGTTTTGAACTGTGGAAGTTAATGCATGTAACAGCTATAAAAACTACTGAAGCTGATGCAGCTAATTCCAGAAAGTTTTTAAAGGAAACATGTGCTAAGAGAAAAATAGAAGCTACAGCAACCTTTTTCTAAAATTATAATTTCTTGGTATGCAGTCTCCAGCATGGGAAAACGTGCTGCGATTTGCAGTGCGTGGGATGCCAATAAAAATTATTGGTACCCCACGTGTCTGCTAAAAGCAGCACAATTTTGCTGCTGGTACGGTAAAGCATAAGATTTACACACAGTCCTGCACTTGCAGAAATGTGCACCTAGCCTAACATAGCATCCAGTTGTGAAGCCCTGGAGGCGTAACTTGCAGACACATTTTGTAAACTTTGCATTGATGAAAAGTGTACTTTGAGTATGTTGATTAACAGTTTAGTATTTGCTACAATTTTGGTTTTAATAAAATAATCCCTGAGTTCTACAATACACCTGGAACACCTCTTTAAAGTTGTTGTGCTGGTCCAAGACTCGATGTTTTCCCAACGAGTTATTCCTAGATCATTGAATCATACACTAATGCCCCGTACACACGGTTGGATTTTCCGACAGAAAATGTGTGATAGGACCTTGTTGTCGGAAATTCCGACCGTGTGTGGGCTCCATCACACATTTTCCATCGGATTTTCCGACACACAAAGTTTGAGAGCAGGATATAAAATTTTCCGACAACAAAATCCGTTGTCGGAAATTCCAATCGTGTGTACACAAATCCGACGGACAAAGTGCCACGCATGCTCAGAATAAATAGAGATGAAAGCTATTGGCCACTGCCCCGTTTATAGTCCCGACGTACATGTTTTACGTCACCGCGTTTAGAACGATCGGATTTTCCGACAACTTTGTGTGACCGTGTGTATGCAAGACAAGTTTGAGCCAACATCCGTCGGAAAAAATCTTAGGATTTTGTTGTCGGAATGTCTGAACAAAGTCCGACTGTGTGTACAGGGCATAAGTGTGAATTGCCAAGGTTTAGGACAATTTTACTTTAAAACCATAGTACTGCCATCATATTTTTTTTACATATCTGCTTGTTTAGAGTAAGTGTTTCTTGTGAAGTAAATGTACTTATGTGACTATTGAATCGTTCAGAGGTTATTTTAGCCAGTTGTGGCAATATTTGATTGGAATTAAATACCTATTTCCATTCTTATTGATTCCTTACAAAACTATGTTTTATTTTTAGGTTAAAGCTGTTAAAAAAGGCCACATCTTGGTTATAGATGAGGCTGACAAGGCTCCCACAAATGTAACCTGTATTCTGAAAACCTTAGTAGAAAGTGGAGAGATGATCCTGTCAGATGGCAGGCGACTTGTAGCCAGTAAGTATTGTATAGGTGCTGTTATATTATCTTTATCTTAAACATGTAGGACAGGCAAGCTTAAGCCTGCCATACATGGATCAAAAATCCAAATTTCGATCCTTTTACGGGCACATTGTACACAAATCAATCAACTTGTGTACAAGCAGCCTGTTGGTTTTCCCCGAACAATTAGTGTTGCCAGCTATAGCTTGCAATTCTAATCGTATTCTGGAGTCAAGCCCCCCCGAGCTCCCCATCGGCAGAACACAATAGAGCTTTGGGAGTGATTCCCCTATCAACGCTCACTGTGTTGATGGGGGAATCAAGCAATTTTGGTGGAAGGAAAGAGGTGTGCATTATGTATGGCCTGCTTTACTGGTTTTATAGGCTGAATGTGACCCTCTGGCTCTTTGCAGCCCTTAACCAGTCTAAGGATCTAAATTAAACAAGGCCCTAGGTATTCGCCATTCGCCCTTTGTATATGTTTCAGGTCTCAACAGTTAACAGAAAACCAGATTCCCCACAACAGGAAGACATATGCTTTGGGGTGGCTTGCAGTGCTGCCTGGATTAAAACAAGATGCTCCAGTCTGGCTGGCTAGATTTGTTGTATGCATTTGAAATGTTAAAGCCCATCTCCTGAAAAAAAACTTTTTTTTTTTCTTTTTAAGAGTGGAGAAAGTTTAAACATTACCTCAAGTTTCTGTTTCCTTTGCCTCAAGCAATGCAAACAGGAATTCTCCGCAATAGGGATACAGATGACAAAAAAATCAAATGCTGTTTTTCCCCTTTTCCAGTTCTGTCCAAAACTAAAAAGGTTTGTTTGGAATTTGAGTTTTTTTTCTGTTTTTACAGGATTGTAGACTGTGTATGTTATAACCACATAGCTACATTACATCCTCTCACCACTTCAAGGTCATCATAATGACAAAGAAACCCCTATTCTTTGCCACCTGTTTTTTATCTGTATATGCAGTAGTGCATGGGCATATGTCAGACCTCTGTAATGTGTGTTGTACACCAATCTAAGTATTAAATGAATTCAGATATCAGTTAATAACCCTCTGATCATTTGTGGTATATCAGGATGACTTTTGGGAAACTTTACTAGATGGTTACTAAATATAAGTGAACATCTCTATGCACCCGTGACCAATGTTTTACTGCCAGTCCTTTTCTTTTTGCCTTGGACATGCTGTCACAGTTACCATGATGTGTGTTTTTCATATAAACATTCTTCAGTCTTTACTCAGACTTTAGCTTTTAAACAGTAATCCTTGTAGAGTGTTCTGGAATTAGTGCGAAATCCCAGGATTTCTCTGTAATAGTAAGAGTTCTTTTAATTAAGTGTGTGTGTGATTGTCTGTGCAGGCAGTGGTCAGAGCACGTAGCAGTGAAAAAATTAGGGATTTGGTGACTCAATGACATACTAATGAATTATTAACAGGTGCCAAGTAATATTCTAGAGGGTCAAATCTGAATCATGTTCTAAAGACAGTTCAAGTCACTTTTATTTAATCAAGTAATATATCTTGTAGAGGACTGAAATTTATATAATTCCTTAAAAAGATAAAATGTTTTAAAAATTGTATTTGTAAGCAGAAATTATCCATGCCCAGTATGAATGCCTATTCTCTTATGATGCCTGTATGTTATTTAAAATATTTTAAACACTGCTACTGGTTCACTGAATGCAGTTTTGGTTCCCTTTTAAAGGGACATGCTTATACAAGAGGCATATCAGTCATCAAATATAACCCATAATGTATGCTTTAAAGTGGAAACTATGGGTTTTTATTTAGTAGAGTACTTATTTTAAAAGAAAATAACTTCTACAGCATCCAGCTGGTAGAGTGGTTTCATGCAGTGTTATTGTACACAAATCCATGTTTTATGATTGTAGCTTGCTGGTCTTTTGTTTCCTGTGGTGCATCCTACCTTTTGTTTTTTTGCATGTTTATCAGTTTTTGAGTTTCCTAACTTATGATATGCTGCAGATTGCACTGAGCCTATTTAAATACAGTAATAACAATAGCTGAGTAATGAGTGGAACTTCTCTGAAAACTATACAGGTAGAGGAGCAAGGAAAGCGGGCAATATATATGTGAAGAGTTATTGCATTTAAGTGTTCTTTCTAATGGTTTGTTTGTGTTTAAAGTAGATGTAAACCCTAACTGGATCACATGTAGTTTGTTTGCTAATGCATTAAGCATAGATAATTGCCATTTTTTTTATTTATTAAAAAAACCTTGTTTTTACCTGATTTCAGCACGCCTCATTGCAGCCACTTCCTATGTACATTAATGTAATGGATGCATCTCACGGTGCTTTCTAAAAGGGACAATTGTGGAACATGCCTTTGCATTGAATTTCAGTATGGACACATAAAATCTCCATTAGAAGTGCATGTGAGAGGTAGCAAAGCAGGGCAACAATTTGGAGGCATTGACAGACCATTGGTATTCCAGCAGGTCATTTCTCATAGCGGGCTAATAACAGCATAACATGCCTGTGCAATGTGTTTATAGCACCCTCATAGATAAGTTGCTACTATGTATGTAGTTAGCATAGTGTGTATGCTAACTACATACACTGCTTAACAGGAAACCATGAGGTAAAACATAGCAGCTTTCCTGACTAACAGGAAAGCTACATTTGTTCAGCTAGGGAATCCTGTGTGCTGTATTGGAATTGACTCCTCTGTATCTGGGCAACCTTGGAAGGATGCTAGGTGAAAAGGAGTGACGGGGGTAGCGCTACATGTGTCAGCAGGACTGCTTATAAACTCCACCAAAAGTGCTTGTGACAGGGGACAACACAAGAGAGGAACTGGAGACAGTAAAAGAGTGTTAGATTAAAAGGACTATGTGTGCCAAGCTACAGCTCCCCTGAACCACCTAGCTGCAGGTGCAGGAAGCAAGCTGACCACACATAGTCTAACTGGGCGTGGAAAAAAGGCTGCCATGCTCTAACTCGGAGTAGAAGAAAAATCAAATGCATTTCACTCAATCAAGGCTTAATCATAGATATCTCTATGATTAAGGCATGATTTTGTTAAAGATTTTTTGAACATATTAGAAGGGTGGTCTTAACCACTTGCCGACCGCTACACGCCGATTTCCGTACGCAAAAGGTCATACCCATACGTCCTTTTGCAATTCCCGCCTAGGGTGCGCGCGCATGCCGTGGGAGCATGCTCGTGGATCCTGTGGACTCAATGTTCGCCGGCACCCCACGATTGCAAGGAAGAGAGGCAAAACAGGGAGATGCCTATGTAAACAAGGCATTTCTCTGTTCTGCCTAGCAACATGACAGGGATCTACTGCTCCCAGTGATCAGGAGCAGTGATCACTGTCATGTTCTAGTGAGCCCACCCCCCCCCTACAGTTAGAACACACTAAGGGAGCAAACTTAACCCCTTGATCGCCCCCTACTGTTTAACCTCCCTGGCGGTATGATTATTTCGGATTTTAGGTGCTGAAAGCGGTACCATTATTTTGCATGGAAATTTGGCGTTTTATATTGTAGGTCTGTAAATCTTAACAATAACACACTTAAATCTGTCCAAACCAGAGTCTAGTAGATATCCCGGGTATGATAAAGTTTGAAACACAAAAACATAAATTATAATATAATAAATAAAAATAAATAATTAGAAAAAAAAAAAAAAATAGTAATAAAATAAATTTCCCCACAATTCACTATCGCTCAATTCTGCAAGTGTTCTAATTTATTATTGCTGTTTTCTAGCTGGTCTAAAGCCACTTTTGACGTAAAGGGACACTTTTTGGTTGCTATGGACAATCTCCAGTTTCCAGGCAGAAAGAACAGTGTATATCATGTAAAATTGCATGCAGGGCATGGGACAAAGCACTGGGGACAAAAGGGATGTGAAATAATTTCATACAGTACTGTAATCTGTAAGATTACAGTACTGTATGTGTTATGCTTTTGACATTTTTTTGAATTTGCCGCCAGGCTCCGCCCCCGTGCGTCGCACCGCTCGCAGGGAACGGAGCCTGGCACGGAGAGGCTTCGGAGGAGGACGGAGCGCTCGGACACTGCGGGGGACATCGCAGGATCCCGGGGACAAGGTAAGTAACGCCGCCCCAGGATCCTGCAATGCGATCCCGAGTGTGGCTCGGGGTTACCGCTAATGGTACTGAATTTTAACCCCGAGCCACACTCGGGAAAACCGCCAGGGAGGCTACCCCCTTCCCTGCCAGTGACATTTATACAGTAATCAGAGGCTATTCTTATCTCTGATCGCTGTATAAATGTCAATGGTCCAAAAATAGTGTCAAAAGTGTCCAATCTATCCGCCGCAATGTCGCAGTCACGATAAAAATCGCATATCACCACCATTACTAGTAAAAAAAAAAAATAATGAAAATGCCATAAATCTATTCCCTATTTTGTAGATAGCAAACCAATCAATATACACCTATTCCAATTTTCTTTTTTTTTTTTTTTTTTTTTTACCAAACATATGTAGAAGAATACCTATCGGCCTAAACTGTGAAAGAAATTTGTTTTTTTATATATTTTTGGGGGATATTTATTATAGCAAAAAGTAAAAAATATTGCTTTTTTTTCAAAATTGTCGCTCTTTTTTTGTTTATAGTGCAAAAAATAAAAACCACAGAGGTGATCAAATACCACCAAAAGAAAGCTCTATTTGTGGGAAAAAAAGGACGTCAATTTTGTTTGGGTACAATGTTGTGCAAATGCGCAATTGTCAGCTAAAGCCACGCAGTGCCGAATCGCAAAAAATGCTCTGGTCAGGAAGGAGGTAAATTTTTCTGGGACTGAAGTGGTTAAGGCAGGGATTACTATGTCTTTGGACAGTTTCTGCAATAAACATGGATGTTTGAAATCTATCCAGCATGCAGCAGCCTTTTTGTCTACTGTCAGTGACAGGGTGTTGCCACGCTTGTTAAAGGACCTTTGTGGCAGGATCAACAGGTATTATTTTAACAAAAGCGGTTCATTTCAAAAGATCTAAAATAACTTTTTAAATTAAACAACATATTACATATTTGTTTGAGATTTTAGTGTATGTGTTTGCATCTACTTTAACTTTTACATCAATTACAGTCACTAAGCCTGTATAACCACAATTCTTTTATGTATTTGCCAGATCCATTGGAATGGAAAGGAAGAGATAAGGTGATCCCTATTCATCCTGATTTCAGAATGATTGTGCTAGCTAACAGACCTGGGTTCCCTTTTTTGGGAAATGATTTTTTTGGTGCTTTGGGTAAGTTAAAGCTTCACAAAATGAATATCATACCTAGCTCACGTGTAGGCTTGTATAAACATTTAAAATGAAAGTATGGTGACTAAGACCACAGAGAATGTTTTTTAAACTGTAAAATCTTATTGCAAAAAGTCGCTTTATGAATTTCAAAACTTGAAAAAAAAAAAAATATATATAGATAGATAGATATAGATATATCTATAGATATAGATATAGATATATATATATATATATATATATATATATATATATATATATATATATAGACATAGTGTGTATGATAGCTTGATTTAAAGTGTAAGCCCACTCTAACACTAAAATCCCTGCATCTACAGACATCCATGATCTAACACTAACAAAACTAGCCCTGTAAAGAAGAAATCAGTATACAGTGCATCCGGAAAGTATTCACAGCGCTTTACTTTTTACACATTTTGTTATGTTACAGTCTTATTCCAAAATGTATTCAGTGAATTATTTTTCTCAAAATTCTACAAACAATACCCCATAATGACAATGTTAAAGACGTTAAATCTTTGCAAATTTATAAAAAAAAAAAAAAAAATCCCATGTACATAAGTATTCACGGCCTTTGCAATGACACTCAAAACTGAGCTCAGGTGCATCCTGTTTCCACTGATCATCCTTGAGATGTTTTTACAACTCCACCTGTGGTAAATTCAGTTGATTGGACATGATTTGCAAAGGCACACACCTGCCTATATAAGGTCCCACAGTTAACAGTGCATGTCAGAGCACAAACCAAGCCATGAAGTCCAAGGAATTGTCTGTAGCCCTCCGAGACAGGATTGTATCGAGGCACAGATCTGGGGAAGGGTACAGAAAAATGTCTGCAACATTTAAGGTCCCAATGAGCACTGTAGCCTCCATCATCATGAAACCACCAGGGCTCTTCCTAGAGCCGGCCTCCCAGCGAAACTGAGCGATTGGGGGAGAAGGGCCTTACTCAGGAAGGTGACCAAGAATCCGACAGTCACTCTGAAAGAGCTCCAGCATTTCTCTGTGGAGAGAGGAGAACCTTCCACAAGAGCAACCATCTCTACAGCACTCCACCAATCAGACCCATATGTTAGAGTGGCAAGAGGGAAGCCACTCCTCAGTAAAAGGCACATTACAGAAGTTTGCCCAAAGGTACCTGAAGAGTCTCAGACCATGGTCTGATGAAACAGAGTGAACTCTTTGGCGTGAATGGCAAGCGTCATCTCTGGAGAAAACCAGGCACCGCTCATCACCTGGCCAATACCATCCCTACAGTGAAGCATGGTGGTGGCAGCATCATGCTGTGGGGATGTTTTTCGGTGGCAGGAACAAGGAGACTAGTCAGGATTAAGTGAAAATAAATGCAGCAATGTACAGAGACATCCTTGATGAAAACCTGCTCCAGAGCGCTCTGGACCTCAGACTGGGGTGAAGATTAATCTTCCAATGGGACAATGACCCTAAGCACACAGCCAAAATAACAAAGAAGTGGCTTTGGGACAACTCTGTGAACGTCCTTGAGTGGCCCAGCCAGAGCCTAGACTTGAACCCGATTGAACATCTCTGGAGAAATCAGAAAATGGCTGTGCACTGACTCGCCCCATTCACCCTGATGGAGTTTGAGAGGTCCTGCAAAGAAGAATGAGAGAAACTGCCCCAAAATAGGTGTGCCAAGCTTGTAGCATCATATTCAAAAAGACTTGAGGCTGTAATTGGTGCCAAAGGTGCTTCATCAAAGTATTGAGCAAAGGCTGTGAATACTTATGTACATGGATTTTTTTTTTTTTTTTTTTTTTTAATAAATTTGCAAAGATTTCAAACAAACTTCTTACATGTTGTCATTATGAGGTATTGTTTGTAGAATTTTGGGGAAAATTCATATTTTGGGGAAATTAATTAATACAGGTTTTTGGGAGACCGGAATTCCCTGTGCTTGGTGAGACCGCCTAGGTGGTCAATTAAGTCGGTAAAGAGACTACATGGGTGTAAAGCAATCTGGAGGAGGGATTTTTCTTCACAACTTTTCATTGACATCCTGTTTTTACACCTGTATGAAAACCTACCGGTTAAACTCTTCATCACATGAATTTTCATTTGCTCCAGTTTCTCCATTTTCATTCTTGGGACTCTGCCTTAGCTTTTTTCTCAGACTTTTTTCACCCAATGCATTTGAGAATTTTTATTTTTTATATGGTGTAAGGTCATTGTTTATACACTCATGAATATTTTATTTATTATTATTGATTGTATATTATATTTCACCGTTTGAGCACATTATTAATTTATTATTTATTATCTCACTAGAGTAAATTCTTGGTGACCTCATATTATACAGTGGGGACGGAAAGTATTCAGACCCCCCTTAATTTTTTCACTCTTTGTTATATTGCAGCCATTTGCTAAAATCATTTAAGTTCATTTTTCCCACATTAATGTACACAAAGCACCCATATTGACAGAAAAACACAGAATTGTTGACATTTTTGCAGATTTATTAAAAAATAAAAACTGAAATATCACATGGTCCTAAGTATTCAGACCCTTTGCTGTGACACTGATATATTTAACTCAGGTGCTGTCCATTTCTTCTAATCATCCTTGGGATGGTTCTACACCTTCATTTGAGTCCAGCTGCGTTTGATTATACTGACTGGACTTGATTAGGAAAGCCACACACCTGTCTATATAAGACCTTACAGCTCACAGTGCATGTCAGAGCAAATGAGAATCATGAGGTTAAAGGAACTGCCTGAAGAGCTCAGAGACAGAATTGTGGCAAGGCATAGATTTGGCCAAGGTTACAAAAAAATTCTGTTGCACTTATTGTTCCTAGGAGCACAATATCCTCCATAATCCTTAAATGGAAGACGTTTGGGATGACCAGAACCCTTCCTAGAGCTGGCCGTCCGGCCAAACTGAGCTATCGGGGGAGAAGAGCCTTGGTGAGCGTGGTAAAGAAGAACCCAAAGATCACTATGGCTGAGCTCCAGAGATGCAGTCGGGAGATGGGAGAAAGTTGTAGAAAGTCAACCATCACTGCAGCCCTCCACCAGTCGGGGCTTTATGGCAGAGTGGCCCAATGGAAGCCACTCCTCAGTGCAAGACACATGAAAGCCCGCATGGAGTTTGCTAAAAAACACCTTAAGGACTCCAAGATGGTGAGAAATAAGATTCTCTGGTTTGATGAGACCAAGATAGAACTTTTTGGCCTTAATTCTAAGCGGTATGTGTGGAGAAAACCAGGCACTGCTCATCACCTGTCCAATACAGTCCCAACAGTGAAGCATGGTGGTGGCAGCATCATGCTGTGGGCGTGTTTTTCAGCTGCAGGGACAGGACAACTGGTTGCAATTGAGGGAAAGATGAATGCGGCCAAGTACAGGGATATCCTGGACGAAAACCTTCTCCAGAGTGCTCAGCACCTCAGACTGGGCCGAAGGTTTTTCCTTCCAACAAGACAATAACCCTAAGCACACCGCTAAAATAATGAAGGAGTGGCTTCACAACAACTCCGTGACTGTTCTTGAATGGCCCAGCCAGAGCCCTGACTTAAACCCAATTGAGCATCTCTGGAGAGACCTAAAAATGACTGTCCACCAACTTTTACCATCCAACCTGACAGAACTGGAGAGGATCTGCAAGGAGGAATCCCCAAATCCAGGTGTGAAAAATTTGTTGCATCTTTTCCAAAAAAACTCATGGCGGTATTAGATCAAAAGGGTGCTTCTACTAAATACAGAGCAAAGGGTCTGAATAATAAGGATCATGTGATATTTCAGTTTTTCTTTTTTAATAAATCTGCTAAAATTTCAACAATTCTGTGTTTTTCTGTCAATATGGGGTGCTTTGTGTACATTAATGTGGGAAAAAATGAACTTAAATGATTTTAGCAATTGGCTGCAATATAACAAAGAGTGAAAAATTTAAGGGGGTCTGAATACTTTCTGTCCCCACTGTATGTCTCTTACCTTATTTGGTTTGTAGTTTCCCAAATTCACGTATTGGAACTCCACCTTAGTTTTTCAGATTCTTTTCACCATTATCTGAATTTTATTCATTTTTCTTTTCCTTTTTCAAAATATTGGGAATGTATTTTGCATCCACATTTTTTCCACTTGTTTGAGTTTTGTATTTAAAATTTTTGGTGCTGGCAGCTTTTTATTTACTTTATTCATCTTCAGTTTTTCACATCTATTTCTAGCACAGCGTTAACCTTCGGGTTCTTTTTTTACCAATAAAACACAGTGGTCCTGAGAAATTAGAATTCCCATCAGGTAGTGTGAGGTTGTCAGTTTCCACTAGGTAAGGACAAGCTCATTAACGAGTGGCATGCGTTTCCGCCCTGGTTCCTTTCCATTTCAAGGATAGTAAGGGAGCTGAGGAAAACCGATAGAACCATTTGAACAGATAACATTTTCAACTAGTCATCGGGAAGGGCCAACATTAACCTTACTGGCAAAACCCACAACAATAACATATTGCATTCTCATATGATGGAGCTCCCTCACACAATATAAGAGAGCCCCCTCCCCCCAGAACTGAGGTAACTGCGTTGAGGGTAAGTAACATTATAAACGTAGGAAAATTGTTAACATCAGGGCATGTTCCAAACCACTTGAGAAAGGCCTATTACAGGCAATTGGTGATTGTAGTTATCACTGAGCGGGTATGCCTCTCATATTACAGTCATTGCGGTCATCCATAGGGTCCTGCGAGAGGGGGGAGTCCCTTGGAAGAAGATCGCTGTTGTTGATTCCACGAAGGTGAAATCGGGCGGCCTCCTGCTTGCTGTGCTTTGTGCTCCCTGGAGATCAGACCCAAGCTCAAGAGGACTTCCTCTCC
The DNA here is from genome assembly GCF_042186555.1 of Aquarana catesbeiana. Taxonomy (NCBI): domain Eukaryota; kingdom Metazoa; phylum Chordata; class Amphibia; order Anura; family Ranidae; genus Aquarana; species Aquarana catesbeiana. Next base: position 203,187,107 of record NC_133325.1, read on the forward strand.
ATCGGGAAAGTTGGCGAAGGAGTGTGACTTGCCTTTATAGGTGAATGGCAAGCGGAATGGAAATGACCAGCGATATTTGATTTGATGATTAGTAAGCTGAGCTGGTAATGATTTCAGTGCGTGTCTCTTTTGTATTGTCAATTGAGAAATGTCCGCGAATATTTGTATGGTGTGGCCCAGGAGGGTTATGTCGCTCCTGGTGCGAGCCGTGGACATTATTTTTTCCTTGATTCTGTAGAAATGTGGATTGACTATGATATCTCTAGGTAGGCCATCCTGTCTAGGAGCTGTCAGGGCGCCATGCACTCGATTGATTTCCAAGTGATGTGGTGAAATATCCGGTATCAAGTCCTGCATCAGGGACTTGTACAGAATCTTCCAGATCAGTCACCGTATTCTAAAAAGATACCGCCTGGACCTATTTTCCTGATCATCTATTTTAGCGTTTGCCTGGTCCAGTTGATCTTGTAGAGAAGAGATCAGGGTAGAATTTTGGTTAACCCTCCTCACTGTGCCATCCATCTTAGACTCAATGGTGTCTAACTATTCACCAATGTTATTGAAATCATGCTTCATTTCAGCAGTGATAGACAGGCATGCTTTTGATAGCTCTTGCTGGAGTAGTGCTGAAAAGTGATCTAACAGGACAGAGTCCCCAGAATAAGGAGATGAAGGGAGTTGATCACTCCCTATGCTATTCTGGTTCAACGCTATCTCAGCCATTTCAGCCATATTCCTGTCCATGGATGAGGCTGGAGAATCAGCATAGTCCAAGCCCTCCCCCTGATATGCTGGGGAGGGAGAGAACTGTGGGGACTCACCCCTCTGTGGCTGGAGCATGCTGTTCTGTGACTGGGAGGATCCTGCACACGGTCAGCTTGTGAGGCTGCTGTGCTGCGTGGTGAGGTGGCTGTTTGTGCAGGGGAAGCCTCACCTCATTGGATCCTGCTCTCTTGTTTGGCTGCACATGAGCCCGTCCTCTGGTCTGACGCCATCTTGGATGGGGGAGGCTGAATGAATAGGTGGGCGGTGGGGGTCTCTTTTTGGAGGACCCCGCTCCTCTCTGTTGCATGGTCTGTTCTCCGAGCTGCTGGCGGTGTTTTCAGTGACCCCGACACGTATATTAGCTGGGAAAGTCCGGTGGTGTGCGGAGCAGGTCAGATCATGTCCGCTCCTGTGCCCGCGTGCATGCGCACTTACAGCTGCAAGTCTTTTTGGGGATGTCTCTACCAGCTTTGCACATCTAGAGAGTGAAATTTTTGCTCATTCTTCGCAAAATAGCTCAAGTTCTGTCAGATTGGATGGAGAGCGCCTGTGAACAGCAATTTTCTAGTCTTGCCACAGATTTTCATTTGGATTTAGGTCTGGAGTTTGGGTCATTCTAACACATGAATATGCTTTGAGCTAAACAATTCCATTCTAGCTCTGGTTGTATGTTAAGGGTCATTGTCCTGCTGGAAGGTGAACCTCTACCCCAGTCTCAAGTCTTTTGCAGACTCTAATTCCGCGTACACACGAGCGGAATGTCCGACAGAAAAAGTCAGATGGAAGCTTTTCATCGTCTATTCCGATCATGTGTATGCCTCATCTGACTCTTTTTTTCGAAAATTCTGATGGACCTAGAAATGGAGCATGTTCTAAATATTTCCGACATGACCATTTCCTATCCAGAAAACCGCTTTTTTGTATGCTGTTCCGATGGACCAAAAACGACGCATGCTCTGAAGCAAGTATGAGATAGAAGCTATTGGCTACTGGCTATTGAACTTCCTTTTTCTAGTCCCGTAGTACGTGTTTTATGTCACCTCATTCTGGACGGTCGGACTTTGGTATGACCGTGTGTATGCAAGACCACTTGAGCGGAATTCCGTCGGGGTTCTGTCGGAGAAACCTTCAGAGTTTATTCCGACGGCAAAACCGGTCGTGTGTACAGGGCTGCCCTGTATTTGACTCCATCCATCTTCCCATCAACTCTGACCAGCTTCCCTGTCCCTGCTAAAGAAAAGCATCCCCACAACATGATGCTGCCACCACCATGTTTCATGGTGGGGATGGTGTGTTCAGGGTGACGTGCAGTGTTTTTCATCACACATAGCATTTTGCTTTTGAAAAAGTTCATATTTGGTCTCATCTGATCAGAGCACCTTCTTCCACATGTTTGCTGTATCCCCAACATGGCTTCTCTCAAACTGCAGATGGGACTTCTTATGGCTTTCTTTCAACAATGGCTTTCTTCTTGCCACTCTTCCATAAAGGCCAGATTTGTGGAATCCACGACTAATAGTTGTCCTGTGAACAGATTCTCCCACCTGAGCTGTGGATCTCTGCACCTCCTACAGAATTACCACGGGTCTCTTGGCTGATGCTCTGATTAATGCTCTCCCTGCCCGGCCTGTCAGTTTAGGCGGATGGCCATGTCTTGGTAGGTTTGCACTTGTGCCATACTCTTTTCATTTTTGGATAATGGATTGAACAGTGCTCTGTGAGATGTACAAAGCTTGGGATATTTTTTTTACAGCCTAACCCTACTTTAAACTTCTCTACAACTGTATCCCTGACCTGTCTGGTGTGTTCCTTGGCCTTTATGATGCTGTTTGTTCACTAAGGTTCTCTAACAAACCTCTGAGGGCTTCACGGACTAGCTGTATTTATACTGAGATTAAATTACACACAAGTGGACTCTATTTACTAACTTGGTGACTTTTAAAGGCAATTGGTTCCACTAGATTTTAGTTAGGGGTATCAGAGAGCAAGGATTACTATTGCGACAACACATCATCAGTAGGGTAAAACTAACTTGTCTCACAACGGTCTAACCCAGCTCACAGTCCCTATCACTAACCAAAACTGCAGTGTTTATCCTCATGACACATCACAGGAAGCACCTCCATGGTTAACAGAGGACAAAATTAAAATTAGACTTACAAACTGAACATTAATAAATCACCAGGACCAGATGGCTTGCACATGAGGGTACTTGGGGAACTCAATCAAGTAATTGCCAGACCATTGTTCCTAATTTTTACTGACAGTCTACTGACTGGAATGGTACCAGCTGATTGGAGAAAAGCCAATGTAGCACCAATATTTCAAAAGGGCCCAAAATACATCCCTGGGAATTACAGACCAGTTAGCCTAACGTCAGTAGTATGTAAACTCTTGGAGGGGTGGATAAGGGACTATATACAAGATTTTAGTAATGAGAATGGTATCATTAGCAGTAATCAGCATGGATTCATGAAGAATCGTTCTTGCCAAACCAATCTACTAACCTTCTCTGCAGGATGTGGAAACCTTGCAAAAAGATCTGAACAAATTAATGGGGTGGGCAACTACATGGCAAATGAGGTTCAATGTAGAAAAATGTAAAATACTGCATTTGGGTGGGTAAAATATGAATGCAATCTATACACTGGAGGGAGAACCTCTGGGGGAATCTAGGATGGAAAAGGACCTGGGGGTCTAGTAGATGATAGGCTCAGCAATGGCATGCAATGCCAAGCTGCTGCTGACAAAGCAAACAGAATATTGGCATGCATTAAAAAGGGGACAACTCCAGAGATAAAACGATAATTCTCCTGCTCTACAAGACTCTGATCCGGCTGCACCTAGAGTATGCTGTCCAGTTCTGGGCACCAGTCCTCAGGAAGGATGTACTGGAAATGAAGCGAGTACCCAGAAGGGCAACAAAGCTAATAAAGGGTCTGGAGGATATTATTTATGAGGAAAGGTTGCGAGCACTGAACTTATTCTCTCTGGAGAAGAGACGCTTGAGAGGGGATATGATTTCAATATACAAATACCATACTGGTGACCCCACAATAGGGATAAAACGTTTTCGCTGAAGGGAGTTTAACAAGACTCGTGGTGCTCATTAAAATTAGAAGAAAAGAGTTTTAACCTTAAACTACGTAGAGGGTTCTTTACTGTAAGAGCGGCAAGGATGTGGAATTCCCTTCCACAGGCTGTGGTCTCAGCGGGGGGGCATTGATAGTTTCAAGAAACTATTAGATAAGCACCTGAACGACCGCAACATACAGGGTTATACAATGTAATACTGACATATAATCACACACATAGGTTGGATGTAACTATGAGTAAAGGGGACTGAATACAAATGCACATCCCACTTTTCAGATATTTATTTGTAAAAAAAAAAATTGAAAACCATTTATCCATTTTCCTTCCACTTCACAATTAAGTGCCACTTTGTGTTGGTCTATCACTTAAAAAACATTTACATTTTTGGTTGTAACATGACAAAATGTAGAAAGTTTCAATAGTGAAGCAGGAGGGATTCCTCCATCAACACTGACTTTGTTGATGGGGGAATCGAGAAATTTTCTTTCCTTCAACCCATGGTTGGAGAAAAGAAAATTGCATAATCTATGGCCAACTTTATTGATATACAATAAATGGCCCGGAGCAAAAGTTACTGTATGGGAATATCTACTATGTGGATAGTAGCTCGAAGAGGTGGATGTGGGAGATATGAGGTAGGTCATAATAGCCAATTACCAACCCTGGCCTGTGGTTATCCCAGCAGGAACTAGAGCAGTGAAGGCGAACCTTGGCACCCCAGATGGTTTGGAACTACATTTCCCATGATGCTCAACTACTCTGCAGAGTGTATAAGCATCATGGGAATATAGTTCCAAAACATCTGGGGTGCCATGGTTTGCCATCACTGAACTAGAATAATGCATGAATACATTGAAATGCCAGCCAGGTAAATTTTAGCAGATAAAAAGAACATTGTTTATGTACATAGTTTGAACCAACAAAGCAAATATGCGTAAATAAATTAGGCTTATTTTCATTCTATGTACCTATTCTTTCCATCTTCTAAGAAGATTAATAAAATCCTATACATTTGCAGCGAATGAGAGAAGGCATCTGTTATAAGTGGCATCTAGGGTTGCCAAACTGATATCAATGAATATTTCTACAAGGATTTATTCCAAGCCTTTTTCCTTATGATATAAGCATGTACAGAATTTCAAAATTGGAATCATGTATTCAATGGATTTCTATTGACAATAATGGAATATGGTATATTTCCATATGCAGACAATGAGCACATTCAATTCATCAATAAATAATTAAATTTACAATAAAATTACAGACAAAAACTTTTACTTTGATGTCAGATGTCAGATCAGGCTGTACAGAGAGACCAGACTGGGGGTGGGGCAGAGCCACGCTGTGTGTCTTATTGACACACAGAGTGGAGTTTGGGATTGAGCATGCTGAAGTGTCCCCCAAAGCTGTGTTGGTCTATCACATAAAATACATTTACATTTTTGGTTGTAACATGACAAAATGTGGAAAATTTCCAGGGGTGTGAATACTTTTTCAAGACACTGTAACTCTCACAATTAATGGTATTGTAAACATTAGGCTTTAATCACCTGACCGATTAGGGTCATAGATTGCCAAAAATCAGTGTAAATCTCCCATGCAGGTGTGTGCGATCAGAACCTGTACAAATCAATAACAAGCTCACAGGCATCACTGCTATTCGATTGCAAATGGACATCCGAAGTGTTACATGTAATTGACAGAAATGAGGCCCTAAAAAATAGGATTTTTGTTTATGATAGAAAACACAAAAAAAAGGTCATTACAACTGTCACCTGGGTTTACCTTTGTATAGTTAAGACATTTTTCTGTAGTTTTGGATTGGGGTAGGGTTAGGACTTCTGTCGGATTAATATTGCTGCCTGTATCCATGTTGGGGAAATTCATTTTCTCTGTTTTTTCTGTGAATACTGTGACTGAGACAGAAAGCTGTAGGAAATCCAAAATGATACAGTTGTCACTGGAGAAGGAATAGAAACACCATATCAGAAGACCACTGTCTAAAAACAGATTCTCCCTAGCTTTTTTAATATTTCCTCTGGTTTTCTTTTACTTTTTTGGGATTGGAAGTGGAGTGAAATCTCCTCAATGGAAGAGACAGCAAAAAAATAAAGTAACAGGGTTTTTCACCCTTCCCTGCTGTATTCAAAACTGATAAAATGTTTGGCTTGCATGCATATACTTTAAATGTCAAAGCCTCAGCGCATGTGCACGAACGAGGAAGATGGACGCCTGATTCCCTTGCTCCGCGCCGTCGGAGCAAACACACGAGTCTAGCCAGGCACAGACCGCGCACAGACACCTCTCATCCATCTCCCGTGGCTCTGGAACGACTCAGGCTGCCACCAGTTATATACTGCTCCTCCAAGCAGAAACACAAGAACCGGCAGCTCAATAAGGCCTCCCCAGCCTCAGGCAAGGGCAAAGGCAAAATGGCGCCCAAACCTCCGGAGCCAGACGACACAACCCAGCTCTCCGCAGCAGATCCAGCTTCACCTGCTGACCAATCCCCCACAGATCTGGTGAGTCTCCTGCCTGCAGACTCTGATTGCTTGCTGGCCAAATTCCGCAATATTGTACACGACGAGAGCACTATGGCCTCCCGCAAGCTTTTCTCTGATTTATTGAGGGGTCTTAAAGAGATAAGCTAACGCACTAATCAGTTGGAACAATGCATGAATTTAGCTACCACTGTGTTAGAGGGTCATGAGGAGGAAGTGGACAAATTGTTAGCTGAACTAGAGGCCATGAGGGATAAATTGGAGGATCCAGAGAATAGGGCCTGAAAGGATAATCTTTGCATCCACAGTGTCCCTGAAGCTATCACTGACCTACAAGGAACAGCAACTGCTTACTTTCAGGAACTGGCCCCTGAGATCCCGGTGGACAGGCTGAAATTGGATCGTATCCACCGGTCCCTAGCTCCTAAACCGTCTGATTGCCCCCAGATGGATATCATCAGAACATTTCACTACTAACGCACCAAAGAGAAACTCTTACTCTGTGAGAGAGCAGGAGGACCTCTCCTTTCAAGGTAACCCCCTCCAACTGTTCGCGGACCTCTCAACCTCTCATCGGTCACTATTGCCAGACGTCGGAGCCTGAAGCCCTATCTCCGGATCCTGCAAACCCAGGGGATCAAGTACAGATGGGTGTTCTGATTCAAGCTCTCCTTCTCACATCTAGGCCGCCAGTTCCATGCCACTTCTCCGTCCGACCTCCAACGCCACTTCCTGGAACTGCGGCTTGACCTGCCTTTGTCCCAAGATCCCAGGCGCTGCGAGAGCTACAGGCTCAATGCTTTCATAAAGCCACTAACAGCTCAAGGTAACTCTTTCACACCCGTGAGCATTCTATTGCCCCTTGTTACCAGATCCTGTACTGCACCTGATGGAACTTATCCAACTGTTGGACCGTACGCACGGATCTGGGTAGCGCCATATGGAGTTTGTTCCCTTCCCACCTAACCCCTGCCTCAAACCCTGATGCAGGGCCATGAGTGGTTACCCTGTTATAGGGTGCCCCGCCTGTGAGATGGTGGCCTAGTGTGATGACTTCCTGCCTTGTATGCCGTGCAGGGTTCATGGCTTCAGATCACCTCCTAGCCTTTTTCAGCAACGATATATGGCAGTCTGTGATTGTTCATTTGGCCATCATCTGCTAGAATTGTCTTGGGTGATTCCTGGAATGTTACAGGGTGGGAGGGTAATGGAACTCTAGCGGGGATTGTCTAGCACTGTTTACCTTGTTGGTTGTAATTTCTTTCTCCTTAACAAAGTTCTCTATTCCTGCCTTGTGGTTTGATAGAACTACAGGTGCTGAGCATGCATTTTTGGTCGCTCGGTCACTCTGGGCTGACCCGCTTGTAGATGGTGGCCCCGGGTGCTCGAGGTATGTTTATATGTCTTATAAGGACTTTTTTTTTTTTGTTTGTTCCTTTTGACTATGTTTTCAGAAATTTGTTAGGTCTTGTGCTAATGACATTTAAGTTGATTCTAACATTTCATAGTAGGGTTATGGTTCTGACAGACCACTGCTCCCCCTGTGTCGGCACTTTGCTAAGACGGATGTCTTGGCCAACATCTGACCCCGTTGTGGGCCTCACATCCCACACAGTGATGCATTTAAGTTTTCTATGTTTACTAAATCCCGAGACTCCCTCCGTTTCTTCGTGTCCTATGTCCTGCTTTCCTCTTCTTCCTCCCTTCCTATTTCTTCTCCCTTCTACCTACCTCTCCTCTTCCTTCAGTCCGCGTGTGTATGGGCATAACATTTTCTAGGCGCACCTTTTTGATTCCATGACCCTCAACTGGCTGTCCCTGAATGTTTAGGATATGAACTCCCCCCAAATGCAAGTGAAGGTTTTTAAATACCTCAAAAAACAAAGCATGCTTGCAGGAAACCCATTTTTTCTCCTCTTCCTTCCCCAAGTACTTTGATGCCTGTAACCCCCAAGTCTATTTGGCTAATGGCCCTACTAAGCAAAGAGGAGTCCTCATTGCTCTATGCAAATCAGCCCCCTTTAGTTGCAGTAGACAGATAGCAGAACCAAATGGTAGGTACCTTATACTGCAAGGTACTATTTAAACAATGAGATGACCATCGTGAATTGCTCTGCTCTGAATGACAATCCGGGGCATTTCCTGACTCACACCTGCTTCCTGTTAAAGTCCCACTTTTCTTGATAAAACCCTTTTCATCTGCTGCAAAAAAATTCTTACATTCCTTGCAGAGTCATGAGGTAGATGTCTGGAGAGAGCTTCACCCCTTAGGCAAGGACTACACTCATTTTCAGCCCCTCTATTCTCACTCCAGGATTGACCACATGTTTGTACTGCGGAAACATCTCCATTTAATTATTTCCGCCTCTATCTTAGCTGCCCATGGTTGGACCACGACCCTATCCTGACTGTTTGCCACTCCCTGCTTAGTAAGCCACAACACTCCCCCTGGGTAATGAATGACTCCCTTTTATCTTTTAAGGTAATCTTAAGTGACATCCACAAAGCCTGCGGGGAATATTTCTGACTCAATGCTGGGCCGGTCTCATCCCCTATGATGCTATGTGAAGCATATAAGGCAGTTCTCCGGGGCCATATTATCCAACTAGCGTCAAAACGTAAGAAAGAGCGAATGTTGGCTTGACGCAATTTGGAGCAGCACCTGGAGGCATCTTCAGCGGCCTTCAAACAATCCCCTACCCCCACCAACCGTAGGTTCTTGGACCAGGCCCGTACGGACCTAGATCTATGCTTAACCAATGGGGCAGAATGAATTTAGTCATCGCCTTACTAATCTTTATTCTGCCCCCAACCAGTCTTCCACCCTGGGCATAGACACCTTTCTGAACAGCTTGTCTTTGCCTTCCCTATCTGAAATTCACACATCCCTAATGGACCGAGACATACAGGTCTCGGAAGTCTTACAGTGTATCAAAGTTTTGAAGGTGGGCAAGAGGCCAGGCCCGGATGGCTTTACGGCACTGTACTACAGGAAATTGGCGGATGTCATTGACCCGTATTTGACAGCTACATATAATTCTGTTAAAGATGGTCAATCCTTTACATCAAACCTGTTGACCGCCAATATTGTATTGATCCCCAAACTAGACAAGGATCACTCTCTTGGGCTAATTTCAGGCCGATCTCATTAATTAATATAGATATGAAAATATTGACGAAGATTTTGGCTAATCGTCTGAATTCCTTGCTTCCACGCCTGATAAAGAAAGACCTAGTGGGGTTTCTCCCAAGAAAACAGGTGGGTGACGCTATTAGACTGTTTTTCCAAATCAGACATATAGATTATATTAGGTCCTTAGAGACAATGTTCTTGTCTCTTGATGTCAGTAAGGCCTTTGAAACCTTGTCATGGCCTTACTTAATGCAGGTGCTTCACAATTATGGTTTTGGCACCTCCTTTTTCAGTTGGGTCTCAGCAATCTATGACTCCCCCCAGGCCATAGTCAAATACTATGGCTTCAAATCGCCTCTTTTCCTCATTAAGAGAGGAACCCGACAAGGGTGCCCACTCTCCCCACTTCTATTTATCCTGGCACTGGGACCCCTGGCAGAGGTGATCCAAACCCATCCAGACATAACAGGGGTAGAAGTAGCGGGTACCTCGCACAAAATATCGTTGTTCGCGGACGATAGCTTGCTGTCATAACTAAACCTAGAATCGCCCTCCCTAACCTACTTTCTTTCTTAAATACCTTTGCAATGTTCTTGGGCCTATCTGTCAACCCTGCCAAATCTGCCAAATCTAAAGCTATGTCCATCAACCTTCCACCCTCAGAACTGGCATCCCTACAAACTGCATTTTCCTAACAGTGGTTGCCTTCATTGCACTATCTGGGGGTTAGGCTTACTCCAACGTATTCAGGACTTTATCAAGCCAATTTTCCTCTGCTGTTTGGGAAGCTAGTGGCTATGCTCTCATCCTGGTCCCATCTTCTGTTGTCCTGGTTCGGTAGAATAGCGACTGTACCTATGACCTACCTCCCAAAACTGCTTTACTTTTTTTGAGTTCTGCCAGTCCAGGTCCCTTCCTGTATTCTGTGCATACACCAACGCAAGCTCCTGCAGTTTGTCTGGTGCTCCACGAGACCCAGGATTAAGAAACAGGTTCTATACGCTCGCAAGATCAACGGTGGCCTCTCTGTTCCCAACTTACAAGCTTACTACACTGCAGCGGGCATAGCCCCACTCTCTCATCTTCATGAGAAACATCAAATGCCATTGTGGGCCACCATCGATTTAATGGACTCTCACCTGACACCGGTAGCCTCCCACCCTTGGCTTCCTCGAGAACACCGCACGAATACGATTGAACCATGTCTGGCACATTCCCTTCGGTTGTGGGAACTCCGTTAAATACTCGGCGGGCCTAATCTCTCCTCATCTTCCTCCACTCTGCCTCATTCATTAGCCAATATTCCCACCAGGACGCGATAACCCACTACAGTTCTCTTGGTGGACTGAGAATGGTTTTGTAGATCTTCACCCCTTATTCACCCCCACCAGGATAATCCCATTTGAAGCCCTACGTTACTCACATGATATCCCCCTTCGAGAGCAATACAGCTATCTACAGCAACAACATTTTCTCCAACAACTTATAAAATCTCGACCCACCCCTTATACTTTGACCCCTTTTGAAAACCTTTGCAGATCATGTCCCCATTCTTCTGGTCTATTCTCTTTAATCTATGCAGCCATAATTGGTTCCAAAAAACACCATTGAGACCTTGCCATCTCCAGTGGGAGACGGAGCTTGGGAAACAGCTAGATCCGGAGGACTGGCAGGTCATGACTATTTCACTATCCAAATGCTTCAAGAATGTTCTCTTCTTGGAAAACGCTTATAAAGTATTTTACAGATGGTATTATACCCCAACCAGATTGTCAGGTTTTACTCCATCCTATTCCCCATTATGTTTCCGTGGGTGTTCTCAAGAGGGAACAATGGCACACATCTGGTGGACATGTCCAAAGGTGTGCAGATTGTGGGTCAGGGTCTATACACTCCTTCGCAATCTTTTCCACACCAACCTAAAGAAGGACCATTTTAAGGCTCTTCTGTGGAAACCAATTGGAAAAGTACTTCGCCCGGAATGCCAGTTGGCATTGCACCTTTTTACTGCAACAAATGATCATGGCGAGGGCCTGGAAATCACTGACTGTTAAAAACTGCATAAATGGCATTATGGTAAATGAAAAATTGACAGCCATATTATCAGACATTCATGGTAAATTCCATCTGGTTTGGCAACCTTGGATAGCTCATAATCACCCTTTAAGACTTGATCCAGCACTGCTTTCACTCTAGTATGCCCTCTAGTATGCCTCTGCCTCCTTGCCCCGCGGACTCCCCACTCTCCTCACCCCCTTTTCTCACTGTCCTCACCCCCTTTCCTCACTGTCCTCACCCCCTTTCCTCACTCTTCTTTTCTGCTCTACACTCCTATCCTATCACTTCTCCTTTCCTCCTCCTCTCCTCCTTTTTCTTCCTTGCTTTCCTTCATATTTCTCTGGCCCACCAGGCTCAGGCCTGGATGTGATGGTTACATGGTGAAAAAGATTTCATTTTAACAAATAGATATATTATTTCTTGATAAAAGACAGGTTCTGCAGATACCCCCTGATAATCGCTTCACAAAAAGAGAAATTTTTCTTCATAAATTTGGGCTAAAATTTATACTGCTATATATCTTTAGTAAAAATATCCCAAATTGGTGTATATTATTTAGTCTCTGAAATTTATAGAGTACAAGCTATGATGGAAATCATTGAAAATTGATCACACCTGATGTACTGAAGGCCTATCTAATTTCTTGAGACCCTAACAAGCAATTACCCCCCCCCCCTTCCCCCAAATGACCCCTTTTTGCAAAGTAGACATTACAAGGTATTTAGTAAGAGGCATGGTGAGTTTTTTGAAGTTGTATTTTTTTTCCCAACATTCTTGGGAAAATTAAGAATTTTTTTTTTTTTTTACACAAAATTATCATAATAAGTTATTTCTCTCACACAGCACATGCATACTTGCAATGACACCCCAAAATACATTCTGCTACTCCTCCTGAGTATAGCGATACCACATGTGTGAGACTTTTACACAGTCTGGCCACATACAGAGGCCCAACATCCAAGTAGCACCTCCAGGCGTTCTAGGAGCATAAATTACACATCTAATTTGATAACAACCTATCACACTTTTGAAGGCCCTGGAGCACCAGGACAATGGAAATGCCCAATCAGTGACCCCATTTTGGAAAGCTAACACCCCAACGTATAATCTATGAGCCATAATGAGTCTTTTGAACAGTTCATTTTTTTCCAGAAGTTTTTGGAAAATGTGGGAAAAAAAATGAAAACGCGTTTTTTTTTTTTTTTTTACACAAAGTTGTCCATTTATAAGATATTTCAAACACAGAGCATGTGTATAGCAAAAGTGACACCCCAAAATATATTCTGCTACTCCTCCTGAGTATGGCGATATCACGTGTGAGACTTTTACACAGTCTGTCCACATACAGAGGCCCAACATCCAAGTAGCACCTCTAGGCGTTCTAGGAGCATAAATTACACACACAAATTCCTGTCAACCTATCACATTGTTGAAGGCCCTTCATATTAACACATAGGATGTACTATACATACCAATTACAAACTAAAATACATTCTTCTGAGCAAAGGGTAAAGAAAAGATTTCCTGCGGTTTTAGTAGTGCAGTGGTCCACAGAGGTGCGCTTCGGTCCAGGCAGCAGGCAGAAATGTGGACAGCGACAGCAAAACAGGCAGCAGGCAGGAATACTGTCCATAGTCAGTACAGGTAGAGATGTTGTCAGCACAGCCGAAGCATTGGTCCAGGTAGCAGGCAGAGATGTTGTCAGCAGCAGCAGCAAAAGGATCGTCCATGTAGCAGGCAGGAATACTGTCCATAGTTAGTACAGGCAGCAGGCAGAGATATGGTCAGTACAGCCAAAGTATTGGTCTAGGCAACAGGCACATGGTCCATAAAGTCCTGGGTTAGTGCAGGCAGAGATATTGTCAGCACAGCCAAAGTATTTGTCCAGGCAGCAGGCAGGACCATCAAGCTTATTGCCTCAGTCAGGAAAGAATGGGGACAGAGGTAGAGGCTTCTCCCACCCAAATCTCTTTGAAGCCTCCGAACAACCAGACCCTGTTCTGGGAACAGAGAAAACCAAAAACTGTTTTTCTCAACTCAGAACACTCTTCTGGAGCCCCTCACATATGAGACCCCTGTGTAGCAGGGTGAAAGATCAGTCCAAGGGGCAAGCAAAAACATGGTCAACAGGCCGGGGTCCGTGCAGGTTAAAGGCAGAAATAGATGATAGGCAGAGGCATAGTCGATAGTAGAGGTCGACCGATATATCGGCCGATATTTGGTGTTTTTTACTTAATCGGCATCGGTGGATTGTGCTGATAAAAAAGGCCAATATCAGCGGACTTGCAAATGACTTCTGTAATAGAAGTCAATACAAGTTGCCTGAAGCCTTCTGTGAAGCACTTCTCTCCTCTTCTGGGCAGCCTGCCAAATCTGATAAAAAGAACCTGAAGTGATACAATGTTTACACTTATGAATGAACTAAATTCTGTGTGTAGAAGCTCTCAGTTTAACCATTTAAAGACTAAATCTTTTCTGACATTTGTTGCTTACACGTAAAAATCCTGTATTTTCTGCTAGAAAATCACTTAGAACCCCCAAACATTATATATATATATTTTTTTTAGCAGAGACCCTAGGGAATAAAATAGTGGTTGTTGCAATATTTTATGTCACGCGGTATTTGGCGCTTCGGCAGCGGTGCGCATTCATTTCAATGGGCAGGAGTGGTGGAGCAGCGATATACACCGCTCCAAAGATGCTGCTTGCAGGACTTTTTTTTAACATCCTGCCAGCGGATCGCCTCAGTGTGAAAGCACTTGGGATATCACACTGAGACTGCAGGGGAGCCGTTTTACAGGCACTTTACAGGCGCTATTTTTATCCCAAAAGAGCCTGAAAAACTCCCCAGTGTGAAAGGGGTCTAACTGTTAGATTTTATGAGATGAAGGGAAAAAAAAAAGAAAAAAAAAAATCGGCCTAATATATCGGCCCCAAAAAATCGGCATCACATATCGGCCATCGGCCACCGCGATTTCTAAATATCGGCATCGGCCAGAGAAAAACCCATATCGGTCGACCTCTAGTCGATAGTCCAGGGGTCAATTCACGTGAAAGGCAGAAACATGGCGGATATTCAATGCAGAGGTCTGGCAGAGGCATAGTCGATCGGAGCAAATGCTTTCTGGGGGGATCCATGTTGATAGATCAGGGCAGTGACAGTGTCTTCAATAAACTTTAGGAAGGTGTTGGATGTTTCCGTCAATGTTTGATAGGTGAAGAAAGCTTTATACATGGGCAAATGAAAAATTTGTAAATTGCGACTTCTTTATACCAGAAGAGGGATTTTCGTATTGATAGGGCTGCAACATTTGATCATTTAAATCCACCACCCCCCCATGAATTTATGGTACTTGTGGATACAAGAAGGCTTTCAAATGGGACCGCGTCTTCTGAGAAGTTCCACCGAGGTGTCATCATGGATGGTGGACATGATGTATACATCTTTCCTATCCGTCCACTTCACAGCCAACACTTCCTCGTTCCTCAAGCTTGTCGATTCCCCCCTTTGTAGCCTTATGGTGACTAGACGCTGTGGGAAGTACTTTCTGTTTTTTCTTGCTGTATCGCAGGCCAAAGTATTCTTCAGGTATAGGTGGCGGAAAAGGGGCAAACTAGTATAATAATTGTCCATATAAATGTGATATCCCTTTTGCAAGAGTGGGAATGCCAACTCCCAGACAATTTTCTAGCTTATTCCCATGTACGGTGGACACTCAAGGGGCTGGAGCTGGCAATCTTTGACTTCGTACACGCGGAAGGCATGCACATATCCGGTGGAGCTTTCACAGAGCTTGTTGAGCTGCAAGCCGTACCTCGCCCTCTTACTGGGGATATACTGCTTGATTCCCAAAGTTCGGCAAACCTCTTGGAGAAAAAAAATCAATTAGGGGGCTAATTTTATATAATTAATGTCTGGATGATTTGGGGGGCACTGCGAGTTATCATTGAAATGCAGGAAGCGCATTATAATTTCATATCGGGACCTGGACATGACAGATTTTGATGACAGATCCTCTTTATTCGGGGCGGCAATCTTGGCACAGTATATTCACAGTAAAACTGTAACTCACTGTTAACCGCGATCTCCTCCTCAGACTGGATCGTTGTGTGAGGAGGAGAACCCAGTAACAGCCATTACCCATGTGGTGCTTACATTTGTGTCAAATCACAGCCGGTCACGTGGTAAAGCGCCAATTTAATTGGCTCTTTACCCTGATTGGAGCTGGGCTTTGTCCGGGGGAAAAGCCTCAACCCTGATCGCAGCGCTGCGCACCCCGTGGGGGCGCACGCCGATCTGCATAGTGACCGGCTGTGATTGGACACAGACGGTCACGCATTAAAGAGCCAATGAAATTGCTTTTTCATTTAATTGGCTCTTTACCCTGATCGGGGAGGGGCTGTGTCCTGAGGTACACGCCCCATCCCAGGCCTTCGGGCCCGCGGGAAGCAGAGGACATCATATGATGCCCACCTAGGATGGGAGATCCCATCTGTGGACGTCATTTGACAATACGGCGGTATTGAAGCGGTTAACTGAACAATCTGAAGATAGAAACTGATTGGTTATGCCACTCTTGTTATATGTACGGAGCACGCGAGGATTGTTTGCTGCTCTGCCAAGTGATCTTTTCTCTTTATTCTTTTCAGAACAACTAATAAAAATGTCTGAAATCATGCACTGTTGCTCCAGATTTAGTCTGCTACAGTTTTGCTAAAGTCCCCCACCCCATGAGCTAAACTGTTCTCACCAAAGTATAAAAAGGTTATTGAGAAATATTATGTAATTTGTACAGTAAATTGCCTGTAAAAGTTGATTGAACAAATGCCTTTTTTATTTTCTTGTGTTAGTTCTGCATCCCATTCATAGAGTTGGTCTGACTTTGTGTTTTTTTGCAGGGGATATATTTAGCTGCCATGCAGTGGATAATCCAGTACCACAATCGGAGTTGGCTATGTTGAGACAGTATGGACCCAATGTGCCTGATGCTGTTCTGCAGAAACTAGTAGCTGCCTTTGGTGAATTGCGAACAATGGCAGACCAAGGAATTATTACATATCCTTACTCAACCCGTGAGGTTGTCAATATAGTGAAACATTTGCAGGTAAGCTAAGAATCAGCATGGCAGAATGCTATTTATATTTAATAGTGTAATATGGATAACTGAGGAATGAAGACAAAAAAGAAAGAACATCTTGACTTTGGTCATTGCTTTTTATAACTGCTGTACATGCTTGACTTTTCCAGACTTTTACTTACTGTAAATTTCTCAGGGTTCAATTTAGATTTAAATAGGGCCAAAGTAATTATTGCTAGATGTCTGCCATCTAGCAGTATAAAAGAAGGATTTCACAGAAACAAACAAAAATACTGCCCAGGCAGCCGGGGCAGACAGAAAATGTTATATTTTTTTCAAATATTTGTAAACTGTACTCGTGTTCATGATAGCATTGCTGCATGCATGAGTACAGTGGGACACAGCCATTTATATTAATGACAGGCTGCATTCTGCACCTGGGCAGAGGGAATTTGGCTGCAGGTTATACCAAACAGGCTCATTCAACCTATGTGCAAGTGCCCTTAAATATCTTTAAAAAGTTTAGTATCTTTGAGCAGGACCTTGTTACACTGGGGTAGCTCCATCACATGTGGAGAGTACTTTCATCTTCATCATAGACCATGAAATAAAGGTGGGAGACAGTGACATATTTACGGAAGACAAGCAAGAACTTGTGAATGTATAAGCAACTACGTAGTCACCTTAGTATTTTTATATACAGTACTCCAAAAGCATTTTTGGCACTTTGTATAGATAACTAAAATATATGTATTAGATGATAAATTTATGTCTTGTGCATTAGTTTGTTTAAAACAAAGTGCATACGTTAACGTTCCATACATTTATCTTTCTTTGTTTTGCAAATATAGTTTTATTACATTTTCAGGAATGAACAAGGTCTGTACACAGTGACTGTATTTTACAGTAAAGTAGGTTGCAGCCTCTTGGTGATGGTGAACATGCAATAGGGAATTGCATTACATCAAGCAATCAATAACTTAATTTCTCTGGGTTGTTGTGTCCCCTCATTTCAGTGCTGTAAAGTTGTGGCGGCCTGGGGTTTCCACCCCCTGCCTATCTACATCTCGGATACACCCTGTCCCATTCCGTATAATCCTAACTAAACAATTTAAATATAGAGTAAAGATAGATAAAGTAAGAAGAGCTAGTAAAGAGAGGAAAGCCAAGGTGGATTGGGAAGGGGGAAAGAGGGGAGGGGTTTGGGGATAGCAAATGTGGTTAGGTGTGGGTGGCCTACGTACCATGCACTCAAGACTTCTCTTATCTTGCACCCAGAATATTGTTCATGTCTCGAGCAGGGATTTACCCTCTTCCAAATAGATGAACAAATTCTAAGGAGTCCACTTTTTTTGTATGTCTCATGTCTGTCGGTTGCCGTCAGTATCAAGTCCTCCATTTTTTTTTTTTATGTCTTCCACCTTGTTCAGCTATAACGCTGTCATCAGTGGGTTCTGCTGTTTCCAGAGTAAGGGAATGCAGGATTTGGCTGCATTCAATAAATGACGTAATATGGATTTCTTGTAGGTTCTGGTTGATATAGTGGAAACATAAAGTAAAAGGAATGCTGGATCATTCGGAATCTTAAAATCAGTGAATTTTTGGGATATGATGCGGACCGCCGTCCAAAAAGCTGTCAATTTAGGGCATGTCCAGAATATGTGTAAGATCGTTCCCTTACCTGTACCACATCTCCAACAGTGTTCTGGCGTGTCTGGAAAAATAGTGTGAAGTCGGCTGGGTGTCATGTACCATCTCGCTAGTACCTTATAGTTAGTTTCTTGTATCTTAGTACACAGTGAAGATTTGAAAAAGAGGCTTATCATATTCTGTATTTGTGGGGTAGTAAACGTGCGGTGTAAATCTCTCTCCCATTTCAGTATACAAGCTAGTGTTGGTTGTTCCTGTGGGGTGTTAAGTAGGGCGTACTCTTTGGAGAGGACTTGGGGCATTGGTTCTGTGCCAGAGAAGTACTCTTCAAATGTGGTTAGCTGCCTAGCGTACGTCTGGGGGTCTTGTATTGTCTGGAGGAAATTATGTATTTGCGCTGCATTCCAAAATGTGAGCCGATAGTGGCCCGAAGGGTCCATCAGCTCCTCCATGGTGGGCCATGGTGCAATTTGAGGGCTGGTGATATGGAGTCCCAGCACCACAATGCCCTCTTCAAAGGTATGGGAGATTGACTCTGTTCTATTTGTGCCCATAATTTCAGTTCACTGTGGAGCTGCCAGTCAATGACTCTGCCAAGGTGTACTGCTTGATAATATCGCCGGATGTCTGGCAACGCCAGACCTCCGCAGTGTTTTGGCATAGTTAGCTGGGTACGGGGGATGCTTGGTTTCTTATGAGCCCAGACAAAACGGGTGAAGAAAGCCTGTATCTGTTTGAAGTATGAGGATGGTATCTTGACAGGTAGAGCTTAAAACAGAATTTTGCCAAAATGCACATTTTTAGTAAATTACTTCTACCGAACCATGAATGAAGGTTCGTATGCCATTTTTTAAGTAATACTTTGGTCGTTGTTAACAGGGGAGGAAGGTTGACCTTATAGATATGGGAGAGGTCTGTAGGGATGCTTGTGTCCAAGTAATTTAGTGCGGATGATGTCCACTTGAAGCGGAAGCCAGATTAAACTATTGCAAGGGTGTGTGACGGCAGTGCGATTCCCATCGCTTCTGACTTGGCAAAATGTATCTTCAGGTTGGATAGTGTGCCATAAATATCGAATTATTTGAGGAGATTCGGGTAATGAAACTGCTGGATTTAATAGTGAGAATAGCAGGTCGTCGGCATATGCCGAGATCTTATGTTGTGTTTTATTGACTGTGACCCCTTGTATCTCAGGGTAACCTGACCATGCAAGGAAGGGTTCTAGGGAAAGGGCAAACGAGGGGGGATAGAGGGTAACCTTGCCTAGTTCCGTTTTTGATTGGGAAGGGTTCCAAGAGTACCCCGTTTGCTTTAATTGTGCAGTCGGGTTGGAGTATACTCCGGCTATCCGGCTCAGCATCACCTCTTCCAGTCCAATATGCCTGAGGACAGAAAACATAAATGACCAGTTTACCCGGTCACATGCCTTTTCCGGATCAGTATTTAGAAGGACACAGGAGGTCTTCTTGGACTGTGTCACATGTAGTAGATTCAGCACTTTAGTGGTGCTGTCTCTTGCTTCCCGTGTGGGAATAAATCCAACCTGATCCAGGTGGATGAGTTTTTGCAGGTGCTGTGCTAGCCGGGTAGCTAAGATTTTAGTGAACAGCTTGAGATCTACATTTAACAATGATATAGGCATATAGCTGCCACATGCTGTGGGGTCTTTTCCTTCTTTGTGAATAACAGAGATATGGGCTCCCAGTGTATCTCTGGCAAAAGAAGAGCCAGAGTCAATCGCATTAAATTGATCATGTGCGGGCTCAAGATTGGGATTAGTGTCTTGTAATATTGTACAGTGTACCCATAGCTTTCCCTTTCTAGCTCCACACAGATTTCAGGGGGTAGAGATTTGTAATTGAGATGTTCTAATGTATTCCTCTATGGCCGACAGGGGCGACGGTGGCAGCGGTAGATTGTATAGGTGGGAGTAAAACTCATGGAATTCTTGGGTAATTTGCACTGGAAGGACCATTTTTCGATCATCGCCCCTGACAACCTGAGGAATATACGTAGAGAGTTTGTGTTCCCTAATCATTTTCGCCAATAATTTCCCACATTTGTCCCCTGATTCATAGTTCGCCTTTCGGCAGAGCTATAGTGCTGCCTTCGCTTTGTAGCATAGCAGGTCAGTGATCTGTTTCCTGAATACTGTAAGATCCGTCTCTAAAGCCCGGGAAGGGGCATGTTTGTGTCTAGATTCTGTTGCTGCCAGTCTGTTTAGTAATTGGGAGAGCTGTTTCGTGCGTTCTCATTTAATGCGAGCCCCATGCTTAATAAAGATACCTCTGATGACTGGTTTGCATGCTTCCCATAAGATACCTGGGTCACAGTCAGGTTGGTCATTTGTTTGGAAGCACAATTTTAGCACTTTAGTCACCTCCTCTAGTACCTCTGGAGTTTGTAAGAGGCTTTCATTAAGGCCCCAGAAACGGTTTCTAGGTGATTGTATACCTATCAGGTTGTAGGTCAGGAAAATTGGTGCATGATCTGACCATGTGATATTCCCTATTGACATGGTACGGAGGGCATGCAGTTGAGTGTGGGGGATCAGAAAGTAATCTATTCTGGAATAGATTTTGTGTGGGGGATAGTAAAATGTGTAATCTTGCTCCCCCGAGTGCTGTAGTCGCCAGGCATCTATCAATTTGGGCTTTGTGTAATGATTTGGCTATACGTTTTAGGTGACTCGGAGGGATGGACGATGTGCCCGTTGAGGTGTCCGTTAAAGTCACCTCTGAGGATCAGTTGTCCTGCTTGAATGTCCTGTAGTTTTCCTGGTACTCGTTAGGGGCATAGATTGTCACTAGCGTCACCTGTATGTCTCCTAGGAGACCCTTAAGGAAGATGTAGTGGCCCATGGTGTCTATAAGAGAATCCTGGCGCTGCAAAGGGGTGTTGTTAGAAATTAATATTGAAACTCCTTTTGATTTAGTCGTCTGGTTAGTAGAGTGGAAGGTCAATGGATAGAACCTATTTTGTAGGTATTGGAGTTTGTCATTTTTGAAGTGCGTCTTTTAGATTAAAGCAATATCTGTATGGGAGCGTTTTAGGTCATGCATCAGCATGCATCTTTTTTCTGGTGTGTTGAGCCCTTTGGCATTGAGTGACATCACTACAGTTTTGTCCAGTGCCATGTTGGGAGGGGGGGACAGAGGGGAGGGGGAGAGAGGGGGTACGGGTGAGAGCGATAGAATAAGAGTTTAGGAGAATCTAGAGAGAAGAGGGTTTGGAGAAAAGAGGAAGGAGAAATCATTATAAAAGAGGAAAGAGATCGGAGAACAATGAAAAGAAATCAATTAATACAATCCGGGCCTATTGCCCTAGTTCCGTCTTAAATTACAGTAATTGCATATAACTCCCGGGGGGGGGGGGGTTGAAAGTGCTCCCTCGGAGGATATGCTATCCTATCTGGGAGGGAGGAAGGACAGTGCTCAATAGGTGAGCTCCCAACCCTCCCGTCCACCCTGACAAAAAGTAATAGTGCAATAATAGTCTCTACTCAAGAGTAAAACAGCAAGCTCTAATATAACATCATAACAGTGCTAATGTTCAAAAAAGGAATCAACCTGTAATCTTCCCTTGTACTATACTTCTCGCCCTTCCCCTCCTGTCCCAGTCAGGAAATAACAGTGTTATGCATTGTTGCTCTGTGAAATCGTAACCGTAGGTATTCCCCCTTGTCCCAGCCCCACTTCAGATCAGGCATATTACCCTTATATATTATGTTGTTATGTACAGGCTGCATTGTGTAACCAGTTCTGTTTGTCAACAGTTTATATCCCGCTCTCCCCTTATACAACCATACCCCCAGATGGAGACACCCAGCCCCCTCAATAAGTATAGCTGGCGTCCCCATCCAAAGAGAGTGGGCGGGGAGGGAACCCCCATTCACAATATAACCAGGTCGGCTTCTAGATCAGGACGGGTCTCCCATTGTTTGTTCTCCTTCTCTCTCCATATTTTCCCATCATATGTGCGGGTCCTTGGGATGTGGGGGAAGGAGGGACTGGGGTTTTCCCTGATTCACATATTCAGGTCAGTGCCTGCAGTTCATGTGCAATAGGGGCCAGAGTTCCCAGGTTGGATGTTTATCCCCGCTTTGGGCAGTTAAGGGCACCCCGGGCAGGTCTCCAGTAAAAGTTCCAGGAGGAGTGAGGTTGTTGTCACCAAGAGTGACTAACAGTCTAGGCGCGTTCAAGCCTTACATCGGGCAGGGGGGTCTCTGAGGGGCCACCGCCTGAGAAACGGGGGTGGGAAGGCCGGGGATCGCACTCCTATGGACGGGCAGGTGTGGCTGTCAGTGCTCAGATTCATAGTGTGAATCTGTTCAGGGGGGGGGGGGGGGCGTCCATCGGCGGGTGCGGATGGTAAAACAGTGCTTGTTTAATGGCAGCCGACAGTTCTGGGCAGTGCTCCAAACAAGGCGTGTAACGGGTCTGGGGAGGGGAAGGGGTTAGTCAAAAATGCAGGGTCATTGGCCTAGGACAGGGGCAACAAGGGAGAGATTACTCACGGCAGATAGGCTTCGCGATTTTCATGCCGCCTCCAAAGATGGTGTTCTGGGGCGGCGACAGTTTCGCTGTTCCCGGGGCGGGAAGTCTCGCCTTTGCTCTTTCAGTGGAAACTGGCGGTTTGGGAAGCATGGAAGAAGGGTCAGCCAGTTGGGGACATCAATCGGTTCTGCATCTAGGAACTCAAAGAGAGTTGGTAGAGATACTGGGGCCCAGAAAGTGAACGATTTCTGGTCTTTCCGAAAGGTCACTGATAGCGCATATCCCCATCGGTAGGTGGCATCTTGTTGTCTGGCCAAGTCTAGCAGCGGTTTAAATATAGCTTGCTGGTGTAGCGTGGCGCAGGAGAGATCTGGAAGTATCTTGATGGCGACTCCGTCGAACTCCAGTTCTCCCGCCCCCAGGCCTTGTGGATGATCTGCTCTTTGTGTACATAATGGTGCAGTCTGCAAATTCAATATAAAATATGTTGGTGCGCACCAACATATTTATATTGATTTATAGCAACGGTGTCACAGCACTAATTGGTTGGTTGCAGCTTACACATTTCTTTTTGGTGTTTTGTTATTTTATAGAGAATCCACATCAGAGCTTTAGTTTTCTTTTTTTCGCAGTCTGCAAATTACGTCTCGGGGCCTTGCTGGGTCTGCTGGTCTGGGGCCCAGCTGTCTGTGTATGCCATCTAGCATGACCCGATCTGGGAGTTCCACCCCCTCTATGCTCCAGAAGATAATGAGCCCTGTGTTGGCAAGATCTTCAGCCCCTGTGGCCTCCAGTAAGCCCGGAGATGTAGATTGTTCCTACGGCTTCGGTCTTCCATATCTTCCAGGTGTAGCTGCTGGTCTATCATGGCTTCCATCTGTGTCTCCTGTCTCTCCTCCAATACTGTCATCTGGTGATCTAGGGTAGATAGGGATGTTTCCCCTTTTGCTAGCCAAGATGAGAGGCCCTTCAGCTCCGAATTCACCTCCGAGACCTCTTTTTTATGTGCCACTTCCACTGTGCCTATCAAGGCCACAATGTCGGCTTTAGTGGGAAGTGCCTGTAGCAGGGATCGGAGCTCAGGACGGATGAGGGTTGCGATGGACCTCCTGAGTCAGGGTGGAAGTCTGGTGGAGTATCCAGGAATGAGTCCGGGATTCCAGATTCCGCCTGGAGATTAGGTGAGTGACTGGGTGCCTGGGCCCCCACCATGCTTGCACGTGCGGCCACTATCTTGAGGTCCGGGGAGCACAGTTGAGAAAGTTGGAATAATCGCCGGATTTCACTCTATGGTGGAGCTTGAGGTGAAGGTCTTGTAGGTTTATTGTTCCTCTTTGCTGTCCTCTTCCTTGAGAGTACATACTGTGCTGATTCTGGCTGTAAAAGTCGGGGTATTCCGGAGACGATCAGGAGCTCTGGTAAAACACGTCTCTATCCAGCCATGTCCAAACTGCGCCCCCCTACATTTATCTTTCAAAGAGTCAGGAAATAGATCAGTTTGAAATAGTAATTTAGACCAGTGCTTAATAACCAAAAATCTGTACTATTTCTAAAAGGTAATAAAAGTGAGAAATGTGTATATAAGTGAAAAAAATATGGAACGCTATCCCTGCAAACTCTGCTCTTTATAGTGCAAAACACACACAAATAAATAATAGAAACATAAGTGCATTTACAAGACATGTGATTGATAAACTACACATAGATAACCAACAATATATATATAATACAGTTGTGCTCATAAGTTTACATACCCTGACTGAAAAATGGCAAGAAATCATAAATTCTGAGAATATGAATGATAACGCACACACTTTTCTTTCGCTCATTATTAGTGTTTGGCTGAAGCCATTTATTATCAATCAACTGTGTTTACTCTTTAAAATCATAATCACAACAGAAACTACCCAAATTACCCTGATCAAAAGTTTAATACCGTGTATTGCCCCCTTTAACATCAATGACAGCTTGAAGTCTTTTGTGGTATTTGTGGATGAGGCTCTTTATCTTCTCAGATGGTAAAGCTGCCCATTCCTCTTGGGGAAAAAGCCTCCACTTCCTGTAAATTCTTGGGCTGTCTTGCATGAACTGCACGTTTGAGATCTCCCCAGAGTGGCTCAATGATATTGAGGTCAGGAGACTGAAATGGCCACTCCAGAACCTTCACTTTATTCTGCTGTAGCCAATGACAGGTCGACTTGGCCTTGTGTTTTGGTGTATTGTCATGTTGGAATGTCCAAGTATGTCCCATGCGCAGCTTCCTGGCTGATTAATGCAAATGTTCCTCCGGTATTTTTTGATAACATACTGCATTCATCTTTGCCATCAATTTTGTTCAAATTTCCTGTGCCTATGTAGCTCACACATCCCCAAATGTAGCGTTTATGGTTGTGGCCAAAAAGCTAAATTTTGGTTTCATCACTCCAAATGACTTTGTGCCAGAAGGTTTGAGGCTTGTCTCTGTGCTGTTTGGCGTATTGTAAGCAGGATACTTTGTGGCATTTGCGTAGTAATGGCTTTCTTCTGGCGACTCGACCATGCAGTCCATCTTTCTTCAAGTGCCTCCTTATTGTGCATCTTGAAATAGCCACACCGCATGTTTTCAGAGAGACCTGTATTTCACCTGAAGTTATCTGTGGGTTTTTCTTTGCACCCAGAACAATTTTCCTGGCAGTTGTGGCTAAAATTTTAGTTGGTCTACCTGACCGTGGTTTGTTTCAACAGAACTCCTCATTTTCCACTTCTTGATTAGAGTTTGAACACTGCTGATTGGCATTCTCAGTTCCTTGGATATCTTTTTATATCCCTTTCCTGTTTTATACAGTTCAACTACCTTTTCCTGCATTTGACAATTCTTTTGCTTTCCCCCATCACTCAGAATCCAGAAACATCAGTGCAGCACTGGATGAAAGATGAATGGGTCTGTCAGGAGTCCAGAAACTCATTGACCTTTTATACACACACACTAATTACAAACAAGCAGATCACAGGTGTGGATGGTTACCTTTAATAGCCATTCAAACCCCTTTGTGTCAACTTGTGTGCATGTTATCAGGCCAAAATCACCAGGGTATGTAAACTTTTGATTAGGGTCATTTAGGTAGTTTCTGTTGTCATTATGATTTAAGAGTAAACGCAGTTGATTGATAATAAATCGCTTCAGCCAAACACTAACCATGAGTGAAAGAAATGTTTTTGTGTTATCATTCATATTCTCTGAAAAAATGGCCAAGAAATCATAAATTCTGCCAGGGTACATAAACTTATTAGCACAACTGTGTGTGTGTGTGTATATATATATATAATATAAAATCATGTTATGTATGTAAAAAGCCAACAACAAATGAATAAATAAAACGTCTTTTGTGTCCAGAGTTTGGTTTATCGCTATTTAAAGTAGAACTAAAGGGCATTTTTTTTTTTTTTCATTTTGGGTAGAGCAAGGGAGGGTTTATAACCCCTGTCAGATTTTTCTTCACCATTTGTGCCACATGGCAGAGATTTTCCTTCACTTCCTGTCCCATAGCCAAACAGGAAGTGAAAGGAAATCCTTGCAAATTAAGGGAATTCTCTGGGGACCCCCAGGTCACCAGAACTAGTGTCCCCATTGAAAAATTTCCCCTCTATTAATTTTCTGGGGACAACCCAACATTTGTGTTTTTCTTTTACTTTCAATGAAAATGGTAAACAGGACAAATAGAGAGGGTGTATCTCCCTAATGGGAGCACAGGCAGCAAAAAAAACTGACCAGCATTCTAATTCCTCTCTATTCTATCCCAAACTAAAAAAAAAGTTTTGCCTTTAGTTATACTTTAAGTTCTGTTTTTTATAAAACTGATCTAGTGGTCCTGAGTGACCATAAACTTTGCAACAAAAGTATCTTTCTTGTTAGCTTTCACCCCTGTAATCAAAAAAACACTCTGTGCTGTTCCCCACACTCA
The DNA here is from genome assembly GCF_042186555.1 of Aquarana catesbeiana. Lineage (NCBI taxonomy): Eukaryota > Metazoa > Chordata > Amphibia > Anura > Ranidae > Aquarana > Aquarana catesbeiana. The sequence continues at coordinate 203,213,825 of NC_133325.1, forward strand.
TGCTTTATTGAACATACCAGCGATGTTAGACTTAAGTGCTGGTACACAGTACCGCGATTTCTAATGCAACTTGAGTAGCACAGAATAACATGACAAGGGATATCGCATTATATTCAATGGTGCCTGTTCTCATCAATGGGACTAGGGCCCTAGGAGCTTTTAGCAATATTATGCTAGCATGCACAGCATATTAGAACTTTATGGCAAACCTACCTGCCAAGTGATTCCCTCCAGCCCTACGCTGTCAGCCCACCTGTCAGTCACAGAAACTGTTCTGACTCTTTGACCGCTTGGTAGGCCGGGCCATGATATCACTCCTGTACTTGCTCAGGGGAGTCACATCATTATACACTGAATTGCAAATGCTAGACTCAGTGTACATAAATGTTGATAGGCAGGAAGAAAGGTTTATGACAGAAGAGACCAGGGATAGGCTCAGGCGTTTTCGGATCCTAGTCCCAACTCACCTGAGCATTCCCCCCAGGAAGCCGTCACTGCACACCGCCAATCATAGGCAGTGAGGCATTCCCCGGCCCGCAACTGCACATACACACTCCGTGACTATGCTGCTTATGATTGGCGAGGTGCAGCGATGGCTTTCTGGCGGGTTTGCTCAGGTAGATTGGGACTAGGTTCTGAACACTCCTGAGCCCATCCCTGAAAGAGACCAATAGAGCCTCTTTGGTCATAAAAATCCTACCTGTCTGTAGGTTTAATTCCACTTTAAGTAGTGATCAACAAATTTCTGGATACAAAATTTTTATTCGTGCACAGTATTGTTAACTCTTCTGATTCATATATTGTTTTGTTATGTACGAGTAGTTAGGAGCCACAGGATATAAGGCTTGCAAATGCGCCTGATGTTTTTAATCTGATTAACCATATATAACAGATGGGTGCTAATAATCAGTGACCCGGTGTTCAACCACAGTATTAACTGAAACCGAAAAAATGGTGTATTAATTAAAACTAGAATGGGAGAATCATACTAATGTCCCTGTAGATGTGACAACTGAGGTAATGCAGCAAAGGCAGCACTGCAACAAGACATACTTCCTTCAAGTGAAAAAAAGCATTAACAAAGTGCCAAGGTTAAAGCCCGACAATGCGATGTAAGTGTTGTGACCAAAGAGCTCTTTCTCTGATGTAAGACCGCTAACTTGCCTAGACACAAAAACTGCTAAGTGACTGCAGTAGGTGACCTAGTGAAATCTAAATCAAATAAAAAGATCATTCGAGTTGCAATATTATGTCCTGCTCCTCTATTTTTTTCCAGAGATAAACTAAACCAGTCCTTGTCTGTACATGGGCAGGCTGTGAGATTTGCCACCTACCTAGTACTGTGTATAAAACAGTATTGTTTGTGGGGTATACATTCGTGAGCATTGTAAATCCTTCTCTGGTCAATTCTTAATGAATATCCATAACTTTATATCTGGGGATACTTGGAAACTTACTACAGTAGGCAAGCATTTATATATTTGTTCCAGAATGCAAAATCATAGCCTTGTCTGTATGCAATGTTAGAAGCCATCCTACTTGCACCCTTTATTATTCTCCCAGAAAACACTGCTTTATATGGGCAGTAAGCTTTCGTGTTTCCAAAATACAAAATAATATTTTGCTCTCTTACTAATATGCTGTGGACTTTCCATGAAAATTGGAATGTCCAACTCCCCACTAGCCCCCTTGCTGTCAAAGCAATAATAGCTGTGAAAAAAAAAAAAAAAGATTTTTACAGAAAAGAAAAACAAAAAACCTTGATTCCAGCTTTAGAAGCTTCTTGCGAGACATGAGTGATGCCAGCTATGGAATAGCTCAGCATTTGAAATTCCCCTAAGCATGTAAAGGGTTACAGGTTTATGGCCTAGACCATGGGTCCTCAAATTATAGCCTGCGGGCCGGATACGGCCCGCCAGGGTGATTTACACAGCCCGCGGACAGCCCCTTCCTTAAGATCGCAGCACACGCACTTGCACTCCCCCTCCCCTCTGCTACCTGGCTTCACGCAAGACAGGAAACATGACAGGCCCGTGAGAAAAGGGCTGGACTTTTCATGTTAAGAAGCAGGTGATTGCTGGGACCGCCCCACTGTCTAGTAACCAATCAATCACCTGCCTTTAACATGAAAAGTCCCACCCTTTTCCTGGACCTGTCATTTTCCTGTCTTGCGTGAATAAGGTAGCAGAGGAGTAGTGCAAGTGCTGCGATTTTATGGAAGTGTTTAATATCCATATTGGGGCTCTGTGAAGGGGGGGGTCCTGTGATGGAGGGCTCTGTGATATGGGGGCTTTGTGATATGGTGGCTCTGTCATGGAGGGTTCTGTGAGGGGGGCTCTGTGATATGGGGTTTCTGTGATGGAAGGCTCTGTGATATGGAGCTCTCTGAGAAGGGGGGCTCTGTGATATGGTGGCTTTGTGAGGGGGGAACACTGTGAAAGGGGGGGCTATGTGGTATAGAGGCTTTGTGAGAGGGGAAGCTCTGTGGGAGGGGGCTCTGGGATATGGGGCTCTCTGAGAGGGCGGCTCTGTTATAAGGTGGCTCTGTGAAGGGGGGGCTCTGTGATATGGGGGGAGGCTCTGTGATGAAGAGTAATCTGTGATGGGGGGGTCTGTGACAGGGATGTTGAAATTAATCGTAACATCGATGCATCAGGATTCGGCCATCCACGATGCGGTATCGATGCTACAACTTTAAAAAAAAAAAAATTTTATGACGTCATTCTCGTGCCGTGCCACACCATGCTCTGCCTCTGAGTCCGGAACCGAAAGGAGCCGAAGTAAGCCTACGCTGTCTTTTCCCTCCTCCCGCTGACATCATCCCCAGCCGTCCTGTGTCGCTCGCTTCACTTCACTGGCAAGAGAGGAGACAGACACGTGTTCCGAGTCCCGGTCCCCAGAGCTTTTCTCCTTCTCAGCTCACTGTTGCACACTGTGCAGTGCACACAGGCTGTTACGGGAGGGGGGGGTGGGGGAGGGAGACCATCACCCGACTCCTCTTACAACTGGCTGTGTGGGCAGGACTGTGGGAGAGAGACCAGAGCGAGCCAGGCTGCGCTTGTCCTCTGTCCTCCTCAGACAGATTGCCAGTCCAGGACTGATGGATGCAAATTCATGGTCTGCTGCTTATATCACATTTGGAGGTCTTCATTAGATCATAATATCATTAGATAAAGTAGAGGAATTCTATCACATTTTAAATTGAACTGTCTCTTATTTATAGTGAAATTATTTTTTGTAATAAGCATAGCTAGTAAAATTTCTGTTACCCGCTCAGAGAATCCTTACAGTATGGCAGCATGATAGCTAGGCACTAAGTACTCTTACCTTGTAATACAAATTTGCCAAATTATGACCGTAATAAAATAATAAACTTGATGGTGGACCTAAACATTAAAGTGACCATGCCATTTCATTAACTATGGTTTATGCATGTCTTATTGTTTTAGTGATTGATTCACACCTCAACTTCATTGATACCTTTTTTGTATGATTTATGGTTTTGCTAATCACTGACCCCACACATGCAGCCATGCATTGCATGTGTGGGGCAATGATGAGCAAAACCATAAATCATACAAAAAAAAAAAGTACCAATGAAGTTGTGATGTGAATCAATCACTAAGACAATAAGACATGCATAAACCATAGTTAATGAAATGGCATACATTGTCGTTTGGGGGGACGTTATGGGGACATTGTTTGTCTCTATCTCTTATATCAAGTCCACAGTCTCTGACCATCTCCTGTAGTATGTCTGCAGTCTCTGACCATCTCCTGTATCATGTCTGCAGTCTCTGACCATCTCCTGTATCATGTCTGCAGTCTCTGACCATCTCCTGTATCATGTCTGCAGTCTCTGACCATCTCCTGTATCATGTCTGCAGTCTCTGACCATCTCCTGTATCATGTCTGCAGTCTCCTACCATCTCCTGTATCATGTCTGCAGTCTCCTACCATCTCCTGTATCATGTCTGCAGTCTCCTACCATCTCCTGTATCATGTCTGCAGTCTCCTACCATCTCCTGTATCATGTCTGCAGTCTCTGACCATCTCCTGTATCATGTCTGCAGTCTCTGACCATCTCCTGTATCATGTCTGCAGTCTCTGACCATCTCCTGTATCATGTCTGCAGTCTCCTACCATCTCCTGTATCATGTCTGCAGTCTCCTACCATCTCCTGTATCATGTCTGCAGTCTCTGAACATCTCCTGTATCATGTCTGCAGTCTCTGACCATCTCCTGTACTATGTCTGCAGTCTCTGACCTTCTCCTGCATCATGTCTGCAGTCTCTGACCATCTCCTGTATCATGTCTGCAGTCTCTGACCATCTCCTGTATCATGTCTGCAGTCTCTGACCATCTCCTGTACCATGTCTGCAGTCTCTGACCATCTCCTGTATCATGTCTGCAGTCTCTGACCATCTCCTGTAGTAATTTGGGGGCAGTCTGGAGCTCCTCTTTAAGTTGTCTGCTGTGTTTACACTTTGCTACATGCAGGGAGTGTTGTCTTTTTTTTCAAGAACAGATAAAATTAAAAAAATGGAGTTCTTATGAACGGTAGAATTTTGTGGATGAAAACCATGCGCAGTAATTGTGATGCATCGCGGAATCGAATCGGATTGAATCGTCGACATGATGATCGTAATCGAATCGTGAGGCCAGTGAAGATGCGCACCCCTAGTCTGTGATATGGGGGGAGTTTGTGATGGGAGATATCTGTGATGGGGGGCTCTGTGAGGCTCTGCGATGGAGAAGAATCTGTGATGGGGGGGCTCTGTGATGAGATGAATCTGTGATGGAGAGGAGTATGTGATGGGGGCTCTGTGAAGGGGGGGATCTGTGATGGAGAGGAGTCTGTAATGGGGGGGGGGGTTCTGTGATGGAGGGGGGGAGTCTGATGGAGTGCTCTGTGATGGGGGGCTCTGTGATGGGGGGGGGGAAGTCTGATGGGGGGGCTCTGTGATGGCAAGGAGTTCGGCCCCCCAACAATCTGAGGGACAGTGAACTGGCCCCCTGTTTAAAAAATTTTTGAGGACCCCTGGCCTAGACTATGCCCAGGTGGCCATATATAGCACCCTTTTTCTTCATACTAAAACTGACAAAAGGACAAATGTACGTATTTTTATTTTATGTCTGTTGTGAATGCAGCTGGCCTACTGTTTGCGTTGCAGCTAGTTAATTTGTATGAAAAACAAGTCCTGCTACAGGTACGTTTTTTCTTTAAGCATATGATTTTATTGCATTTTGCTCTATTGGCTCATGAAGTTTATGTTAAGAGCACCCTTCAGGTGTTATGAATTAAAGTACAATTAAGATGCATTGGCTAAAATAAAATCCGTAAATTGATTATTCTTAAAAATAGCCTAAAACTAGAAAACTAAATTAATGAAAGAAACAGAAGTGTCACTTTTAATCAATAAATTGGACTCGCTGTTGTTTTTTTGTGGATTACTGTCACTAGCTCTAATCCAATTCTAGCAATCAATGATCTGTCAGTGTCTGCGTGACACGCTTTGCTGCCTTAAAGCCTGTAGGATATCCTTGCGATGACAGTGTGTTTTTCATGCGCATATTTTGAGCTTAGTTAGTATATTTGCATAGATGATGTGTTTTACTGTGTTTTCTTATTCTTTGCATATAAATGCATCTTTCTTTCTGGCAAGCTAGCAATACTTACGTGAAATATGAAAAAACTGTGAAAAATATAGTAATACATAATCTAGAACAGCCTTTTTCAACTGGCCTAAAAATTGCCCAAAAATGTATACAAGCCAGGGGGTGGATCAAGCTTCTAACCACCAGCGTCGTAACAACCAGTGATTTCATTGATTGATAAGAAAGACACTGGGCGCCTGCACAGCATGCTTGTTTGTCCTTCATCAGCACTGGGGACACAGCTGAGCGAGGGAGAGAAACCAAGGGAGAAGAGAAACACTGGAAAACTAGTCAGTACCAGTATGCAAAGGGGTGTTTGCTTTGGAAGAATAAATCACCTCTCACATTGGGTGTCCAGCGTTCTGTTATGCCAAACTAATAGTTTCATTTTATACATTTTAGAATGAGGTGCCTTTTTAAGATTGCAGAAAGGCACTAAAAAAAACGTTGAGAAACACTGATCTACAATACATACAGGGGAACTCAAAATGGCTTTAACGCCACTTTACTGGCAGCAGTTCCCCCAAGAACTGTCTGCGCCTAATTCAGGCAAGCATTATTGCCAGTGTCAGTTACATTACCAACACGTGTGGTAAGTTCAGGTAGTACTTACTACCACCACTTTAAGAATCTATGGCTGTGGCAGCAACAAATTCTTACCACCAATTCTCCGTTTAGGAAACTGGCAGTAATTAAAACCAGCCCTGAGCTGTCATACAGAAATACGCCAGTACTCAGAGCGGGCCATGCAATGTGACAGCTTCCTGCACCGGACTGCATCCCCTGCCTTATTCAGCTGTCAGCCTGGAAATTCCCTAACCAAAAGCTATATGTAAACGAATGGTCTGGGGATAAAGCTAATATTACCCAAATATAGGCAATGCCCATATTTGGGAAATGACTTGCCACAGGGTAGGCGGAACCTGATGAGGAACTAGTTCCCCATCAAGTCCACTCCATTTTTGAGGGACAGTGAATAGCAATGGGCAAATTTGAAAGCCAATTGGACTGAATAGTGTCTAACGATCTACCCACTGCTGTGTGCTGTTACTCAAAAGTAGAGTTGACCTGATGGGGAGTTTTCTGTCAGACTCCGCCCACCCCTAATATAAAAATTTCTTGGCCAAGCACCCATCAGTGTGACGGGGCAGTAGCCAGGGAGGTAGGATGGGAGTGCACTGGGGAAGGAGTGTGCAGTGGGGACACACACCAGTGCAGACAGACAAATTCATGTACTTGTCATAGAATTGGGCACAAGCACGACACTTTCAGAGCTATACCCAGATGAAATTTACAACACCCTTTATGAATTCCACCGATAATGTCTTGGCCTGGAGCTGAACTTTAAAGTTATAGTTCAGGATGGAAATGGGGAGCCCAGAAGCACTGCTTTGACTTTCAGACAGTCTAAACAACCTTTAAAGTGTGTCTAAATCCAAAAACAAAAATATATTTTTGCTTACTATGCCTTAGATGTGGTGGCTGCATTCGTTTTCACCTTTTAGGTTAAGAACAGAGAACATTTTCAGCAAGTAAAAGGGTCTATTTATCAGTGTATTTACCCACAATTCAGATTCACTAATTTTTCTAATCAGATCTTATGTAAAAAATGATGAATCTTGGGTAAAAGTTGTGTGAATTTGGGGTGAAAATAAGGGAAAAATTCCTGATGAAAAGTAATTGCAAATACTACATCTGAGGACTTTTAAGCTGCATTATATTTTTTTTTTTTTTCTTTGGTGGGGGGTTATATACTTTTGAAGCAGTCTTGTTCGTTTTTTTTTTTTTTTTTTTTTTTTTTTAAACATTACATTTTTAGTTATTTATGATGAGTATCATTACAGATATTCAGCAATATTAGAAATTACTTTGAATGGTTGATTATAGTACTTATTCAACAAATATTGTAAAAAAACAAAACAAGGTATTGCAGAAGAAAGGCATAACAGATATTGATATATTTTTGTTACTCAGACCCCGCTTACCCAAGATGGGATCAAACTGTAAGGAGAGCCTGTCCAACAATTTAATACTATCAACAAGGATCAAAGGTTGTAGTGTTAGATAATGAACTACATCTGAATCTCACATTATAAAGACAGTTATATTAAAATCACACGTATTGTTAAAGGTTACACTCTTAAGTATTTAGAAGCTCTAGGATGATATATCCAGTCTTGCCATTTCTTTTTAAAGGTAATCGTGGAGTAATCTTGTATATAGCATTAGTTCAAATTGTGCTTGAGTGTTTAATCTAGAGATTACATTCGAACTAGTTATAGTAAGCCTTGCTGCTGTTAATATATGAGCCACAATCGTTCTATAAATTAAGGGGTAAATATCACGTTTTATACCCAATAGAGCCATAGCAGGAGTAAGTTTAATTAGGTTGCCTGTGAGATTGGACATGAAGGTGGATATGGATTTCCTGAAGCAATCTTATTGTTCCTGGTATGGCGTCACTTCCGGTACCGGTTTGTACTTACGCTTGGCCTTTGGAGCACAATTAAAACTGGAGGCGGTCAGTTCCTCCTCCATTCTATATATAGTGTAGTGCAGAGCGGGGACCAAGCCGCTGATGACATCTGCATATGAGGAAACGCGTTGGGTAGAGCAAGGTCAAGTGAGGAGGTCGGACATTTTGTTGGTTGGAAACTTGGTTAGCGCTGTTGGACTGACGTGTGTTTTAAGTCTTAAAGTTTGTGAGTATTTGAATGCACTTTGAATAAATGTAAATCAGTTTTAAACACTGCACAATGAGGTTTTGTTTTACCCCTCCATGCTACATGGCCTGACATTGGTTTTGGTGATACATTCTTTTGAGACTGAGGTTAATTTGAGTGCAGCTGGCCACTCTTATTCAGGGGTTCCACAAAGGAGGGTAAGAGGCTTGGAATGTTGTGATATCAGTGGAGGACATATACTTATCACTGGGAAAAAATGCAATAGGGTGTAGTGAAACAATTAAGTAAGAGATGCTGTACTGAACAGTAAAGCATATGTGCAAAAACCATAAGTGAAGTGAAATGAACAAACACAGTATAAAGTGTCCACATATGGTAAATGGATAATTCCAAACTCAAATTAATAAGAGGAACTGGTATGGACCAAAAAATGATGTGAGACTGGAAATTAAAGTCAATGGTGCATGGTGTGGATCTGTGACTCAACAACGGGGTACAGAACTTCCGTAGCTGTAAACCAACATCTCGATATGGGGCATCAGAATGAAAACATAAGGAAGTAAGATAAGATGGGTACTCTTACCAGATGACGTGGACTCCACTGTCGTATGACATGGAGTCAATGGTGCATGGAGCCAAACCTAGGCTGGAAAACGATATCCGGAACGGTGGAACCTCTGTCTCACTTCTCGACTTCTCTGGTGGGGTGAAGAAACATCAGGAAGGGCCGCCAACTGGATATCAGCCAATAGACCTCAAGGATGTGTTCCAAGGAGAAGCTGGGGACAGATTTGATCCAGACCCCGTGATGGAAGTAGGGCTACTGGAAGGCAGTTTCTTGCATCGGGATAATATGCAAATAAAAAATAAAAAGCTTCTGCTCACTCACTATTAGACTGCGCTATTGGGTCCTACACTCACCGGCTGTTTTATTCATGATTCTGATTGGTCTAGCGATCAACAGGATCCAGTTCCTGATTACTTGACCTTTGTAGCTCCACTGTGATTGGCTATAGGGGTTATCTTATTGGATTAGATATTTATATATAGGAGCAGCGTGAAGGGGGAAGCTCATGCCCCTGTTGAAGACCCTCTTGGTCGAAACGCGTCGGGCGATCTCCCCTTCCTTACGCTGCTTAGATTTTATTTCAATTGGTGATCACTTTTATCCATTTTTTGTATGGTATTTTTAGAAATAAAAATCCCTGGTTTACCTGCACTATGCAGAAGCTTTTTATTTTTTATTTGCATATTATCCCAATGCAAGAAACTGCCTTCCAGTAGCCCTACTTCCATCATGGGGTCTGGATCAAATCTGTCCCCGGCTTCTCCTTGGAACACATCCTTGAGGTCTATTGGCTGATATCCAGTTGGCGGCCCTTCCTGATGTTTCTTCACCCCACCAGAGAAGTCGAGAAGTGAGACAGAGGTTCCACCGTTCCGGATATCGTTTTCCAGCCTAGGTTTGGCTCCATGCACCATTGACTCCATGTCATACGACAGTGGAGTCCACGTCATCTGGTAAGAGTACCCATCTTATCTTACTTCCTGATGTTTTCATTCTGATGCCCCATATCGAGATGTTGGTTTACAGCTACGGAAGTTCTGTACCCCGTTGTTGAGTCACAGATCCACACCGTGCACCATTGACTTTAATTTCCAGTCTCACATCATTTTTTGGTCCATACCAGTTCCTCTTATTAATTTGAGTTTGGAATCATCCATTTACCATATGTGGACACTTTATACTGTGTTTGTTCATTTCACTTCACTTACGGTTTTTGCACATATGCTTTACTGTTCAGTACAGCATCTCTTACTTAATTGTTTCACTACACCCTAACTTCCCAATATTTCTTAGCGCTGCATTTTTTCCCAGTTACCAGTTATTGTTTGTCACAATGTATGCAGCTGCTGGCTCACATATATTTTATTTTTGCTATTAGAGCGCAGTGTTTTCATATTCTCTTGCATCTACTTATCACCCTTTGTGTTACTAGTGCATTTGTGGTGGGTCTACCAGCCTTTGGATACTTTCATGGTACTGTTATGGACTTTTTTTTACTGCATGAAAGTGCTGTTAATGTATTTTTCTTCAGTAGAGTCACATATTGCCTTGGGTTCATTGGGAGTAATAAATGCCCCTGTGTCAGAGGCATAAATACCCAAGTGTCAGTGAGAGGAATAAATGTCCCTGTGTCAGTGGCCAGTAGATAGAATAAATCTCTTTGCAATGGTGGTCATTGGGAGCAATGAGTACCCCTGCATAAGCGGCCAGCATAAGTATCAGTGGGAAGAATAGTGCCCCACCACTGGTGTCAGTGGAAGGAATGATGCCACAACATTGATGTTCAATTGCACTTGCCTCTGTGCATGCCAACTCCAGGTCCCACTCTGCTTTTTTGTGATAATGTCACAGGTGGAACTTTATGGGCACCATTGGACCACTCTGCTAGTGATTAAGAGTGCCTGGTGCTGGAACTCTCAGTATTTCAGCACCCACTGCCACTCTACATCCAGCAGCTTCCTCCAGCTTGCAGTAAGAATCCTAACATGCAGGGACTAGTTTTTGGCAACCAGCAGGCCATAATTTAGAGACAGGTATGTAAATAATATGTTGAATATTGTTTTAGTTTTTAACTGTTTCTTGTTTTTTTTCTTTTCAGAAATTTCCAAATGAAGGACTGGCAAATGTTGTTCGAAATGTGTTTGACTTTGATTCTTATAACCAGGAAATGCGTGAAATATTGATTAACTCCTTACATAAGCATGGAATCCCAATAGGAGCCAAACCCACCAATGTGCAGCTTGCAAAGGAGTAAGGAAAATGTTTTATAAGCATTGATCCCACGGTTCATAATATATTTATTGATCTAAAACATGAGTTTTTATCTGCCACTGTATTTATTATAGACACCAAACATGATAAAATTAAATGATTGCTTTTACTGAATTGTGTGATTTTGTGCTTCTTAATTTACAAATAGAAATGTATGGATTATCTAAAAAAAAAAAAAAAAAATTGTAAAATTATAATTATAACATCAGATGTAGGGTATGTATTTAACCACTTACCGACCGGAAGATTTGGCTGCTTAATGACCAGGCCATTTTGTGCAATACGGCGCTGCGTCACTTTAACTGACAATTACGCGGTCCTGCAACTCTGTACCCAAACAAAATTGACATCCTTTTTTTTCCCACTAAATAGAGCTTTTTTTTGGTGGTATTTGATCACCTCTGTTTTTTATTTTTTGCGCTATAAACAAAAAAAGCGTCAATTTAAAAAAAAAACAATATTTTTAAATTTTTGCTATAATAAATATCCCCAAAATGTTTTTAAAAAACAAATTTCTTCCTCAGTTTAGGCCAATATATATTTTTACATATTTTTGGTGAAAAAAATGCAATAGGCTTATATTGATTGGTTTGTGCAAAAGTTATAGCGTCTGCAAACTATGGAAAAGATTTATGGCATTTTTATTTAAATGTAAAAAATTTTTTTTACTAGTAATGGCTGTGATCTGCGATTTTTAGCGGTACTGCGACATTGCCGCGGACAGATCGGACACTTTTGACACATTTTTGGGACCATTGACATTTATATAGCGATCAGTGCTATAAAAATACACTGATTACTGTATAAATGTCACTGGCAGGGAAGGGGTTAACACTAGGGGGTGATCAAGGGGTTAAATGTGTTTCCTAGTTAGTGTTTCTAACTGTATGGGAACAGGACTGACTGGGAGAGGAGACATAGTTTGTTCCTACTTAGTAGGAACAAACTATGTCTCCTCTCCCCTGACAGAACAAGGATTTGTGTGTTTACACACACAAATCCCTGTTCCTGCTCTCGTGCACATGATCGCGATCTCAGCCACTGGCCATGTGCATTGGGTTCCCAGCTGTGCAGCGGGAATTTGTGTGCCTGCTATTGCCCTTAAAGGTACAGACGTACCCATACGGCGATTCGTAGGAACGAAGCAAATTGGCCGACTTATATCAGCGTGAGCCGGTTGGCAAGTGATTAATATGCAAATGAGGTGAAACAACTGTCAATATGTCAAAGAGACACATAATTCCACAGTAGCTCACCAATTAATCTAGAAATCTCCTAAATATTAACATTGTGATAAAGTCAACATAAAAGGCCCATACATAATAGAAAAAAAATGTGTCCATATAGCATATCCAAAAAATATATGCTAACATATGCAAATCAATATGGTAATACAGTTCAACTTAAAGTGATGAAGAAAAAGAGTATAAAACAATAGTGAAATAAAATCTTGTTGATCCACCAAAATCCTTCACCAAAGGGATATGTGCCACTTTCACTCCTTAAGAGTAAAGCTCAACAGATGCTCATATTGCCTTATTATATGTTATTGAAGAGCCGCTTGAACACGCCAATCTCCATCCAGATCAATAAAGACACTCTACACATGTGGGTATAGAAATTGAGACAGAGCCTCTAATAGTGTAAAAACACCTTAAGGTGATCGGTTTATTAAAAGTAATGTACTTGCATCATAAAAGATTCAAATCGCCTTGTTAAAATTCCAAACATGCCAGGTGACTCAGTGTTGCGATCTCCTCATAGCTTCCTTTACACACATGGAGTCACCTCTGCATCGCCATGTAGCCATGCACTGACGTGTTTCGTCACTTCTGACTTCGTCACAGGGTCAGAAGTGATGAAACGCATTGGGGCATGACTACACGGCAACAGTGAGACTCCATGTGTGTGAAGGAAGCTATGAGGAGATCGCAACACTGAGTCACCAGGCATGTTTGGAATTTTATTTAACAAGGCGATTTGAATCTTTTATGATGCAAGTGCATTACTTTTAAGAAACCGATCACCTTAAGGTGTTTTTACACTATTGGAGGCTCTTTCTCAATTTCTATCCCCACATATGGAGAGTGTCTTTATTGATCTGGATGGAGATTGGCGTGTTTAAGTGGCTCTTCAATAACATTTAATACGGCGATATTTGCCAGACATGAGAGTGAATGGCAACAGCATCTCGTGAGCTTTATTTTTCTGGTACAATTTTTTTATTGAAATATATGAGCAGTAATAATAACTGTAATGATCCCATGCAGGGGATATGAGCAGTAAGCATAACATGGTACAACCTAATAATACACATTGGAAACATATTTGGTAGAAAGAACTGTTTAACATCAATAACCCTCCGGCCAAGGCCAGGAGTCAACATAGGATGACTGAGCTTAATTGCTCAGGGGTTGGGGTGTGGAGTTGTCCACAAAAATTTCGGAAAAACAAAACTTGGATCGAGGTCATACAAGCAAGCAAAAAACAAAAAAAAATTTAAAAGAGGGGGTCCAGATGGCAAAGGAGGGGGGGATGAGAAGGAAAGACGGAGAAGGAAAAGGAGGTGCAGAATAGGTAGGAAAGAGGTTCCCCCAGGTTGGGAGGGGCAGAGGAGGTCAGTTAGAGAGGCCTAGGCTGGTTAGATGCAGAGTAGGAAGAGCATAGGACCACCATGGCCCAATACCTTGAGGAATTTGGCGTGGGAGTCATGGAGAATACTAGACATCTTCTCATTAATCATGAGAGTCGTTAAGATGCTCTTCACCTCCGCAAACGAGACAGTCGGCCTCTTCCAGGCCCTTTTTATTGCATGCTTCGCAACAATAAACAAATAGGTGGCCAATTTCTGCTGGTAGGAGAAGAGGCCCCGGATCGGGCAGTGGAATAAGGCCAACTTGGCATCCTTGCGGATGGACACATGGAAGAGAGTAAACAGAAGACCAAATACCCTTGACCAGAATCCCACTAAGTGGGGACAGGTCCACCAGATATGAAGTTCATCTCCACGCTGACCACAGCCCCTGAACCATCTATAAATGTAGGATGGGTTTGATTTGGCAATACGGCTTGGAACCCAGTACCAACAGAGGAGTACCTTGTAGGCTGCCTCTAGGGTAGCCGCGTTAAAGGAGCATTTCGCAATATTTGACCAGGCTTTGCTCCAATCAGCCAAATCAATGGGAGATAAGTCTCACTCCCATTTGGGGACATAGGATATGGAGGTTGGAGTCCCGCTCGAGTTAAGGGAGGAGTAAGTCAAAAACATGGTACCAGGAGATCCTGGTGAGTGTTGGTATGTTTGCTCAAAGGCCATTTTCTGGTACGGAAAAGCATCATTGTGTCTGAGAGAGGAAATCCAGTGTCCTAATTGGAGCTGGTGGAAGAATTCCGCTGGGGGAGCTTCATGAGTCTCTTGGATTGAAGCCCACGAGGGGAAGGTGTGGGTTCCAAGAAAATGTCGGACCTGAGAGAATCCATGGGCTGGCCACCAGGAAAAAACATGAGGTTGTTCTAAGCTGGGGGGAAACATAGGGATATTTAGGAGGGAGAGGAGCGGAAGGGATGGGGACATGAGCCTACTGGAGTATCAGACCGAGTCCCAAAGCTTCAAGCTATGGGCCATCAGAGGCCTGAGTGAGGGGGGACACATTTTAGGAGAAAGCCATAAGAGGGCAGACATGGGGACCGGTGCACATTTGGGGATATCCAGGAGAACCCAGAGTGGAATATCGGAGGTTGCCTGGAGCATTGCAAGCTGGGAGATTTGCGTAGCCTGGTAATGTTATGTGATATTTGGGACTCCAATCTCACCTCTCAGCCTGTGGGCATACAGGGTAACGCGGGAGACCCTGGGACGCTTGTTGGCCCAAATAAAGGAAAGAAGCCTTTTCTGGAGAAGACGCAAGAAAAATGCGGGAATCCAAACTGGTAGAATAAGGAAGAAGTATAAGAGCTTCGGAAGGACCGTCATCTTGATGGCGTGGATGCGGCCTATCCAAGACAGGGTGGGGAACCGCCAAGATGTCATGAGCGCCATGATGGTACATAACGGGATAGTAGTTAGCAGAAAAAAGAGAGAAGTAAGAGGGAGTCAGCTTAATACCCAAATATTCAAAAGCATGGCCGGTCCAGCGGTACGGGAAGGTGGATTGGAGGTGCATAACCAGGGAACCTGGAAGGGAAATATTTAGCGCAGTGGTTTTGTGGGGATTAATCTGGAGCCCTGAGATGGTGGCAAAGTCTCCTTACCCAATCTACACTCAGGAGGGAGTGTAGATTGGGTAAGGAGACAATTGGGTTAGTAAGGGTCAAAAGAGCGTTGTCCGCAAACATATTTGCCTTGTAAAATTCGCCTTCATATGGAATTCAATTTATATTTGGGTCAGCTCTGAGGGCCATGGCCAGGGGTTCAAGGGCAAGGATAAAGAGAACAGGAGACAGGGGAAAACCCTGTCGTGTTCCTATGGGGAATGGGGATGAGAAGCAGCCCGCATAGTGGACAGCGGCCGAAGGGGAAGAGTAGAGTGCGGTCAACCAGGTGAGAACAGAGTCTCCAAAGCCCCACTGTTGAAGCACATATCGTAAGTAGTCCCACGAGAGGGAGTCGAAAGATTTGTATATGTCAAGTGAGAGAAGAAATCCTGGGATTTTGCGGTGGTGTAACAGGGAAATCGGGTGAACCACCTTCTGAACATTGTCCCCTGCCTGGTGACCAGGCACAAAGCCTACCTGGTCCCTGTGGATCAGGGAATGTAGGTATTTATTAATGCAAGAACACAGGATTTTGCCCAATAGTTTCATATCCTCATTCAGCAGAGAAATAGGGTGGAAGGCTCACGGGTCATGGGCTTCGACAGTAGTTTTCGGAATCATGGAAATGTGTGCTCATAAGGAGTCAGGGAAAGGCAGTGCTCCCTGTTTTATGCTGTTAAAGTATGCTGTCAAATGCGGGAGCAGGAGGGAGGGAAATTTCCGGTAATATAGGCCGGAGAAGCCGTCTGGGCCCGGGGCCTTTGAAAGCCAAATGCCTTTTGATGGCCTGGGCTACCTTCAGTTCAGAAATCTATGCATTGAGGGCCGCGTGAGCCGCAGATGAAAGGGGGGGGGAGATGGAGGTCACGGAAGAAGGTGAGCTTTATTTTCTAAGGAGTGGAAGTGGCACACATCACTTTGGTGTAGTATTTTGGTGGATCAACAAGATTTCACTATTGTTTCACACTATTTTTTTTCATCACTTTAAGTTGGACTGTATTACCATATTGATTTGCATATGTTAGCATATATTTTTTGGATATGCTAAATTTACCCTTTTTTTTATTATGTATGGGCCTTTTATGTCGATTTTATCACTATGTTAATATTTAGGAGATTTGTAGCTTAATTAGCGCGTTACTGTGGAATTGCTTGTCTTTTTCATATTTACAGTTGTTTCTCTTCATTTACATGTTTATTGAATAATAAGTGGCAGCACAAACAGGTGTTTTTCATTAGCGCAGTGCGTATATATATATATATGTGTGTATTTAATATACCAGCGAGGAACTCTCTTTGCTAGTATTTTAGTTATGATTCATAGCACAAGTTTATTGACTGTGCTAAATTTGAATCTGGCCACGAGTGACATTTTTAGCAGTCTGTAGGAAGCAAAAATTTAAGAACATTGATTTGTAAAGGGACTGTAATGGCAGTAATCTCTCTGGCTCGTGTAGTATGTCCTCGGTCTCTTAACAGTTCCCTGTTACATGTTGCCAGTCTCCAAACACATTTAAATCATGCAAGTAGTTTCTGACCATCTTCTGTACTATGTCTACAGTATTTGTCACCTGCATTATATTTAAATTCTAATGACAGTGTTCTGTAGTGTTGCGTATGCTAAATATCATGTTTGGCCCTTTGGTGATGCAATGAGTACACTTGAGGCCCCCTATGTCTAGTAAGTTGGCCATCACTGAACTGGACTATACTGTAAAGACAACTTAACTAAGTGTGTCTTCTGCTGAATTAATGCCTTTTGAAACCATTTTTGTGAGAGTAAGTCAGCTTTGTTGTCTAGTTTAAAAAAAAAGGCTTTGGGTGGGAATGGGGAACCATATAGACCCCTTTCACACTGTGCCGCCACCAGCGTCAGTGGTAAAGCGCCGCTATTTTTAGCGCGTTTTAGCGTCTGAAAAGGGGTTTAAATCCGCCCTCAAAACGCCAACGGAGCGGAGTTTTGCTGGCGGTATGGCAGTGCTGCCCTATTGATTTCAATGGAGAGCAGCGGTGAGTTCACCACTCCAAAGAAGCTGCTGGCAGGACTTTTTCTGATGTCCTGCCAGCGCACCGCTCCAGTGTGAAAACCCTCAGGCTTTCACACTGGAGTGAATGGAGCAGCTGTTTTAGGGCAGTTTGTAGGCGCTATTTTTAACGCTATAGCGCCAGCAAAACGCTCCAGTGTGAAAGGGGTCTTAATGTCCAGGGAAATTTTTTACATTTTTCACACATATGTTAAAATCTGCATTTGTTTAAAGAAGTATACAGTGGGGACGGAAAGTATTCAGACCCCCTTACATTTTTCACTCTTTGTTATATTGCAGCCATTTGCTAAGAACAATTAAGTTCATTTTTTTCCTCATTAATGTACACACAGCACCCCATATTGATAGAAAAACACAGAATTGTTGACATTTTTGCAGATTTATTAAAAAAGAAAAACTGAAATATCATATGGTCCTAAGTATTCAGACCCTTTGCTCAGTATTTTGTAGAAGCACCCTTTTGATCTAATACAGCCATGAGTCTTTTTGGGAAAGATGCAACAAGTTTTTCGCACCTGGATTTGGGTATCCTCTGCCATTCCTCCTTGCAGATCCTCTCCAGTTCTGTAAGGTTGGATGGTAAACATTGGTGGACAGCCATTTTTAGGTCTCTCCAGAGATGCTTAATTGGGTTTAAGTCAGGGCTCTGACTGGGCCATTCAAGAACAGTCAAGGAGTTGTTGTGAAGCCACTCCTTCGTTATTTTAGCTGTGTGCTTAGGGTCATTGTCTTGTTGGAAGGTAAACCTTCGGCCCAGTCTGAGGTCCTGAGCACTCTAGAGAAGGTTTTCGTCCAGGATATCCCTGTACTTGGCCGCATTCATCTTTCCCTCGATTGCAACCAGTCTTCCTGTCCCTGCAGCTGAAAAACACCCCCACAGCATGATGCTGCCACCACCATGCTTCACTGTTGGGACTGTATTGGACAGGTGATGAGCAGTGCCTGGTTTTCTCCACACATACCGCTTAGAATTAAGGCCAAAAAGTTCTATCTTGGTCTCAACAGACCAGAGAATCTTATTTCTCACCATCTTGGAGTCCTTCAGGTGTTTCTTTTAGCAAACTCCATGCGGGCTTTCATGTGTCTTGCACTCAGGAGTGGCTTCCGTCGGGCCACTCTGCCTTAAAGCCCCGACTGGTGGAGGACTGCAGAGATGGTTGACTTTCTACAACTTTCTACCATCTCCCGACTGCATCTCTGAAGTTCAGCCACAGTGATCTCTGGGTTCTTCTTTACCTCTCTAACCAAGGCTCTTCTTCCCGATAGCTCAGTCCCAAACGTCTTCCATTTAAGGATTATGGAGGCCACTGTGCTCTTAGGAACCTTAAGTGGAGCAGAATTTTTTTTTCTAACCTTGAGCAGATATGTGCCTTGCCACAATTCTGTCTCTGAGCTCTTCAGGCAGTTCCTTTGACCTCATGATTCTCATTTGCTCTGACATGCACTGTGAGCTGTAAGGTCTTATATAGACAGGTGTGTGGCTTTCCTAATCAAGTCCAATCAGTAAAATCAAACACAGCTGGACTCAAATGAAGGTGTAGAAGCATCTCAAGGATGATCAGAAGAAGTGGACAGCACCTGAGTTAAATATATGAGTGTCACAGCAAAGGGTCTGAATACTTAGGACCATGTGATATTTCAGTTTTTCTTTTTTAATAAATTTTGCAAAAATGTCAACAATTCTGTGTTTTTCTGTCAATATGGGGTGCTGTGTGTACATTAATGAGGAACAAAATGAACTTAAATGATTTTAGCAAATGGCCGCAATATAACAGAGTAAAAAATTTAAGGGGGTCTGAATACTTTCCGTCCCCACTGTATATTTTCTTAAAGCACATACCCTGAGGAATTAAATGATGGCAGTTGCAATATTTTTTTCCATAACACGGTTTTATTGAAGATTATGCAGTAACAAAACAAACATAACATAAGTGCAAAAACAATCTTCAGTACAAAAGACGGACATGCACAAGCAATCACATCTGTAACACAGGTGGCCCGCCATAGTTAGACCACGAATGGTTTAGAAAAGTATTATACAGTGTAAAAAAAACATAACAAAAATAAACAAGAGAAAGGCGTTCCAAGCCCCAGATCAGGGCACCTTCTTGGTGTTAACCATTATAACCAATAAGCACTAAGGTGCTACATACGAATAAAGTAACTCATTAAGCTATATATGTACCGCCTACAAAAGGAAATTCCAATCCAGCACTTTTGCACTATACCACTATTTGGTATAAGGATAATAATATAATAATATAAAATTAAATTTAAAAAGGGGTAGTGGGAGAGGGGAGGGGGAAAGGGGGGAAAATAGAGCAAGGAATGACAAGAGAAGAAAGAAACAGAAGAAAGAAGCTCTACGTAAGGGCCCGAGGGTGTCTCCAAATGCGGGAACCAAGCAACACCAGCTGATTCCCAATGCCCTGAACCACTATGCCCCAAAGATGGACTGGGCAAATAAAATATAGCTGAAACTAAAGGTGATGACTACAATCAGCTCAGTCCTGGCTGCGGGACCACAGAGCTGTTGTCCATGAGAACACTCAAGTCTTCAATAGTTCAGCTTCCACGCAGTTCTTGTATTCCTCTGTTGTTTCAAAATGCAGCCAGCATGCCCAAGTGTTGGTCGATGCAGAAATTCTATCCTGGGCCACATAAACCAGCTCCTCCATTTCCTCCAATCTGTTCAAACAAGCAAACCATTCTCATACAGTAGGTGGAGAGGTTTCTTTCCAGTGGACATGAATGCACAGCTGAGCAGCATTAAAGAGGAACTGTAGTCCGCTCACATAATTTGTAATGAAAACATCTTTGCCATTCTGAAGCTTCCCTCTAACGACTTTGCATATTATTTTATATATACTGTGATTCTGTACTTGCCAAATGTGCTGCAAAAATCTCCCTCCACGAAGTCTGGCTGCATCCATTTTAACTGTGGGCAGCTGAAGCTGCTGCCTGTTCACTTCCTGGATTTACACAGAGGCACACCTCCAGCCCTGCACATCTCATTGGCCTGCATTATGACTCGTTCCCCCCCCTCCCTTTCTGGCAAACTCTCAGGAGAGTGTGAGAGAGAGCTGTGCATGATGTCATAAGCCTAGGCTAATGACCAGACAAGTAAGAGGAAGTGGACTGTATAAGGTATTTACTGGCAGAAAAAAAAATGTTTTACTATCCAAAGTTAAAACAACAAGGGCAGAAGATTTAATAGATGGAAAGATGAAAAAATGACTGAAGCTCCACTTTAACCACTTACAGACCGGAAGATTTATCCCCTTAATGATCAGGCTATTTTTTGCAATACGGCACTGCGTCGCTTTAACTGACAATTGCGTGGGCGTGCGACACTGTACCCAAACAAAATTGATGTCCTTGTTTCCCCACAAATAGAGCTTTCTTTTGGTGGTATTTGATCACCTCTGCAGTTTTTATTTTTTGTGCTATAAACAAAAAAAAGAGCGACAATTTTGAAAAAGAAAAAAACAATATTTTTTACTTTTTGCTATAATAAATATCCCCCCAAAAAAGTAAAAAAAAATAATTTCTTCATTAGTTTAGGCAAATATGTATTATTCTACATATTTTTGGTAAAACAGATCTCAATAAGCGTATATATTGATTGGTTTGCGCAAAAGTTATAGTGTCTACAAAAAAGGGGCATTTTAAAAATATTTTTGCCATTTTACTATTTATTTTATTTTTACTAGTAATGGCAGTGATCTGCGATTGTTTTTTTTAGCGGGACTGCGACATTGCGGCGGACAGATCAGACACTTTTGACACTTTTTTGGGACCACTGACATTTATACAGCGATACTAAAAATAGCCACTGATTACTGTATAAATGTCACTGGCAGGGAAGAGGTTAACACTAGGGGTGATTAAGGGGTTAAGTGTGTTCCCTGGGAGGTGTTTTCAACTGTATGGGGGCTGGGCTGACTGAATGAGGAGATAGATCGCTGTTCCTAATCACTAGGAACAGCAGATCTGTCTCTAACTCCCCTGTCAGAAGAGGGATCTGTCTGTTTACATTGACAGATGCCCATTCTGGCTCTCGTTCCCACGATCGTGGGTGGCTGGCCATGCGCATCGGGTCCCCCGCCCTACAGTGGGCACGCACGCCTGCTACAGCTCCTTAATAGAGCCAACGTACACCTACGGCGATTTGTGGGAACAAGTCGACCTGCCTCCGTATAACGACGGTTGCTGGTCGGCAAGTGGTTAAGCATATGTACCATGAAGGATCTACTATATTGTAGCAATAGTTGAGCCGGAGAGAAGTCAATTGCACTGCCGGTAAGCCCAAAATGAGACAATGTGTGGGTAATTCTACCAATTATGAAGAAGCGTACCTTCCTCAGATAAGCATCGCCAACAGTGGTCAGAAACCGCGGGGGCAGTTGCAATTTTTATGTTACATGATATTTGTGCAGCTATTATCAAATGCATATTTTCAGGAAAAAATATAGTGCAAACACAATAATATACCCTTTTTTGGTAAAAGATGGGTTGCACTGAGTAAAAAGATACTAAACATGTTATACTGACTGCTAAAGTAATGATTCCAGTCTATATTACCTTTAAAGTGAATACTATATATTTAACATAAACCGATATATTATGTTGTATAACAGTACGCATATAATTATATACCTGCTTTCTTTTCAGTGAGTTATCTGCCATTCTTGCCAACATGGGGTAGGGCTATTGGCACCACTTTTTAGGCTGCAAATTGCAAAGGTATTTCATGCCTACTGGGCAGGTTAAAATTAAACATGTCAGCTCACATTCTATATATATAATCACTTTTGCATCTTTTTCTGTTTTTGGTAAGGTAACATGCACTTCAGAAAGTTGGGTATATTCAGTAAAGCAATTTGAAACCTATCTTGTATTATATCAGCTAAATGTGTATTTGAAGAAATGCCATTTTGCTGTTGAGCTGAGTGTATTACTTATAAATAGCCCCATAGTGTTTTTAAATATTAATTCAGAATGAACTAATCCCTTGTGTTTCCAGCTCTGTATTCTTCCAGAAAGGTCATCAAATAATGAATGCAGTAATTTTAAAACTGCATGTCATACCTTTTGATAAATACATTCAGACTTATATTATTCGCAAAAACACATTTATAAATGTGCTGTTTGGAATATAGGAGTGGCAGTGCAAGAAGGCAACAGGAAACATAAACTATTATCTTGTATGCTTAAAAATTTTAAAAAATGTAAACTCTAAATCCATGCAATTGCATCTTAACCACTTCAGCCCCGGACCATTTGGCTGGCAAAAGACCAGAGCACTTTTTGCGATTCGGCACTGCGTTGCTTTAACTGACAATTGCGCGGTCGTGCGACGTGGCTCCCAAACAAAGTTGACGTCCTTTTTTTCCCACAAATAGAGCTTTCTTTTGGTGGTATTTGATCACCTCTGCGGTTTTCATTTTTTGCGCTATAAACAAAAAAGTGCGTCAATTTTGAAAAAAAGCATTATTTGTTACTTTTTGCTATAATAAATATCGCCAAAAAATATATAAAAAAAACTTTTTTTTTCCTCAGTTTAGGCCGATACGTATTCTTCTACATATTTTTGGTAAAAAAAATCGCAATAAGTGTTTGGTGTGCGCAAAAGTTATAGCGTCTACAAAATAGGGGATAGTTTTATGGCATTTTTATTAATCATTTTTTTTTTTTACTAGTAATGGCAGCAATCAGCGATTTTTATCGTGACTATTATGGCGGACAGATCGGACACTTTTGGCGCTATTTTGGGACCATTCACATTTATACAGCGATCAGTGCAATTAAAAATACATTGATTACTGTGTAAATGTGACTGGCAGTGAAGGGGTTAACCAGGAGGGGGCGCTGTAGGGGTTAAGTGTGTCCTAGGGATGTGTTCTAACTGGGGGGGATGGGCTATGTATGACACGACACTGATCACCGCTCCCGATTACAGGCACTAGGCAGAATGGGGAAATGCTTGTTTACATCACCCCGTTCTTCCTCTCCGTGAGATGATCGTGGGTATCCCCGCGGACATCGAGTCCACGGGACCCGCATACACACTCATGGAGCTCGTGGCGCGCGCACGCCCAAAAGCCACGTCTTAAAGGGCAACGCACAGGTACGTTAATATGCCTGTACGTGCCCTTCTGACGACGTATATCAGCGTGAGCCGGTCGGCAATCGGTTAAATTGTATCTTAGAAGCATCAAAAAAGTCTAATAGTAACCATTGGTTTTAGTAGTTAGTAAGTCATTATTGAGTTTTAGAAGTGTAGTTTCTGTGGATGGTTGTAGTCAAAAGCTAGACTATAGTGGCGAAGAAGGTTGTCATTAGTGAGATAGTGGCTTAAGATGGTGTAGACTTGGTATTCTAGAAGTTTGGAGGTAAACCGGAGTGAGGGGATGGGTTTTAGGGCTCTTTCATACTCTGCTTCATTCTCTCCACTCCCATCAACAGGAGAATTCACAAGCAGATCTCCTGCAGAATCAGAGCCGAACAGGGCAGATGTCAGTTTTTTTTTTACATCCTTGCTCATTCAGTTTGTGTCTGCATTTACACAGCAGACAGGGGCAGACCCATGATAGCTCTATGGGTGGCCGGATGTAAACAGTCTTGTGCCCATTTACATCAGGCTATCTCTGATCCATCATGTTTAGGTCTGGAAAAATGGAAAAGGACCCCATTCTTTTCCATCTTCTTTTCCAAACCTGGACAGATCTAAAGGTAGGCGGATGAAAACTGACAAAAGTCTGTTTATATTAGCCTGCTGATGAAGCTTCTAATCAGGTCTCCCTGAAAAATGGACAGGTGGACCTGATAATGAAGGACTGTGTAAAAGGGCCATTGGGTTATTCAGTCTGGTGGGGTCCTTTGCAGGTTTTTTAAAGTGTTACTAAACCCACAACAGTAAAATCAGTCTATATCTGCAGTAAAGCATGCTTGTTATACTCACTGTGGAACCTAAGGGGTTAAACAGGAAGTAAACCCTGTTTTTGTTTTTTCTCTTTTTTTTTAAATATTATAGTTTTACTATATGTGTACATGCATTGCACCTTTAAACATGACTAAAATCTGATTTGCAAATACTTTTTTTACTTTAATAAAAGATCTCTTCTTCCAGGAATCGGCACCTCCATCTTTACTGTTGATGTCTCTTGTGTGGACTTCATTTCCGCCCTTCCTTTGTCCCCCTGCCTAAATCTCACGCATGCGCGTTCGCAATTGCATCTAAAATTAAGCATTATTTCTGGGGTGTGGCCTGGATGGCAATGAGATAGGACGTGAGTGACCAGAGCTCCGCTCGTGGTAGATCCTGAAGCAGATATCCTGCGCACTTAAAACTTAAGACTTTTTACCCTACATTTGTGAGAACAAAGTCTGCTACACTTACCGCACCATGTCCCCGCCGAAGAGGAACAATACAGCCTCTTCGTCCTTGAACAGATACCGGAGAACGGAGCGGGACCTTGAGGAGCAAGATGGCGCCTCTGCAACAGCACATGCAGTTTCACATACAGAGCATGAGGCGGCCGACACGGCGAAGGTCCTGGAGGCTATATGGAAGTGAAGGTGGACATTTCTTTGATAAGGCAAGACATGACCAAACTCCGGGAGCGGGTCATCGAAGCGGAGACCAGACTCGGTCGGGCGGTGGACACACTGTATCCCTTACAACACTCCCAGGAGGATTTGCAACGCCAAATACAGCAGCTGGCCCAGAAGCATAATGACCTGGAAAACCGCGCCCGCAGGTCCAATCTTCGCTTCATTGGTTTGCCAGAGGGCACGGATCCGGCCACATTTCTGGAAAAGCTCTTGATAGCCACATATGGCAGAGAGGACTTCTCTGCTACATTCGTGGTGGAACGTGCACATCGTATGCCCGCACGCCGCCCGCCTGAGGGTGCACTGCTGTGCACATTCATAGCGAAGCTATTGAACTTCAGAGACCAAGACGCCGTCCTTCGCCTTGCCAGAGTCAAGGGAAATATTCCCTTCCAATTGGGATTTGTTTCAGCGTTCCCGGACTTCTCCGCGGAGGTCCAGAAACAGCGTGCCCGGTTCACAGAGGTCAAACGGCGCATGAGAGCTCACCACATAAAATATGTCATGTTATTCCCGGCCCGCCTCCACATAGTGGGAGAAGACCGAGCACATTTTTTTGAAGACCCGGTGCTCGCCTCGGAGTGGTTGGACCAACGAGATGCGGAGAAGAACCGACCCGCCTGAAGGAGGCTTCTGCACGTCATACTTTGTAAGTGCGACTTTATGTTCCCGTCCACACCTTGACACTCAGCCCGCATAATGAACCCTCACTAGCAGCTCCACTTCGCTCCCGTAATGATGGATAAAAGTTGCCATTTCTGCACTGCTTTAGAGCTGTTGACAGGTCTTACATTTGTGGAGTCAGGTGCTCTTTGCCATATAACCTGTGATCAGAGAAGTACAATTTTAAACTCTCCAAACAAGATATACTTCATGGGCTCTAGTATATGGATCGTTATGACCCGCTTAGGGTCATCTCACTACTAAGCTTAATGCGGCTGGAGACTATATCTAACTATGAACGGTTCACTGACATTCTTTCTTCTTCCTCATCTCTATATATCCTATGTGCGGACATGGCCGGGGGGGTGGTTTAGTTGGATGCCATTTGTTATTTGTTCTCACTGTTTCCTTAGGACGTTTCTAAATGCTTTTCACTACAACTGGGCGAATGAATGGGCCTATATAGCCAAGAAACGTTGATAAGCTGTAACGCACATCTCCGCACATCTCATTGCTGGGTTCACAAGCAGCGTCTGCTCGCCCTCACTAGGAGCATGTTATACTGTCATCGGTGCTGCCCAATAGGCTTCTGCTGGCTACAGTACAATTAGTGTGCAATACTTCTATTTGCAAAGATAGCATGTTACCAAGAGGTAGTCGCATAGGTTTTGGGATTTATGCCCCAGCCAAATTTGGGAGGCTGAGGGCAGGGAGGGGGTAAGGGGAACTTTCAAGTTAAGTTTAAAGAACATGATTTATAAACTACTGAGATGTATTGGAAATAAGCATATGTGGTATCACACGGAGCTGAGATATAATGATTTACATGTAACTGTATAGAGTATGGGTGACCCTGCCCTGGGAAATGTTCTGCAGCCATCTCCCCAAAATTATTTAACCTGGTATGCATGGCTCCTAACCTGGAATGCAAGTTCCTAACCTGGAAAGTCGGGAGGGATCCGAGACAAACTTAAGCGTACCACAATTTTTGGATGCCTCAAGTCATACCGGGCAGATATAACCGTTCTGGTTGAGACACATGTTACAGGTCAGCTTCAACTTGCATTGAGGCGCCCATGGATAGGATGGGCATACCATGCCACATACACTAGCTATTCTCGGGCGGGTCTATTTTAATTGCCAAAACTGCCCCATTTGGCATTATTTTGGTGCGGACAGATCCCCAGGGCAGGTTAATTTTTTTGCACTGTACTATATGTGGCACACAATACCTAGTTATGGCCTTCTATATTCCCCCACCCTACAATTCCACTCTAGTCACCGAGGGCTTTTTGTACATGGCGCAACACCCGTCAATCCCTGCAATTTGGTTAGGGAATTTTAACATGGTTTTAAACCCGGTAATGGACAGACTACAGCTGAGTCAGAGTGCCCAACTCCCTAGCACTACCCGCTTTGGGCGCATATTGAAAGAATTTTCCCTAACTGATACATGGCGATACAAATACCCGAACACTCAGGCATTTTCGTGTTTTTCGGCGACATACTCCAGTATGTCCGAATAGATGAAAGTAAAGGTCACTACACGAGAGACTCAGGCCTTCCTTCACAACATACCTTTCCCTCAAATTTCAGAATCCCAAAGCTCTGGAGGCCCCCCTTACTATGGATGAGATCGCGGCAGCGATAGCATCCTTGGCACCAGCAAAGGCCCCTGGTACAGATGGTATACCACTGGATTTTTACGCAGCCTACTCGGAGATATTAGTACCTGAATTACTAAATTTATATAACCATATTTTTGAATCTGAGTCCCTTCCTGAATCCCTCCGTCAAGCGGTGATTATAGTGCTTCCCAAGCCAGGCAAAAATCCCCAATACCCGGACTTATACCGTCCAATTTCGCTACTCCAGGCGGATATAAAAATACTGGCAAAAGTATTAACCACCCGCCTCATTCAAATTATTCTTTCCCTCATCCACCCTGACCAGACGGGGTTCATGCCTGGGAAAAATCCAGCCATGAATCTACATCGTTTATACATGAAGATTCATGCAGGCCATGAGTCTATAGGGAGTAGAGCACTAGTGGCATTAGACGCCGCTAAGGCGTTTGATTCTGTGGAATGGGGATACTTATGGGAGTGCTTAAAGGGGTCTGGTCCCGGATTCATTAATTGGGTACAATTGTTATACTTTACCCCAGAGGCCAGGGTGGTGGTGAACGGGTGGACCTCGGACTGCTTCCCGCTGGGGCGGGGAACTCGACCAGGTTGTCCACTGTCCCCACTCCTATATGCCCTGGCGGTTGAGCCTCTTGCCATCTCCCTTAGGATGAACCCAGATGTCCGTGGTCTCCGTGTGGGGACCCTGGTAGACACGGTGAGCCTTTATGCAGATGATATGCTCCTTTACTTGGAAGACACTGGCCCTTCTCTCCAGGCTGCCCTACAGACCATTGAGGATTTTGGAAAACAGTCCGAACTGGTCCAGTTTGCGTCCGAACTGGTCCAAATCGCAAATTTTGCCCCTTGACATATCGCCCCCTACACGCTGCTCGGCTTCCCTCCCCTTACAAAGAGTTACGTCTAAGTATTTAGGTGTACAAATCACTAGAGAGCCCCTAGAATATATTGCTAATAATATTGAACCGCTTTTTACACATCTTAAATCACGTATACAATCCTGGGCAAGACTCCCACTGGGGATGATGGGGAGGATCAACTTTTTAAAAATGATCCTACTTCCAAAGTTCCTCTATATACTGTGGAACTCACCAGTGCTCATTCCCCTAAAAATCTTCAAAACGATTGACAAAATTATTAACTCTTTTATATGGGGACCTAACAGACACAAGCTGGCATGGAATACCCTTAAAAACCCTACCTCCTGAGGGGGGGGCAGCCCTCCCGGATCACCACGCATAGCTGCACAGCTCTCACACTTCTATCACCTCCACAAAACAGATAAAATCAGATACCAAACCCTAACATGTAGAAAGCCAAACAATGATACATATTCCCCTTTACAAGTATTATTTAGAGGCAGGAGGGGTTGGTCAGAACCCTCTACTACTTCAACATAAACGCATTTGGGAGATTGCGCTCAAACTGATCGGTGCTGATTTCTTTCACTCACACACACCCCTGTGGCACAACCCCCAGATGAAAGAGCTGTTGTCTCTACCGGGTGCTACGGTATGGGCTGCCAAAGGGATAATGTTTCTATTCCAGGTAATTACCCCCACAGGTGTAAGAAATTTTCAATCACTTAGAGAAGAATTTGAATTACCCTCCCACATGTTATTTAGCTATATGCAGTTGAGGCATGCTCTCCGTACCCAATTCGCTGACAGATTCCCTAACACACAAATGTTACCAATGATGTGATTATAGGAGCAGAACCAGCTAAACTAATATCCATTCTTTATAGCATATTACGTACACGCTCGGCGAGAATCATAGACACAGCTGAAGTCAGATGGGAGGAGGACATAGGCTCAGTAGATGACTCGGACTGGGATGAGATATTAGAAAACGTCAAGGAGGTATCATCTAGACTCATCGAGCACCTGACTCAGCTGTATGTGATACATAAATCTTACCTCACACCGTCAAGACTAGCTAAATTCTCTTCAAACTAGAACCTAAAGTGTCCAAGGTGCTCGGGCAGCCCATGCTCATTTTTTCACTTAATCTGGACATGTATATCCTATTTAAGATGATGTATGTTATATACTATATATGTATGATTTACTCACGAACAAACATGTTCTTTTTGTAAAAAAAAAAATAAAAAATTAAGCATTATTTCAATAGAAAAACCATTGCTTTACTTCCATTAATAAAAAAAACTTTTGAGTGGATCTCAGAATTAGAATAGCTGCAGATGCTTGCTCTGATGCCCTGGTTCACTCCCCCTGTGTGACGTCTCATACAGTCACAAGGGAAGGACCAGGAAGTTGAAGAGAAGGGCACATATCGCGATGCTTCCGTGCTGTGCCGTTTACAGGAAAAAGAAATGACACAGCATGCTTGAGGATACAGAAACAGCACACATAGCATGCCGTGAAAGAATGGATGGACTGGGCATGTGCTGGTGACATCACTACAGTTTGCAGGGCAGATTGTGAAGAAACAGAACCAGTAAGTAAAATTTCACAGGCAGCGATTAGCTGCTAGTACTATGTAGATTGCATTGAGCTAAAGTGAAAGTGGTGAGTTTACAACTACTTTAATCTGCTGCATTGTTTAAAAAAGGCTGTTTGATCCTGTATGCACAGATCCTTCCCTCCTTGCATTGTCTCCAAAACATGCCTAGATAAGACAGAATTACTGGAGTCAGGCTGCACATGCTCAGTTGGGTGTGTATTGCTAAAGAGTTTTTTCTTAGGAGAGTGCATATGATCAGCACCGAGCCAATCAGCCACGTCCAGACAGAGTCAGGGGTCCTGCATCCTGATAGGACAGCCAGTGCAATATGAAAACTCCTCATACAAGCTTTAACCAGGCACTGATAGAAGTCAAAAGACTGCTATTTACTGCTGATGAGAAAGGTTATTCAGCCGTTTATATTTAATTGTAATTGCATTTCCATGTTCTGTGTACTGTGGGAGACCAGATATGGGGAATGCAGGGTCCTGGGTTTAGTAACACTTTAAATATTAACCAGTGCATGTTTTAGAGGGGAAGAGGGAAGATGCCAGCAGAGATGGAGAGATTGAAGATGTGAGTTAAAGAATGCAAAATTAGTGAAGGGGATGACCACAATAGTTGTGAGGAAATGTGTCCAGGAGGCAGGCAGTGAGGTGGGCATTAGAGAAAAGTTTAACAACCTCCTCAGCAGTGAAAGGTTCAAAAGAGGAAAGTATTGAATGTGGTGGTAGACATTTGAGGGGGGTGTTAATTGGGGGGATACTGTAACTGGACAGTGGAGAGCTCACCACAAATTTCATCTATCTTGTTTTTGAAATGATTACCAATGTCCTGGGCAATGTATGAGTTAATAGGTGGAGGCAATGGAAGGCAAAGTAAAGCGTTAAAGGTCTTTTGGCAGAGGGAAGAATTACATTTTTAGAGGGCAGCTTTATACAGGACAAGGTCTTGCAGGAAACTATTTTGCTACACTTCCTCAAGAGCGTGGCTTCTTTATTTGAGACATCTTATATCATCTGTTTGCCAGGGCTTTTGCAGTCTGGCCTAATTTTTTGTGTAGTGTGGGAAGCAACCACACCAAGGGAGGAAGAGAGTGAGCTGTTGTAGATAGATGTAGACAGATGTAGCCAGGTCTGGGTAAGACAGGGGTAACATTTTGCTCTTGGGGAAGTCAGTAGCAGATTAGAATAGGCTTAAAGTGGCAAAGGTTTCTACAGGTAGCCATTTGCTGGCTGGGAGGATAAAAGTTGAAGATAGAGTGATTGTGAAACTAATAAGGTTATGATCAGAGAGATGAAAAGGAGTGTTGGAGAGGTTGCACGTAGTGCAAAGGCTGGAGAATTCAATATCAAGGGTGTTACCATCAGAGTGAATGGAAGTGTGTCTAGAAATGTATATCCTGGGTAGAGTCATCCTAACCTTAACCTTTTATGGCACCATCCCTTAATAGCAAAACACTATAATGGTCTTTCCCTGCATCCACAAAATATCATGGTGGAGAGAGGAAATTTTTAGGCCTCAAGCACACTGGATGTTATATTAACGTTATAAAAATGGCAGTAGCTTTGCAGTGAGTTTTTTCAACATTTTTCAACGTTTTTGCAATAGCGGTTTTTAACTTTTTTCCACGTTAGCGTTTTTTTTCAATGGATCAAAAACATAAAAAATTGCTGGTTTACCTGCGTTTTTAGGCATTTTTTACCGTTGGAGCGTTTTTACGGCTGAAAAACACCTCAGAACCCACTAGTTTTGCAGGTTTTTTTACAGCCAAAAAACAGTTGATAACAGCCTATGTGTGCATGGATACATAGGATAACATACTGGAAAGTTTATTGACTGTAGAAAAAAACATCTGAAGCCAAAAACAGCAGCTGTAAAAACGACCAAAAATGTCCAGTGTGCATGAGGCCTTAATGTGTCCTAAAGAGGACATATAGCACACAATTAATAAAATATAACCAACTTTAATACATAATTACGTTTTGCAGTATTTTAGCTTCTTCAGCATCCACAATTATGTATAGACAGAAGATACGGCTAAAGAATAGTAAGACAGCATACATCAAAGAAGGGTATCAAAGTGATAAACCTCCAAAAATCTCAGATGCATCCAAAGGGTAATGTATCCCTGGTGTCTGTTGTGCCCAGTGGTATCCTGTGGTGTTCCAGGTCCAAACACACCTGCTGATATCGGGGTCAAATATGGTAAATGGGGTCGCCATTGTTGTATACCATACGGTGCTGTGTGGATTAGTGAGGCTGCATTTAAGAAGAGATTGCCATTAAGATATTGTATTTAACCCTGATATCATATAATGGTCAATGCAGACTTCCATATAATTCTACCTATATTGCTTCCATGCCATGTTATACATGGTTTGGTAATATGTGTTCTATTTTTGAAAGCTCAGCACTTTTATTCTAATTGTCTGTATATTATTGTCATATTATATGTCAATTTTGACACTATTAAACTTTCAATTTTATACTATTTTGTTATACACATGTGCCTTTAAAGTCCCATTCTGAGGGGAAAACATTGTTTTTCATTATTCTTGATACCAGCAGATATGTTTGGACCTGAAATACCATAGGATACCACACCAATGGGAATACCCACCTGTTGCTGAAAAAATTCTCTAATGCCGTGTACACAGAAGCGGACTTTCGACCGGACTGGTCCGACGGTCTATTCGACGGGCTTTTGGCGGACTTACTACGGACTTTCCGAACAAACGGACTTGCCTACACACGATCACACCAAAGTCAGACGGATTTGTACGTGATGGCATACGACCGGACTAAAATAAGGAAGTTGATAGGCAGTAGCCAATAGCTGCCCTAGCGTTGGTTTTTGTCCATCGGACTAGCATACAGACGAGCGGACTTTTCGATAGGAACTGGGTCTGGCGGAGTTCCGACGTAAAGATTTGAAACATGTTCCAAATCTAAAGTCCGTCAGATTTTCGACCAAAAAAGTCAGCTGCAGGTCCGATGAAGCCCACACACGGTCGAATTGTCCACTGGACTCGGTCCGTCGGACCAGTCTGGTCGAAAAGTCCACTCGTGTGTACGCGGCATAAGAGACGATCTCTCAAAACTTTTCCTCTCACTTCCTGTTATGTCTATGGGACCAATGGAACGTAGAATGTACAAATGTGTTTCACTTAATGTGCATTGTGTTGAACTATTTGCAGCCTCAGAGTCACGAAGGAGGCACATTAAATAAATATAGTCACATATAGGGGGTTATTTACGAAGGGCAAATCCACTTTGCACTACAAGTGCACTTGGAAGTGCAGTCGCTGTAAATCTGAGGGGTAGATCTGAAATGAGGGGAAGCTCTGCTGATTTTATCATCCAATCATGTGCAAGCTAAAATGCTGTTTTTTATTTTCCTTGCATGTCCCCCTCGGATCTACAGTGACTACACTTCCAAGTGCACTTGTAGTGCAAAGTGGATTTGCCTTTAGTAAATAACC
Source organism: Aquarana catesbeiana (assembly GCF_042186555.1). Taxonomy (NCBI): domain Eukaryota; kingdom Metazoa; phylum Chordata; class Amphibia; order Anura; family Ranidae; genus Aquarana; species Aquarana catesbeiana. Next base: position 203,247,182 of record NC_133325.1, read on the forward strand.
CCCATAGTCACATTTCTATATGCCAAGTGAACGTTATGTATCAACATCTGTGCATTGGTCATCTACCAGGCTGGATACATTTTAATGTATTGTCTACTTAGGCCTTCAGACTATATAGTTTTGGTAAGTTTAATTGATTTGGCATGCATGGAAACTTGACTGTGTGCATATAAGAGATACAGTTTATAGACCAGAAATCAATATTATCATTTCATAATAGGAGAAAACCTCATAATGGGTATTTATTTTAAATTCATAGTTTGAATAATGCTGGTCTGGCACTTAAATATGTGCAGTTGGTTTTTATAAATCTCTGATATTTGATCATTTTCGAAAGCACTGTGACACATTCTGTGGAGAAAACAAAATATTCTGTCTGAAAATGAATCTTGTTATCTGGAAATAATGTGAGTTGCAGCCTTGTTTATTGAACATTTTTCTGATCCAGTCATGACATACTAGTCCAGCTCTGATATTAGTATTTGATTTTTTTTGTGTGCGATGTAATTTTTCTTTTCTACAGAAACTCCTTTCAGCTCTAGGGGAGCAATCATATTTTTCATTCTACAAACTATATATAAACCAGTTTCAATCTTATTGTGTAAGGAAGTGAACTTAATCTCTTCAGACAAGACACAGTACAGTGACCATTATCTCCTTAGATAGCTCTGGAGACCAGGTTCAGTGCACAATGCAGTGACTGTTGCTTCCTTGGATATCCTCACAAGCGTGGCTCACTGCACAGTGCAGTAATCGTGGTTGCCTCAATACCATCATGGACGAGGCTTCTTGCAAAGTGTGTAACGAATGGCTCCTTAGATACCCTCACAGATGAGACTCACTGCACACTACGGTGGGGTGACCCATATAGAATTTGTGCAGGCTGAAAATCAGGCAGTTTTTGCATTTTACATTTTTCTTTCCAAAGCTTGTTTATTTTTCCAGGAATATTGTTATATTTCATGTTTTCTTTACTGTTTTGCAAGGTAAAAACAGTAATTAGCCAAATAGAGTATTTTGTATTAAATCCCAGAAACTGTTTTTCAAGCTTGATTTTTTTTATGTGGCAGTCAGTTAGGTGTTGCTATGTTGAAAATGTTTTTGTGCCAAAATCTGTGGTAGCTTCTGTACAGTACAGTATATGAAGCCATTAAAAAAGTTTCCAAAGCTTTCATTGCATGTACAGTACTACAATAGTTAATTTCGTACTGTGTATATGTGGGCTTTTTTCAGCAGTGACATTTGCCCTTTGGTGTTACATTAACTGATCCAGAAAACTGGATCTTGAACCCTTGAAGCATGAAAGTGTGAAAAAAATAAGCATTTTTAAGCCAGGGCATGAAGACGGGTGTCCCACTAATAAGATCATTTATTCTCCTATTATGGTTATTTTTTTCTACTACCACCTAGGAAGATTTAATCACATTAATGTGTAAGGAATCCATACATTTTAACACGATGTTTGTGTGTATATTCAAAGCTAGACAGCTAGTGAGGTTGTAAGAAACTGGATGACTAGAATTGTTACTAATGTAAGTGACTGGATGATTAGAATTGTTACTAAGCACCGTAGATTTTTTTCTATACAATCAAGAATGATTTACAGACTTTTTTTTTTTAAGATATGTGTCAAAATAATTCTATAACATCTCCCCCCCTCCCCACCATATAACATATTCATTTCTGCATTCTATAGGTTGCCACTTCCAGATGCTAGTTTTGTTGGCCACTGGACAATAACGCAAACTGGAAATGCCCGTCGCAAGCTCTTGTGTCCAACAGAAACACATCAGATCAATATAAAGGTTGTTTATTTTCATTTGTCATGGTTAATATCTACCACAGTAATATTAGATGCAGTAGTTACAATGCAGCTGTATAGCAGATGTTCACATGGACACAAACTGATCACTTTTGAAGGGTCTTTCTTCAGTAAGATCCTAGGTAATCAAAGACTGCTGCTGGTTTTACACATGGTGACTATACGATGGATGATTGGTGACTGGTGGCCAAAGACTGCTGCATTTTTTTTTGGACCATCCTTATTCCTTACATAGCACATCCAAATCTTCTGCAAGTTTGTTACAGATCAATAACATTTGTGAGAAGAATGCATTGAAACATGACACATGTGTAACTATTTTCCATGCAAAGTCATAAAAGTTTTATTGAAAATAGACAAGTATCTTTTCATATATTTTTGCTGACCTGTTTCTGTAATTAGGTGGGAATTGTATTATTGCTGGTATTACATGTTATAGTTTAATTTAATAAATACATTACTGTCAATTTTATTTTTGTCCCAAAATAGGGCCCAGTGTACATCAATGTACAGGGATTTGCATTGGAACGTACTGAGTCTCGGTCCCTGAGTTTCACAGAAGAAATGGCTCACTGGCGCATTCCACTCAGTGAAGTGAATATTGTTTGTGATGTCATTGCTTCCTCAGGTGTGTTATTGCAATTCCTTTAAAAAGCCTAAATCTGCATGATTGAAAATGTTTATTTTATATAAACCTCTGACAGCACTGTAATCTGTTAACATTTTCATTTGAATAATTTGGTGAATCTAGTCACTATCAGTGCACACAGTTCTGCTTTTATAAAAAATCAGGTTTGGTCCCTATAAAAAACAATAGGCACAAACCTCAAAATATCTGTGAAACTTGTTTTTAAATGTAAGGTGAATAATTTATGCTGATACACCTGGCCCCCATTCCCTTCTAACAAAATTTCTTTGATGATGCTATTTAAATATGTTAAAACCTGTTATGATTTTAAAAAATGCATAGGGGAGCTTTGATTAACTTCTAGTCCCCCTGGTGCTTGTGTTTGACCTACTGTATGCGTCCGTTCTTTCTGTGGGAAGTGCGCATGCTTCAACTCAAGTCACACTATGCACCAGATGATGAGGTATAATGTATTTAAAATATACTGCAGCTGCACTTGTTATCCTGCAATCTGTGCTTTACTTGCTTCTGACCTGACCCCTAAAGTCTGTGTGTTAACTTATTTCTGACTTCTGAACTCCTGCATTACTTAATCCTGACTCCTAAATTCTGTGTGTTACTTAACCCTGAACCCTGCACTCTGTGTATTACTTTGAGAACGTTGTGAATTACTTAATCATGAACTCTGCACTCTGTATGTTAATTAATCGTAACCTCTGAATACTCTGCATTATGTAATCCTGACCCCTAGACTCTATGTGTTTTTTAATCCTGACTCTTGCACTTTGGCTGTTACCTTACCCCTGATCCTGAACTCTCTGCATTACTTAATCCTGACCCCTGAACACTCTGCATTATTTAATCCTGTCTCCTGAACTCTTTGCATTACTTATGACTCATGAAATCTTTAGTTTACTTAACCCTGACCTCTGCACTCTGTGCATTACTTAATCTTGACCCCTGAACTTCATGTGTTCCCTATTCCTTACTCCTCAATTCTGTGCATTACCTAATCCTGACCTCCTGGGCGTCACTTGCACCTGATTCCTGATTACTTTGCGTCACTTACTCATGACTGCTGCACTCTGTGCATTACTCAATCCTAATCCCTGCACTCTTTGCTTTACACTCTCTTGACCCATAGCAGGAGCCAGTTAACCATAAACTGTGGCCACTGTTGGGCAACACCCATTATACACTGTCATTCTCTTTTGCATGGTGTATAAGGTATTTTTTCTTTATACCTGTAATGTCTGCCACTTTTTCCAAAAGTCTGTGAGCAAATAATTTCAGGATGTGGAAAAAATGGGGGCATGATTTTTTTGTGGATATGGCTAAATATGAGGGTGTGGTTTTGTGGACATGGTCAGTAAGTAATTTTGAAAATATGGTAACATTTGCTTAGCCTCAAGTGGACATTCAGGAAGAGATTTGCAGCAAAGTTTCATAGTTAGGTTGCAAAAAGACACAAGTCTATCTAGTTCAACCATTAGAAAAAAATAAAAAATAAATAGAAAACCACCATACGCAGAATCCTATATCCAAAGTTAGTCCAGAGTAAGGCAGTAAAACCCTTGAAAATGCATGGTCCAATTTGCTTCAGCAGGGGAAAAATAAATCCTTCCAGATCCTCCAGAAGGCAATTGTACATATCCTGGATCAATAATTCCTGGTGTTGTTACCTATTAGTGTTCATATCCATTTGAAAACAATCTAATGAGCTGGCAAAAAAACGTTCTTCTTAAAGCGGTGTTCCTACCGCAAAAAAAAAATACATTTTTTTTTAAAGTCATCAGCTGCAAACACTGTAGCTGCTGACTTTTAATAACACTTACCTGTCCAGGGAGCCCGCAGTGTCGGCCCCCCGAGGCCGATCCGTCCATGGGATCGGGTGCAGGCGCCGCCATTGTAACTAAAGGAAACCGGCAGTGGAGCCTTGCGACTTCACTGCCGGTTTCCTACTGCGCATCCGTGAGTCGCGCAGCACTTTGTGAATGCCCAGTTTGTCTTCTGGGACACACACAGGTCCCAGAAGACAGCGGGGGGGCTCCCCACACAAGAGGATATACTGTCCTGCGCCGAGGCCCAGAGGGTTCGGTAGTACACTATGTAATTCATAAAAAGGTAGGAAGGAGAAAAAATTTTTAATGTCCAAAAACGGGGGGTGGAGAGGTGGTCTTTCGTTTCATTTCAGACATAGGTGGAACTCACCTTTAAGGATTATTTTCACAGTTCCTGTGAAGAAGACTTTCCATATGATGTTAAATCTCTTTTTCTCCAGGTGAAGTGCCCCATTGTTCTTTGTGATGACATTAAAGTGAATAATTATACACCAAGTTCACTATATAGACCACCTATGCATTTATACATGGTGATTAGGGATGAGCTTCGAGTTCGAGTCAAACTCATGTTCGACTTGAACATTGGCTGTTCGCAAGTTCGCCGAACAGCAAACAATTTGGGGTGTTCACGGCAAATTCGAATGCCGCAGAACACCCTTTAAAAGTCTATGGGAGAAATCAAAAGTGCTAATTTTAAAGGCTTATATGCAAGTTATTGTCATAAAAAGTGTTTGGGGACCCGGGTCCTGCCCCAGGGGACATGGATCAATGCAAAAAAAAGTTTTAAAAACGGCCGTTTTTTCAGGAGCAGTGATTTTAATAATGCTTAAAGTCAAACAATAAAAGTGTAATATCCCTTTAAATTTCGTAGCTGGGGGGTGTCTATAGTATGCCTGTAAAGGGGCGCATGTTTCCCGTGTTTAGAACAGTCTGACAGCAAAATGACATTTCGAAGGAAAAATTCCATTCAAAACTACCCGCGGCTATTGCATTGCCGACAATACACATAGAAGTTCATTGATAAAAACGGCATGGGAATTCAACACAGGGAAACCCCCGAACCAAAATTAAAAAATGACGTGGGAGTCCCCCTACATTCCATACCAGGCCCTTCAGGTCTGGTATGGATATTAAGGGGAACCCCGGCCAAAATTTAAAAAAAAAATGACGTGGGGTTCCCCCTAAATTCCATACCAGACCCTTCAGGTCTGGTATGGATTTTAAGGGGAACCCCGCGCCAAAAAAAAAAAAAACGGCGTGGGGTCCCCCCAAAAATCCATACCAGACCCTTATCCGAGCACGCGACCTGGCAGGCCGCAGGAAAAGAGGGGGGGACGAGAGTGCGACCCCCCCCTCCTGAACCGTACCAGGCCACATGCCCTCAACATTGGGAGGGTGCTTTGGGGTAGCCCCCCAAAACACCTTGTCCCCATGTTGATGAGGACAAGGCTTATATGCAAGTTATTGTCATAAAAAGTGTTTGGGGACCCGGGTCCTGCCCCAGGGGACATGGATCAATGCAAAAAAAGTTTTAAAAACGGCCGTTTTTTTCAGGAGCAGTGATTTTTTTAATGCTTAAAGTCAAACAATAAAAGTGTAATATCCCTTTAAATTTCGTACCTGGGGGGTCTGGTATGGAATTTAGGGGGAACCCCACGTCATTTTTTTTTAAATTTTGGCCGGGGTTCCCCTTAATATCCATACCAGACCTGAAGGGCCTGGTATGGAATTTAGGGGGACTCCCACGTCATTTTTTTTCTTTAATTTTGGTTCGGGGTTTCCCTGTGTTGAATTCCCATGCTGTTTTTATCAATGAACTTCTATGTGTATTGTCGACAATGCAATAGCCGCGGGTAGTTTTAAATGGAATTTTTCCTTCGAAATGTCATTTTGCTGTCAGACTGTTCTAAACACGGGAAACATGCGCCCCTTTACAGGCATACTATAGACACCCCCCAGCTACGAAATTTAAAGGGATATTACACTTTTATTGTTTGACTTTAAGCATTATTAAAATCACTGCTCCTGAAAAAAACGGCCGTTTTTAAAACTTTTTTTTGCATTGATCCATGTCCCCTGGGGCAGGACCCGGGTCCCCAAACACTTTTTATGACAATAACTTGCATATAAGCCTTTAAAATTAGCACTTTTGATTATTCATGTTCGTGTCCCATAGACTTTAACGGTGTTCGCGTGTTCGAGCGAACTTTTTTCCTGTTCGCATGTTCTGGTGCGAACCGAACAGGGGGGTGTTCGGCTCATCCCTAATGGTGATCATATCCCCCCCCCATAATTTCCTCTTCTCAAGAGAGAATATATTAAGTTCAGCTAATCTTTCCTCACAGCTGAGCTCCTCCTTGCCTCTTATCATTTTTTGCATCTCTTTTACTTTTTAAGTAATTGTATCTCTCTCTCTTTCTCTCTGGAGTCTATACCTCTTTCAATATAAGCAAGTATTTTGCTTGACAATGCATGCTATTATTAACTCTAAGATGTACCAAAACACCCAGGTCCTTCTCTACTTCTGACTCCCCCAGCTGTCCCCCACTTAGAATGTATGATGCATACATGTTTTCAGCCCTTAAGTGCATAACTGTACATTTATCAACATAAAACATAATTTTCCATCTAGTTTCCAAATTAACCAGTACACTAAGGTCTGTTTGTAAGTTGGAGACATCCTGTAAGGACGTTATTCCACTACATAGCTTGGTGTCAGCAAACATGGTACTGGTACATGGAAATGGTACTTTTGATCCGGAACTCTAATTTTGGTTAAAAAGTAACAAACTTTGGGCTACACCTGGGGCTAATAACCTTAGACCATTCAGAGCATGAATCATTAATTACTACTCTCAGAATAGTCTTGTATCCAGTTTTCTATCCAATTCACAAACTGCATTTTCTAAGACTGTTTACTTTAAATTACACATTAGCCATGTGTGGGGAACTGTGTCAAACACTTTTGCAAAATCCAAGTATACTATATTTACAGCAACTTCTTTGTCTTTGTAATATTTTTTTGTAGCACGATACAGATCGTACTTGATACTGTAGCAGCCAGGGAATGACAGTTCTAAAAATGGAAATGGTCAGAACTGAGCACTTACAATGTCAGTTACTGTAGAGGAAATTGTGGGAACAGATGTTCCTCAGCCTTCTAAAACAGTTTGTTGTGGTCCTGGGCTCCCTGGAGGAGGGGTCCAGTGGAGGGGTGCCACACCACCCGCACTGTAAAGGTGATTGGACGGCCACCTGGATTACTTTGACAAGACAGCCAGGGGCAGGCTGAGTAAAAATGGTAACAAGCTTGCAGCTGCTACTGCAGTCATGAGCTTGTGTTAAATGCTTCACTTTCTGGACTTGTGTAGTGTGTCAAAAAAGACAAAGTAGTTAAAACAGAGAATGGATGGAAATCAAGAAATCAGTGCTTCTCCAAGCCCTGTGTATATGTCTTTTGTTCTTAATGACCAAGGTTCTGACCACAAAAGAGCTTTTCCCCATTCCACACAGCACAGCAAACCTGCTCTTCAAAGGGCACTGTGAGTGAAAACAAGGCCTTAATCTACTCCCTACTTTAATTTTATAAACTGGGTCTAGAAAAATAAACCTGTTTAGTTACAACATATTTGATTATTTTGGCAGCTTTTACATAAGTCCAGCTCTTTTAACTGCTTTTCGTGTTTGAAACTTTGAAAATGTTTCTATGTTTGAAAGTCTCACAATCTATTGAGTTAGAGGTCCATGTTAATGTACACAATGAACATCTCTTTTAGAAACGAATGGTGATAGCACTGTCCATGTGGCTACTTGTAATCCAGTGACCTTGTACTTTATGAAAACTCGGGATGATAAAGGATACTATGTGGATTTGTATGATGTATTTCCTAGAACTGTGGGAAGTGTGTGGCAGCCATCTGTAACTATGGCGCCTCTAGGTCATCCTCTAAGTGGACAGGTTATTCTACATGAAGAGCAGGTAGGTTCATTTAATTTCCATCTGTTCTGTAAGGAAATACGGTGAGTTAAAATGTCAGTTATTCATTGATCATTACACTGAGCTCATGTGTGTAAATGCATCAATGTTTCAGAGTATCCGATTGGACTTGTTAAGCTTACAGACACACATTCACACTTGTGTAGCTTATGGTAAATCTTGTGTTACCTCATCACGTGACATGGACCTCCTCTGTGTGTGGTGCAATGCAGTACCATTCATTGTAAATGGTACCCGATGCTTTATACTAGTACAGTGGAGGGAAATGAATGGGATGTCTTAACATGATGCTTGTTAACCCATGTGCATTAATACACTATAATGGATTGCTGAAGTGTAAATCCAGCTTTGGAGAGTTTCATAAGCAATCAAGCTCTGTTAATTTTTAGGATTTGTTTTAAGCAGTTAATTAAGCAAATTGTTGTTTAGATTAGCAGGTGCTGTAATAAAAGATGTAAAACTTGAAAGAGTAATGGGTACAGGTTTTGTTTATTTTAATTTTTTATTTAAATCCATGGTTTAGGGTATACAGCATGTATAATTAACATACATATTTTATTTAACCATGGTAATAGCAAAAGTATAGACAATAGAATCAAGCTGTTCTCTTGACTCAAGTGTAACAACAAAACAATACTTTCAAAATTAAAAGTCCATATATCAAATATAGAAAGAACGATATATGCAACAAAATTCACAGTGCCCAACACCCAGTGTTCTGTGCTTCGCAACAACTAATATGCAGATCGTCTTTGTAATGTGTTCATCCACCACCAGAAGCAATGTCTGCTCACCTCACACAAATAGGTAAATCGGTCATCTAACACATCTGCGATCGCATCCATAGCGGTTAGCTAGCTGATGATACCTCTCTATGCCCATGCTTTACTGAGATTTTGTAAGTGTTTTTAAGTAGCGGTGGATTTATACATTTACTACAAATAGAGAGAACTACGGTGTTGCCTTTTTGTCCCTTATGATCCTCAGAGCGAAACAAGGGATAGAAGGGATCCGTGCTTGGAGAGTGTAACATCAGTCGGATGTGTTAGCTTAGCGATTTACCTATTTGTGTGAGGTGAGCAGGCATTGCTTCTGGTGGTGGATGAACACAGGTTACAAAGAAGATTTGCATATTAGTTGCTGAAGAAGAACAAAGCAGAGGAGGGTAATAGGGGAAAAGTCTGGAAAAGGAGAGTGGGGCCAGGTAGGAGAAAAAGAATGGCAAAAAGGAAGTTATTACATACAGTGGGGCAAAAAAGTATTTAGTCAGCCACCAACTGTGCAAGTTCTCCCACTTAAAAAGATGAGAGAGGCCTGTAATTGTCATCATAGGTATACCTCAACTATGAGAGACAAACTGTGGAAACAAATCCAGACAATCACATTGTCTGATTTTTGAAAGAATTTATTTGCAAATTATGGTTTAAAATAAGTATTTGGTCACCTACAAACAAGCAAGATTTCTGTCTCTCACAGACTTGTATCTTCTTCTTTAAGAAGCTCCTCTGTCCTCCACTCATTACCTGTATTAATGGCACCTGTTTGAACTTGTTATCAGTATAAAAGACACCTGTCCACAACCTCAAACAGTCACACTCCAAACTCCACTATGGTGAAGACCAAAGAGCTGTCGAAGGACACCAGAAACAAAACTGTAGACCTGCACCAGGCTGGGAAGACTGGAAGACTGTATCTGCAATAAGCAAGTAGCTTGGTGTGAAGAACTCAACTGTGGGAGCAATAATTAGAAAATGGAAGACATACAAGACCACTGATAATCTGCCTCGATCTGGGGCTCCATTCAAGATCTCACCCCGTAGGGTCAAAATGATCACAAGAACGGTGAGCAAAAATCCCAGAACCACACGGGGGGGACCTAGTGAATGACCTGCAGAGAGCTGGGACCAACGTAACAAAGGCTACCATCAGTAACACACTACGCCGCCAGGGACTCAGATCCTGCAGTGCCAGACATGTCCCCCTGCTTAAGCTAGTACATATCCGAGCCCGTCTGAGGTTTGCTGGAGAGCATTTGGATGATCCAGAAGAGGATTGGGAGAATGTCATATGAAACCAAAGTAGAACTGTTTGGTAGAAACACAACTCGTCGTGTTTGGAGGAGAGAGAATGCTGAGTTGCAACCAAAGAACACCATACCTACTGTGAATCATGGGGGTGGCAACAACATGCTTTGGGGCTGTTTCTCTGCAAAGGGAACAGAACGACTGATTCGTGTACATGAAAGAATGAATGGGGCCATGTATCGTGAGGTTTTGAGTGCAAACCTCCTCCCATCAGCAAGGGCATTGAAGATGAAACATGGCTGGGTCTTTAAGCATGACAATGATCCCAAACACACCACCCGGGCAACGAAGGAGTGGCTTCGTAAGAAGCATTTCAAGGTCCTGGAGTGGCCTAGCCAGTCTCCAGATCTCAACTCCATAGAAAACTTTTGGAGGGAGTTGAAAGTTCATTTTGCCCAGCGACAGCCCCAAAACATCACTGCTCTAGAGGAGATCTGCATGGAGGAATGGGCCAACATACCAGCAACAGTGTGTAGACTTACAGAAAACATTTGACCTCTGTCATTGCCAACAAAGGATATATAACAAAGTATTGAGATGAACTTTTGATATTGACAAAATACTTATTTTCCACCGTAATTTGCAAATAAATTCTTTCCAAATCAGACAATGTGATTGTCTGGATTTGTTTCCACATTTTGTCTCTCATAGTTGAGGTATACCTATGACGACAATTACAGGCCTCTCTCATCTTTTTAAGTGGGAGAACTTGCACAATTGGTGGCTGACTAAATATTTTTTTGCCCCACTGTAGGGCATTTCCTTGAAACAGGGTTATGTAGTGAAGAGATTGAGAAGAGAAGCACTCAGCCTTCTGTGTTGGATGATTGAAATGCTGACGCATAATCTGAGAAAAATTTGTGTTGTGTCCAGTAGAACCAAGTTTTTGGAAAATTTCTGTTTTATCTATTAAGGAGGAGGTAAGATTCTCCATGTGCATGATGTCACTCACCTTGGTGTACCATTGGCTCAATGTGGGCACGGTGGCTTTTTTTCCCAATTGCACGAGATACATGCCTTAGCCACATTGAGGAGATGGGTCAATAATGATTTTTTATATCTGAATTTGGGGGGCAAGTTTTATTTATTTTCAAAAAGTGTTGCAAGTAATGTAATAATGTGATGTGACTTTAAAATTTCTATATGTAAATATAGCTGCTCTCACATGCATAGTATATATTAATACTTATCAGTAGGAACATATTTTTAACATTATTATATTATAAAAATAGATATGATTATTTGCATAAAGAAGATCATAGTCAAATTTATAGCTAAAATTCTCTTTAAACCAGCAGCATAAATAATCTCAAAAGTCTATTATTTTCTATTCATTTGCAAACTTAGGTGATAGAAGAAGTATGAATTTACTGAGATGCAAGAGAATTGTTTGGATGCACAAGTAGGGTTAAAATAAGCACATAAAAAAAAAAGCAGGTCGGACAATGATGGGTACCTCAAGCATTAATTTTTGACAATGTAAGATGGAGCCATCTCTCCTCAGCCAGAAAACAGGGAAAACAGGGTTTCTTTATCGTACATCACGGGACACAGAGCACCATAGTAATGACTATCTGGGTTATATGCTACCTTTAGGTGATTGGACACTGGCAACCAATAGTAAGAAGGTTCCTCCCATATAACCCCTCCCATACAGGAAGTACCTTTAGTTTTTTGCCAGTGAGGATGTTATAATTGGATCCATTCAGATGGCATATTCTGCTAAAGTGGATGGTTCAAGAACAAGGTTTTGCCTGTAATGTGTCCTTATGGAGCTGGACCCTTGTGATATGGTATTCCTGGTCTTTCACTTGCCCAAGGAAACCTAAAGGGTGCCTTACAGGTCCAAGGGTGTGGACCCTAAACAAAAAGGGGACCCGGTCCTCGAAGGTCCGCAGTGACGCTACCCGCGGTGATGGGGGAAGATTGGGCCTATTTCAGGCCCTGCTGCGAGGATTGGTGAGTGCTTCCTCTGGAGGCCCCATTTATTATGTATTACGGCTAGATTTTTGTGTCTGTTGTGCCACTGTAATAGTCTCAGAAGGCCGCAAAATACACTCGGGCGGATGTTCCCGCACAAGGGTCACATGGACTGGTCGCACGCGGGAAGCATGCGCGTGCATTGGGGGGGCCCGCGCCTACTTCTTCATGCGTGTGCCTTGGCATGTGCGGATGGCGGCGCCACGTGTGTCGCAGCGTGTCTGCTTGCCGCGTGTCCCAGTGGGCGTGCGCATGCGCAGTAAGGTCCCGGGCGTGCGTACGTCATGTGACGACGCACGCATATAGAGGGAAGTCGGGCACCTGCGTGTGTCAGTGCTGGTCATATTTGGCTCAGGAGAGTCGGGAGCCTGTTGCGGTGGGACAGAGCTGGGCACATGAGTCGGGTATTTGCAACTCTTTAAAGGAGGTTGCTATAGCTGATACAGCGATATAGCACAGAGAGTATTTTCCTCAAATAACCTTGTAAGCAATGTCTTCCAGGAAACGAGGTACGGGGAACAGGGCTAGTCCAGGGGTTAAAATGACTCCTTCAAAAACAGGAGATCAACCTCAGGCTACTGCAGCATCAATCTCCCCTGAAAGACCTGCGGCATTTGGCCTGGCTGAGCCATTGCATTTGTCAGGCATAGTGGCCACCACCAATATCCCTGCATCGGCTTATGTTACTAAGGATGACTTAACGTCAGCCCTTGCTGGACTCCCTTAGCCAGTTGGGCCCTTGTGATTTGGACCCAGAATGGGCAGAGGATTTTGAGGAGGTGGCCGTAAGGGATAAGGAGGAATCAGAGGCTGAAGAGTCCTCAGCGGGAGACTCAGGTTCTGAGGAACCATTATCGGCTTTGCAATCACAAAAATTGTTTATCCAGTGTTTTACTGATATGGTGAGAGCAGGATTTAAGTTACCCCCCGTACAGGGACCGGGGCTTTCCTGTTCTACATTAGGATCCTTGCGACCTCAGCAAGGTTCCCAGGCGTTTCCTGTGCATCCATTATTGGAACAGCTGATTTACACTGACTGGGACCACCCGGACAGGATATACTTGCCTCCAAAGAGGTTTTCTTTTTTATACCCTATGGAGGAAAAGTTCAAAAAAAGGTGGGATACGCCTTTGGATGCTGCTATTTCATCAGTGAATAAAAGCTTAACCTGTCCAGTGGATAATGCCCAAGGGTTTAAAGACCCAGCGGATAAAAAGCTGGAATCCCTGCTAAAGGCCTCCTTTGCGGTGGCTAGGTCAGCAGTGCAACCGGCAGTTGCGGCTATTGGTATTGTCAATCTCTGAAGGACCGTTTTAAAAGATTGGTCAGAAACCTGCCGGTTCAGGAGGAATATTCTGACAAATTGTCAGAGCTTCGTCGCGCTTTGTTTTGCAGTAGACGCGTTAAAGGATTCCATCCAGCAGATGTCTAGTGTTGCGCTACTCTCAATACATATGCTTGATGCTTATGGCTGAAAATCTGGTCAGCTGAGACGCCATGCAAAAGGCTACTTGCGGCGTTTCCTTTTTATGGGAAGCGTTTGTTTGGAGAAAAACTAGATAAGTATATCCAAAAAATCTCGGGGGGAAAGCGTTCCTTGCTTCCAGTTAAAATAAGGAATAAGCAGCCCACCTTTTAAAATTCCTAACGCTCCTGGGCCGAGCGCCTCTTCTCCCAAGAAGTATCGACGGCCTCAGCCACCTGCCTTTAAGAAACCTCAGGGTCAAATAAGACCTTGGACCCAGAAGTCAGCCAAAACCAATTCCAAGTCCTCCTTGTGAAGGGGCACCCCCACTCTTGCAAGTGGGGGCAGGCTGCGGTGGTTCGCAGACGCTTGGGGGAAATTGGTTCAGGACAGGTGGGTCATTTCTACGGTAACACAAGGTTACAAAATAGAGTTCCGGGATTTTCCTCCCAATCGGTTTCATCGGACCCAGTAAAAAGGAAAAGCCTATTCCTAGCTTTAAAACAGCTAGTGAGGCAGAAAGTAATTATCGAGGTGCCGCACAAAGAAAGATTCAAAGGATTCTATTCGAACCTATTTACAGTGCCCAAACCAGGTGGGGAAGTAAGGCCCATTCTGGACCTCAAGTCCCTAAATTCCTTTCTAAACATCCGAACCTTCCGCATGGAGTCGGTTCATTCAGCAGTCGCATCCTTGAGAAGAGAGGACTTTTTAGAATCCATAGACGTCAAGGATGCGTACCTACATGTGCCAATTTTCAGTCCGTATCACAGGTTCCTGCGCTTCGCAGTAGAGGGGCGTCATTTCCAGTTTGTGGCACTTCCCTTCGGTTTAGCCACGGCCCCTCGAGTCTTCACAAAAGTTTTGGCTCCAGTATTGGCGTTCCTAAGGTCCCAAAAGATCTCGGTGGTAGGATATCTGGACGACCTTCTGTTAAAGGATCAGTCTTACGCCACCCTAGTGGAAAACGTTTCAACCACCGTTCATTTCCTAAAGTTCCTAGGCTGGATCCTAAATACGGACAAATCAGCCCTTTGGCCAAGTCAGGTTTTGACATATCTAGGCCTAATCCTAGATACAACCCAGGAAAGGGTAATTTTACCTCCCTTAAAGGTCAGGTCTATAGTGTAACTGGTCCGAAAGGTCAAAGGGTTAGAAAGGCCTTCAATTCGGCTGTGCATAAGGCTGCGGGGCAAAATGGTGGCGTCTTTCAGCGCAGTTCCTTATGCGCAGTTTCACTCCAGATTGTTCCAAAGGGCTATCCTGGAAGCTTGGAACAGGTCTGTTCAAACTTTAGATCGTCCCATGTCTCTATCCTTACAGGTAAAACGGGACCTCTCTTGGTGGTCAAAAGCCAACAAGTTGGGAGGCGGAACTTTCCGCCTGTGACCTGGAGGGTGGTGACTACAGACGCCAGCCGGCTTGGCTGGGGAGTAGTCCTGGAAAAGGACTCAGTACAGGGAGTATGGTCCCAAGTAGAGAAGACCTTGCCCATCAATCTGCTGAAAATCCGGGCAGCTTGTTTGGCTCTGCTATTTTGGACGTCCAAATTGCGGGGATTTCTGGTCAGAGTCCAGTCCGACAACTCCACGGTGGTGGCATACATCAACCACCAAGGGGGCACCCGGAGCCGGGCAGCCCAAAAGAAAGTGAATCACATATTAACTTGGGCAGAAAGCCACGTGCTGTTTCTGTTGGCAGGGGTGGACAATTGGCGGGCAGACTACCTAAGTCATCAGCAATTGTTACCGGGGGAGTGGTCCCTTCACCCCTAAGTTTTCCTTCGAATCTGCCAGCGTTGGGGGATGCCAGATGTGGATCTCCTGGCCTCCAGGTTCAATGCCAAAGTGGACAGCTTTGTTTCCAGGACCAGGGATCCACTTGCTGTAGGGACAGATGCATTGGTGATTCCCTGGGATCGGTATTCCCTAATTTATGCTTTTCCTCCGATCCAGATGCTGCCGCACCTGTTACGCAGGATACAGCAGGAACAGAGATCAGTAATTCTGGTGGCCCCAGAATGGCCCAGGAGGTCCTGGTACTCAGAGATTGTGAAGATGGCGGTAGGAGACCCATTGCGTCTCCCATACCGTCCAGACCTATTGTCCCAAGGTCCCATATACCATCCTTCTTTACGGTCGCTGAATTTTATGGCATGGCTATTGAGACCAGGGTACTAAGGGACCGTGGTATCAGAGGACCTGTCCTGTCTACTTTAATAAATGCTAGAAAGCCAGTTTCTAGAAGTATTTACCATAGAGTCTGGAAGTCGTACATTTCATGGTGTGAGAGGAAAGGATGGCACCCTCGCAAGTATACGATCGGGAGGGTTCTTGCTTTTCTTCAAACAGGAATTGATTTCAACCTATCCCTAGGAACCATTAAGGGACAAATTTCAGTCTTATTGTTTTTTTCCAGAGGCCAATCGCATCTCATTCTTTGGTACAAGCCTTTGTCAAAGGAGTGCTGCATTTAAGGCCGCCAATTAAGCCGCCCTTATGCCCCTGGGACTTAAACTTAGTGCTTTCAGCTCTACAGAGTCAACCCTTTGAACCTATTAGGCGTATTCCGTTGATCCTATTAACTAGGAAATTGTTTTTTTTGGTGGCTATGACCTCAGCCAGAAGGGTGTCAGAGTTAGCCACCGTTTCTTGTGAAAAAACCTTTCTGTTTGTTCATCAGGACAAGGTGGTCATGCGGCCCCGTCCAGATTTTTTACCCAAGGTGGTTTCTAGTTTTCACTTGAATCAGGATATCATTTTACCTTCCTTTTTTCCTAACCCTAAGTCTAAAAAGGAAAGATTGCTCCACTCACTGGATGTGGTGAGAGCTGCCAAGGTTTATTTAGATATGTCAGCTCCTTTTCTGAAGTCTAACTCATTTTTTGTTCTGCCTGAGGGTCCTAAAAAGGGACATGCAGCAACTAGTTCTACCATCTCTAGGTGGATCCGTCGGGTCATTATCCAGGCCTATGAGTTGAAACACAAGGTTCCACCTCGATATCTCAAGGCTCACTCTACCAGAGGAGTTAGTACGTCATGGGCGGTGCGCCAACAAGTGTCTATGGCTCAGGTTTGCAAAGCGGCGGCTTGGTCTTCGGTTCATACATTCACCAGGTTTCACCAACTGGATGTTAGGTCTCTGGAGCCTAAAAAGGGGGATCTAGGAATTATTCTGTTCCCTCCCCTCAAAGGCATTGCTTTAGGACATCCCAGATAGTCATTACTATGGTGCTCTGTGTCCCGTGATGTACGATAAAGAAAAGTGGATTTTTAAAACAGCTTACCTGTAAAATCCTTTTCTTGGAGTACATCACGGGACACAGAGGTCCCTCCCCTCTTTTTCTGGGATCTTCATTGCTTGCTACAAAACTAAAGGTACTTCCTGTATGGGAGGGGTTATATGGGAGGAACCTTCTTACTATTGGTTGCCAGTGTCCAATCACCTAAAGGTAGCATATAACCCAGATAGTCATTACTATGGTGCTCTGTGTCCCGTAATGTACTCCAAGAAAAGGATTTTACAGGTAAGCGTTTTTTAAAAATCCACTTATTTCAGCTTTATAATCTGTGTATTAAGAGGTGGGTAGGAGTGTAAAGAACTTTGAAAGTTAGACCAGCAAAATGGAGCTTTGTTGCCAGGAAAATAAGTGTTTCCAACTTCAATAACCCCACAGCAATAGCCACTCTTCAACTCCCTGACCATATACTAGCTTTGAACCAAACCTGCCATAATCAGTGAAGACCCTTGCTCCTTAACTTAATTTCGGGAAATAGAGGCAGTTCTACAAGAGGAATACTGCTCCTTGGACTAGAATGGGCTGTCATAACAAGTTTTGTCATGATTGGGCATAAGAATCTGAATATTTACAGAGCAGACCTACATATGAATGATTTATGTGTGCCCTCTTGCTTAGCCGCAATTTACGTCTGAATTTTCAGCTTGAGAGGCCATCTGAAGCCTTAGACCTCGTTTACGCATGCAGTGCCCTTGGAAGAGCAGCTTGCATTTAGATCGCTTTTTAGAGGGCATTTATCAGGCACTGAGTGCCTTCTCACCAACAGTTTTAACCCCTAAACCCTGTACCACAACCACATACATTCACTCATTTGCAGGATGGTTGCAGGGTGCCCCTATTCAGTTGAATCGGTTGCATTTGGCAGACGGCACTGCCAAATGCAACAGCAGGGATCATTTTTGTGTTTTTAATTATTTTGGTCTTTTTTCTTTATCTAGTAAAAAAATTAAAAAATTGTGATTAAATAGCACAACATGAAAGCTCTGTATAAAAAAAGTTATAAAAAATTATTTTGGGCACAGAGTTGCATGACAGAGCAACCTAATAATAAATGGGGTGAAACATGCTGATACTGAGGGAGTTAACATGAGAGTCAGCACTTCTATTAAGATCTATGTTTAAAATTTCCCAACAGGTGCTGAAGGGTATTCTAAAGGCTTTAAGATGATCGAAGCCTGATGAAAAAAGCATTTGAAAGCTCTGTAAATGCTCATGAACACATTCAGATTGCTCTTCAGAGATTATTTGACAGGAGTTGAGGAGGCATTGCATCGCCTCTTCATCACCCTTTTTAAGCCTTTGAACCTAGCACTAGTGTGCCGCAACCCTATGCACTGCATGCAGTTGCAGGGTGTTGCAGAGCTGCCCCATTCACTTGAATGGGTTGCATTTGTTGGGCAGTAGTGGCCACCAAATGCAACAGGGGGGTGTAATTCCTGCCGTAGCCACAAAGCAAAGCATCGTGGTCGTGGCATGTGTACACCCTTGTTCGTGGCCTCTGTAGCATGGCTTATACATGGGATTTTACCACCCCCCAACTGCTAGTGTGAACAAGCCCTAAAAGCTTGCTGTTCACACTTCTCATATACAAATTTAAGCCTATGTAAACTAAACCTAATGTGCAGTCGAATGAAAGTTGAGATTCTTGCATAAGCCCAATAGTGATTGTTTTTTGGGGTTTTTTTTATCGTTTATATTTGTGTGCTTTCACGCCATTTAAATCAGGTATCATTTGGTATGTTTATATGCTTGAATTTATTGTGTACTGTAGTTATTACAATATTGCCTAATGATTTGCTTTATTTTGCATGCGCTATAATTTGGCCTTTACCATGGGAATTATATATTTGTAATGAAAAACCTGGGAATTGCATAAATCATTGTAATAGCAGCTTTTACCATAATATTTCCAGTTAGATTTGCGTATCATTTCACACAGAAGTTGGCAATAGGTTACTATGTCCCCAGCAAACAATGTGTGCGGATACCTCAATACCGCGTACACACGATCGGAAATTCCAGCAGCAAAACTCCGATGAGAGCTTTTTGTCGGAAAATGTGACCGTGTGTATGCTCCAACTGTCTTTTGCTGGCGGAATTCCAGCCAGCAAAAGATTGGGAGCATGTTCTCTATTTTTCGGTCTGGAAAAGTTCCTATCCGAAAATACGTACGTCTGTAAAAATTCTGACGCACAAAATTCCTACGCATGCTGGGAAACAATTAGTTGCATGCTCGGAAGCATTGAACTTCATTTTATCGGCTTGTCGTAGTTTTGTACGTCAGCGCGTTCTTGACGGTCGAAAGTTCAGAGAACTTTTGTGTGACCGTGTGTATGCAAGGCAAGCTTGAGCGGAATTCCATCGGAAAAACCATCCAAGTTTTTTCCAACGGAAAATTCACTCGTGTGTACGGGGCATTAGGCTGCATTCGCACCTGAGCGTTTCAAACTTGCGCGTTTTTACTGTGATTTTGCCGCAATTTTGTTCAGGTCACCAATGTAAAAGGCAGAAAAACGCCTGTAATCTGCCCCAAAGAAGCTCATGTTCTTTTTTGAGCGTTTTTTTTAAAGGGTTTTGCTTCAGGTGACAAAATGCTCAGATGTGAACAGGTGCCATTGAAATGAATGGGATTTTGCTTGTTTGGCGTTTTTCAGGCGTTTTTTCTGGCGTTTTACAAGCGTTTTATGAGCTTAAAACGCTCAGGTGTAAATGCACCCTCAAGCTATGTTTTTACTGGACTAGAATGGATTGCCTGTGTTTCTTTTGGCTGTGGTTGACAATTATAACTTCTCAGTATTTACACATCAAAAAAATATCAAAATTATACTTTCCAACATCACAAATTTCAATATTACACATGGAAGTGGAAGTAAGGGAGCTGCCATAGTTGGTTTGTTTTATAACGTGTCAGTTCCAAGTTTTTTTTCCTAATTCTGTCTTTACTTCCTAATGACCTCAGCGGCCTAGAACAAGCATATAGTCAGTAAAGTCTAATGTGTGTGCCTTGCATACTTCTATTAGGTCAGTGGCTTAATTGGGGTAGTAAAGCCAGAATCAGGATGACCACCCTGTATCCTGCAGTGTTAAAACAAGCAATCAGTAGCAGGTCCCATATTTCTATCTTTACAGGCCATCTTTAATGGAAACCCAAATCCTCGCAAAGGAAGTATAGAGACTATCATTGCTTATTTACCCTTCTGAAATACTACTTGCATTATTGACATGCTAATCCATTGGCTTGCATGCTTCCTGAGTCACTGACCTAAAACCAGTATACAGAATGGGAGCTGTGACTTCACTCTGACTTTCTAGATTAGCATACGTGTTCAAAGTTAGTGTCTCAAACAGTATTGAAGCCAAAGACTGCCAGGCAGATAACATTTTCAAAATGGATTAAAGGAGTTGTCAAGTCAGAAGTTTTTTTATCCTAATGCATTCCATGCATTAAGAATAAAAGCCTTCTGTGTGCAGCAGCCTACCTCAGCTCCCCTAATACTTACCTGAGCCCCATCTCTGTCCACCTGTCCATCTGATGTCCACAAGTGTCTCAGCTGTCCGATTGGCTAAAACACAGCAGCGGCGCCATTGGCGCCCACTGCTGTCAATCAAAGTGAGTCATCCAATCAGGAGAGAGAGGCGGCAGGACCAGGCCACAGCTTCATGTCTGAATGGACACTGGGAGCTGTGACTCGGCTTGGGTGCCCCCATAGCAAGCTGCTTGGTGTGGGGGCTGTGAACAGGAGGGAAGGGCCAGGAACACAGAAGAGGGAGCCGGGAAGAGGAGGGCTGCTCTGTGGAAATCCACTGCAACAGAGCAGGTGAGTATAACATGTTGTTTTTTTTTTTTTTCAATAAAAATAACAAAGACTTTACAATCACTTTAAGTATTGATAACCCCTGTATTGCTTTCAGTGCAGTTTTTCGTTAAAACCCATCTCCGTCTTTTGGCCAGTCCCCAAACAGTGCTCTCATGCTGACCTTACTGCTGAGACTTCTACATCATGACAGTACCCAACCACTGGATGGACAGCCAATAGGAAATCACTGCCTGTGTGACATGGACACACTGGATAAAATAATACCAAAGTATGCACTTTTTTTTCAAACAAAGCTATACTAAGCACTACACCCCTTCCAGATAACATAACCAGATCCTGACCTTTCAAATTTCCCCACTGTAGTCCAATCAATAAGCTTAGCCAAGTCTGTGACTGGCTAGAGAAGAAGTAGTGCCTCACTGATGGGCTCATCTCTTTGCTCCTTCTCCCAGTTAGCAAACTATTTTCTGGAGTCACATTACTGGATTAAATAAAGGGTTATATCTGCCTACATTTATGGTCTGAGGAAATTAGCCAAAAGTACATGCATCTGTTAAGGGACAGCAGTATAGCCTGTACATTTCTTTACCTAAAGCAAGTAACTATACAGTGTAGTAAAAACATATATGCACTGAACAAAACTGATTTTTATTAGCCCTTTTTTTTATGTTTTTAGAGCAATGTCATTCTTCTGCTGGACACCAGTACTGGGGCACTTCGTCGAGTTCTTCTTTCGGAAGAAAACACAGAACCTACAAGAAAATCATCCTGGTGGGGTAGTAAGGAAGCACAGGTAGCTTTTTTTGTCTTTGTTTATGCATCTGCAATAACATCCAAAACTAAACCAGGTCTTGGAACACCTCTGTTGGCTCCTTGCTGCATTTCACGTGCAGTGAACAGCATAACAGTACTAAAAAGTTTCTCATGGCCACCAATCATTTTTAACCCAGGAAGCATAGAGAGTGGAAATTAAG
The DNA here is from genome assembly GCF_042186555.1 of Aquarana catesbeiana. Taxonomy (NCBI): domain Eukaryota; kingdom Metazoa; phylum Chordata; class Amphibia; order Anura; family Ranidae; genus Aquarana; species Aquarana catesbeiana. The sequence goes on from NC_133325.1 coordinate 203,269,089, forward strand.
TTTATGTAAAGCCATACATATTTTCAGATTTGGATCAAATAGGGAGTGGTTAAGGCCCATGACATTTCCATCACTTTCCTTCAAAATCTCTCCATGGTGGGGGGAAATCCCCTCTTAGACAGTTGTCTGTAAAAAAAAATACCCCACATGCCTGTTTTGTGACATATGTAAACTTGGATTTTCCAACACTTGTAAAAAAAAGTAGTTAACAGTACTTAAAAGTACTTAAAAGTAGTAAAATAGAACTATAGGCCAAACTGTTTTTTTTTTATTTTGGATAGAGCAAGGGAGGCTTATAACCCCTGTAAGATTTATTTTTGTCATGTTTGTCCCATTGGAGAGATTTACATACACTTCCTGTCACATAGCCAAACAGGAACTGAGAGGAAATCACTGCAAATTAAAGTGGATGTAAACCCAATGTCATAGGGGTAATCTATAAGGATATACATGCCTCCTGCATGTATCTTTACCTGTCAAATGTCTCCCTTCTGTCTGTTATGAGAGCCGAAAAACTGCATGTTCTGTGGGCAGGTCTGTTGTCTGGAGCTCGGTGGGTGGAGTCGTGATGTCAGTAGACTCCCCGCCCACCTCTACACTCCCCTTGTCAATATTCATTTTCTCCTGTGTATTTCTAACTGAACTTCTGCTATGATCTCTAACATCCAGTGAAAAGACAGGAAAGTAACCACATGACATCAGCATGCCAAATCATGGTGAGGTGTGGAACAGCAAATCCTTGCAGAGCTGCTGAAGAAAGGAGTGGGGGAGGGAATTCAAAAATAATGCCTGTGTCTTAGACTGTCACTCACAGCAAGGGGGAGGATTTGACAAAGTTTTTGTCAGTTTGTCAAGATTTCTCTCACTGAACAATAAAAGAGGATTGCTCAGAGATGGATTAACTCTGTGTGGCAAGACTGGGCTCAAATGATAGGAAATCTTATACTCTACAGTATGATTAAAAAAAAATTCAGGTTTACATCCACTTTAAGGCAATCTCTTGTGGACCCCTAGATTACCAGAACTAGTGTCCCCATTGGAATATCTAACTCAAAATATGGAATTTTCTTTTACTTTCCTTTCAATGATAATGGTAAACAGGACAAATGGAGAGGATCAATCTCCCTAGTGGGGACACAGACAGCAATACAAATGGAGAGGTGTTCTAATCCAGCTCCCCTTTATCCAAAACTTATAAAAAAAAAAAAATTGTTTTAATTCAAAGCTCGGATACAGATTTTCTTTCTCGTTCATTGAGAGACACAGAAAGTCATTCACCTTCGGTTGATGCAGGTGCCTACAGGAGGATAACCCCTCCCACAACCAACATGCCTTTTTTTCTAGTGTCTTAGTTAATGGAAATCTTTTCTGTAGCTCTGCTGTGTAAAAGACTAACCTATTTTTGCTGGCACCATTTTTCCTTCATAGTTTCTTCAGTCAAGATTCTTATCTACAATGCTGCTAAAGCTGGTCTCCCCAACTGCAGCTATTTGGTGTGGCCTTCCTCAGCATGGCTTTTGGTGTGCTGGTTCTGGAGCCCAATGGACTGAAAGTTGTGGGGCTAGCCAGAAAGTAACATTCAGACACCGGGTTCCACGTGGGCTGCTTTCCAGACTGCACACTGGTAAAGGTTAGCCACAGAGCATTTTCCAGGTCCAGAGACACCTGCATTCCCTCAGCAGTTGCCCTGTCTCTTAAAGTGGGAGTCCGGCGACCAATTTTTTTTTTTTTTTTTTTTTTTAGGTCATTGAGACACTTTGCTAATCCCAAAATAATACTCACAGTTTGGGTGTAATATTTACACCTCTGTCTGTTTTCGTACTGAAAAATAACTTTAAAAATGTGATGCTGGCTGTTTCCATCTTGCTTGTGGGCATGTGAAGCCCACAAGCATTGATTTCCTGGATGCGGTGAATGCTGTTCATTCACAGCTTGGTCACGCGCATGATCATTGTTTCCGCACTGAATCTTGGGAAGCCTGACACTAAGCTCCCAGGAGAAAGAGCGGCGCCGGGGAAAGGCAATAAACACGCCTACTCCTATGGGAGGAGAGACAGGAAGTGTCACAATAAAGTACAATATAAAGGTAATTACAGCGATAAAAAATGTTTTTGTGTGGCATTTCAACATCTATGCAATTAACTGAAGGGGGTAAGATTAAGTTAAAAATTTGAGTGGAACCCCGCTTTAAGGCTCATTTTGTGAGTGTGCTGGTTAGTCCAAAAAAAAAAAGACACTACCTCAAGTACATAGGTCACTGGGCGCCTTTTAATTTCCCCATTTCCTATCATTTTTGCAGAACTGGTAAACACTTTTGGAGTGAGCGCTGACATCATTTGCTTTGTGGAGTGTTGTGTGCACGCGTTGTGCTCTTTTCAACCATACAGCTTTGAGGAAGAATCTCCCTGCTGTTGCTCCTGCTTTGCAAAGAGCCATAAGGAGCTGTGATCTTTCACCCATTCCTTATGGCTGGCTTTAGCCCCTATGGTCACATTGGCTATCTGAGCCCCATCTGCTACTAACTGCCTGGGTCCCTTGAGTACCTTAGGCCTTGCCTCTTGCCCTGAGCCTTATGTCACCTTTCTGCCAAGTGGTCACAACAGATCCTTTTGAATTGGATGCCCCCACTTACACTCTACTAAAAGCTCTGGTGCAGCAACATCTGCGGCTTAGAATCATGTTGCCCTCTGCTCCTATAGGCTATCTTTGGAGACCTCCTTAAGTCCATTGGGTGTGGCTGTCTCCTAAGCCCCCTTGGCTGCGGTTTTTACTACAGTCATACAAGACTATATGGCCCAAATCAATCACTTGTACCTGCTTTAAGAGCACTTTGTTAAAAAATAGTCTAACCCCACTGTTGATATTCCACCTAAACAAAGGGGCCACCATGCTGGTGGAGGATGCTCCTGTCTTTAAGGACACCAGTGAAAAACAGTTGGAAGCCCTCTCCTAGAGCTCTGTTCGACCTGACAGGCCCTGCAGACCATCCCATCTTGGTGGTGATGGAGACAAATTCTGGCTGGTAAAAATCTCCTAAAGGGATCCTCCAGGTTCCTCCACAGCTGTGGTTGATCTCTTGGTCATTAGATGTTTGGAGCACATGGTTCTAGCTTTAAAATACATTTGTGACAGAAGTTTCCAATCATATCCCCTGCATGTGTCTCCTGTCTGAGAACATGCAGAGGACACTTTAATAATAGTGTTAGAATGGGCAACCCACGTCTAAGAGGCATCTGATCCAAAATGCCTTTGAAGGACAGCATCTCCTTGGATCTACTCTGGATAATATTAACAAGGATGCTTCCAGAGGCAAGAACACCAATATTGACCAGTGGAAGAGGCCTAATGAACAGACTGAAAAGTCTTCTCCTTTGGTTAAGTAATGTCTTTTTCATCTCGTCCTGCATTATCTAATTCGAAACCCTCCAAGCTTGACTCCCAGTCTACCCACAAGGCTTGGTGCTCAAAGTGCTCCAAATCTGCAGACAATTCTTCCTCATTATTAAGGTGTGCCTCGTCTTACAAAAGTAAGAGGGGACACTTGTTAACTCTTATGGACGCTTGGCCTGCATGCATCCAAGATGGCTTGGTGTGGGAGCTGGTTTCCAAAGTACATAGTTTCACACTGTGACCCTCCTCTGTTTCTTACCACCAATCTTCCTTTATCACCACACAGACTAGCAAATCTCCCTTGAGTCCTCTCTGTTTTTTTGGACCAAGGTTTCATTGACCCAGTTCCTGTGGCAGAACATTTTCAAAGGTTTTACTCCAACTTGTTCACAGTCTCCAAACTGAAAGAGGCATCTGCCCTATTTGGATGTAAATGCACTGAATGTCATCAATCGAGCTCAGACTTTCTGCATGGAATTCACCGGGTCTGTCATCCCCTCCCTTCACCAGGGAGACCCTCTAGTTTCTTTGAACATGTAGGATGCAAGTGTACATCTTTCCAGCACATCAGCAATTTTTACATAGTGCCCCTTCACTACTGGTTGGAGCTCTGACTTTTGGTCTATCATCTCCACCTTCGTGTTGGTGCCAGTGCTAGCCCTGCCGTGCTCTTATGGAGTCCCCATTGTGGGATACTTGACCTCCTGTTAAAGGAACAGTCAATACAGGCTCTGTCGGACAACTTGGCTTTGACTGTTCAGTCAGTACAGAGGTGTAGATGGATTCTCTCTGCACTTCAGAATCCATTTGAACACACATACTTTCACCCACAAAATGGAAATCCTTGAAGTCATCACCTCTGAAAGGTAAGTGTCTGAACTAGTGGCCTTAGGCCTGCTATACACTATACAATTTGATTGTACAATCTTTTTACAAACTCTTTTAGATTTACCAAAAATTGAATATGAGGACTCAACTCTACAGTCGGTTTAATTTGTATTATCTCAAGTTGGCCCTTGTACTACCTAGTTGATAGTAGCTTTAAAGAAGATTAAGGTAGTTTCTCACTTTTACCTTGATCAGCACATCGTTCTTCCTTCCCTCTGTCCAGCTCAAGTTTACCAGAAGGAAAATTCCCTTCATTATCTGGATATGATTTGGGCTGTGTATTAGTAATTTATGACACTGCCTGATTTTTTTCAAGACCAGCCAAAATTGCAGATAGTTGGCATTTTTTGTATACAAGTACTTATCTTACTGAAGGGGATAAACTGGGGTGTTATACACCTATCAGTGGTGACTGCTAACATGCTTTTAGCAAGCTTCAGAACCACTTTAAATTTGTTAAATGCCTGTGAAAGCCCACTAGCTTTGTGAAAGCTTGCTGTACATGCTTATCTTATATAAGCTGAAGTCTGTGTGTACAAGGCCTAAGTGTGAACCGTAGCAGTTCAGGCATGTCATTAATGCCAGTTGCTTAATTCCTCTGCGTGTTGATGGGCGTGATGGATCAGTGATATCTACTGAACATCTGCACTAATATATGCTGACAGACTATAAATTGATTTAATGATCTGTGAAAGTAAATTGTTCATGCTGTTAGAAGAGAAACTTTTTCACTTGTGTTTATTTGTAGCGCTATATACTATATTTTTTTAAAATTTATTTGTAGCGCTATATACTATAATTTTTTTTTTGCAATTGTAAATAAAATTATTTGTTTTAGGAGAAACATAAAATGTGCAGGGATTTTTCACACAAGAATTGGCTGGTGTTCTTTAAAGAAAATGGGTAAGTACGTTAGAAAACTGCAAAATATATGTGTGATTTTGTGAGTGTATGTGTGTGTGTATGTATATATGTGTGTATATATGTGTGTATATATATATATATATATACACACAAGTGTCTTACAGGGTTGTAATCTGTTGTTTTACAGCAATTCTCTCATTGTTCTCGATGTTCTGGAGGGGACTGCCCACTCAATCGCCTTACCCATCAATCTTACGTCTGTTTTCCTAGTGGCAGAAGACAGGTGGCTCTTGATTGAGAGTAAATCTAACAAGTAAGTCAATTATCTTTGTTGCTGGTGTACAGTATGTAAACATTGCTTCTGCACAGAAATCATAAAAGATCATGGTGTTTGTGATTAATGTGAAAGTCTGCACATTAAAGATTACTTAAAGTGGAGGTCCACCCTGAAAAAAAAAATTGCACAAAAAAATACCTAAAAAAAATGGAGGAAAAAAAATTTTTTTTTACTTACGTGAAATGGCTGTTACATAGTACATAGTTACATAGTAAGGTTGAATAAAGACACCAGTCCATCGAGTTCAACCTGAACGAGTGTGGGTGCGTGTCTACAGTTATCCCTATTTTTTATTTAAGGTACCCATATAGCTCTGTCAATTTTTACGCAGCGCTCCACACATATATCGCACACTCACATTGGTCCCTACCCTCAAGGAGCCCTTAATCGAAGGTCCCTAACATTCATATACTAGGGCCAATTTTTGGAGAGAAGCCAATTAACCTACCAGCATGTCTTTGGAGGGTGGGAGGAAACCGGAGTACCTGGAGGAAACCCACGCAGGCACAGGGAGAGCATGCAAACTCCAGGCAGGTAGTGTCGTGGTTGGGATTTGAACCAGCGACCCTTCTTACTGCTAAGCGTGAGTGCTACTCACTACACCACTGTGCTGCCCATATGCTGCCCCTAGCTGTTGCTAGGCAGTCTTCCTAATCTGCCTCTGCCTACACCGCAGTGATCTTCAGTCTTCTGCTCCCCGTGTTGTCTTCTGGGGAATGGGGCGCGGTGTGTTATGGGAACTGTGTGTGTCCCACAACACATCGCGTCCCATTCACAAAGTGCCGCGCCGCTCGCGCATGCGCAGTAGGAAACTGGCAGTGAAGCCGCAAGGCTCCACTGCCTGTTTCCCTTACTTAGGATGGCGGTGCCGGGAGCCGAGGGGCGGGTCGGCCTCGGGCGGCCGACATCACGGGCACCCAGGACAGGTAAGTCTACTTATTTAAAGTCAGCAGCTACAGTGTTTGTAGCTGCTGACTTAAAAAAAAAATTTAGCTGGCCGGAATCCCGCTTTAAGGATCATCTAAAACCATAAGTCTACAAGTTTTGTTTTATACTTGTAGCACTTTGATTTTCAGGAGTTTAGTACATAACAAGGTTTTGAAAACAGATGTATGGTATGTAAACATAGTTACATAGTTGTTAAGGTTGAAAAAAGGCACCAGTCCATCCAGTGGTGTGTGTGGGTGTATGTGTTTATGTCAATAGTACATTGTATATCCCTGTATGTTGTGATTGTTAAGGTGCACATCTAATGGATTTTTTAAACTATCAACACTCCCTGCTGATACCACTGCTTGTGGAAGAGAATTCCACATCCTTACCACTCTGACATAGAATAACATTCTTAATTATCTGTTGGAAATAATCGTAAATTGCAACACCTTTCCAGAATATATGCTCCTTTCTAGAAATGACAAATAGTTTTTGAGCTAAAGATGTGTAGTGTCCATGTATAAAGTGTGTTTTTTTTCTTGGTTTAGGAAAAGTCATAAAAGGCTTAAAGGGAAGATATAATGTTTTTGGTCAGTTTTGATTTATTTGAAGGTTTGCAAGTTTATAAACAGACATTTATTTAAGTTTTAATTAATTTGATGTTTTCATCCCTGTTAAACAAATATATAGTTACATAGTTACATACAGTAGGTGACCGCGATATTGTGTCAATCTCGCCCCAGCATGCGCAGGGACTCTGGGGTCACGCACCCTTATGACGCCAGAGTCTCTGCGCAGGCTGGGACTGTGACGTCACAAGGGGGCGGGGTCACCGCTTATATAAATGGCTACGCAGCTCGCACACAGCATTCCAGCAGGAGTCAACATCGGAAGAAGAGAAGAGGGGACAAGACAGCGCAGAAGACCGGGCCCCTGCTAGCAAAAGAGCTGGAAGAAGATAGCGGAGGGGCCCGGGAGAAGAGGCGAACACCGGGAGAAGAAGCCAAACACCGGGAGAAGAGGCCGGAGAGAGCAGAGAAGTCGGAAGAAGACCCCGAAGTCGGAAGAAGACCCCCCGGAGCTGCCTAATAAATTACTTTTAAAACCTGTGTAGTGTGTTTTTTTTATTGACACTTTTTTCCCCAGGTGAATGGGTAGGGATACCATGTACCCCATACTCATTCACATAGGGTGGGGGGGCCGGGATCTGGGGGCCCCCCTTATTAAAGGGGGCTCCCGATAAGCCCCTCGCCCGCAGACCCCGACAACCAACGGCCAGGGTTGTCGGGAAGAGGCCCTTGTCCTCATCAACATGGGGACAAGGTGCTTTGAGGTGGGGGGCCCGCAGGGCGCCCCCCTCCCCCAAAGTACCCACCCCCCCATGTTGAGAGCATGCAGGCTGGTACAGTTCAGGAGGGGGGGGGGGGCGCTCGCTCGTCCCTCACCCCGTTTCCTGACCGGCCCGGCTGCGTGCTCGGATAAGGGTCTGATATGGATTTGGCGGGGACCCCCATGCCGATTTTTCGGAGTAGGGGGTTCTCCTTACAATCTACACCAGACCTAAGGGCCTGGTATGCCCCTGAGGGGGAACCCACGCCGTTTTTTTATTTAAAGTTTGGCGCATCGTTCCCCCTCATGATTCATACCAGACACCTGTCAGCACTGCCTGTCGCTCATCGCGAAAGGAAAAAAAAGTTTTGCTTTCCCGATCAGCGAGCCAGCGCGACATGCACAGTACCCTGTCGCCGAGAACCAGCGCGATGGGATCGCGCTGGAAACACAATCTCACGGTCAGGTACTGTAATAGGTGAAGTTGAAAAAAGACACAAGTCCAACCTATGTGTGTGATTTTATGTCCGTATTACATTGTATATCCCTGTATCTTGTGGTCGTTCAGGTGCTTATCTAGTAGTTTTTTGAAATTATCGATGCTCCCTGCTGAAATCACTGCCTGTGGAAGGGAATTCCACACCCTTACCGCTCTTACAGTAAAAAAACCCTGTACGCAGTCTAAGGTTAAACCGATTTTCTTCTACTTTTAGTGAATGGCCGCATGTCTTATCCAGAGAAAACAAGTTCAGTGCTCGTAACCTTTCCTCATAACTAATGTCCTTCAGACCCTTTATTAGTTTTGTTGCCCTTCTCTGTACTCTCTCTAGTTCCAGCACATCCTTCCTGAGGACTGGTGCCCAGAACTGGACAGCATACTCCAGGTGCAGCCTGACCGGAGTCTTGTAGAGTAGGAGAATTATTGTTTTATCTCTGGAGTTAATCCCCTTTTAATGCATGCCAATATTCTCTATGCTTTGCTTGCAGCAACTTGGCATTGCATGCCATTGCTGAGCCTATCATCTACTAGGACTAGGTTTCCATCTTATGCCCCGTACACACGGTCGGACTTTGTTCGGACATTCCGACAACAAAATCCTAGGATTTTTTCCGATGGATGTTGGCTCAAACTTGTCTTGCATACACACGGTCACACAAAGTTGTCGGAAAATCCGATCGTTGTAAACGCGGTGACGTAAAACACGTACATCGGGATTATAAACGGGGCAGTGGCCAATAGCTTTCATCTCTTTATTTATTCTGAGCATGCGTGGCACTTTGTTAGTCGGATTTGTGTACACACGATCGGAATTTCCGACAACGGATTTTGTTGTCGGAAAATTTTATATCCTGCTCTCAAACTTTGAGTGTCGGAAAATCCGATGGAAAATGTGTGATGGAGCCTACACACGGTCAGAATTTCCGACAACAAGGTCCTATCACACATTTACCATCGGAAAATCCGACCGTGTGTACGGGGCATTTGATTCCCTGAGTGGTTCTCCCCCCAGTGAGTAAATTGCATTCATATTTTTGCCACCCAAATGCATTATTTTACATTTTTCCACATTAAAAACCTCATTTGCCATGTAGTTGCCCACCCTATTAATTTGTTCAGATCTTCTTGCAAGGTTTCCACATCCTACGGAGAAGTTATTGCCCTGCTTAGCTTAGCATCATCCGCAAATACAAAGATTGAACTGTTTATCCCATCCTCCAGGTCGTTTATGAATAAACATTAAACAACTGTTTTCTTTGTGCCCTTTTAGGCTGTGTTGTGGTGGATTGTGTAAAATTGCTAAATTTTTCAAAAGCAAAAAAAAATATATAATAATAACGAACACATGTGCCAAATTCAAGTAGTTCTAACTAATGCTACTTTAAGAACCTGTTGCTATGGCAGAGACAGGCTCCTATAGAATAACCACCAGTGCGCAGATTAGGAAACTGGCAGTAACAAAGATCTCTGAGCTGGCATACAGAGGGTTAATCAGTGCTCAGAGAGGGGCATGTCTGTAATGAGAAGCTGTCATAAATGTGACAGCTTCCTGCACAGGACTCTATCCCTGGCTCCATTCAGCTGTCAGCTGGGTGATTCCCTGACTCAAGACTAGTTCAATTGACAACAGATAGCAGTGGGTGGCAAGACATGTGCACTGTGTTACGCTGTAGTGTGGGTGCATTGCCTGCTATTATAATTTTGCATTTGGGTGCTTTACCACTGTTCATGCTTTAAAATGTTGTGATAATATGCAATAAACTGCATGTTATAGTAATGCAGTACTAGTAATGTAATATAGTATAGTAATGGCCCTGAATGTTTTTCAGTCTGACGTAGAAAGCCAAAGACCACTAGTGCAGAACAAGGATCTATAAAGTATTGGTATGCTACATTTTATGATGCTTAATAATATTTTCCCTGCAGGAAGTTTCTTCTTACCACACCTGTACACGTAGAAGCTGAGAACAATGGAGTTTGTCAACTGCATGCTCTAGAAGAGGAACCAGTGAGCACAGGTTTTGGAGTTACAGCAGGTACTGAAAAATAATGTTTTGTGTATGCAGGTAGGGAAATGGAATATGCATTACAATCAGGCACTAGTCTTATTTTCCTATTAATACATTTAACTAACATATTGCTTTTTAAAAAGCAAAGTGTATAGGCTAAAATTGTCTTTTCAATGAGTTCCTGTATTTCACTTAGTTGTACCACTCAAAAATGATCTATGTATGGACTGCGTTGATATACCTGACATGTATAACGTTGGAGGATCTCCAGTTCTTTATTGTATATCACAGGACACAATAGAGTTATTTCTTAGACCACGAGGTGATTAGCAAATAGCAAAACTTGATTAAGCCCTGCATAACCCCTTCTACTCCCAGCATTGCCTTAATTTTGTTGCTAGTCTCCATAGGTGCTGAACATGTCTGCCTGAAAGAGGTTTCTGCTGAGATGCAGAAAATCTTTTTCAACTGCATTTAGCTACTGATTCTCAGTGCACCTTAGCAGTTATTAGACTAGTCCATATGCTAATTCCTAGAGTGGGTGTTCTCAAGCACCAATGAAAATGGGGTAGGGCTGTAAGCTGTGACTTGTCTGGATCCTGCGTTGAGCATTCACCTTGGCAGGCAGCTGCACCATGTGAGTTAGCCATTGAGGTGATATATAGTTCCATGGTCTGCTTTGACAGAGCCCAGTACCTGAAAACACTGACTGGGATGAAGTGAAGACTGGGCCTTTTGGCCCTGCTGCATATTACATAAGTTTCCCCAATCATAGTGGGTCCCCAAAGGCTTTTAACCCCACTTCTATGTTGTGGGAGGAGCTTTAAGCATAGTTGGCAGTTTTTCTCAAACAGGCCTAGAAACTGCATGCCCAGACCAACTGGTGCTGCCAGAGGATGCTCTTGTGCTCTACTGCTCTATTGTTGTATGGGGCTACATACAAGTGTGGTGCCAAGCCTAGGATGCGAGGGGGGCACAAGTGTAGTTCCCATGTGCTGCTTGGCCATGGCACTGCACAGGTGTGGCCCACTGACCTGTGGTACTGCGTCTGATCACCAGCTGATATACATACTCCAATATATAGGTATAGGTCAGGCTTTGCTATTTGCCAGTTTCTAATCAACTGGAAGTGGAGCACAACCCAGTGGTCTAAGAATTACATCTGCTGCATTCTGTAATGTACTTCAAGGGATGGTTGTAGCAAACATTTGGTTTATTTAAAGGAGTATGTCACAAAGGAAAGGGCGATTGAACATACAGTAGTTCACTGAAAACTGTAACATCTGTGTCTGGATTAAAGTAAAACTTTAAGCTACCATTGCAGACTTTCAATTCTGCCAATGTTGATTGCCTGGCTGTCATGATGAGCCTGTTGTTTTAATACATTGAGTTACTAACCCACATGTGGCAATAAGGACTTCTTTCTTGATATTCATCTTTGTTCCGGGTCATTGGTTCAAAAAATATTGAAGATTTCAGCATAACAGCCAGGCAATTAGTATTTTCAGAAAGAAGTCAGGAAGTTATGTTTTCAATTTACAGGTGATTTCCTCAAACACCCATAAATTGCTACATAACTCTGAGCTTGCTTTATACTGAAGGATTCACTTTAATAAAATGGAATTGAGCATTTTCCTTTGTTCCTTTCTTCAGGCTTTGATCTCTCCAACCCCCATGTGATATCCAGTGATCAGCTGCCACCTGAGAACTTGAGTGCAGCCATCGGGCAGAAGATCAATTCTCCTAATAGGATTCTTTCTGATGCGAATAGTTATGCCTCCATCATTGTGGGCTTCCCAGATCTACTGGTAACACATTAAAAACAATTAAGTATTAAGAAAATATTTTAAAAAACTTATAGGAAAACACTTCAGAAACTAGCACATTTAATTGTAATGCAAACTTCTACATATAACCTATTGACATATTCATCCCTTTTCTTTACGATGGGAGAGTAGCTAATATTTAATTCAGTATCTGATATTCTGAAAGAGTTTGTGTCTGTGCCTACTCCCTCCGTCACACCATACTGACTGATAGCTTATCTGAAATTAGACCAAATAATGGAAGCAACTGCTGCATCATGAGCAGAATTGTTTTATTTGGTTTATACATAGCAGGTAAGGAGGCCCATAAACAGTAGCATTCTCATTTAATGAAGAGTGCTTGTTTTTAAGTTCTAGAACCCACAGCAGTTGTTTAGAATTACATTTATTCTAGGCTGAAATCAGCAGAGCAAATTTTGATTGGATAATTACATTATTTATTCAGTAAGGAACTAAGGCTCGATTCACACCTATGCATGTTGCTTTTGAGCGTTTTTGGAGGTTTTTTTTTCATGCTTGCCACGTTTTTGAGCAGCGTTTTTGCCGCGTTTTTGCTGCATTTTTGCCGCGATTTGCGTTTTGCGTTTTTTTTGGTTTTTTTTTTTTTTTTTTTTTTTACAGTTTTTTTTTACAGTCTAAAAAAAAATAAAAAAAAAAAAAAAAAAACGGCAAAAACGCTGCAAAAACGCTGCAAAAACGCTGCAAAAACGGTGCACTTGCGTTTTTGATGCTTGTCCATTGAAATCCATTACATGCAAAACGCTGCTTTTTGCATGAAAAAAAGTCCCCGACCCTTTCCAAAAATGCAGAGAAACAAAAAGGCATTGATGTGAACATGTTCCATAGGAACCCATGTTAAAAAATTCCCGTGCATTTCTGCAAAATGCATCAAAAAACGCGCTAGTGTGAATGGAGCCTAAGGGGTTGATTTACTAAAGGTAAATAGACTATGTACTTTGCAAGGGCATTTACTCCAGAGCTTAGTAAAATGAGGTGAAGCTTTGCTTTGTAAAGGATACATAATTTATTTATTTATTTTATTTATTTCGGGTACTTATATAGCGCCGTCAATTTACGCAGCGCTTTACATATACATTGTACATTCACATCAGTCCCTACCCTCAAGGAGCTTACAATCTAAGGTCCCTAACTCACATTCATACATACTAGGGACAATTTAGACAGGATCCAATTAACCTACCAGCATGTCTTTGGAGTGTGGGAGGAAACCGGAGTGCCCGGAGGAAACCCACGCAGGCACAGGGAGAACATGCAAACTCCAGGCAGGTAGTGTCGTGGTTGGGATTCGAACCAGCGACCCTTCTTACTGCTAGGCGAGAGTGCTACCACTACACCACTGTGCCGCCCACATAATCACATGCAAGGAAAAAAACAGCCTTTATGGTTGCACAATTAGATGATGCATGTCAGCAGCACTTCCCCTCATTTACTAAGCTGTGGAAGAAATGTCTTTGTGGAGCACAACTGCATTTGTAAAGTGTGCAGTCTATTTGCTTTTAGTAAATCAACCCCTAAGGGATTTATTTCCACAGACAATGCTGCATGTTTTCTAAAAGTGAACGGAAGATATCTTATGTTGCTGATCCAGAATCAAATAGCATCTATTAACATACTATGGTTGCTAAACATATGTGTCTGTTGGTTTGTCAATGCAGTCACCTAGTGAAGTGTACAGCTGGAAGAGGAGGTCGTCTTTGGGAAGTCATGGAACTTTATCTGGTGATCAGTTTTTACAGTCAGGACGCAGTCAGTTTGGAAGTATGAGAAAAGGTGGTTGTGCGAGTTTATTAGCTGCTAACCAGATGGTGAGATGTGTGCCAGCTGTAGATGTCCCCTTTAAAGATATTTACCCTAAAGGTAAGCTTCGCAAAGTTACTGGGTTTAGTTTTAAGAACAGGTTTATAAAATTAAACCTGGTAATGCTTGTTTATTTGCAAATATACATTTAATAAAGGATTTATCCATGACCCAGGATTCTCAGACCATTATGGGTTTTCCAAAAAAAAGAGCACAGCAGCAGCTTTTTACTTTCAGAATGTCTCTCCCTAATTGAAACTCTGTTCATTACTGCAGAGAAGGAAGGGATGGAGTATTTCCTCTGACTGTTTTTGTTTTGTGTGTATTCTGAATAGCTCAACTCCAAAACTGTTTTTTTGGATAGAATGGGGAAGAGTTCCTATGTCTAAATTTCAGTAATGTTCGGGCTGCTATTTCAGAGATTTCTCCTTACGGTCTGTCAGGACAGGAAGAGATGGGAAATCTACCCACAAAGGTCACAAGCAAAACACATTGTTAAAGTAAAAAAAGCAGTGCAGCTCTTGCCCTCTGTCCAGACTTGCTGTGCCTCTGCCCTGTTTATCTGTGTAAGGGAAGACAGGGAAGGGGGGGCTAGGACATTGCTGTAAAGAGGAAGAGGAAGGGGTGGATGTGAAGGGGTACTGAGGACACTACTGTGAAGTATAGGGGAGGAGGGGTTGATGAGAAGGTGGGCTGTGGACACTGGTGTGAAGGGGAGCTGTGAACACTACTGTGAAAGAGAGGAGTGATGTGATGGGGGGGGCTTAGAACACTACTGTGAAGGATGGGGGGGGGCTGATGTGAAGAGGGGCTGAGGACAGTAATGTAAATGGGACTGTGTGATGTTAGTGGGGGCAGGGGACACTGCAGTAAAGGGGTTGTGAAGTGAAGGGGGCTGAGGACACCACCCTTGGGGAGGGGGTTAATGTCAAGGGGGTTAAGGACACTGCTGAGAAGGAAGGAGTGGCGTGATGTGATGTGAAAGGGGGGTGGTAACACTACTATGCAAGGAGTGGAGGGTGCGTGATATGAAGGGGAGCTGAGGACATCATAGGTTAGGGGGTGTGTAATTTGAGGGGGACTGAGGACACTTCTGTGAAGAGGGGGACTGTGATGTAGAGGGGGATCTTGATATGAAGGTGGGATTGTAATTTCATGTGCATGGTGGACTGAGGGCACTTATATTAAAAAAAAAAAAAAAAAAAAAAGGATTGTGATATTGGGTTTGGGGAGGAGGGGACTGTTATGTGAATGATCTGAGTCATCACAAAACATGCAATTTGGACCTCTGCTGGTAGAAAATTTTGCTAACTGGACCTCTGTGAATGTTAATTCAGTACCACTGTTGTAGAGTGAAGAAGGGTTACAATATCTACGAATGTTTGCATTGCTGTCTATGACTTTCTGTCTCAGTGATGCCCACACCCCCTTCCTTTTCTTGTATATGCGTCACAGAGACAAGATGTGTGAAAATCTCCCCCAGTGGAATCAAAGAGGTAAATAAAAATCTGCATCTTTGATGCCAGAATTTTAAGGTTCTCAAGTGCAAATTTATCATACATGTCTTCAAAGGGAACCTTGCAGTCTTTAAATAAAATAAAATAAAAAAATAAAAAAGAATAACAAATGGAAAAAAAAAAGTTTTTGCATATACCATATACTTACTTTAACCCCGGTGCTGTACTGCAGGGGGCAACATTACCATCCTTGGAGATATAATTTGAAGGAGTGCCTTAATCTGAATAATTTAGCGATAGGGTCGGGTACCATCGTCCACAATGGTTTAGTATTAAAGAGAGATACCTGGGGCTGCCCAAAACATGCCCCTGGCAAAAATGGAGAGCATTTGACTATCTTGGTACCCAAGGATTAGGTAAGAGGTATGATTAAAATATAATAATTTATTAATAGAAAAACATGATTAAGATAAGAAATGTAGATCTTGACACAGTCCTCTACATGTTTCATGGCATAGGCCTCTTCCTCAGGAGGAGTCCATCATTGTCATCTACAAAATAGGCATAATCTCATAATCAAACAGCCATAACAAGTAGTCTATAGTGCAACAACAGAGGGTGAAGAATAAATAAAAAACAATTGTACTTGATAAATAATAGAGTGTTCGCATATAGTTTGGGGGTCCATACATTCATTTATTGCTTACCCGAAGAAACCAATGGAACATAAGGCAGCAGGATAGAGGTACCCAAAGGTAGCCTCCCAAAGTCCCCCCAAGGCGGACACTGGACACACTGGGGAGTGCTGAATTATACGATTTCAAAATGCATGTATAATAATGAGATCGGTAATCTGTTATCAGAGGGAAAGAATTGGTTGAAAGAAAAGGGAAAAAATGGGGGGGAGGGGGAGGAAAGGGATAAGGGGGGGAGAAGAAAGGGGAAAAGGTTGGGATGGGGAGGAGGGGGAGGAAAAGAAATGAACGATAGGTGTGAGAGGGGGAGGAAAAGGAAGGGGGAGGGAGAGGGAAAGAGGAGGGGAAAGAAAGGGGAGGAAGGAAGATAAGGGAAAAGAACCAATGGAGATTAGGAAAGAAAAATAGAGTACAGTGGTTATCCAAAAAATATCAAAGGTATCAAAAACCAACCTAATATATCTGGATGTTCAGTGTAGCAACCTGGGGGTCAGGGGCACAAGGCTGGAGGAAATGTCATTTCGTGGATATGGAAGTTTATTTAAAGAAAATTTTCAAGTTGTTGCTTGCAGATAGGGACCAGGGGCGGACTGACCATTGAGCCACTCGGGCACTGCCCGAGGGCCCTGGGCCACTAGGGGGCCCCATCAGGGTTGCCAGCCTCAGTAAAACCAGGGACAGTATGTATAAATCTGTGTTTTTTTTACATCTGTCTGTGTATACTGTGTGTACATGTATGTGTATACTGTGTATGTGTATACTGTGTGGCCCCATAATCTCTGATTGCCTGGGGGCCCCATAATCTCCTATTGCCCGGGGGCCCCATGAGTTATCAGTCCGCCCCTGATAGGGACTATGTTGGAAGATTCCCAAAGGAATCAATCACAACAGAATCACAGTCCCTGAGATAGATATATATGTGTGTGTGTGTGTGTGTGCGCGTGTGTAAGGAAAGAGAAGGACTATACACCAGCATAGGTAGATACACATGAAGGACCATACACCAAAGATACACATGTATTTGTAGCAACAGTGCTACAGGTTAGAACACTATATCCAGTGCACTTCAAGACGGGTATTGAAATTTCCACGATTAGTATAAGGTATGGTATATGTTACAAAGGAGATGACTTACCGTATATTGCCTTAAGCGCCGTTTACCCCCGGGGAGCAGCCATCTAACTAGAGGCCGCACTATGCGCCTTTTTATGTCTCCAACCAGGTCCACACCTTCCGGTCGGCTGACCCCGGCATCTGACATCACCGGGTCTGTCTCTCCACACTGCACATTGCTTTCGCAATGTACGCGCACGCGTGTGACCAAAAAGGGGAGGCGGCCTGGATATTGGCCGTCACCCAGGTAGGAGTGGAAAGGGCTCTCCGACTGAACGGAGAACCTTCCCACCCTGGAGAGACGCATGCCCGCCACTGGGGAAAACTTACACCTCAAGCTGATCATACTTTCATATAGTTCCACGGAACAATACAGAATAGGAAAAATAAACAATATTAAAAGAGTTAACTGTGCAGTGGATGGAGAGATCATTGGAGAGATCTCTGGGATATCTCAGATCTTACGAGCAAACGCTCTAGCACAGGTTGAGGTGTGTTCTTGTGAGATTTGAATACTCAACATTCCTTTGTATCTCGCTGGAAGAATGATGATGATGTCACTCTCACCACAGTCAGGAGTAGGGATGAGCCGAACTCCCCCCTGTTCGGTTCGCACCAGAACATGCGAACAGGCAAAAAATTTCTTCGAACACAAGAACACCGTCAAAGTCTATGGGACTCGAACATGAATAATCAAAAGTGCTAATTTTAAAGGCTTATATGCAAGTTATTGTCATAAAAAGTGTTTGGGGACCTGGTTCCTGCCCCAGGGGACATGTATCAATGCAAAAAAAAGTTTTAAAAACAGCCGTTTTTTCGGGAGCAGTGATTTTAATAATGCTTAAAGTGAAACAATAAAAGTGTAATGTTCCTTTAAATTTCGTACCTGGGGGGTGTCTATAGTATGCCTGTAAAGGGGCGCATGTTTCCCGTGTTTAGAACAGTCTGACAGCAAAATGACATTTCAAAGGAAAAAAAGTCATTTAAAACTACTCTCGGCTATTAATGAATTGTCGGTCTGGCAATACACATAAAAGTTCATTGATAAAAACGGCATGGGATTGAATTGTCGGTCCGGCAATACACATAAAAGTTCATTGATAAAAACGGCATGGGATTTCCCCACAGGGGAACCCTGAACCAAAATTTTTTTAAAAATGGCATTGGGGTCCCCCTAAATTCCATACCAGGCCCTTTAGGTCTGGTATGGATATTAAGGGGAACTCCGCGCCAAATTTTTTTTTTAAATGGCGTGGGGGTCCCCCTCAAAATCCATACCAGACCCTTCAGGTCTGGTATGGATTTTAAGGGGAACCCCGTGCCAAAATTTTTTAAAAAATGGCGTGGGGTCCCCCCAAAAATCCATACCAGACCCTTATCCGAGCATGCAACCTGGCAGCCCGCCGAAAAAGAGGGGGGACGAAAGAGCGCCCCCCCTCCTAAACCTTACCAGGCCACATGCCCTCAACATTGGGAGGGTGCTTTGGGGTAGCGGCCCCCCAAAGCACCTTATCCATATGTTGATGAGGACAAGGGCCTCATCCCCACAATCCTTGGCCGGTGGTTGTGGGGGTCTGCGGGTGGGGGCTTATCGGAATCTGGAAGCCCCCTTTAACAAGGGGACCCCCAGATCCTGCCCCCCGTGTGAAATGGTAATGGTACCATTTCACAAAAAAAGTGTCAAAAATGTTAAAAATGACAAGAGACACTTTTTGGCAATTCCTTTATTTAAAGTCTCCTTCTTTCCATCTTCTTCGGGTCTTCTTTCTTCTATCGTCCTTCGGTTTATTCCTCTATCTTCTTCTTCCTCTGGTTCTTCCTCCGATACTCTGCTTCTTGCTCTGGTGTTCTCGTCCGGCATCTTCCTCCGCGGCGTCTTCTTCCCTGCTTTGTTCTCAGGCCGCTCCGCATCCATGGGAGGCTCCCGCTGTATGACGCTTCTCGTCTTCTGACACTTCTTAAATAACGGAGGGCGGGGCCACCCGGTGACCCCGCCCCCCCTCTGATGCATGGGGACTTGACAGGGACTTCCCTATGGGTTTCCCCGTGACGTCAGAGGGGGCGGGGTCACCCAGTTACGTAACGGGGGGCCCCGCCCCCCTTAATAATAATAATATGCATTATTAAAATCACTGCTCCCGAAAAAACGGCCGTTTTTAAAACTTTTTTTTTTTCATTGATCCATGTCCCCTGGGGCAGGACCCAAGTTTCCAAACACTTTTTATGACAATACCATGCATATAAGCCTTTAAAATTAGCACTTTTAATTTCTCCTATAGACTTTTAAAGGGTGTTCCACGGCTTTCGAATTTGCCACGAATACCCCAAATTGTTCGCTGTTCGGCGAACTGGCGAACAGCCGATGTTCGAGTCGAACACGAGTTAGACTTGAACTCGAAGCTCATCC
Organism: Aquarana catesbeiana; assembly: GCF_042186555.1. Classification (NCBI taxonomy): domain Eukaryota; kingdom Metazoa; phylum Chordata; class Amphibia; order Anura; family Ranidae; genus Aquarana; species Aquarana catesbeiana. The sequence goes on from NC_133325.1 coordinate 203,288,654, forward strand.
CTAGTCAGGAGCCGGGTTGAGGTAAGTATATTTTTTGACTTTTTGCCCTATAGTTTTTTATTCTTCTTGCTTTAAATCTGCTAATAATTAAGGGGAAGGGCGCTTTTTTTTTTTTATTTCCACTGCAAGGTCCACTTTAATATCTGAGGACCTTTTGCTGAGTTAACCGCCATACTCATCATGAGTGTAGTGCAAATGCTGTATGTATTGTAAATGTGTGGTATGACTGGTGTCCCAGCAGAGAAGATGGGAGTTCAGGTGAATACCACCGATGCAGGTATCCAAGATTATACCAGTGTCAATTTAGCCCTTCTTAATTTAGTACATTTATGAGCCGCATGAATTTAAGGTGACAAATTCATTTCACGTAGTATGTGTGAAGAATATGTGAAGGAGCTGGTGTATTTTTGGGTAATATGACTCATTTATTAACTGTGAAGCAGCTCGTGCTTTTGCCACATAATTCATTATAACACATATGCAACCACTTTATTTTTAGTAAGATGTTAAATACAGGAGCCAAAATTCATGGTATTGTTTACTGAAGAGCTTTCCTAAATAACAAAATCACCTTAGTGCTACAAAACTCAGTGTACTACTTGGGTTCTAAATGCCACTTTTTGCAAGCAGCCTGTCGAGAAATTACATTAAAATGACATGTAAAGGTCACCTGCACCTTAGTTTGCAATTTTGATGTAACCTATGTTGTCTAACCAGACTCTTGAAGGGTATGCTTTAAAAACAGCACAGTTGTTACCCATCACCCAGTATACTTCTATTACAGTGGAATTGCAGCAATATGTTTTCATTTTTGTTTTGTTTTGAATAGTTAAGGAAAGGACTGGTGTCTCTGTCAGGTTGTTTTTTTGTGGGGTTTTTTGCTGTCTATTTATCTCTTGGGGAGATTCCCTCTTCCCTTTCTTACAACAGAATGTAACCTCTTTAACCTCCTCCCACCTGGCCACTGTACATAAATGGCCGGGTGGGCATTTCCTCTTTCTGAGTGGACACACAGGAACGCCCCTCAGAACAAGTGCCTGCAGCTCTGCCCTGTGATGGCTGTGATCACAGGACACAGCAAAGACAGGATCGGGATATGGGCGCTGTTATTGGCCCTCCTGATCACATGACGTCTGTGCCCAATCACAGCCTTCACAGCGTAAACAGGGACGTGTGTCTCTGTGACAGTTCTCCCCGCTGATTTCAGTGAGAGCTCAGTGTGTGGGAGGGGGGAATCTGTGACAGCTCTGTGTGTAGGGATGATTTTACACACAGAGCTGTCACAGATCCCCCCCACGAACAGTACACCAAGCACCACTGGCACCCCTGTACCCATGTACATCTGTCAGTGTCTCCATAAAACACCTGTACCAGTGTACAAAACATCTGTAATTCCCCCATCACAATTCGTCATGTTTACCATTATCATTGAAAGTAAAAGAAAATCCCAATTTCTTTATCGTACATTATGGGACACAGAGCAGCATGGTAATTACTATGTGGGTTATAGAACCACCTTCAGTTGATGGACACTGGCAAACCCTAAACAGGAAGTTGCCTCCCTATATAACCCCTCCCATACATGGAGCACCTCAGTTATTTCGCCATTGTCTAAGCTGTTGGTCACGAGTGAAGATGTGCTCAGAGGAGCTCCACTGGAGGGATCTTTGCTGGTTTTAAACAGCCTCCATAGACCAGATCCATCCAAAGTGCCGCTGAGGCCAAGGTGGATGGTACCCGGGCCTTGTATATGAAGCATAAGGTTTTGCCTGTAACGCCTCTCCTTGCAGGGCTGGACCCTGGGACCCAGAGCTTCTGGTCATGCTTACAATTACCTAAAGATTTTCCTGGCGGGGTGCTAATACAGCTCCAAGGGAGTCGAACCCTGATAAAAGGGACCCGGTCATTGAAGGTTTGCTAACACAGCCCACCGTGATGGGTGAAGTTTGAATCTGTCTGTCACAGCAGTATCCTGCGGCGAAGATAAGGGAAGGGAAGAAGCCTAGGAACTGTAAAAAGTCCACCTATGTTTTTTTTCTTCCATGAGTAAAATGTTGTCATGCCTTAAAGCATCAACTAGAGGGAGTAAATGCACATACCTTGATATGTTGCTTCTCAGTCAGCTCAGTGTCCAGCTAAAACAGCATGTGTTGGTCTCAGCAGCGAAGGGGTATTCCTAATCTTGAACTTTCAGCATGTTCTTCTCCCCCCTGGGGGAACTAAGGGGCTGGGAGGTAAAACAGCAGTTGTACCCCCGGGGGGTGCAGCGGCGGCAACGGCTTCCCTATCTATATATTCCCCACAGTAGCCATAAAGTGAAGCGCCTCCCCAGCCTCTCCTGGTCTTCCCCTCTTATGGGTCTGCACTGCCAGACCCGAATGCCATCCGCGCGCGGACTGCTGTTAATTTTAAACAAGGGGGGCTTAATGCACGAGGGGGCGTTGCTTAGGCGCTGGGGCGTGAGCAGAGCTTTGCAACTGAGACATTTAAAGCAAGACGTTTCTCAAGCAGGAGATCTCTACCTTGAATGCAACTGGAGAGATGGTGGTCTGACACACAGGACACAGTAGCGCTGGGGGCACATACGGAAAAGATGCATACAGGCATTTCCAGTACAGGAAAAAATACATTTTACTCAGCACCAAGCTGAACTTTATAGCGGCATTTGTATTGCTAGATTATTACTCAGCATATAGTGCATTTACTTAGTGCCTCTGCTTTTGTGCTTAGCACTATGGCTTCCAAAAAAGACACCACAAAGAAGGTACCAAAAATTCCACCCCTAGGCGCTGGGAACTCCAGTCGTGCCTCCACACTGTCATCCTCCCTTAAATACCAGATGGGGCAAGCCGGGTGAGTCATTGGAACCAATTGGTGGTGCAGCTGCTCACATCTCAGCCCCTGTATACGTGACTGAAGACGCATTTTCCTCCGCCCTGCTGGGCCTAGAAGGAAGATTAGTGGCTTTAATCGCATCCTCCATCCAAAAGGATACTAAGCGTGTTAGATCCCCCTCCCCCACCTTAGACCCTTCACCAAGGGGACAGTGGGTGGAGGATGAGGGATGAGGTGTTACCCTCAGGTGACCAGGAGGGAAGACAAACCGATTACTCCTCTGCAGAGGAAACAATGGTGGATGAACCCTTTTCAGCCTCGCAAGCTGAAAAATTGCTGGTGCAATACTTTACAGAGATGGTTTGTTCCACTTTCAAGCCACCCCTAACGGAGTCAGCTGAAAGTTCCGTTTCTTCTTTGAGTTCCTTAAAACCCTGACAGCCTTTGCATGCGTTTCCTGTCCATACATTATTGGAACAGCTTATTTTTGCTGAATGGGATCACCCGAATAAGCATTTTCTCCCTCAAGAGAGTCTCAGTTCTCTATCCCGTGAAGGAGAAATTCACCAAAAGATGGAATGTACCAGCAGTTGACGCTGCGATTTCTAGTGTGAATAAAAGTCTAACATGTCCAGTAGACAATGCACAAAATGCTTAAGGATCCAATAGATAAAAGGTTGGGATTCCTGTTAAAACCCTCTTTTTCTTTGGCAGGTGCGGTTACTCAGCCTGCAGTCGCTGCAATAGGCATCTGTCAATCCCTAAAGGACCAGTTTAGACAACCCTTAAAGAGGTTCCTGTACAACAAGCCCGGGATTTGGCCGAACTACCAAGTGCTTTATGTTTTGCCATAGACGCCATTAAAGAGTCTATTCACCAGGCGTCCTGCCTTGCGCTTGTGCTAGTACACATGCGTAGGATCCTGTGGTTAAAAAATTGGTCAGCCGAAGCACCATGCAAGAAGCTCCTGACTGGGTTTCCTTTTCATGGAGATCGGCTATTTGGGGATTATTTAGACAAATACATCCAAATGATTTCTAGTGGGAAAAGTACTCTTTTGCCAGTCAAAAGAAAGAATAAACGCCCTTCATTTAAGCGGACTCTTTCTCCTGTGCCAGGTACATCTGCCTCTAGGCAGTGGTGACGGCCTCTGCCTTCCGACTCTAGAGGAAAGCCTCAGGGTCAGGCCCAGGCACAAAAGAAGTCCTGGGGGTGGAAACCTGCAAAACAGAATTCTAAAGCCTCATTATGAAGGGGCGCCCCCCCCTCTCCAGAGTGGGGGAATAGACTTCTGCAATGCTCAGAAGTCTGGCAAGAGGAAATTCAGGACAGATGGGTCATCTCCACTGTGTCTCTAGGGTACAAACTAGAATTTTGGGAGTTTCCACTGTCTTGTTTTCTGAGGTCAAACGTTCCCAAAGATCCAGGGAAAAGGCAATCTCTGTTTCAGGCACTAGACAGATTACTGGCTTAGGGGGTGATCATACAAATCCCCACAGAAGAGCAAGGTTTGGGGTTTTATTCAAACCTCTTTACGGTACCAAAACCGAATGGAGATGTCAGACCCATTCTAGATCTACATAATCTAAATCAGTTTCTGAAGATCCGCTCTTTTCGCATGAAGTCAATCGGGTCAGTGGTTTCTATCCTACAAGAAGGAGAACTTCTGGCGTCTTTCGACATCAGGGATGCATATCTGCATGCCCCTATATTTCCGGCTCACCAAAGGTTTCTGAGGTTCGAGATAGAACAGCAGCATTTTCTGTTTGTAGCCTTGCCCTTCAGGCTAGCTACAGCACCCCGGGGGTTTACAAAAGTTCTGGCCCCACCTCTAGCCAGGTTAAGGGCACAGGACATAACAGTCTTGGCATACCTAGACGATCTATTGCTAATAGACCAGTTGTTTGGCTCGTTTGGAGCAGAGCGTGCGCATTGCAACCAGTTACCTGGAAAGTCTAGGTTGGATTCTCAACCTAGAGAAGTCTTCCTTAAAACTGCTAAAAAGGCTGGAGTACTTGGGTCTGATCATAGACACAGCTCAGAAAAAGGTGTTCTTGCCTCAGGCAATGATCAACTCCATAAGAGAGCTGGTGCAGATGGTCAGGTCAAAAAGGACATCGATCCATTCGCCTTTGCATGAGGTTGTTAGGAAAGATGGTGGCTTCATTCGAAGCGGTTCCCTATGCCCAGTTCCATTCGAGACTCTTGCAAAACAGTATCCTGTCTGCTTGGAACAAAATGATTCAAGCTTTAGACTTGCCAATGCGGCTGTCCCTAAAGGTGTCCCAAAGCCTCAGTTGGTGGTTGCTAACCCAGAATATGCTGAAAGGAAAATCCTTCAGACCAGTTATCTGGAAGTGGTAACGACAGATGCCAGCCTTTTCAGGCTGGGGAGCAGTGCTAGAAAAGACAACTGTCCAGGGACACAGTGGTCAAGGACAGAAAGGACCTTGCCCATCAACATCCTAGAGATCCGGGCAGTAGGTCTGGCTCTAAAGGCCTGAACATTCAGGTTAAGGGGTTGTCCTGTCAGGATCCAATCCGACAATGCCACAGCTGTGGCTTACATCAATCACCAAGGGGGCACCAGGAGTCTCGCAGCACAGAGGGAGGTGAACCATATCCTAACTTGGGCAGAAAGGAATGTTCCGTGCCTATCAGCAGTTTTCATTCCGGGAGTAGAGAATTGGCAGACGGACTTCTTGAGCCACCAGCAGTTGCTCCTAGGGGAATGGTCTGTTCAACCCGCCATTTTTCAGGCTGTTTGCCAGAAATGGGGGACTCCGGACGTAGATCTTCTGGCGTCCAGGTTTAACACGAAGTTGGTCAACTTTGTGTCCAGGATGAGGGATCCACTCACATGCGGAACATAAGCGTTGGTGACCCCGTGGGATCAGTTCTCACTGATTTATCCATTTCCCCCTATTCGGTTGCTGCCACGACTTCTTTGCAGGATCAAGCTGGAAAGAAACCCAGTAATTCTGGTGGCCCCAGCGTGGCCAAGAAGGTCCTGGTATGCAGAAATCGTAAAGATGGCGGTGGAAGATTCATGGTCCCTTTCACTACGGCCAGACCTACTCTCACAGGGGCCGATATTCCATCCTACCTTACAAACTCTAAATTTAAGGGCTTGGCTTTTGAAACCCACATTATAAAGAAGCGTGGGCTTTCCGGGTCAGTTATCTCTACCCTGATTAATGCAAGGAAGCCAGCTTCCAGAACTATATATTATAGAGTCTGGAGGGCTTATGTTTCCTGGTGTGAATCCAAGGGTTGGCACCCTCGGAGGTATATCATAGGCAGAATTCTTGCCTTTCTACAATTAGGGTTAGAGATGAAGTTGGCCTTGAGTACTATTAAAGCGGTTGTATACCCGCTGACATTTTTTTTTTTTTTTACCCCTGTAAGGCAAAAGGCATAATGAGCTAGTATGCACCGCATACTAGCTCATTATGAAATACCTTAGAACGAGCCGTCGGTATCTTACCTGGTCCACGCCGAGGGAGCTGTCATGTTGCCTCGGCGTGTCTTCCGGGTATCGCGGCTCCAGCGCTGTGAGTGGCTGAAACCGCGATATCGTCACTCCCGCGCTTGCACGCGGGAGATTTCTTCCCCGGCAAGGTCCGGCAGCTGCCGGGCCTTCAGCCGAGAATCCCCTGTGCGCATGCGCCGCTGCAGTCAGCGGCTCATAGCAAGGGGAATATCTCCTAAACCATACAGGTTTAGGAGATATTTTTTTTTACCTACAGGTAAGCCTTATTATAGGCTTACCTGTAGGTAAAAGTTAACAAATAGGCTATACAACCACTTTAAGGGCCAAGTCCCAGATTTATCATTCTTATTTCAAAGACCACTTGCTTCACATTCTTTAGTCCGTGGTTTTATGCAATCCGCCAGTTAGATCATCTTTGAACCCTTGGGACGTGAACTTAGTTTTGTCAGTGTTACAAAAACAGCCTTTTGAACCGATACAGCATATTCCCTTAGTCCTTCTGACAAGGAAGTTAGTGTTCTTGGTTGCTATATCCTCAGCAAGGAGGGTTTCGGAATTGGCTGCTCTTTCTTGTAAAGAGCCATACTTGATTATTCACGAGGACAGAGTGGGTTGCGCCCTCGTCCAGGTTTTCTTCAAAAGTGGTCTCAGGTTTCCACCTGAACCAAGATATTGTCCTGCCATCGTTTTTTCCAAAACCATGTTCCAGGGAAGAGAAGTCACTACATTGTCTTGATATGGTGAGAGCGGTCAAAGTCTATTGAAAGATGACTGCTCAGATCCGGAAGACTGATGTCTTATTTATACTGCCAAAAGGTCCTAAGAAAAGACAGGCAGCATCGAAATCCACTGTCGCTGAGTGGATTCGGCAAATTATAATTCAGACTTATGATTTAAGGGGCAAGATTCCACCTTTTCAAGTCAAAGCGCACTCTACCAGAGCAGTTAGTGCTTCTTGGGCAGTGCGTCACCTGGCCTCCATGGCTCAGATCTGTAAGGCCACAACTTGGTCTTCAGTACATACATTCACCAAGTTCTATCAGGTGGATGTATGAAGGCATTAGGATATCGCCTTTTGGCGCAGTGTGCTGCAGGCAACAGTATAGGTCCTCAAGTCTCTTGGCGCCCTACGGGTTGTGTCTCCCTCCCCTCAAATAGCATTGCTATGGGACATCCCACATAGTAATTACTATGCTGCTCTGTGTCCCATGATGTACTCCAAGAAAAGGATTTTACAGTTAAGCTGTTATAAAAATCCTATTTTTTGGGTTGTCCCAAGAAAAGTAATAGAGGGGAAATCTTCCATTGGGGACACTAGTTCTGGTAACATGGGGTCCCCACGGAATTCCCTTAATTTTCAGGGATTTCCTCTCACTTACTGTTTAGCAATGGGACAGGAAGTGAAGGACACAGATGGCGAAAAAAAAATCTGACAGGGGTAATAACTCTCCCTTGCTCTATCCAAAATGAAAAAAAAAAACAGTTTCCCTATAGTTCCATAGTCCAAAAATGGTGTGTAGCATTGGTCACGGAAATATTTTTACTCTCAATTAGCTGTTTGCAAATGGTACATGCAAAGTTATGACTTAGTTCACATGCAGACACTTGTTGGACCTCCCATTTCAAAACCATGGACATATGGATTTGCCTTTGCTATACAGTGCCTTGAAAAAGTATTCATACCCCTTGAAATTTTCCACATTTTGTCATGTTACAACCAAAAACATAAATGGCATATAATTGTGAAGTGGAAGGAAAATGATAAATGGTTTTCAACATTCTTTACAAATATCTGAAAAGAGTGGCATGCATTTGTATTCAGCTGTCTTTACTCTGATACCCCTAACTAAAATCTAGTGGAACCAATTGCCTTCAGAAGTCACCTAATTAGTAAATTGAGTCCACCTGTGTATAATTTAATCTCAGTATAAATACAGCTGTTCTGTGAAGCCCTCAGAGGTTTGTTAGAGAACCTTAGTGAACAAACAGCATCACCAAGGAACACACCAGACAGGTCAGACATAAAGTTGTAGAGAAGTTTAAAGCTTTGAACATCTCACGGAGCACTGTTCATCCATCATCCAAAAATGGAAAGAGTATGGTACAACTGCAAACTTCTCAAGACATGGCCGTCCACCTAAACTGACAGGCCGGGCAAGGAGAGCATTCATCAGAGAAGCAGCCAAGAGGCCCATGCTAACTCCGGAGGAGCTGCAGAGATCCACAGCTCAGGTGGGAGAATCTGTCCACAGGACAACTATTAGCCGTGTACTCCACAAATCTGGTCTTTAAGGAAGAGTGACAAGAAGAAAGCCATTGTTGAAAGAAAGCCATAAGAAATTCCATTTTCAGTTTGCGAGAAGCCATGTGGGGGACACAGCAAACATGTGGAAGAAGGTGCTCTGGTCAGATGAGAACAAAACTGAACTTTTTTTCCTAAAAGTAAAACGCTATGTGTGGCGGAAAACTAACACTGCACATCACCTGGAACACACCATCCCTACCTTGATACATGGTGGTGGCAGCATTATGTTGTGGGGATGCTTTTCTTTAGCAGGGACAGGGAAGCTGGTCAGAGTTGATGGGAAGATGGATGAAGCCAAATACAGGGCAATCTTAGAAGAAAACCAGTAAGAGCCTGCAAAAGACTTGAGACTAGGGCAGAGAGGTTCACCTTCCAGTAGGACAACGACCCTAAACATACAGCCAGAGCTACAATGGAATGGTTTAGATCAAAGCAAATTGCTGTTCACAGATGCTCTCCATCCAATCTGACAGAGCTTGAGCTATTTTGCAAAGAAGAATGGGCAAAAATTTCACTCTCTAGATGTGCAAAGCTGGTAGAGACATAACCAAAAAGACCTGCAGCTTTAACTGTGTAACTGCAGTGAAAGGTGAAAGGTGGTTCTACAAAGTATTGACTCAGGGGGGCTGAATACAAATGCATGCCACACTTTTCACTGTTCAATCCATCATCCAAAAATGGAAAGAGTATGGTACAACTGCAAACCTATCAAGACATGGCCGTCCACCTAAACTGACAGGCCGGGCAAGGAGAGCATTCATCAGAGAAGCAGCCAAGAGGCCCATGCTAACTCTAGAGGAGCTGCAGAGATCCACACCTCAGGTGGGAGAATCTGTTCACAGGACAACTGTTAGCCGTGCACTCCACAAATCTGGCCTTTATGGAAGAGTGGCAAGAAGAAAGCCATTGTTGAAAGAAAGCCATATGAATCTCCATTTGCAGTTTGCGAGGAGCCATGTGGGGGACACAGCAAACATGTGGAAGAAGGTGCTCTGCTCAGATGAGACCAAAATGTAACTTTTTGGCCTAAAAGCGAACGCTATGTGTGGCAGAAAACTAACACTGCACATCACCCTGAACACACCATCCCTACCGTGAATCATGGTGGTGGCAGCATCATGTTGTGGCAATTTTTTTCTTGAGCAGGGACAGGGAAACTGGTCAGAGTTAATGGGAAGATGGATGGAGCCAAATACAGGGCAAGTTTATAAAAAACCTGTTAGAGCCTGCAAAAAACTTGAGACTGGGGCAGAGGTTCGCCTTCCAGCAGGACAATTTTTCTAAACCTACAGCCAGAGCTACAATGGAATGGTTTAGATCAAAGCATATTCATGTTTTAGAATGTCTCAGCCAAAGTACAGACCAAAATCCAATTGAGAATCTGTGGCAAGACTTGAAACATGCTGTTCACAGATGCTCTCTACCAATCTGACAGAGCTTGAGCTATTTTGCAAAGAAGAATGGTCAGAAATTTTACTCTCTAGATGTGCAAAGCTGGTAGAGGTAAACCCAAAAAGACTTGCAGCTGTAAGCGAAAGGTGGTTCTACAAATTATTGGCTCAGGGGGGCTGAATACAAATGCACACCACGCTTTTCAGATGTTTATTTGTAAAACATTTTGAAACCCATTTATCATTTTCCTCCCACTTCACAATTATGTACCACTTTGTATTGGTCTTTCAACATAAAATCTGAATAAATTACATTTATGTTTTTGGTTGTAACATGACAAAATGTGGAAAATTTCAAGGCGTATGAATACTTTTTCAAGGCACTGTACCAGGCGCCACCCTACTGGGAAGGCTTTCCACATAATATTGGAGTTTGTGAGCTGTCCAAGTTAACTTTTCAAGTTAACAAGCAGGTAATTGGTTGTTAGGATGCAGGGTGGTCCTAGTAACCAATCAGCAGCTCCCGCCCTCTGTCCAGACCTGCTGTACCTCTGCCCTGTGTATCTGTGAAAGGGAATACAGTGAAAGGGGCAAGTACATTGCTGAGAAGTGGAGTGATGTGAAAGGGGATTGAGGACACTGCTGTGAAGGATGGGGTGGGGGGGCAGGGTGATGTGAAGAGGGGCTGAGGATATATAATGCGAAGGGGTGCAGAGGACACTGCAGTGAAGGATGGTATGAAGGGGAATTGAGGACACTGCTGTGAAAGGAGGGGCATAAGAATACTAATGTGAAAAGAGTAGAGGGGGTGATATGAAGAGAGGCTTAGGACACTGCTGTGAAGGGTAGGCCTGTGATGTAAAGGGGGAGATGTGAAGGGGAGGGAATTGTGATGTGGAGGGAGGGGTGGAAGAAACCAATTTCAAAGGAGAGACGGGAGAAATAAGCGATAATGCAAGCATTTTCCTTCTCCAGATTAATTAGAAATGAATATTTCTGTGATCCCTATATTTTTACTATGGAATTCAAGTTCACTTTATTATTTATACCCGTTCATGTCATGATGGGAATATTGATTTAATTTGCATTTTACAAATGATTTGTTTCCTTGCATACATGAAGCACCAGTCTTAAAAAATCTTTTTCCGAAATATTAGTGTGGTTTAGTAGGGAGTGATCCTGCTGTAGCCTTCCTAATCTAATCAGTACAGTTATCACAGACCAAGCTGAGCTTTTCAGTCCACTAACCTAATATGTATTGGATTGGTGTATTGGTGATTTGACTTTGCAGCAGACATGCATAGTGCTTTTTTTCTTATATGTGTTTTGTGACATTTTGTAAACGGATGTGTCATTATGCTACTTATGACCGTGACAAATCCCACCGCTCCCTTGTGTTTTTATAAAACCACTCTTGAATGGCTTTCTTTTTCTTAAATGTTATTTGCGAACGGGCAACAGCTTGCATAAAAACAATAATAAAACCTACAATCTTACATAAGACATGGATAAAAAATAATAAATACAACAATCATACATATAGATCTGCAGATAATACCCATTATAGCATTACAAAACCTCAGCGGTGTACTGATGTTTTTATTGTCATTCTTGGAGCATCTTTGGTGCTTAGTAATATTGTTTACAAACGGTCTTTTCTTTTTCCGGGTTATTTTCGTGCTTCTGATTATGCTCAATCTTGGTAAAACTTTTTTTTTTTACGTTTCCTGTACTGATTCTGATATCATGTATTGGTTCGTTCAGGAATCGTGCGGCAAAAATTTTCATGCATGTCCCTTCGGCTAATTTTGCATAACCTGTCCTGATCAGACCTTGAAACCTGTGTACTAAAGATCAGATTATCGTACGATCGCTTCAAAAGCGGTTTTCTCATCACCTGTACGAGGCTTAAGTGACATTTCCAGATATTTTTAAAGAGAATACACTATGATGTCCAGTATATATATATGTAATTCTGCCTCCTGCCCATTAGGGAATTCTACTTAGGAATATTCCAGTGGCAACTGTAGCTAAACTGAAGAGGCCAAGGTCATCTCGTTACCTCTGTGTCAAGGCTGGAAGAAGATTCCTCCACTCAGGTTTAGGACAAGGATCCTGGCCACAAACTTGACACTTTTTCAGGCAAATTCATCCACTTTCAACTAGCTTTCAATTGCAAAAATAACTGAAAAAGTAAAGACAACCTAACATTAATCGTTTACATCATTCATTTGTTTAGCCATTTTTGCAATCAAAAGCTGGATGAATGTGTGTAGTCATTAATGGACTTGGCATGGGTGAATTTAGTGTCATCACACCCAAAGTTAGGAAATGTTTAAATGCCTTCCATACAAAAGAGGCTATTTTTCTTCAACAAACAGAAGAGGTGAGAATTCACTTCTTTCTTTGCAGGTAATTGTTTTTTGTTTTTTCCATTTTTTTTTTTCTTTGGAATTGGAACTGTATGCAATACTATTTCTGATACAGACACTGTTTATTAAATATATTTTTAGTATGAACAAAAACATTGTGTTGCAGCACTGTTCAAACATTTCACTTTCAGGCTCAATGCACACAGGATTCTCAAAAAGTCGTTCTGGACGCTGTATTGCCGGCAGGAAAACCCTGCGCAAACACAATTTGATGCGTGTTTAGCTGAAGGCATGTGGCCTGGTATGGTCCAGGAGGCGGGGGGGGGGGGGCGGCGATCACTCTTCCCCTCCCTATGCTGACCTGCCGGGCTGTGTGCTCGGATAAGGGTCTGGTATGGATTTTGGGGGGGACCCCATGCCAGTTTTTTGGCGTGGGGGGTTCCCCTTAAAAGCCATACCAGACCGAAGGGTCTGGTATCGTCTGGGGGGGACCCCTCGCCAGTTTTATTTTTCATTTTGGCGAGGGTACCCCTTCACGCAAGTTGCGAAACCGCAAGTCGGATCATGATCCGACTTGCGGTGTGACTTCTATTCAAATCAATGGGCTGCCATAGGGATCCATTGATTTTGAATAGAGGCAGAGAAACGCCTAACGAGGCGTAACGTTCTGTTTACAGCGTTACACCTCGTTTAACAGCCTTTACCGTCATCTGGCGTCTTTAGGACTGCTCTTGAATGCGATTTTAGGGCCTTTAGACAACAGCCCACAAACTCCCCTGCTGATAAACATCCAAAAACGTCCATGTGTCCATGGACACATAGGATAACATAGAGGGGAGTTTATGGGCTGTTAAAAAAAAAAAAACGCCCAAACTCCCAAAAACGGCCGTTTATGATCTTCAGTGTGCATGGAGCCTCAAAGTCTTGTATACTACAAAAAGCCCAATAACTTCTGAGCACTGAATTCTAAACTTTGTTTGGGAGCTAGAATTTAGATGTAAAGCTAATTCTGAACCTTTTACCGTCATCTGTTTTTGTAAAGGCTTTGTCTGTCATCTATGTTTTCCTTTCTCCGTGATGTGAGGGGTTGTAGAAGAAGTAGAGACAACCTTTAAAATCTATAAATAAATCAGTGTGTGTCAGCTGGTGTGAAAGAATGTCAGAAATTATATACAGTATACTTAGGCTTCACAGTTTGTGGCATGCAAGCTTCCCATTGCACTTCATGGAAATTACATTAATAGACAAATCCCTTCATTTCATAATTAGATGCAACATTTCTACTGAAATGAAAAATGAAACACGTCAACAAAGCATTCATAACTTGTTTTCCACAGAGATTTAACTGTAAAAAATGATTTGAATTCTCTAGAGGAAATATTTCAATATAATTTACATTCTTGTTGATATAAGGGCTATCTTAATTTGTGTTTTTTTTATTCTACTATTAGATACAGTTCCCCCCAATTCCTCTGCATTTTTAGAAGTTACTGACCTTAATTCGAAGAAACTGAAGTATATTCCGGTTCCCAGGTAAGATTAGTCTACATTGAGGTCTTTAATGCCGGCAAGGAGAACTAGGCTAGAAAAATGCAAAATAAACAAAGAAAAGCCTTGCGAGCCACAATGTTGTAATGCCTCAAGCGTGAAAAAACATCTAGCTGCCTGCGTAGAACACGTTCATATACCGTGCGTTACTGTATATATAAAAGATACGCTGCGCGAAGGTGAAGATATGTATTTCATGAATATATTGGATCCACTGATCACGTGCTAAATAGTTTTTGGATTTGATATTTACACTCATTGTGTGACACTTGGCACTTTTTTGTGTTTTGCACTTATACTTATTGTGATATATAATTTTGCATGTTGCACTTTTTTCCTATGTAAATAGATGTTTATATATATTTTTTACTATGCACAATGGCACCGGCTGAATATTTGCCATTTTTGCTTGGATGTCATTACATCTAGCATAATATTTACAAGTTGCACTTATATATTGATTTGTTTTTTGGATATCCATTGTATGTATATATATATATATATATATATATATATATATATATATATATATATATATATATATTATTTTTTGTTTTTTGCACTAAGGCCGGAAAGGCTATTTATATAGCATATCACACATATTATTATTATTATATTATTTTCTTTAATATCAATTTCTTTAACATTTTGAATACTTTCTTGATATATCTTCACCTTAGCGCAGCGTATATTTTATAGAAAAATGCAAAGAAGGGATTGTGTGGGATTGGCTTGTATGGTTAGTTTTTAAAGACTGGAAAAGAAAAGTTTCTCTAATAACCAAACCAGCCTGATTCTACTTGTTCTATGCAGAGCCTAGAAAGAATCAGTTTGGCTGCTTTGAACTCCAGAGACATTTTGCTCTCTTTTTTATCATTCTTGATATAGCACCAAGCACACATAGTGATATTTCGACAATATTGCTTCTATTTTTGTAAGCAGACATTAAACCTAATATTTCCTGATCTGAAATATAATCTACAATTAAACAGATTTATGGTGAAGAAAGCAAAGAATGAATTTTTGGTATGCTGAAAGATATTTGTGATAATGGTCTGCTGGCAAAATGGGCTTCATTTATTGTTATACTGTACATCATTTACAAAGAAGTGCATGTGTTAATTTTGACATTTCATGAAAAAAAAAAAAAAAAACATTTATTGTTATACAAAGCTTAAAGCATAATTAAACACGAAAATGTAATATATTGCCGTTTACAAGTCCTTAGATGTGGTAGCTGCATTCCTTAAATTTTTTTATAGCTAATAACATTTAATCAAATCCGAAAATTCCTTTTGTCCTTACCAGAAATGCAGTGTCTTTGTCGCTTTCTGTGAAATTAAGTGGAAGACTAAACAATCTCATTCTTCTTGTGTAAACCACTAATCCTATCACCACCATGTGGATGAGCAAGGGCAGACATGTTTGAAGTCCAGCCTAATTTAAAAAAAAAAATTCTTGGCACCTCATATCACCCCTAATAAAAGACCTAAACTCAGTTCACACTTGTGGAGTCTGACTTTGTTACGACTTTTACACTTTCTGCCACTGAAGCAGTGTCAAAGTCAGACCAAAGTAGTACAGGAACCTTTTCTGAAGTCACAGCAACTTCAGTAGTGTCAATTGGAACGGCTCTCATAGAGATACATGGCATTTCACATGTCCTGCGACTTTGGGTCGCACAAGTCTGTTCCTAAGTCGCAGGAGTGTGAACCGAGCCTTAGAGCTACTTTGTTAAACAGTAGCAAATAACCCCTTTCTATATTCAAGGTGGTGTCTATTGCATAAACTATGCAAACAACAAAACTTAAATGGTCATACTACACTTTTTATAGATTACAAAAATGTTATCCCTGGCTTTTATTCAAATACATTCTAACACTGGTAGCCTCAAAGTATCACCTTCACTAGACAATTGGACACCGCAAAAACCTGAAAAACTCTTTTTTTTCTAGGAAATAACTCAAAAGTTCCCGTTATTTTTCTACTGTATATATTAATGTCATTGATGTTGCCTTGTATTGTCAGTTCTTGGAGTCCAGCTTTCCTACTAATGTTTTCTGTTGTATTTCTTCAAGTAATGCAATATCTAGCCATATAACCACTGGCAAATATTAACATATTGATCATTATCATATAACATCATCATAATAATATGTTGACACAAAACATAAAGTTTTGTGGTGAAAATGTACTTAGAATTATCAGGTATGCTCTACAAAAACACACTGGGGTTGATTTACTAAAGACGGCCGTAGGTGGTGCGAATCTGGGCCAATTCAGCAGGCACTGGCCGAAATTCTAACCATGTATGCCCAGGCTGATTGTACCCAAGTCGATTCATCGATCCACTGGGGTACAACCAGCATGTCCAATTTTTCATGCAATTATTGCCAGTGGCTATAGCCGCTAGCAATAATCAGTGTGTTCTCCTGGTAGGGATGGCTCCCTGCACCCCCCCCCCCCACAATAGCTCCACGGGAGGTTGCAGTAAAGAAAATCGCACCATCTATAGCTGGTTTAAAGGCAAATAGGCTGGGGGGCGTGTCCAAGATGGTGACGGGAGCAGACGTGTAACTGTGGAGCTCCCAATCCGGACTTTCATCCTTCACCCAACCTAGTGTGGAACTGGATTAATACTGCCCATATACCTCTCAGACTGCCTCCCATAGTGTCGGGGAATGAAAAAGAACAAGAAGGGGACACAGAAGAGACGTACCTCCAACGCAGTGCACACACTGCCGAAACCCAGGCCTCCCCCCTCCGCGGCCTGCCACATGGAGACTCAGACAGTGTCCCCGCCTGATGATGTGATTCAGGCCGGTTCTCCAGCCTTTGATGCCCTGATGCTGGCAATCACCACATGCCAATCTACCCTCATGGTGAAAATGGATCATGTCCACACGGAGACAGCCCTTATCCGTCGGGACATGGACAGGTTCAGGGAGCGGGTGACGGAGATGGAGAGTAGGGTCTCTATCATGGAGGATACTCAGAGAGACCATCATGCTGACCTACAGATCCTGAAATCCAAGGTGAAAGTCCTTGAAGCCAGAGCTCAAGACGCCGGAAACCGGAATCGCTGGAACAACTTATGGGTCCTGGGACTCCCGGAGGGTGCCGAGGGTTCGGATCCGGTCACCTTTATGGAGCAATTGCTTTCCATCCTTGCTTCCGAAGGCGCGATTCTCCCCGGACTTCTCCATCGAATGTGCTCACCGCATGCCGGCGACCAGAGGCCCGCAGGGAGTACCACTGCGCACTTTCATTTTTAAACTCCTGCATTACAGGGACAGATACAGTTCTCCGTGCGGCTCATCTGCAGGGCGAGCTGAAATTTGAAAATGCAAAGATACTAATCTTTTCAGATTACTCTATGGAAACACAGAGACAACGCAAATCCTTCGACCAAGTTCGTGCCATGTTAAGAGAAAAGGGAGTCAAGTACAGCATGCTTTTTCCCTCCAAGCTGTGGGGGCAAGATGGAGAACGGGTGCAATTCTTTACTTCTCCCAGAGATGGGGCTGCATGGGCTGAAACATTGCAACGCTGATCCCCTCGCAGTTTTTCTCCCTGCTGATGTCTGTGAGTATGTTATTGGGGGGCCCCACAACTAATTGTACAGTGTAAGGGACCACATTTGGGCTCCGTGGGGTGTTTTTATTTTCTCCTGACACACAGTCACCCACACGTTACCACCGATGCCACTGATAGTGAACTGTTCCCACTGTGTCGGGGCGTATGGAACTGGGACCTCATGACCTGTATCCCCCCCCCCCCTTCAGAGCCTGCTCTTGGTTCCCCCCCCCCCCTGTTGCTGAAGTTTCGGCCACACACTGGAGGATCCTATCCCTATGGTACTGTACTCGCCCACCCGCACAACCCCTCCTGTGTTCCCCTCCATTCTTTCAACCCTGGAGTGATTGCAGCGGGAGGGTGTTTATATCGTGGATGCAACCCTGATGTATTTGCTCAGGTCGCCTGCAAACACACCTGTGGGGACCACCAGAGAAACTGTCCTCTTCCCCCCCCCCCCCCAGTTCTCCCCCCCTGCCCTGATCCTGTTTTGTTAGGGGAAGTTCAATGACTGTTCACCTAAGTACTGTGCCCCGGGGCTCCGGGTGTTCTACACTAACTCTCCTTTACCAGATTTTTCAGGTACTTTTGACTGTTCAGATTCACAGAGGCTAGAGCCTTTTGCACAACATTGCCTTCATGTCCGGCCATAGGGCTGGTGTTCATTTTGGGAAGCAAACACTCCTCCGCGGTTGGGGAGGTGGGGTGGGGAGTTGGGCCACTCTGATGGCTCTCAGTTTGCTGTTTTAAATTGCATGACCATAACGTTTTTGATCACTTTAATTGCACTATTGTGGAGACCTGGTCCTTTTCTCTGCCTTGTTCTGGCTGCCTGTAGAGAGCCACGACTCACTAACTCTGATACTCCTTGCTATATATTATTAATATATATGTATGGCTACCCTTGACGCCCTCTCCTGGAACACACGGGGTTTGAACTCTTCGGTTAAACGTTCCTTAGTCTTCCAGTTTATTAAGAGGTACAACCCCCATGTGTGTGTGTTACAGGAAACGCATTTGATAGGAAACAAGACCCTCGGCCTTAAAAAAAACGCTGGTAGGTCACCACTACCACTCCACTTATTCTAATTGCGCCAGAGGAGTCCGTATCCTTGTTCTCAAAACACTCCCCTTTAAGCTCCTTGACCTGGTTCTGGATCCCGATGGTAGGTTTGTGTTGGTCTATGCATTGATTCATAACTTGCCATGGGTTCTGGTAGGATTGTATCTGCCGCCTCCTGCATCCCTCAAATTGTTATATCTGCTTTCAGCCAAGTTAGCACAATTCTCCTCGGGCAATGTAATACTAATGGGAGATTTTAACCTTGTCTCAGACTCTGCTATGAACAGATGCGCCACGGCTGGCGACGTGGGCTGACACATATGGCCTCACAGATGTGTGGAGGTGGAGACACCCCCTTTCTCGGGCCTTCACCTGTCACTCTGCCACCCACAAATCCTTTTCACGTATAGACCTTGCCTATGGGGGGGGCGCCTTTCCTGTCCAGGGTGCGGGACATTTTCATCCTTCCTAGGGGGATTTCGGACCATGCCCCGTTACTTCTGTCCCTAGAGTTGACAATGGTCCCATCTGACAAACTCTGGAGACTTTCCAGATTTTGGGTTTCAGATGCGGAGGTGGAGTCCTGGTTTCACGACACACTGAGTCACTTCTGGAGAGGCAATCCGGGGGCGGCTGTGGCGAGCTCCGTGTGGGAAGCCTTCAAAGCCTCCTCAAGGGGACACTACCAGTCAATAATAGCAGCAGTGAGGAGGGAAGGTAGAGCGGAGCATACTAAGATGGAGGATGAGGCGTCTAGACAGTAAGGTCCCGTGACCCCCAACATTATACCCAACTTCAATCTCTGACACAGCAGGCACTTCTTCTGCGCACATCTTTGATGGAGAAGAAATTACTCCATCAATCCCAGAGCATTTTTGAGCAGGGGAAAAGACGGGGCGTCTATTGGCCTGGTTATCCAGGGAGCAGTCGGGAGTGATGACCATTGCTTCCCAGGACATCAACCAGTGCTTTGCTAATTATTACCAACAGCTTTACAGCTCCCGGGTGACCTACGACCAGAAAGACCTGAATGACTATCTTGAGGCTATTGACGTCCCTGTCCTCACCTCTACCACCGCAAACAAATTGAACGCCCCGATTAAGATAGAAGAGATACAGACGGCCCTAAAAATGATGCAGGCGGGCAAAACCCCGGGACCGGACGGGTTCCCGGTTGAGTTTTATAATACCCCGTACACACAGTCGGACATTGATCGGACATTCCGACAACAAAATCCATGGATTTTTTCTGACGGATGTTGGCTCAAACTTGTCTTGCATACACACGGTCACACAAAGTTGTCGGAAAATCAGATCATTCTGAACACGGTGACGTAAAACATGTACGTCGGGACTATAAACGGGGCAGTAGCCAATAGCTTTCGTCTCTTAATTTATTCTGAGCATGCGTGGCACTTTGTGCGTCGGATTTGTGTACACACGATCGTAATTTCCGACAACGGATTTTGTTGTCGGAAAATTTTATAGCAAGCTCTCAAACTTTGTGTGTCGGAAATTCCTATGGAAAATGTGTGATGGAGCCTACACACGGTCGGAATTTCCGACAACAAGGTCCTATCACACATTTTCCATCGGAAAATCCTATCGTGTGTACAGGGCATAAGACTTACATGGAAGACCTGGCCCCCAGACTGCAGTTGCTTCTGTCTCAGGCATTGGAGTCCGGAACACTCCCGGATTCGATGAGTGATGACGTGATAATGGTCATCCCCAAGCCTGGCAAAGATCCCACCTTATGTTCTTCCTACCGTCCTATTTCCCTCCTTAACGTCGACATAAAAATATTCGCAAAAATCCTTGCCAACCGTCTGAACACTGTTATTATGGCCCTGGTCCACCCAGACCAAACGGGCTTCATGCCAGGTCGTGGTACGGATATCAACATTCGTCGGCTGCACACCCACATAGCGATCGCAGACCCTGAAAGCCCCGGAGTGGTGGCCTCTCTCAACGCCGAGAAGGCCTTCGACTCGGTCGAGTGGGGCTACCTGTGCACGGTACTCGCTAGATTTGGTTTCGGTCCTCGATTCCGGTCATGGCTGCAGATGCTATATGCACACGCTAGGGCCCGCATATGCAGTAACGGGACCCTGTCGGACTCCTTCTCTCTAGGGAGGGGGACTTGACAGGGTTGTCAACTGTCACCGGCACTCTTCGCCCTTGCCCTGGAACATCTTGCTGCCCACCTTAGGAAAGATTCTGGAATCAAGGGCATAAGGATGGGCCCACTAGAAGAAAAGTTATCCCTTTTCGTGGACGACTCCCTGCTATATTTGGCGGATGCCTCGACTTCCTTAAGATCTGCCCTGACCCAGTTTGACAACTTCAGCCGATACTCGGGGATACGTATCAACTGGGACAAATCTGTATTATTTCTGCCTTATCCGTCGTTGCCCCTAACAGATTCTCACACGCCTCTACGTTGGGTGGAAGAATTCACATACCTAGGGGTAAAGGTGGGTCCCACGGTGGGATGCTACCTGGCTAGGAATGTCCTCCCGGTGTTGGACCAACTGACCAAACAATGTGCTACGTGGCGCAACCTCCCTCTCACACCTGTGGGCAGGGGGAACTTAATTAAAATGATATACCTATCCAAATTGCTATATTTTTTCAGACAGACCCCTACCCCTATCCCCCAATCCTTCTTCTGACAACTAGACAGTATTGTGACCACCTTCATCTTGGCTGGTCGTCTCCCTTGGGTAGCTCGACGCACTCTCTACCTCCCCTTGTCCAACGACAGGCTGGCTCTCCCAAATTTCCTTGCATATTACTGGGCGGCGGATCTAGTCACGTTCAGATGGTGGTTCTCTCAGCCTAGACAGAATCCGGCCGTCACCTTGGAGGCTGCTGTTCTCGGGTCATACGCGGCACTCTCCAATCTAGTTTTTAGGGGTTGTAAAGCACATCCATCCGTAACAGGGCCCATGAGGACTACCATATGTGCCTGGCAATGCTCCAGAGCGATTGGGGCTAAGTGAAAGACTGTCTCCCCCCACACCCCACTTTGGGGTAACCCCTTCCTTCCTCATTTACACACGGTGCCTGATTCCGCGATATGGGCTAAACGAGGTATTGTTACCCTGCGACATGTCATGCCAAACGGTAAAATAATGACATTTCAGGAACTAAGATGGACTTATGACCTCCCCTGCTCTTTCCAGTTCAGATATTGCCAGCTCCCCGCTCCCCAATGCTCTTAACTCACAATTTGCAGACCCGGTGACTCTTGAGTCGGACTCGATTGAACGACTCCTGATCTCAGGAGTGGTGGGTAAACCCCTCTCATCCCTTTATCTATATCTTACCGTGGCTCATGATACTGATACTATGGTCACATTAGGTAAATGGAAAACTAGCATCCCTGACTTGGATGAGGAGATCTGGGAGGAGACTGTCTCCTCATATATCCCCTCTATGATTGCATCATTCAATTGAAGTTCTTACATAGGGCATACTACACCCCACAGAGGCTTGCTAATTATATACCCCTCCTTCCGTCCACTATGCACAAGGTGTGCCCTTGAACAGGAATCCTTTTTCCACATGGTTTGGACTTGCCCTAGAATTTGCTCCTATTGGCAGGAGGTGGCGGACACCCTGACGGAGATATGTGGAGCTCCAGTACCACTGAACCCCCTCCTATTCTTGCTTAGTTACCTGGGGGATGTGTAGGGAGACAGATATACCAAATTGTGTATGACCTTCATCCTATTTTATGCCAGGAGAGAAATCTTGCTGTGCTGGAGGGGGTCAGAGCTTACAACAAGATGCTCTTGGTGGAATACAATAAACAGAGTGTTACTACTGTACAAAATTACGGATGAGAGCAGAAACTTTCCAGCAAAATTTGATAAAATCTGGTCGAGTTGGGGCAACGCCTGCGGCTGAGACACACTTGATCACAGAATACCCAAGTAAAGCAGATGGGAAATTGTGATGGGTGGTCCTTGGCCTCCTCTCCTCCCCTCCCTCCCTTCCTCCCCCCCCATCCCTTCGCCTGTCTTCCCCCCCCCCCATCCCCTATCACTCTTCCTTCCTGCCCCCCCCACACACACACAAAAAAGTGGAGGGGTGGCGCTGCTATAGGGTAATGCCTGTCCATACTCTTACCAACCTTCTCCTTGGTTCTGTTACATGCTCCCATCTGATGTGATCTTATCTGTATATACCTTGTATCTGTTATGTTCAACCTCATACCTACAATAACAATGTGACTCGTAACTCTCTGCAAGGATTCTAATGACTGTACTGTCAATGCTTTGTATGTTTATTTTATTGTTCAAATAAAAACTTTTACTGTCAAAAAAAAAAAAAAAATGGCAAATAGGCCGTTTACCTAGCAAAGGAATTCACCCAAGAGATTAGTGAAGGTGGTGATGTTTCTCTTTGCCCAGAATACCTGATCAGTTGCAAGTGAAATAGAAAAAAGAACATTTTTGCTAGCACATGATGGGATGAAGTCAGTACAGCTTCAGCTCATTCACTAAGTTCTGGGGAAAATTTCCTTGCAAAGTGAACAGCCTATTTTCCTTTGGTAAATTAACCCCGTTGTGAGAACTCAGCTTTCTGTATGTAGATAAAGTTAAAAATATTTTGGCACAATTACATTGGCACTGCCTTATAATATCATTATCAATAAGGTGAAACTGAGTTGCGAGTCCATTATTTCAAAGTCTCAAGGTAAAATGGTTATAAACTGAGCTACACAGATAATTGTTATAGTGCTACTAAAATCTTCATTATTGATTGACCTTTATAGCACGCAGATAAACAAGGGTCTGATCTGCTTTCATTCCACATGACAATCTCTTATTTATTTTCCTCTTTTGATTATTTGCTTTTTCTTGGATTGACCTAATCTTTATGAGACCATGGTGCACCCCTGACTGAGACAAGTGTATGTGACCGTCTCTTATATATGTGCTTCTTCCAGTTCTCACCCTGAAGCCATTGCTTTCTTGTCAGATCTTATTCTGTGTCAGCTTACATGTCATAATAGATAGTGGGAGTTGCATGCACTTGCTCACATCTCTTTCATATGACAAGTCAATTAGACAAAAAAATTCTCATGGGCCTTGTATAAAAAAATGTTTAAAAAATATGGAATTTATTTTGTTTGTAACTAAGGGTTTTCCATTAAAACATTTTCACAGAAAATAACAAATATTAGTGCATTTATCTTTCTATATATTGAAACTTTTTTTCTTTATTTTTTTTGGGATTTTTACATTTAAGGGTCTATTAGGTGTAAAGATTATTAAAAAGCAAATTTTATATTTGTTAAAATCATTTAATGTCATAAGTAACAGAGTTGTGAGATAAGACCTAAGGCTCTGTTCAAACATATGCGACGGTGCGCACCCAATTTTACATGTCGTGTTTAGTGCAACCCTTTCATTTTAATTGCCTGCCCTATGTGCGGGACTGCATGTAAATTGCACATTTTCCCGGTCCTTTAACAAAAACACGTTGCTGTTAGCCAATCGAATAACCTCAATCAAAAAGTCATCAGAAGTCTGCTCTATTCATTGCCTTACTGATGATAAATATATTGCTGCAAACGTAGTCTACACCACTTTTTCAGTAAACTGATACAATTGTTTTGAAGTATTCAATCTTTATTCTAGGTAATATATACAATTACTTTACAAAGTTTTAATCAGAATCCAATAACTCCTTATAGATACTTTTACTTTATTTTCTGCCTTATATATTCACATTGAGATTTACAATAATTAAGGAAGTCTCCGGCCAAAACGCGTTAGCACTTTAGATGTAGCACTGCTGTTAGTGCCAAATAAAAATTTGTAAGAAGAAGCAATCGTGTTTCTGGCATTTTTTGCTAATTTTATTGGCTGGCTTTGTATTGTTCTAAAAATTATGTGACAATTTATTATTTTTGTCTTCTCATATTTTTGTTGTTGAGTCATGATCTGATTTATTTTTCTTCATTTCCTCTTATGAACAGCTCCAATCTTTTGTGTTTCAGAGCTGTATCAGTGTCTCCGTACACATCTTGGCTGTCTAAAATATCAGACACAGACATTCTGCTGGCTGCACATGGAAACAGTGGAGTTGTCACAGTAGATATGGGAGGCAGCGTTAGGCTATGGGAGACTGGACTTGAAAGTATTCAGCGTTCTTTGCTTGAATGGAGAAATATGATTGGACAAGATGATGGGCGACCTGTTCAGGTAAAATATTGTGCTACATTTGCAGAACTGTTTGAAGTGTCTGTCAGTACGTATAAAATTCTGTTTTTCCTGTTTTGACTCACATTTTCTCAGTTATTTTACTTTTTTGTTTAGACAAACTATTTCTGCAAAATAAATCACAATTCATCAGGCAGGATGAAAAAATTGATTCAAGATTTTAGTGCTATATATACTGTTAACAGTTGCATTTTACTTTTGCGGCTGTTAAGAACTTTCTCTAATAATTTCTGTTTTATGTTCCCTTCACATAAATAGAAATGGCAAAACAAAAATGCCAGTAAAGCGTCTCAGACAACATTATGCATGTACAGTATATGCAAGTAACAGTGGGCAATGGGAATAATACAATGGATAAACTTCCCAAGGTAGCGAATGTTTAGGAGAGTTATTTTATGTTAGCAGCGCTACCACCATCTAGTGGTTAAAACTGTACCTTCTCTTAACTGAACGGTGCTTGTAATCAAAGGTAATTTTACCTTGCATTAAACACATACATATAATAATATATAATAATAGGGAATCCTGCTCTAACACAATATTTGCAGTCCATATTTCGATAATTTATTTCACTTTGTAATCATTAGCAAAAGATGCCCACAGAATTTGCTACACTTATTTTTACCTGCCTATTTTTCAACAGCTTAACGAGCAAGGTCTCACAGTTGTTTGCTCCATGTGTCAGACTGCAGCTTTGGCTTGTTGTCTGTGCTTATGCAGGTCTCTTGAGAGAACGTAGATATAGAACTCCAATATAACAGACTACCATCACCTTTCTGAAAGTTGTCAGGATACATTGATAGATATTGGCCATCTAACGTTCCAGGATCATGCACACACCAGCTTTACCATTACAAGGTCTACTTGTTAACCCAATTGATTTAGTGGATCTACATTTAAACAAGGCATTTTAGTACACAGGTTATATTTCCTACAATTATGGACATAGCAAGCAGTGACATGGGATACACAGAATATACCCATAATGCTTAAACAATAATAAATGTATACTGAAACTTTGTAAATGCCTGTTTACATTGGATAATGAACCTGCAGGTTATGGGGCCATTGGCCTGTTAGATAAGGTCATAAGTGCCAACATAGAACCAAAGAGAGAGATAAGTAACAGAAAAGGGAGAGAGTAAAAAGGAGGATCAATGTGCAGAAAGGGGGGAGGTAAAAAAATGACAGAAGAGCAAGAAAGAAGAGGGAGTTGGAAAGGATGTTAAGGAGAGGCATAGGTAGAGAATGAGGAAAAGGGGGACCAAGGGTGGTGTAGTCTAGTTAGGTGCTCATCAAATAGCGAGCAATATTGGTCGTTTGGAAGCATATAAAGCATTATTCATGGTACCATGACCTTTTGAAGTTTAGGCACACAGTTTGGTATCACAGAAAGTTTCTTAAAATGTAAATGTTATACTCAACATTGCTCCAACAAACAATAAAGTGCCTATATTAATATAATCAATACAATAAAAAAATTAATTAGCAATATAAAGTGCTTGGTGCAAATATAGTGCAAACTTATAAAGTGAACTTGTTCAACTCGTAATGTGCAGATCCTGGTGACACTCCCTGCTCCCCTCCTGGGTCCCCACTCACCGACAATAATCTTTAAAATCACCTGGTATATGGGTTGGAGTATCGCCTTCCACCAATGCCTAGGACTGCTGGATGTATTCTGTGTATAGGTGAGGATGTCACCTTTCTTCCACTGATAAGCTATGAGACGTCAGGTGTATCCTATATCCGGGTGAAGGTATCACTTCTCCAACCCGGTGATCGGATATCCATATTGTAGATGAATGGCAATGAAGAGAAAAAAGGTGTATAGTGTAATACTGCTAAATGTATTTGTTAAAGGTCAAAATCATTACACTTACATCAAAGATTTAAAAACATGCAAAAAACACTGCCTTGGCGTGCAAACAACCATCACTAGGTCTCCTTCATTTGATTTTATTCTTATTATTATTCACACAGAAAGTTTCTTATTTATCATGCACCAAGTCTTAACTTGTTTTACTGTTGAGGTTGCCTATTTTGATGCTTTTGCTAAGGTTTGCTTACCAGCCATTAAAAAAAAAAGTAGCAAATATTAATTGTGAGCTAGGGCATCCCTCTGGTTTAAGTTTAACAAGGCTGCCCATTAATCCATCTAGATGCTTTTCCCCAAAATCATAGATATCTTAATATACAGTAAATCTGCAGTGCCAGGGCTGGAGTTCCAGCACATGCAGCCTGCTGAACCACATATTGGAACTGTCTGGGGTATTGCATGTAATGACTGTATGATGGTGCATGATACTGTGAGTTCTGGAGTGCATGTTGCTGTATCAGATTGCTTGGTGCAGTGTTTATCAGGGTACTTAGTGATGTATGTTTTGGTTTCTTGGTGTGGTGTGTAGAGTGCATGCTGCAATATAGCATTTGTAGTTTAACCATAAAGTCTCTATCCTTGGCATAGCATACTATTCAGGTTTATACTCTGAAGACTTTTGTTTATGCATGAATGTCCAGATGCCTTATAAAGTCCATTGCCATAAGTGGAAGACTATTACGTTAGTCCCCAGGGTAACAGCAGGTTATTTGAAGTATATGAAGGCTGCTAAAATACTGATTGTTAGGGGACAAATGTTTTAATCAGTAATACACTGGATGAGCAGTTCTTGGCTGTCACATTTTGGCTGCTTCTTTTCGGCCCAGTTTCTACCGTGCAGGATAAGGTAATTATTCTGCTTCAGGGTTTGGTTTAATATCATGTATAAAGTAAGAGGTTAGGTTCAAAGTTAACCCCACATTTGTTTGAAAATTAATATAACATATACAGTATGTTTGTGACACAAGAATATTTTAGATTTAGTGTTAATAAAGTTTACATTTCTAGTTAATTTACTTGTGACTTTCAGCTCCCTTTTCTGATGCAAGCATCATTCTGTAAGCATTTTACACACCTGTGTCTCTGAACACCTGCTGCATGATATATTTCTCATTGGTATGAGGCTGACAAGAGCTTGTCTTTGGTGTTATTGACTCTATCCTCAAGTACACTCAACAACTCATGTTTTTGGCATCTCCTTAAAGTGATTGTAAAGTCTCGTTTAAAAAAATAAAATAACAAACATGTTTTACCTGCTCTGTGCAGTTGGTTTTGCACAGAGCAGCCCGGATCCTCCTCTTCTCGGGTCCCTCTTTGCTGCTACTGGCCCCTCCCTCCTATTGAGTGCCCCCACAGTCAGTAGTAGTCACAGCTCCGTGTGTCCTTTCAGACACAGAGTCCTGGCCCTGCTCCCTCTCTCCCCTGATTGGCTGACTGACTTTGATTGACAGCCGTGGGAGCCAATGGTGCTGCTGCTGTGTTTTAGCCAATCAGGAGGAGTGTTCCGGGTCTCTTAGAGATTTGTGGACATTGCTGGAGAGAGATGGGGCTCAGGTAAGTAATTAGGGGGTGTTGGGGAGGCTGCTACACACAAAAGGTTTTTTCTATCTTAATGCATAGAATGCATTAAGATAAAAAAAACCTTCTGCCTTTACAATTCATTTAAGTAGGAACAACTGGGAGAATTAGTGACAAGGTTTAGTCAATTCAATTATCACAGCATATTTAACTAAAATTCTCAGAACATAACCTCTTCAAAATCCTGAATGAATTTATATTTTGTAATTGAAAACAGGGGTGTAACCAAAAATCACAGGGCCCCAAAGAATCTTTTTAATGCCCCCCCCCGTACGAATGTGTGGAGGGGGACTACAGGTCTCTTTCAGCCAGAGGATCTAGAAGAAAAAGGAATAGCGTACTTTGTTCAAAAGTACACGTTTTCCTTAAAACTATGCTATCACTAATTTAAAGAGCCACTGAAACTTTGCCAACCAGGGGCATATTGACAGTAACCCTGCAAAGGGGCCTTCTCAGCCTAGTCATTCTCACCTTGCAAGTACTCCATTACTATTCCTTTCTCTTCCACAGCCTGTGACACAATTCTCAGAGCTTACAGCTAGGTGGGACCACCTGATCTCTACAGTGCTCAGGTATAAAATCCAGTCACTAGGCCCAAGCACTGTCACAGTCACCGACACCTCAGATTTCAAAGTAGCTACAGAGGAGGAAGATGCTGTGAGGGAGCACCAACATGAATGTAAGAGGGTCAGGAGGGCTGCTTTACAAAGAATATGTCACTTTGCCATGCATTGACAAGGTAACAGGATTAGGAAACCCAGTGACCCTTACAATGTTGGCCGTCAGTGGAAAAAATGTCAAACAACATTGGTCAGAGGAAGGAAGAATGACTGGCATCATTGGTCAGTAGGAGAAATAAAATGTTTTGTTGGTGATCAGTGGGAGAAAAATTGTCTGGCATTGTTGTTCAGTGAAAGAAAAATGCTTGGCATCATTTGTCAATGGAAGAAAAAAAATGCCTGGTGCCATTTGTTAGTGGTTGGAAAAATGTCCCAGCATTCAGTGGAGTAAATATTGCTTCAGCCTCAGTAGTCAGAAAAATTACATTGCATCAAAGGTTAGTGGTAGTTGAAAATACCCAGGAGTCCTTTGCATGAAAAAATGTTCTGACATTCGTGTAGGACAGAAAAGGTTTGGTGTCAGTTGGAGAAAAAAATACATTGGTGCTAGTGGAGGAAAAAATGTCTTGCTATTGGCGAAAGAGCTACCTCCACCTTAAAACCATTCAAACCTTGGATCAGCCCCCCTCTCTTTAACCCTTTCAGACCTTTGATCAGCTTCCCCTTCAACCTTTTCAGACAAGATCAGTCCCCCTTTCTGCTTACCTCCTACCTCTACCCAGCGGGACTGCAGAGCACACTGAGGAAATCTATCATAATGGGGAAGTGGGGATAGATTTTCCTGCTGTCCTGTACTGCGGCTACACTGGTTTGAGGTTTGTCACTGACACCAGTTGCTGGAACAAACTGTTCAGTACGTGCTGCTGGGATATAGGAAGCAGAACAGCAAGCAGCAGCAGCTGGAAAATGCCTGCCACATCGGCTGCCTGGCCCAGTCCACCTCTGATCTCTGCAGCGCCCACCAGGCCCCCCTTTAGCCCTGGTCCCATAGAGGCCACATGCACTGCTATTGCTGTAGTTTTGTCAATGGTTTCACAAAATCACACACTGTTTTACATTGTTCACTGTTACATTGTCCCTTCTATTTCTGTATATGGATGATGGCACTTTAATTATTTTAATTTAAAAAAAAAAAACATCTAAGTCCCTTTTTCCTAATCGATTTACAGCTGTCAAATTACCCAGATCTTTTCCAACCTGTCTGTAGGGAAATATAAGCAGGAGGAGCTTCTAGTCCTCTGCTGCTGGTCACATGTTCAAATAAAAATTAAAAAACAGCCTTTGGAATACAAAGCAAAATAAATAGTATCAATAAACGGTTTTAAATTGTCATACAAATATATATTTAAAATCAAATCTTTATTATTTTTTGGAAACAACATGGTGTGGGCAGATTTCTGCCAGTCACAGGCAGTGCCACGCCCCTCCAGCCTGTGTCTCTGAATTAGAGGGAGGTGAAGCCACCATTAATCTACATGTAATATCCCTTCCCCCATTGTGTTTAGCTGGTTAGTGGGCACTGAGGAGGAGGGAGGAAGTTGGCTGTCATTTACCACTGTGTATACACCCACATGTGTGACTCTACAGTCACATGGCTTGCTCAGATGTGATAGGGAGAAAATGTTTAGCATAGAAACTCACTGAAAACTGAGTATGTACAGAGCAGCCACCAAAGCTGCAAAATCCCGAGATAGAGAGCAGCAGAATACAGAAAACAAATCTCATAGTGACTAAGTGATTATGAACAGCATGTAATACAGCATGTATTTGTGTTTTTTTTTATGATGTGGGTTTAGTGACACTTTAAGGTGCATATAGGCAATATAGAGTACCATCTCATTACTTTCTCTTCCATTGAGAAATTGCTGTAGTGCCCCAGTCTATTTCCAGTTCTTTTAATTATCTGATGACCTAACACTCCGTGCATGTAATGAAGAAGAATTCCCAAACACATCCACTGCTAAAAAAACAAAAAAAAAACTGATGTAACAAAAAAAATGTTTGTCTCAGCTATCCATTTATATTTGAACCTTCACTGGAATTTAAAGTGGTATGAAACCCAAAGCCAAAATTACTTGCACTATTCATACTGTAAAAAAAGTTTTGGGTAGAGAAAGTTTAGGCTTCAGGTAGTACAACGCCAAAGGCTTTCTCTGGATTTTGAATTAATGCACAACTGTAGTGTTTTTTTTTTTTTTTTAACATTAGTATCTCACTGATAGTTTTCACTTGTGCATATTACTAGGAACACCTTTTTTCACTATAAATTGTCCCTGCTTTTTACAATGAGTTTGCCAATGACTGTCTTTGTACATGATGTTCTGCATTGCCTGCATACTACCATTTGGTGGCGGCATTGTTGCAAGAGAAATGTCTTGCTGTTCCAATACCTTTCAGAGAAAATGATATGCCGTGTAAATATTTGACCAAGCTGCTCAATATTTGTTTAAAATATTAACCATGTGTCATACATATATCTCAATAAGCATTGTAGTTTATACTGTTGGGAACTGTGGAGTCTGTGGAGATGATTGTATTGTATTGTAGCAATAAAACCTGTGTTGTATTAACACTGTGAGGGAAACTTACCAAAACTGGAGCAGCCAGAATGTGGAACAACTGTGCATGGTGACCAATCTTCTTCTATCTTTCATTTTCAAAGCTTAACTTGAACAAGCTGAAGATAGAAGCTGATGGTTACCGTGGACAGCTGCTCCAAATTCTAATAAAGTCCCACCAATGTTCATAAATAAAATATATGGCAGGGCTTAAATTATTATAGCTAATATAGAATGGCAAAAAATATATTTAAAAAAAAGGGTATAGTTTTGAGTGGTTGTATTGTTTATAAACTGTGTAAATCATTTTTACAGGTTTTTATGCATAGGAGCTGAAGAGGGACATTTGTGTTAGGGATAGAGGAGAAGACAGTGAGAGGAAGCGCTTTAGTGAGGGGAAAAGGGAAGAAAGAAGAACAGAAAAAGATAAAGTGGGGGGAGGGGGGGCTGATGAGATGAGTCAATGCAATTCACCATGTACGTCTAGTTATCTCCCAGAAGCCCTGAAATCTAGGGTGCACAGTGTTTGCCACCAGTTCCAAGGTCATAGTTTAGACCTGGCCTCTCATGCCCTCGGAACATCACTATTGTTCAGTGAGGCATTATGCCACATTGGAGGACCAGTAGTTTGATGCAGGCTATAAGAGGAAACTCAAGTGTCCTCTGAAGTGTGATTTGAATGTGGATTGCTCTTCAGAGGGCAACATGTTTGTAAACAAGGCCTCAGGATAATTTTCCCTCCCCGTCTTTCTGGACAGCCTGATTGAGAGACCTTGGCTCCTCTTCTTCCTTGGAAATACTACTCCAGCCCCCATAAATTTTCACCTTCCCCTGCCAGCCTCAGTTATTTGTGTTTCCCCCGGTGGGGAGACACTGCGCTAGGAACCAGGCCTAAGCAATCAGGGAGACTGGGGGCTGTATTTTAAAGTCCCTACCTAAGAGACAGGGTTCTCTAGGGCAGTGGCAGGGTACTTACCGGCCGCATCTTGTCTGCCTCCCTCGCTTCACCGAGCGCTGGTGGAAGTCCGGGGGGCCCTCTTTCACAGCCACAGGGCTGTTTGCAGGAGGCATCTCAGTCCCCCCAGGCACAGGCTGGAGAGGAGTCGATACACCGCACAGGCGGTGAGAAGACTCCACAGGCCGCTCCACCAGCATGTCGGAAGCAGATGCTCAGACAGCGCTCAGTGATGCCAGCTCCAGCCATCCTAAGGTAAGGACACCCTGGGGAAGGGTTCCCCCTCTACCTAGGTTTTCCCTCCCCCTTCATGGTTCCTGTAGTGGGGGAGGGGAAGGAATCACTCTAGGTGGGCACAGGGGGGGGGAGACAAGACCAAGTCTCTCATTCTATAGGAGGGACTGGGCTCTCTCCTTGGTTGTTGTTCTCTCCATGGAGAGAATAGGGATGGGGAGTCCAGAAAACCCTCAAGGTACAAGTTGTCCCTTGATGAGGTAGAGGACCTCCTGGGGGCTGTCTACACCACCCTCGGTATTCAGGAAGACAGAAAAACCCTATCTCCTCTCCATGACCAGATGTATGGGGGCTTAAAGGAACAGAAAAAGAAAGTCTTTCCTGTTCATGAGGTCCTAATAGAAATGGTCAAAAAGGAATGGCAGGATCCAGAACGGAAACCCTTCTTTTCTAGGGCCCTGAAAAGAACATTCCCATTTTCGGATGACCCTGCCTCAATCTGGAACAAGAACCCCTTATTGGACGCAGCATTCTCGCAAGTGTCCAGACACACAGATCTGGCCTTCAAAGATCTAGGAGCTCTGACAGATACCATGGACAAGAGAATTGATGATTCCCTGCTAAAAAAGACCTGGGATTCAACTCTAGGTAATCTGAAACCAGAGATGGCGGTCACTGTGGTAGCCCGTAATCTCCAACACTGGCTTACACAAATTCAAGCTAACATCGAGGCAAGTACGGCTAAAGAGACTATTTTGTCATCCTTTCCGACTATTCTGCGAGGGGTAGCATATATAGCGGATGCTTCGGCTGAGTCGGTTCGCATGTCAGCCTGGACCGCTGCATTAGCCAACTCAGCCAGAAGAGCCCTCTGGCTCAAAACATGGCCAGGCAACAATGCCTCAAAAATTAAACTATGTGGCATTCCGCTGACCGGTGATTTTCTCTTTGGCCCAGGTCTAGAGACAATTGTAGACCGTACCGCCGATAAAAAGAAGGCGTTCCCAGTGAAATGAAAACCCCCAAATCAACCCAAGAGGGGGTTTTGTCCACAAAAAAGAAAGCCTCCCAAGCCAGAAGGGCAAAATACTTGGAGCCAAAGGGGTAAGGGCAAAGAAGGAGCGATTTTTCGCCCTCCCGAGCAGCCCCATAAGACCCAGTGACTCACTGGTCACAGTGGGAGGAAGATTGGGGGCCTTCCTTCCTTCCACAGTGGGAAGTAATTTCCTCCAACCAATTCATTCTGGGGATCATACCAAGGGGGTACTGTCTAGAATTTACAGAGTCCTCTCCACGTCGAAGGTTAGTAACGCTTCTCCCCAAATGTACGGTAAAAGCAGAAGCCCTCCTGGGAGCATTGAAGGAACTAGAGCAATGAAATGTGGTTTGCAGAGTTTCAAGAGAAGAAGAAGGGATGGTCTTTTATTCACACGTCTTTGTGGTGAAAAAGCCCTTTAGGAAGTTGCAGATTAATTCCAAATCTGAAACCCCTGAACAAAGTGATTGTCTACAAAAGGTTCCAGATGGAATCGATATTCACAGTCAGGGCTTTACTGCCCCAGAACTGTTACATGGTGTCATTAGATTTGAAAGATGCTTACCTCCACGTACCTATTGCGGAAACCTTTCAAAAGTTCCTGCGCCTATCGGTAAAGGTAGAAGAGGAAACCATTCACCTGCAGTTTCAGGTGCTGCCATTCGGCCTATCCTCGTCACCCTGAGTATTACACAGGTCATGGCAGAAGCCATGGCCTTTCTGCGAATCAGGGGGGTATCAATTATTGCATACCTAGACGATCTACTTCTATTCGTAGCATCCTCAGAGCAACTAATCAGGGATCTGGAACTAACAAAAACAACCCTCATAGGGTTAGGATGGCTACTAAACCTGGAAAAATCCAGCTCAATTCCAGCTCAACAAATTTCCTATCTAGGATACCTGCTGGACTCTACTCAGCTGAGAGTTTTTCTCCCACCAGAAAAAATTCTTAAACTGGACCGAGCAGTAGCACCCCTTCAGAACAACCAGCAGGTTTCAATACGGGCGGCCATGTCAACCCTCGGCCTACTAACCTCTGCCATCCCGGCAGTCCAGTTGTCAGGCCTACACTTCCGTCCCCTGCAGGCCCTGGTTCTAAAGATGTGGGACCACAGCCAGGAGTCTTTAGACACTCTGTTCCTGAGGGGGGAAGAGAATGTAGTGGCCGATTTCCTCAGCTGAACGCAGCTGAGAGAGGCTGACTGGGTACTCAATCAGGAAGTTTTCAACCTCATAGTCAGGAGATGGGGCCTCCCAGTGGTGGACCTTTTTGCCTCAAGGAGCAATACAAAGACCCCATATTTTTTCTTTCTCAGCAGATGGGAAAACGCGCTAGGTGTAGACGCCCTGACACAAAGCTACGCCTTCCCACCTCCGGTGCGTCTGCCGGCATTTCTAAGAAAATTTCAGCTAGAAAACACCACTCTGATTTTAGCGGCTCCATACTGGCCCAAAAGGGCTTGGTTCTCGATCCTCGGGCAGTTGGCAGCGGAACCTCCCTGGCTCCTTCAAACCCGAAAGGATCTCCTATTGCAGGGCCCAGTTCTCTGTCCCCAGGTAGACCGCTGGAACTTAGCGGCCTGGCTTCTGAAGAGGAAATACTAAAAAGCAAAGGCTTTTCCGAACAACTAGTAGCCACCCTCCTTGATAGTAAAAAGGAGGAGACGCGCCAAATCTACCAAAAGGTTTGGGGGCGCTTTAGAGTATGGTGCCTAGAAAACTCTTTTAAGGTGCAGAGCCCTATAGCAGTCCTGGAGTTTCTGCAATGCAGGGCAGATAAGGGGCTAGCCATCAGTACCCTTAGGAGCCAAGTCTCAGCGCTTAGTGCGTACCTAGAAAAATCCCTGGCCACCAACCCCTGGGTGGTCAAATTTTTCAGAGCCCTTTCAAGACAGAGACTAGTGCAGGGTCCTTCCTTCCCTAAGTGGGACCTTTCCCTGGTCTTGCAGGTTCTGACTGAACCCCCCTTCGAGCCTTTAGAAGATTGTGCTCTAAAGGACCTAACTTATAAGGCTGTTTTTTTGGTGGCAGTAACCACTGTCAGGAGGGTCAGTGAAATAGAGGCTCTTTCAGTTAGACCCCCTTTTGTGTTGTTTTCTTGGATCGAGTCGTTTTTAAGACTGACCCGGCTTTTTTTACCAAAGGTGGCTTCGAAATACCATAGAAGCCAGGAGGAAATCTTGCCAACTTTTTGCCCTAATCCCTCAAACGAAAGGTAATTTAGGTTCCATACTTTGGACGTCAGGAGATGTATCCTACGTTATTTAGAGATGACAAAGAGTTTTAGGAAGTCAGACTCTCTCTTTATTTCTTTTTGTGGAGCAAGAAAGGGACAGAAGGCTTCTAGATGTACCATTGCCAGATGGCTCAGGATAGCTATTAGTCAGGCCTACAAGCTGACAGGTAGAGAGGCCCCCATGGGGATTAAAGCACTCTACCAGAGCTATGGCAGCTTCTCAGGTGGAAAGAGCTAGAGCAACTCCAGAGCAGATTTGCAAGGCAGCAGTATGGTCCAGTTTCACCACATTTGTGAAACTCTACAGAGTGGATCTGGTATCGGCAAGTGAGCAGGCCTTTGGGCGAAAGGTATTGCAAGTCATTGTCCTTCCCTAAGTGGTAAGTGCTCGTCTATCCTGTCAATGTGGCTGTCCTGAAAGACGGGGAGAGAAAATTAGAGTTACGCTTACGCTACGACTTTTCCAGTAGTCTTTCAGGACGGCCCTAGTTACCCACCCGAATTTTTGAAGGGTCTTGAGGAAGACCTAAAACGCAGGCACAATAGTACTATGTGATAGTATGTTATTAACATGTTCTTGTGTCTCCCCAGCTAACCGGAGGTGCTCTAGAAAAAACTGAGGCTAGCAGGGGGAGGTGAAAATTTATGGGGGCTGGCGCAGTGTTTCCAAGGAAGAGGAGGAGCCAAGGTCTCTCAATGTGGCTGTCCTGAAAGACTACTGGAAAAGATGTTACCGGTAAGCGTAACTCTAATTATTTTTCACATTGCCTTATATGGGGAGAGAAACCATTCTGACATGAACAAAAGCTCATGTACATAGGCCTTAACACCGCTGGGTACACTGAAAGTGATCCTATAAAGGACAACATTACTAAAAGGCTATACAGATGTTTGTGAGCCTTGTAAACATGTACTGTAAATTGTATCAATAATGCTTGAAAAAAAGCATAGAGCCTATGTTAGCTTGTGACATCTGTTACAATCAAATTGCATTTATACCTTGGAGCAGTGTTTCCCACCCTTTAAACTTATGGACAATATGGAGGCACCTCATTCTAAAATGTAAAGATGTAAACAAATAGTTTTGCATAATGCAGCAACATCCACACACGTAGCACACACAATGTAAAGCTTCATACACACGATCGGATTTTCCACAGACAAAACCTCAGAATTTTGTCTGAAGGTGTCTGGATTTTGTCTTGCATACAAACGGCAAGGAATTGTCGGCCAACAAACGTGAACGTAGTGACGTACTATGTGGTTTTTCATCTCTTTAGCGCCATCCTTTTGGCTCCTTCTGCTAAATTCGTGTTAGTAGAAGTTTGGTGAGTGTTGATTCGCACTTTTCATTTAGCGATTTTCAGTTTGCGCTTTTCATTTTATGTTTTCAATTCGTATCTGAACGGCCGTTCGTCACCCAGACATGTTGCGGAATCACAGGAGATAACGTGTATTATTGGCCTTGGAGTTATTGCTTTGACCCAAGTCCAGTCCAGGAATAGGAGGAGGAAGAGTTCTTGGACAAAAAATTGGTTGCTTTATTAATCGTGACCAATTATGTCATATGCCTTTGCTGCGGGAGCTCCAGGAGAATAATTCAGGTTTTTTTCTGAATTATCTCGGGATGACGGACCCCTGCTTTCACCAACTCTTGGCATTGTTGACCCCCGATATTAAGAAGCAAGACACATGCATGAGGCTTTTATTTTATTTTTTGGTTGAATAATAATGATTTGATTTGTTATATTTTCTATATTTTTGGATGCATAGAATGCACTTTTTGGTTAAGTTCTTTTGGCAGATAGCATGTCTAATTGTATTTATTCTATTTTTAATGCATAATAAAAAATATGTGGAGAATAATACTTGGCTATGTGTTTTACTTCAAATGACAGTTTGGGAGTAGGCAGATACATTTAAAAAAATACAATGTAAAATTGAAAAGGAAAACCAACATAGTTGTATCTTTGATCTTAAAAACTACAGGATAATTGTGTTGTGGTAACTTGCCGAAAAGGAAAAAAAAAAGAATAATATGATTCTTGATATCACTAGAAAAAAAAAGCCTTTGAAAATTCGTTTGCAGTAACTCCATCAGTATCACCAGCAAAGCAGCTTCATTATTATCCCATTAAAGAAGAAGAGAATGTGCGCTGCATTTTGAGATTTCATAATCTGTCACGTCACGAATGTTAATTCTCCATTACGAACACTAGTTTACAAGACCGACCGCTTCTGGCTCATCCTTGCTTCCGAGCATGCGTGTTTGTACTTTGAACTTTTGTCCGACGGACTTGTGTACACACGCTCGGAAAATTCGACAACAGACATTTGTCTGCGGAAAATCCGACAACAATTGTCCGATGGAGTGTACAAACGGTCTGATTTTCAGCCTGTCATCACTCATTTCCCGTCGGAAAATCCGATCGTGTGTACGAGGCTTTAGAGGTGATTTATTCTTCCAAAGCAAATACATCTTTGCACACTGGTACTGATTAGTATTCCAGTGTTTTTCTACCCCCTCAGTTTCTTTCCCTCACTAAGCCAACATGACCCCAGTGCTGATGGAGAGGGGCAAACGAAGATGCTGTGCAGCTCCCAACATCTATGAACTGATGTTGTTAGGACTTTGGCAGCTAGAAGGCTGTAAAGGTGCACAATGAAAACCTGTGGCTTTGTATAACTAAAAGACAGGCCTGATCCACCCTCTGGCTAGTGTACAATTTTTGGACAATTGTTAGGCATTTTGCCAAGGCACCCTGATTAAAAAATGCTGCCTTAGAGCAAGTAATTCCAATTAACCTCCCTTTATCAGGGGTAAACTTATGTCAATGAATTTATTAACCTAGAATCAGTTTTCTTATTCCCACACAAGCTATACATTTCTGTTAGCACAAGGCAAGCTTTTCCTGATCTCTGTAATCCCCACACTGGCATCATAGCACATGACTGCATTAATAGGAGTATATCTTGTTTGCTTTTACATGCTTCAGTTGGCTGGCATTCATATAACCTTCTCTGTTGCAAGTTATACTTTGAAGGATGTGTTCTTGTTGAGCTTACAATTAACATCAAAGCTATTTATTTTCAGTCTCCCACATAAAATATGTTTGTATTGTATTTGGTGCATTAAAATCCTCCAAGACATCCAAACATGTTTCAGAAGACTAGTATATAGGTTTAGACATCCGATTCATATATTGGCGATTCTAAATTTAATCTCATCGGATGGTATGCAATACATGTAGAAAATAAACAAATACACACACCTACACACCTGTCTGCATGTCTGTTAGCCTGTCTATAAATGTTGTTAAGTACATTAAAGCTCCTGGAAATTAGTAAAGAAAACTTGTAGTGTGGAAGTATGGAGGCCACCATTGCTGAACTCTGCTGTTATGCTGGTCTACTTTTTTCAGTACTGATTTGAAGAAAGTTTGTAGATTGTAGAATCATTTTCCAGGTCAGTGTCTAAAATATTTGAAGCCTAATGCAGTGATGTAACCAGTATTCTCAGCAATGGAGGCTTCCTTATTTTTTATTAATACAGGTTTACGTGCGTATGTATATTTACATTTTTTACATACACTGAATTGTCAAAAGTATAGCAAATGCGTACCGCGTTTTGCTGCGATTTGGAATTGTGGGCAGAATTGCTGTGATTCCGCCCACGGTTCAAAACGCCTAGGTGTGAATGGAGCCTAGGTGTGTATTATTGCAGAATAGATATAGCATGTCTCTTCTGCAATAAAGAGCAGCCTTCTCAATAGTTTTTAAGAGTTAAGTTTAGTTCCACTCTAACTTAGATACTCTCTGCCTACTTTATTATCACTCAAATGTTCAAAGCATGTATATGTAAAGCGCTGCGTAAACTGACAGCGCTATATAAGTACCTGAAAATAATAAATAAAAGCAGCTTTTAATCTGATTGGTGGGTCAGAAAAATGCATAATACTGACACTTTTTTACATCACGCTTTCTGTATGTCAGAGGCTCCAAGGAGCCAGCGCTGTGTGGGAATAAGGCCATTTTCACACAAATGGCAAACTGTATTGCTTTCAAATTTGATTGCTTTGCAGATCGTGGTTGACAGCCGGATCATCGCTGCCTCCTGCACCTGCTTTTTGATCAACCAGGTGGACTTTTCTATCTCAACGGGGATTGTACATTGAACTATCGTGGTGCAACAGCTGTAGCCACATTTAACACGCAGTTGCAGTGCCGATACATTGACTTCAATGGCCATGTTTGACGGGAGCATCACAGCCATAGCAATGTGAGCTCATTCCTATGGCAACCATGTAAATTTGGAGGTGAGCAGTTGGGGGTTGACAAAAACGCAGATCAACTGCCTGTTAGCCTAACCACCATGTATCACATCACCCTATAGTAATGTCCTTGTAGTATGCAAACCCCTTGACTCTGGCCAGCAGCCCATAAACACAGATCTGCCATGACTACCATAATTGTGGGGTATATTTTAAGAACTAGTTATAGTATATAATATTGTTACATTTCTTCTTTTAGTATAGTGTGACAGGTGTCATTTTTTTCTTAACACTGTAAGCTTAAGATATGATACAAGTATAAATGACATATTCATTGTTATGGTGGATAGTTTGTGAAGCTGGGATGTTTGTGACAGACTAATGTATTACATCATGACTGTCTCCTGGCATTAGCTCTGTGTGTTTTGGATTTGTGATGTCTTGATGTTATATTCAAAGATTTGCATCTTTCAGTAGGATGAAACCATCTTTTAGTGACTGAGTTTTGGCAGGCAGCAGATGTAACATAAGGGAGAATGAGGCAGATAGCCAGGAAATGTCCTAGCGGTTTCTATTGTGGC
Organism: Aquarana catesbeiana; assembly: GCF_042186555.1. Classification (NCBI taxonomy): domain Eukaryota; kingdom Metazoa; phylum Chordata; class Amphibia; order Anura; family Ranidae; genus Aquarana; species Aquarana catesbeiana. The sequence goes on from NC_133325.1 coordinate 203,329,427, forward strand.
TAAGATTCATATTTTCTGAGTGAAAGCACAGGAAGAGTGTTGGTTGACTAACATGGTTTTGTATCGTGCAACTATGATGTGAGTGCACAGCTGGGACAGCATCTGCTGTGTACATGTGAGACACAGTAAAATTAAAAAATACTGAGGCACTGCCGTTATTAAACTCATGTATTAAATATCTTCCAAAAATGCTGCATGTGGCTGGAATTTGATAAGTATACAAACATTATGGGACCAAAATGTCCAAGGTTGTTTCTTTTTAACACTTAGTATTTCACCTGTGCAATAATAGTTGATTTTGGTTAAAGGGGTTGTAAAGGTAAAAGTTTTTTTACCTTAATGCATTCTATGCATTAAGGTGAAAAAACATCTGACAATACCACCCCCGCCAGCCCCCTCGTTTTACTTACCTGACCCCTCAAAAGTCCCGCGCTCGCCCCTGACATCCTCTTCGCCGCTCAGCCTGGTCGTTGATTGGCTAGAGTGGATGGATTGAAAGCTGCGCAGCCATTGGCTCGCGCTGCTGTCAATCACATCCAATGACGCAGCACGCTGGGGGGCAGGGCCGAGTGATACAGTTATCGGCTATGGCCGCCAGCTGTATCACGGGAGCGCACCTGCAAGTACTCAACACCATGCGAGGGAGCTCGCATGAAGGTGTTGAGTCCTTGCGGGGGGGAGCCGAGACAGCCGCTGAGGGACCCCAGAAGACCAGGTTCGGGGCCACTCTGTGCAAAACGAGCTGCACAGTGGAGGTAAGTATAACATGTTTGTTATTTAAAAAAAAAAAAAATAACTAGTGATCCTTTAAAGTGATTCTAAAGGCATAAGGTTTTTTTAACTGGATTCTCTTTCAATCCAGTGCTGTGCCCAGGAGCAGCATTGCTGCTCTCTCACCTTGCAGGCAAAGAGGCAGTAGTAGGAACCATTGGCTCCTGCTGCTGTCAATCAAATTCTGTGAGGGGGGAACAGTTGGGTGGGGCCAAGCCGCACTGTGTGTGTCCATGGATACACACAAATGTGTAAAAGAAAAAACTTGTGCACTGCCAAAAAATGTGATGAAACTAAAGTGTTAACATGTGTTGTTCTGACAGCTGCTGCAATCACTGAATGTGTGTTCCTCACATATAGTAGCAAATATATAGATAAAAAATGCTGAGCTGCTCTGATATACCAATGTGTACAATGACAAATACTATAAATCCATCAAAGAAGTGAATAGAAATAAAGTACTAATAAAAATAATCCAATAATATAGTGATCCTTAATTAACACAATGAATGTCCTGTGCTACAAAGTCCAAACAACACTATTTGGCAATAGTGTATTAAAATGTTCAATCAGTGAAATATTCCACTTGCTGTGTCTCCTTTTTGAGTATGAATTCCATCATTAGGTGTAGTCTTCACCTGTTATATTATTCTACATAAAGCATTCTACTGGTCTTTATAACCCAAATCCCAGTGCTGTAAGTGCTTGCTGTATCTTCTCCAGTGCTCCACCAGCTAGTGAATATATGAGAGTGGCCTGTACCTGTTAATTAAACCTAAGTTTTTTTTTTTTTTTTAAACTCTTTATTGCAAAATTTTACTTTACAAGTTAATTAACACAACTTACATTATCTTTTCTATACTTTTTCTTCCACAAATTTTACATAAATATCATTATCATTTCCACTCTTACACTCACTCTTCCCTCTCACTCATCTTATGGTCACTAATTCTTTTCTCCTTTTACTCATTTTATACTGTAATTTCTGGTCTTCCTATGTCTGTCGTCAAATATAATTTATTCCATTTTGCCCAAACCCTATCATATTTCTGCATACTTCCTCTTTGTTCATACATTATTTTCTCACATGGGACCACCTGGTTTACCACCCTCACCCACTGATTTATTGTAGGTGGGCTTGGCTGGATCCATTTTTCCACTGTTTGTTTTCGGGCCAGGAATAATACTTTTTGCAAAAATATCCTAGTGTAACCACACACCCTATCTTTTACCACCCCCAGCACACATAACTCCACCGTAGCCGTCATAGGTTTATTTATGACTTTTCCTAGTTTCTTAACTACCTGTTGCCAATACCTTCCTATACATCCACACTGCCACATGACATGGATAAAATCCGCTCCACCCTCTCCACATCTTGTACAATCTGACGCCTGCATCCTCCCCATCCTATGTAGTCTATTTGGTGCCAAATATGTCTGATGTATTATATTTAATTTAATTATTCTATTATTCATTGCCGGCGATACTTTCAGATGCGAGGAGCAGATTTCATCCCAGTCCTGATCACTCATTCCCGGGATAACTCCCTGCCATTTTTCCCTCACACCCACCGGGTCCCCCTTTATTTTACTCTGTAGCAAGTGTGAATACAACTTAGATATCAGTCCCTTTGGTCCTTGAGATTTTAATATTCCTAGATTATTCCTAGAATCTAGAGATTTTTGGTTCTTTTCTTTCAAACTGTTCTCTTAGTAAGTGTCTTAGCTGTAGGTATCTATAAAATTGTTTACTCTGGAGGTTATATTGTTTACACATATTCTCATATGTCACTATTACATTGTTATTATACATCTGGCCAATATTTTTTATTTTGTTCTGTTTCCAGTAACTACTATCTTCAAATCTTTCTAATTTTTCAAACATTGGGTTGTTCCATAATGATATTTCTGGTGGAATGTCCCTATATCCCGTTAATTTTTTTACCTCCTTCCATACCTGGCCAGCTTTAGAAGAGGAATTTTTATTCCAATCCTTCTTAGTTCTGCTATTTCTAATCCTACCAAAAGATCTCCTACCTGCATTTTATTTAGTAAATATTTCTCCACCCTCATTTCTCGTTCCTGAACTACCCAGGTCCTTAAGTGTTTTAATTGCCCCGCCAAATAATATAAATATAGATCGGGTATTGCCAGTCCTGCTGATGTATTAGGTCTTTGTAGCGTGGAGAGCTTTAATTTACAACGCCCATTTGCCCAGATGAATCTAGTTAACAGGGAGTTTAATTTTTTGAATATATATTTTGGTATTTTTACCTCCGAGTGCACCATCACATAGAGACACTTCGGTAGTATAATAGATTTAATCAACTGTACTCTCCCTGCCATTGATAACGGTAGTTTTTTCCATACTCCCACTCTATTCTTTACATATTCTACCAAGGGGTCTATATTTGCTTTAAAGGGGTGTTCCGGCCGAAATTATACTTTTTAAATAAAAATACCCCTATAATACACAAGCTTAATGTATTCTAGTAAAGTTAGTCTGTAAACTAAGGTCTGTTTTGTTAGTTTATAGCAGTTTGTTATTTTATAAACTTACAGCAGGCCGTGGCCATCTTAAGTGTGGGCATCTGAAGCCAGACTGTATTTCTTCCTGGATCTCATCCTTGCAGATCTCGCACATGCTCAGTGCAGCACAAGCAGTGTAATAGGTTTCAGGTCAGGTTTCCATAGCAACGGCAGTTTCAGAGGAAGTTGCCGCCCCTTCCCAGAAGGCATTGTAAACAGGAAATGATGCGATGGGCCACGGCCAGGGAGGAGGAAGTGAAAAATGAATATAGCAGATATACAGTAGGTGCTGAGAAAAAAAATTAAAAAATATCCAATTTGTTTACAGTGCACAGTTTAGTGAGGGATGCTGAAGAGTTGTAAAAGTGGGTGGAACTCTACTTTAAGGGCTTCTTCTGCTTCCATTGTAATATTTATTCCTAAATATTTAAAAGTGTCCACTATTTTTAATGGGGTCTGAAAATTCCTCTCCTTTCCTGGTCTTAATAACATCAGTGCAGATTTTTGCCAGTTTATTTTGAGTCCCGATAGTATCCCATATGTTTCTAGTATCTTCATGGCCTCCCCTAATGAGCTATATACATCCTCCATATATAATATGATGTCATCTGCATATAGTCCTATGTGTTCAGTCCTATCCCCCACTCTAATCCCTTTATATATTTTAGATTGTCTAAATCTATTAGCTAGTACCTCTATAGCAAGTGAGAACAATTGGGGGGACAGCGGACAACCCTGTCTCGTTCCCCTTTGCAATTTCACTGTGGGGGACAGAATTCCATTTATCAAAAGGTTAGAGCATGGTTGTTTATACAATATTCTCACCCATTTTCTGAAACCTTCCCCAAATCCACTTTTTTCCAACACTGCCTGCAGGAATTCCCATTCTATAGAGTCGAATGCCTTGGCCGTATCCAACGATGCCAAGGCACTCGACTTTGGAAAATAATCTTTCAGCTGAACCATCAGCTGAGTTCTTCTAATATTGTTTGTTGTGGACTTCCCCGGCATAAATCCTGTTTGATCTTCTGATACAATCGATAGAATAACCCCATTAAGCCTCTTAGCCAGTACCTTTGCCAATACCTTGTAGTCGATATTTAACAAAGATATTGGTCTATAGGACGCACAATCCTTCCTATCTTTCTCTGGTTTTGGTATCAGTATTACTTTTGCCTAATGCATGGATGTATGCATCTCCCCTCGATCAAGTGTCCCCCTATACATCTTGGTCAGTGTCGGAGCAATAATCTCCACATACCTCTGATACATTTCCAATGGGATGCCATCAGGTCCTGGTGATTTACCCTTTCCCAAAGACTCTATGGCTTCTTTTACTTCCTCCACTTCAATATCTTTCTCCAACTCCTCTTTTTGCTCTTCTGATAATTTCAGGAACTTCAAGTCCTCTAGATATTTTCCTATCTGCTCTCCTGTACATGTCAGCGTCGTTGTATACATTTTATCATAATACCTATAGAAGGTTTCCCCAATGTCCTCCACTGTCTTAACCGTCTCCCCCTTCTCATTCCTCACTTCTGTTATAGCCAGTGTGGATACTTGTTTTATCAGGTAATTTACTATTTTATTGGCATAGTGTCCTTGGTCATATTTTTTTTGTTTTAACTGGAACTTCTTATGTTTATTTTTAATTATTAACTGATTCTTATATTGGCGCACCGCTCCTACCCATTTTATTTGGTTCATGGTAGAGGGGTTCTTAATAAACTCTGTTTCAGTCTTCTTACATTCTTCTTCCATTTCCTCTTCCTCTTGCCTATTGGTGCGTTTAATATATGATATTGTCGATCTTACTATCCCTCTTATATACGCCTTAAAGGTATCCCATGTTACTCCCTCCTTTATACTGTCCCCATGGGCCTCCAGAAACATTTCTATTTGCTCCGGTATATGATCATTTGACCCAATCTGGGCTAGCCAGTAGGGCTGTATTCTATATCCCGGCCACCTTCCTCTGGGACCCATCCTTAGCTCAAAAATAAGCCCAGAGTAGTCAGACACCCCTTTAATCATGTATGCAGCTGAGTGCACCATTGGGAGTATTTTCTCATTTCCCAGAGCCAGGTCTATCCTAGACATGCTCCCCCTACCCGGAGCATGCCATGAATAGGCCCTGACTCCTGGGTTTCTAGTCCTCCAAATATCGAGCCACCCCACCTCCTTCTGGAAGCAATCCAACATTTTAGACCCTTCACCTCTCCCGAGACTTTTTTTTACTTAAACCTAAGTTATAGGTCTAGAAACATCTGTTCCCCAATGTCAGGGGCAGTCAAATGTATAGACTCCCTTAGGATATGGCCACCTCTCAGACGCTGTTTGGTATCTCCTTTCTCCTTATCCAGTTATGCCCCGTACACACGGTCGGACTTTGTTCGGACATTCCGACAACAAAATCCTAGGATTTTTTCCGACGGATGTTGGCTCAAACTTGTCTTGCATACACACGGTCACACAAAGTTGTCGGAAAATCCGATCGTTCTGAACGCGGTGACGTAAAACACGTATGTCGGGACTATAAACGGGGCAGTGGCCAATAGCTTTCATCTCTTTATTTATTCTGAGCATGCGTGGCACTTTGTCCGTCGGATTTGTGTACATACGATCGCAATTTCCGACAACAGATTTTGTTGTCTGAAAATATTATATCCTGCTCTCAAACTTTGTGTGTCGGAAAATCCGATGCAAAATGTGTGATGGAGCCTACACACGGTCGGAATTTCCGACAACAAGGTCCTATCACACATTTTCCATCTGAAAATCCAACCGTGTGTACGGGGCATTAGTCTCATGGATATCCCCATGGTAATCTCTAGACAGAGCTCATAATCACAGAGAAACTAAAATAGTGTAGTATGTAAACCTCCAAAAATTTTCTTAAAATCACCCCATCAGTCTCCTCACACATCACTGATTTACTAACAGACATATCAGCCTGGATGTCACACCACTTCCTCAAACTGAATCTGAATCTAAATCCGAGCTCAACATATTTACTCCCCCACGTGCCCCTTCCCCTGACTTCTCTGTCTAGATCAATGGCACAACTATCAGTCTGTCCCCACAGGCCAGGGTGCTAGGAATAACCCTAGACTCCAAACTGTTTTTTCAGGCCCACATACAATACCTGTCTAAATCATGCAGCCTTAGCCTCCGCAACATTTCCAGAATTCACCCCTTTTTAACTAATGACACCACCAAGCTTCTTATTCACTCCTTGGTTATCTCTCGCCTTGACTACTGCAACTCCCTCCTCATTGGATTACCCTTACATACACTATCCCCCCTTCAGTCCATAAGGAATGCTGCTGCAAGACTCATCCACCTTACCAACCGTTCAGTGCCCTCCACCCCTCTCTGCCCATCCCTCCACTGGCTTCCACTCACCCAACAAATAAAATTCAAAGTACTAACAATAATTTAAAAAGCTGTCCACAACTCTTCCCCCAGCTACATCACTAACCTAGTCTCAAAATACCTACCAAGCCACTCTCTTCAGTCCTCCCAAGACCTAGCTTACTTAGCTCTCTAGCTCCCTTGTCACCTCATCCCATGCTTGCCTACAGGATTTCTCCAGGGCTTCTCCCATCCTTTGGAACTCCCTACCCCAATCTGTCCGACTGTCCCCTAATCTATCCATCTTTAGACGATCCCTGAAAACCCTTCTCTTTAAAGAAGCTTATCCTGCATCTAACTAATACACTGTCTCACTTTCTCCATCAGCTCATCCCCGCAGCTATTACTTTTTGTATCAGTTGACCCTCCTTCCTAGATTAAGCTCTAGCAAGCAGGGCCCTCCGATTCCTCTTGTATCATTATATATATATATATATATATATATATATATATATATATATATATATATAATTTTTTTTTTTCCACAGTAAATTTCAAACTATATAAATGATTTTTTCATCCATTATATATACAGGTAGTATTTCAGTAATCGCTACTCTCATTCTAATGGTATACATCTAGTATATTATTTATACATTACACTTTAAAATCACTTGTTTTATATATATATATATATATATATATATATATATATATATATATATATATATATATATATATATATTTATTTATATATATATATATATATATATATATATATATATATATATATATATATATCCTTTGTGCCTAGCTGTGGCTGGATAAGCCGCTTATGCGGTATTTTCAGTATACCTCATATGCATTAATAATCTCCAGATTGATATTTTCACCTTAGCGCAGCGTATCTTTTGTATAAATTGTAATATAACTGTAATGTCTGGCTTCATTTTGTTAAGCGCTGCGCAAACTGTTGGCGCTATATAAATCCTGTATATTAATAATAATAATAATGTGATTTTAGTATGTTGATTAAAACTGCCTCTCCATTGTAAGTGTCTTCTTATTGGAAGCATGCTCAGATACAGCAGCTGTGTAGCCAGTTATGGCAGCAGATCCTTCAGGATGTCTGAAGTATTCATGTTGGACTGTGCAATATCTGATGTTGCAGTGTGTGTCTGATCATTGTTTCTGACCTGGTAAATCCCATTTTGGCAGTTATACAGATTAAGGCGAGATTTGTGTTGTTATCTGACCATCACATTAGAAATAAAGTGTGAAAATTGGAGTTTTAAGGTGCCAAATTATTCAATTGAAACAAAATCAAAAATTAACAAAATTTTATTCAATAAACATTAAAAAATGTTAAAATCAACATATGAATATTTATATGGTCATAGTACATGGTATTCTCAGCTCTACATGTTTCGCCATCAGCATGGCTTCCTCAGGCGCTTATTATAAACCATGTGTACAATATCACTATAAACAAATAGAGAGCAAAACAAGTATATTCAATCAGCACAGAATACCTACATTTATAAGGACCATAAAGGTCTATTAAAGATATATAGAAAACACACATATATATACACACACACAATTAATTATAGAACATTTGAAATGACTGCAAACACCGCTCCAAAGAACTACCAGAAACTCAAGTCTCTTGCAGAGAATCAGTGTGTCACAGAGGGGACATATACCCCTTCATTGAACCTGCAAGGAAACATCTCTATTTAAGTTTGAACAAGCTAAATTTAGTTTGCTCAAACTTAAATAGAGATGTTTCCTTGCAGGTTCAATTAAGGGGTATATGTCCCCTCTGTGACACACTGATGTCTCTGCAAGAGACTGTCCACTTGGGGTTCTGGTAGTTCTTTGGAGCGGTATTTGCAGCCTGGGTGAGAGTTCATTTATCAAATGACCTATAATTGTGTGTGTGTGTGTGTGTGTGTGTGTGTGTGTGTATATATATATATATATATATATACCGTATTTATCGGCGTATAACTAGCACATTCATTTTAAGAGGGAAGTTTCAGGAAAAAAACTTAAATTTTAAATAAGGGACTTTGAAGCAAAATAAGGGTCAGTGTCCATCTGCAGCCTCACCATTACCATCAATGCAGCCTGATCAATGCCCATCTACAGCCTAACAAGTGCCATCAATGCAGCCTCATCAGTGCCATCAATGCAGCAGCCTCACCATTGCCATCAGTGCAGCCTGAACGATGCCCATCTGCAGCCTAGAGGGGACAGGGAGGGGGGCGGGACGAGTGCCAACAGATTATATACAGTGAGAATCTCCTATGATAGGCAGAACAATGGTCCAATGGCGGCCCAGGAGACAGGACTTCCTATTACAGAGGCTGCCAAGTAAACAGGAGATTCTCACTGTATGTAATCTGAGGGCGCTCGTCCCGCCCCCCTCCCTGTCCCCTCCAAGGCAGCTAAAATTGAAGTATTGGCGTATAACACGCACACACTATTTGCACCCAATTTTCATGGTGAAAAAGTGATTGTTATGCGCCAATAAATACAGTATATATATATATATATATATATATATATAAATATATATGTGTGTGTGTTTTCTGTATATCTTTAACAGACCTTTATGGTCCTTATGAATTTAGGTATTCAATGTTTATTGAATACACTTAATGTTTAATGTTTTTCTCTCTATTATTATGAATGTTGAATGTTCATATGTCGATTTTAATTATTCATTTTCAATTGAATAATTTGGCACCTTAAAGCTCCCATTTTCGCTCGTTATTTCTAATGTTTCTCTTATAGGGAGGTGGTGCCTTCTAATGAGACCTCTCATCCTTGGGTAAAAAAACTTATTTCTCTTTCTTAATCTGACCATCACACTTACATGAGTTTTTGAACATCACATTCCAAAACCATGAGCAGAGTTACCCCCTCCCCTCCCTGTGGCTTTAACAGCCTGCACTCTTCTGGAAAGGTATTCCACAGTATATTGGGGTATGTCTGTGGGAATCTGTGCCCATTTAGCCAGAAGAGTATTTTTTTAAGTCAGCTTGCAATCTTGGATGAAAAACCCTTGCTTGTTCCATTTCATCAAGTGTTCAGTAAGGTTAGTGCTCAGTGCAGGTCACTCAATTTCCTACACACCAAACATATCAATTTATTAACATTTATTGACCTGTCTATGTCCACGGGGACACTGTAGTGCTGGAGCAGCACAGTTATCAGGATTTTGTTTTGAACAAGCAAGCTATCGCTTGTGAAATGCGTCAACTGCTTGTCCTGTGTTTGTCTGATACACTTGTGACAATAAAGGTACATCAAGCAAGTTTTTGGAAATCTCAGAGTGCGACCATTTCTTTGTTCTATACAGTTATCAGGATTTCCTGGGTATTCTGTGTTTCAATAGTTTTTTTGGAATGCAACCTTCAACTGCATTTTGAATTTAGATTATCTATGCTATCTAACCTCAACACTTGTGGGGTCATTCTCCTCTTCTCAATCTGGTGCCATGTTTGGTTTGCCTGCTAGTTTGTCTTCATTTGGGCTTTCCCTTGTGTTGCACTTTGGTGTGTTACAAGTGTAACATCCACACAAACTGTGGCCTTGACACACCAGGGGTTAACCTCTGTGAAATTCTGCACTTTACTGGTGTCATAGAGCATCCACCCACCTTGTGACACCAGCAAAATAGGGGAGCTCTACCTATTTGATAAACCATAATAAAAACAAAATATTATATATTTTACTGGTAATAATAGGTTGCAATATTATAAGCTTCCTATAAACTCTATTTTAAAACTATTTTGTTTATAAACTTCTACCCATACAACAATCTCTCATCAGGTGCACAAAAAGCTTGCTTTGATCACCATTTCATTTAAAAATTTTACAAAAGGGAAAAACTGCTTTAATATCCAGATTAATCAAAAGGAAATAAAACATTTGAGGCATGTAGAGTAATCGTATTATTTACAGTGCACCTAGCAATTGTGCTGCACCTGGCAAATGATGTGTGCATTCATAACGAGAACAACACAGATCCTCAAAGCAACCCTTAGCTAATCATTTGCTCTCAAATACAATAACACAGTGATCCTATAATCAAACAAAAAATCCTGTGCGGAATGTGCTGGAGGGTTAATACTGCTGCAGCCAGAGTGCTCTTCTACACAAAGCCATAGGTATGAGCTACAGTGCTCCCCATCATCAAGGGGCCATATCTATAACCAAAACAAGCGACTCTTCTCTTTATGGGTGCACAGAAAACAAAGACACCCCTGTCATGAAAAATAAACAGCCTCTAGAGTCTCTCATCAAAAATAATTTTCAGCCCCCTAGTGTAATTTAATGTAATTAAATTACACCACAGACTTGAAAGAAGACAGCTCCTTTATTTCTCAAAGTAATCATTCTTTTTTTTTTGTTAATACTGGTGATTTATTAGTGGTGTCATTTTCATGTTTTCTAAAAGGCTATTGACATTTCATCATGCTGGATCAGGCATCTGTTGGCAGCACATTCTTTGGTCCTATAAATTTTACTATACTTTAGCTTGGCACAAGAGCCACACTGGCTACAGAGTTCTTCATCTATTGCAGACATTGCTGCATGCCAAAGAGTTGATGTCAGTAATACTGATGACAGAGCAGACAAGTTCATAGCTTGCCATAATACTACACCTGAGAATAATAGCTTTACTGATGTTTCCAGTTATCGGTGGCTGAAAATTAACAAGGAATAGTATATGGATGTCTAAACTAGTAAAATGTTAACTGCCGATTATTCACTCATGCCCCCCTGTAGATTTTCTATTAAATGTAAAAAAAACTTGGTGCATTGAAGCACATTTTATAGTTTTGTTTGCTATAAAAATCTACACTTCATTTGTACAAAAAAAAAAAATCATAAAAGTAGATTTTTTTCAGCAATTCACCAATGTGTAAATCAGCGTTTCAGGCATGTCCATTTTCTTTACACATGTTGATAATTTTTACGTTGACAAGGATCACAGATTTAAAACAGAAGCAATCCCAGACATGCAGTGTGATGATTTTAGTGAATGACAGAAGGAATTAGGTGTCTGAAATAAAGTCTGAAAAAAAAGAGGTTTTAGGCAAAAGAGACATGCAAAGTTTCCTGCAAGAAAACCCTCTTTTGCTGCTTTTTATTCCATGTACTCTACCTGCCATGTACAGTACATACCCAGTTGTTTCCAGATACCAGGAGTATACGCTTAGGAGTTACCCAAAGGTTCTACATCTGGGTCCCGGCATCTGTAGTGCTCAGCTAAGCCCGCTGTGTAATGTTTAATGATGAAATGCCACCATTGGCGGCTGGTGCTCAAAATTTTTGGGGAGGGCGCAAAAAAATGTTGAAAAAAAAATCATCAATTGCAGCCCCTGTGCCCTCAAACGCTGCCACTGTGCCCTCAAATGCTGCCTGTGTGCCCATCATACGCTGCCCGTGTGCCCATCATACGCTGCCCGTGTGCCCATCATATATTGCCAGTGTTCCCATCAAACGCTGCCAGTGTGCCCATCATATGCTGCCAGTGTGCCCATCAAATGCTGCCAGTGTGCCCATCAAATGCTGCCAGTGTGCCCATCATACGCTGCCAGTGTGCCCATCATACGCTGCCAGTGTGCCCATCATACGCTGCCAGTGTGCCCATCATACGGTACCAGTGTGCCCATCATACGCTGCCAGTGTGCACATCATACGCTGCCAGTGTGTACATCATATGCTCCCAGTGTGCCCATCAAATGCTGACAACCCCCCCTGCGAGCGGATGGATCACGGGACACAACTTGCCGACACCACCCCCCTGCGAGCGGATCGTGGGATGGACACACTGCTGACGCACCATCCCCGCAAGTGGATCGCTGGACAGAAACCCCCCCCGTGGATGGATCGGCACTTACCTTGTCCTCTTCTCCAGCACTTACGACAAAGCACTGAGCATCCAATAGGGACGCCTGGTGCTTTGGCCAATCAGGAAACAGGTCTCACTGACCTGCCTCCTGATTGGTGGGGAGGCAATGCAGTGTGAAAATAGAGAATATTCATTTGCTATGGTCACACAATTGGGTGGGATCAGGGCGCGCTCTCTGCGCCCCAGCCCACCCTTTTTTGAAGCCTATTAGAGCCTCTGGCTCTAACCAGGTGCTTCAAAAAAATACACCCCCTCCTGCCCCTGCCATAGGAATCCATGCATCCGGCATCCTGAAAGGGGCCGGGCGCAGGGATGGGGGGCGGCGCCCGTGTGCCTGCAATGCACGGGCCGCCACTGGATGCCACACTCCTGACAGCCCATGTACTATATTAAGATGGAAAGCCACCTCAGCCTAGGCTTCTCCCAGGCCACCCACTCTGACTTAGACTAAGCCCTGTGGATGGGCTGAAATGCATCAGAGTATGTGCCCTTGGAGGAGGCTAGGCGGGGGTCGCATTCTATCTTAATACAGTGCCTTAAAAAAAAGGTATTCATACCCCTTTAAATTTTTCACATTTTGTCATGTTACAACCAAAAATGTAAATGTATTTTATTGGAATTTTATGTGATAGACCAACACAGCTTTGGGGGCACTTCAGCATGCTCAATCCCAAACTCTACTCTGTGTGTCAATAAGACACATAGTGTGGCTCTGCCCCACCCCCGCTTCCTCCTCACTGGCTGTGATTCACAACAGCAAGAGCCAATGGCTTCCACTGCTTTGTATGAGCCAATGAGGAGGGAGAGAGCCTCTGCTCATATGCACATTGCTGGATCGAGATCAGGCTCAGGTAAGTATAAGCGGGGCTGGGGAAGGGGGAGCAGCTTGCAGAAGGTTTTTTTACCTTAACCTTAATTCCTTCCCTCTGTCCCACTCCTTCTTTAGCAGGAATCAGGGCTTAATATCAGTTCAGAGAGAAGTCTGGTCTCTGAGTACAGCCTGATCTGAAGTCTGACATCAAAGTAAAAGTTTTTGTCTGTAATTTTATTGTATATTTCATTATTTATTGATGAATTGAATGTACTCATTGTCTGCATATGGAAATATAGCATATTCCATTATTGTCATAAGAAATCTATTGAATAAATTATTCCAATTTTGAATTACTGTATGTGCTTATATCATAAGGAAAAAGGCTTGGACTAAATCCTTGTAGAAAAATTCATTGATATCAGTTTGGCAACCCTAGATGCCACTTATAACAATATGCCTTCTCTCATATTAATCTTCTTAGAAGATGGAAAGAATAGTTACCCAGAATGAAAATAAGCCTCATTTATTTATGCATATTTGCTTTGTTGTTTCAAACTGTGTACATAAACAATGTGCTTTTTCTCCTCTAAAATTTACCTGGCTGGCATTTTCGATGTATCCATGCATTACTCTAGTTCAGTGATGGCAAACCATGGCACCCCAGATGTTTTGGAACTACATTTCCCATGATGCTCATATACTCTGCAGAGTAATTGAGCATCATGGGAAATGTACTTCCAAACCATCTGGGGTGCCAAGGTTCGCCATCACTGCTCTAGTTCCTGCTGGGATAACCACAGGCCAGGGTTGGTAATTGGCTATTATGACCTACCTCATATCTCCCACATCCACCTCTTTGAGCTACTATCCACATAGTAGATATTTCCATAAGATAACTTTTGTTCTGGGCCATTTAATGTATCTTAATAAAGCCAGCCATAGATTATGCAATTTTCTTTTCTCCAACTATGGGTTGAAGGAAAGAAAATTTCTCGATTTCCCCCATCAACTGAGTCAGTGTTGATGGGGGTATCCCTCCCACTTCACTATTGTATTCTGACAGTAAGAGGTTTCCCAGTGATCACTGCTGGTGGCTGTAGCCACCGGCAGTGATCATGTGAAAAAAACGTTCAGTACAACCAGCCTGCCCATAGAGGGATTGAAATTCACCTGGTTTCTGCTGAACCAGCTGACTTCTGATAAGTCTGTGGCTGGTTTTAAACTGCTACCTTTAAAATGATAAGTATCTTAACAATATTTAGGCATCACGCCTTTTTTCAAGTTTTGTTAGGTCACATTTTATTTTAAGCCTTGGAAATCTGTTTCCCATACAAATAAGTATAGAAACACAGTTGTTGCTTGCCTATGTTTATGTAGTTTTAAATGTATAGTGTATAATAATTGTTTAGGTTAGTCTGGTGCTGATATCCTCAAATAATCCAAATTTTTACTCTATTTTTTTTTTTAACCACTTGACTTGTATCTGCAAAGGAACTGTGCTAGCACCTTCAGCTAAACCTGGGCTATGCTGTGGATGGATGGCTAATGTGCTCACCTGGAGTAGCTTTCTGTTCAGTACTGTACTAATGACGCTGGCTGGAAAGGGGTTAAACATCTAGGGCGATCAGATTTAACTGTGTGCCTAGTGTTTTTGTGTACGGTGTTAGGTGCTTTGCAGGAACACAAAATTCATATCTTCCCCCTGTCAGAACAGAGGTCTCCCTTATTTACATAAGATCACCGTTGTGTGTATTCTAACGATGGTGCCAGTGGACATCCAGTGCCCGGCGCCCACCGATCGTCTTCTGCTGTGAATAATCACAGCAGAAGTGGCTCGCCAACCCCCTTTAGGGGGAAGTACAGAATCCTGCATATATATAGGATTCTGCACAGGAGATTCACCCTGTAGCAGTTTCCAATTAATCCCGATTTATATGAACTTAGTGTTATGTAATCTAGTATGATCTTTTACCATCACATTGATCAGTCTATGCACTGTTTATACATTTTTATGTAGTTGACATATGCACATTACAAGGGTGTTTTTATTACCCAGTTTCATAGTAACTTGTATATAAAAAGGTAATCCAACATCTGGTAATATATACAATGTGATTTTATTTGTTAGCTGGTGGCCTGTACAGTGCTTAGTTCCCTGACAGCTAGCAGACTTCATAGACCTATTCCCTGGTACCTAATATATGCAATGCATAATTATGTACAGTAGTTGCATAAGTGGCACCTACTTACCTGATATCTCTTGTATGTATAATACGCAATTCTCTAGGATTGTTTATTACATGCAATGTTCATTACCCTTGCACCAAAACATAATTGCATGATATAAAGGGATGTATTCATTTCTCAATTTCTTTAAATCTAAGCACAGTTCTTTGATGTTTAACTCCTTATACAAATATAAGACACATTGGGGTTGATTTACTAAAATTGAAGAGTGCAAAATCTGGTGCAGCTGTGCATGGTAGCCAGTCAGCTTCTAACTTCAGCTTGCTCAATTAAGGCTTGACCAAAAAAAAAAAAAACCTGGAAGCTGATTGGTTTCTATACACAGCTGCACCACATTTTGTGCTCTCCAGTTTTAGTAAATCAACCCCATTGTGTGCATTATTTTAAGAATAAATCAAATGTTTTTCATAAGATAACATTACATTATTAATATCCTTTTTTATTCAATGTCATATGATTCCATCCCAGCTGCGGATGATGTATGAGCCAGGGTGTTAATGTTTAATATGGCTTGTCCAATCTGTTTACAAGCACACATGGTGATGTAGAATTCTTGGAATGTGCTCTTTCATAAGCAATACATAAAGCAAGATTATTTTGCAAATGGAGCTACTGTATCAGAATAGCATCTCTGCTTGCAGCTGGCAACAAGCCAGGCTTATATCACAAGAATTCTTTGCATGAATTTTCTGCTTTAATTTCAAGCTATGGAAGATCCATCACATTCCTGAGCTTTCACTCAGTTTTCATCTCAGCTGGAAATAATGAATTTTATTGTTCCTACTTTTCTTTTCTTAACAAAGCTGGTATTATGTTGCTTATGTATATATATTTTTAAATAGTGCTGCCAAAGTAATGGCACTTGGAAGCTGGATGCAAAAGCACATTTATTGCCTTTACCGATGCTGATTTGCTCTGGAACCTGCTTTCCCAATCATTGGACAATCCAGCCTTAGTAAACTGTACAAATGAACAGGATTGCAAGCTTAAACAGAGATGGACAATGTGGTCCATGTTTAATTTAAGGCACTATAATACATTTAACAAATTGTTTGCCTTTGTGTATTTTCTCTTTTGGCTTAAAGTGTTACTAAAGTCAGTTTTTTTTAAATTAAAATAACAGTAGTATTTCACAGAGCAGCCCCGATCCTCTTCTTCTTGGGCTCCTCGAAGATGATCTTGACTCCTCTTCTTCTTAGTGGGTCTCCATAGCAAGCCATTTACTATGGGGGACACGGTGTTTGCTCGCTCCAGAGTTGTGTGTCTATGGAGCCGCGCTCCATAGACACACACAGTGGGGACATAGCCCCGCCCCCCACTTCCTCCTCACTGCATTTGATTGACAGCTGCAAGAGCCAATGGCTGAAAGAATCCGGTGTAAAGAGGAAGCGAGGGCAGAAGATACACAGTGCTGGATCTATTCTCCCCTCTCTTCCCCTTCACACAGGGAAGGGGGAGGACAGAGCAATAGAAACCATTTTTTTACCTTAATGCAAGGAACGATAAAAAGATAGAAAAACATTTTCGCTTTAGCATCACTTCATACAATGATATACAAGTTGACTGTGTTCATCAGAAGCAATTGGAAATCTTACAATTTTAATGCCGGTTAATGTACAGTCTAAATGTATTTCAGACATGTTAAGAGATGGGATTAGACTTGATTGCCAGCATTGAAGGGAGTTGCCAGTGTTGAACCAAAACTGCACTCCAAGCCACACTTCAGTGTGTAAACATTGCAATCGGCTTGTAAACAAAACTGGCACCATCATTTTACAATACTCTTCTTCACAAGTGATGGAGCTCCAAAAAATTGTAAAACATTTTGTAAATAATGTTGAAGAGTTTTGTTCACAGAAGAGCAACTTGAATGTTGGCAGCAATGTTTAACCACTTGGCGACCGCCGCACGAACATTTACGTCGGCAAAAGGGCATGGACAGGCAAATGGGCGTACAGGTAAATGCCTTTAAATGTGCCTCCATGTGGTCATGCGTGACCCTACTGTGAGCTCCGTGAGTGTGATCGCGGGACCCACGGATTCGATGCCCACGAGGACACCCGCAATCAACTCATGGAGAGGAAGAACGGGGGAAAGGCTGATATAAACAAGCATTTCCCCGTTCTGCCTAGTGAAACTGTGATTGGGAGCCCGGATCAGTGTCTTGTCACACGTAGCCCACCCCCCCCCCCCCACAGTTAGAATCACTCCCTAGGACACACTTAACCCCTGCAGCGCCCCCTAGTGGTTAACCCCTTCACTGCCAGTCACATTTACACAGTAATCAGTGCATTTTTAATCGCACTGATCACTGTATAAATGCGAATGGTCCCAAAATAGCGCCAAAAGTGTCTGATGTGTCTGCCATAATGTCGCAGTCATGATAAAAATTGCAGATTGCCGCCATTACTGCTAAAAAAAAAAAATATTAATAAAAATATCATAAAACTATCCCCTGTTTTGTAGACGCTATAACTTTTGAGCAAACCAATCAATAAACGCTTATTGCAATTTTTTTTTTTTTTACCAAAAATATGTAGAAGAATATGTATCGGCCTAAACTGAGGGAAAAGATTTTTTTTTTATATATTTTTTGGGGATATTTACCATAGCAAAAAGTAAAAAATATTGCGTTTTTTTAAAAACTGTTGCTCTTTTTTTGTTTATAGCGCAAAAAAAAAAAAAACACAGAGATGATAAAATACCACCAAAAGAAAGCTCTATTTGTGGGGAAAAAAGGACATCAATTTTGTTTTGGAGCCACGTCGCACGACCGCGCAATTGTCAGTTAAAGCGACGCAGTGACGAATCGCAAAAAACGCTCTGGTCTTTGGGCAGCCAAATGGTCCGGGACTGAGGTGGTTAAAGTGAATTTGAGTTAAACCCAATGCCAGGGATGTAGTTCAGGCATTTGTAGAACATTCTGGGAGCCCTAAAGCCCTAGTTGTAAATAACAACCTTAGGAACTGAAGTAATGCGTAGCCCCTAGCCCCTTCTAGGACTCACTCTTGGACCATGACTATCATGGACAGCACCATAGGACTGGAAAGCATAGATTATCCAGTCACTGTTTTCATATTCAAGCACCCTGAGTTTGAGGACTTCTGGGGTATTCTACCAGCTCGATAAACATACCGTGGGGACGGAAAGTATTTAGACCACCTTAAATTTTTCACTCTTTGTTATATTGCAGCCATTTGCTAAAATCATTTAAGTTCATTTTTTTTCCTCATTAATGTACACACAGCACCCCATATTGACAAAAAAACACAGAATTGTTGACATTTTTGCAGATTTATTAAAAAAGAAAAACTGAAATATCACATGGTCCTAAGTATTCAGACCCTTTGCTCAGTATTTAGTAGAAGCACCCTTTTGATCTAATACAGCCATGAGTCTCTTTGGGAAAGATGCAACAAGTTTGTCACACCTGGATTTGGGGATCCTCTGCCATTCCTCCTTGCAGATCCTCTCCAGTTCTGTCAGGTTGGATGGTAAACGTTGGTGGACAGCCATTTTTAGGTCTCTCCAGAGATGCTCAATTGGGTTTAAGTCAGGGCGCTGGCTGGGCCATTCAAGAACAGTCACGGAGTTGTTGTGAAGCCACTCCTTCATTATTTTAACTGTGTGCTTAGGGTCATTGTCTTGTTGGAAGGTAAACCTTCGGTTCAGTCTGAGGTCCTGAGCACTCTGGAGAAGGTTTTTGTCCAGGATATCCCTTTACTTGGCCGCATTCATCTTTCCCTCGATTGCAACCAGTCATCCTGTCCCTGCAGCTGAAAAACACCCCCACAGCATGATGCTGCCACCACCATGCTTCACTGTTGGGACTGTATTGGACAGGTGATGAGCAGTGCCTGGTTTTCTCCACACATACCGCTTAGAATTAAGGCCAAAAAGTTCTATCTTGGTCTCATCAGACCAGAGAATCTTATTTCTCACCATCTTGGAGTCCTTCAGGTGTTTTTTTAGCAAACTCCATGCGGGCTTTCATGTGTCTTGCACTGAGGAGAGGCTTCCGTCAGGCCACTCAGCCATAAAGCCCCGACTGGTGGAGGGCTGCAGTGATGGTTGACTTTCTACAACTTTCTCCCATCTCCCGACTGCATCTCTGGAGCTCAGCCACAGTGATCTTTGGGTTCTTCTTTACCTCTTTCACCAAAGGTCTTCTCCCCCAATAGCTCAGTTTGGCCGGACGGCCAGCTCTAGGAAGGGTTCTGGTCATCCCAAACATCTTCCTTTTAAGGATTATGGAGGCCACTGTGATCTTCGGAACCTTAAGTGCAGCAGAAATTTTTTTGTAACCTTGGCCAGATCTGTGCCTTGCCACAATTCTGTCTCTGAGCTCTTCAGGCAATTCCTTTGACCTCATGATTCTCATTTGCTCTGACATGCACTGTGAGCTGTAAGGTCTTATATAGACAGGTGTGTGGCTTTCCTAATCAAGTCCAATCAGTATAATCAAACACAGCTGGACTCAAATGAAGGTGTAGAACCATCGCAAGGATGATCAGAAGAAATGGACAGCACCTGAGTTAAATATATGAGTATCACAGCAAAGGGTCTGAATACTTAGGACAATGTGATATTTCAGTTTTTCTTTTTTAATAAATCTGCAAAAATGTCAACAATTCTGTGTTTTTCTGTCAATAAGGGGTACTTTGTGTACATTAATGAGGAAAAAAAATGAACTTAAATGATTTTACAAATGGCTGCAATATAACAAAGAGTGAAAAAGTTAAGGGGGTCTGAATACTTTCTGTCCCCACTGTATGTGCATGCAAATAATCAAAACTGCATCAAAGTGTGAGAAACATATACCATCATCTTTCAGTATGTATCTGGAAAACCAACTTAGCTTAGTTTAAAGCATATCTAAATCCAAAAACAAAAATGTATAGTATTGCAGCTTACCAGTCCTTAGATGTTGTGGCTGCATTAGTTTTATCACACTTTTTTTTCTTTCATATTAAATTAATAATCCTTCAATTAACATTCTTCCTGTCCTAGGGTAACAATTGTATTAAGCAGCATTGTCACTCTTAGGACAGGGAGTGTGTTACGACTACGTAACACTATGTTAGGACTACACAACACTTCCCTCTCTTCTCCATTACAGGGAGAAGTAGCGAGAAGTGTTTGATAGTATACATAAATAGCAGGGAACAATGTTAACGGATAACAGTCCAGAAGCAGAGACTACAGAAAGTTATCAGCACACAAGATTTCTGGCTGCATGAACACAAATGCATATATCAAACAGATATAATTAAAAAAATGTATAGAGATATTTAAAAGATAAAATGGGAACAAATAAGAGGAATCTATTTATTTAGTTTATGTAAACTTTATTTAATGCAGATTATTGTATTACTCTTATCTGTTGCTGTTTGGCATGAGAGATTTTCAGTCAAGCTGATGGGGGAATTTATGGCATTGCTGCACAATAGCTTTGGAAGCACGGTTAACCTTTCAGACTTTTCCTTTTCTGATTTATGAGCCATATAATATGGAAGAGAACAAAAGTTGTCTAGGCATCTACCACTCTACTACAAAACAGTCATTAGTGAAACTAAGTGAAATCTTGATTTAGGGATAAGAGATGCAAAGGTCACGGTTTTATTTTACATTCAAGAGCTAAAGTACAGAAAAGCTGAATTATGTTTCCTTGTTAGGGAAATAGCCTTAAGGAATGTCATGCTTTTTAGTAGTGATTGTAGCAGAAAAGCCTCTGAATGTCCACATTCAATTGCTTAACACTGTGGAGAGTTGGTGGGGGATCTGCTACATATTTTTTGGTCATGTCGGAACTTATCGTTTTTTGGTCCAAGGTGCAAGACATCAAACAGTTAACAGAGTACGATTTGGGATCTGACCAGCTAGATATCTCCTCCATCTCTCTGATTTTTCAAAACGCAAATACCGAAACTCGTTGGTCGCTCATCTTTTGAATACGACAAAGGCCTGCATTCCAGCCTTATGGAAGCGGGAGGCATCCCCCTCGATCTCGTTGTGGTTTAAAAAAATAGCCGATATATATGCTATGGAAAAAAGTATTGCAATTACGCAAGGTAAAGAGGAGAAATTTAATTTAAAATGTAAATCATGGTCCCTTTTTGTATGTACCAAGGAATATGGCTGTGAACTTGAGGAAGGGGAGTCAGCGGGGGAGGAAGGAGAGAGAATTTAATATTTATTTGTTTATTTATTTTTTGCCCGCCATAGTAAACTATATCAGTGTATAAGTGAGACGCGAAGGTGGGATAATATTTATGAACGGTAGAATGGATAATTTGGAGAGTGGGGGATATCCCCTCCTTCTTTTTTTTTTTTTTTTTTATGGCCTTAAATATATCGGATGGGAAAAAGAAAAGGGATTGATTTATGTTAAGATATATTTTGTGATACGCATGCAACAAAAACTGTGTCCGTTTATATGTATAATTAATTTTTGGAAAAATAAATAAAATATAGGATTAAAAAAAAAAAAAAAACACTGAAGCGGACTCTAGAAAAGCTCTGCTTCTTTTAATAGTATAAAAGACCATGAAGTACATTTTTATTCTTATCCCATAATACGTATTATAATCTAGCTTGGTTTTTCTATGTAAAAGCTTAACCACATTCAAATTACATTTTATTTTGTCTTGATGGATTATTGTGTTTACACCAGGGCTGGATTCCTGCATTCACAATATATTTCATGCCTTAGAATGGAAGGGCAGACAGGGTAGCCCACAGCCACCTACACATTTTGTAGTGGTCACTAGCGCATTCCCTTGTATACAAAACTGTTCCAAACTGCCTCCCTGTCTGTCCGTGTAAATCGTTTGGGCCCTTATTGCTGCTTATGTGTATCCTTTTTTTGTGTACACAGTTTACCCACAGTGGGTTTGTGTACCTAGAAATAAACTGCTAGCAGAATAGTTTGCCCACATCTTGACAGTTAGCTTTGTGTGGGTATAGCATCTGACCCTACTGTATTAGTCGTGGTGCTAACATGAGCCATTTGTCTGGTTAATGAGGAGGGTATCACAAGGCAAGTGGGTTTGAGGTAGGCAGGTTGAATTAATCTGGCCCTAAAAACATCATCTTCCACCAACCCTGATTTCTGGAAAACTAGTTTGATACCTGCATGCAATGGTGTTGCTTCTGTTTCTGTTCCTTTCATCGTTTCATTGTTTTGTTATTTTCATGGTTGATTCAGGGGATGATATTTAAACTGAGGCTGTTAACATTTTTTTTAAATGGAATTTGTGCACTTACAGTAATATGTCCTAATAAGAGTACAGTAAAAATCTGTGAATGTGACTGACATTTGATTTGGCTTGGTCATGAGAGAACTAATATTTTCAGAATGTTTTGACAAGTTTCTTTATTTTTGACAAGTTTCCTGTAAGAGGCAGAAACTAAAGTAAATGATTCATTTTTTTTCTGTAAAATCCTGTGAAATATGTTGGACCACATAGACTGTTAAGATAAATTAAAGATTTCTTTCTCGTTCATTGGGGAACCTCAGAATTCATAGACTATTGGGTTATACTGCCACCTACAAGAGGATTTGGACACTGGCAAACAAGAAAAACTTGTGGCCAGCCAAGTATAACAACCCCCTTCTCCTAGCATGCCTCAGTTTTGTGGAAAAGTAATACTGAGAATTTGGCTATAGACACAGGAGGATGTGACCTGTGTCCCTCAAGTACAAAAGTACAGAGTACAAAAATTATATTTTCTTTCGCACTCATTGGGGAACACAGGAATTTGTAGACTGTTGGGCCAACCATCAACAGTCCTACAAAGTGGTGGGCGGTAGCAGCAATAAAAAAATAGGCCCACAAGAAAACAACAGAGCTGCGGACTGCCTGCAGCTTAACAAGTTCCCCAAGGGACCTTACACCTAAAGCTGGCATGGGATGATGCCTGAACATTCCAGCTGTTAAAATTTGGTGAATGTGTAAACAGAAGTCTAGGAGGCAGCATTGCAGATCTGGGGAACAGTAGCCTAATACCAAAAATCCCCAAAAAGAATGAGAGACCCGGTAAATTGCGCCTTGACAGGAAAGGGTTTAACCTAATTCTAAAGACCATAAGCTTGAGTAAAGTATTTGTCTGACACACCAAGAAGCGGGTTTCCGAGCTTGGTACAGTGGGGATTTCTGCAGATCCTGACCAAAAGTGAGGACCAGGTGCACACCTCCCCTTGTTTGCAGCGTGCTGGCACTAACACAGGAAGAACTTGCCTGGGTAGAGCATTGGCATGTCTCCTAAGCAGTACTGTCCCGCCACAACCAAACCTCCCCACTGTACTGTTTAGCTCCTCAGACTCTCTCCTTCCAGCTCTTGCAGCTTTCCACACAGACATTTGACAGGCTCAGAGAGGCATGCTGGCAGTGGAGGCATCAAGTCAAGGGCCAGCTAGGGACAGCCAAATAGCCAGATAAGGCCATGGGGCTGCAATTTGCCCGTGGCTGCTTTACAGGGACCATCAGGAATGACAAAGAGAGAGAGTCAGACTTTCCAGTGGAGACAGTGGCTGTGAGGTAGACACACACAGCACAAACTACATCCAGCCAATTGAGGGAGATCTCCTTCTGATGAACTTGGGCTAAGAGAGGAATGGAAGAACTGTGTCCTAATGTCGGCGTGAATAGGTTCAAAGGGATCCCTGTATCTTGACACATCTGAGATCCCCCACTTGTGACATAGGTCCTGAAACTCTTTCAGGTGCAGCTGCCATTCCCCCAGTTTTATTTACTGCTGGCTGGGTTAGTCTGCCTGCCAGTTGTCCACACCTGGGATGTTAATGGTGTACAAGGCTGGGAGGGACATGAAGTTCTGCCCAGGACAGACATTTTTCTAACTCTCTTGTCTCAGTGAGGCTTCTTGTTACTCCTTAATGTTTGTTGAACACGACTGGTATGGCATTGTCCAATTAAACGCTGATTGGGTGACACTCCATTTGGGATATCCAGCACTGCAGGACAACCAAATCGACCAAAGTTCCAGAATGTTGATCAGGGGAAGAGATTCCTCCAACAACCATTTTTCCTGCACCAACAAGGTGTCCATGACTCTTTCCAGCCCAGCAGGCTTGCATCTGTCATGAGGATCTTCTGAGAGACCAGAAGAAAGACTTCACCAACTCCAGAACAGGGTGGCTGGACCTCTAGGCCTGGGACAGCATGGTCTTCATGCCAAGAGAGTTGTGGTTGAAAAAAAATAGCTAGCAAAGAGGTTAGACTTTTCAGCACTGTAGGAAAAAGTGCCCATCCTCTTAGAAAACTAGCAAAAACCTGAGGCATGTTGAAAGTAGGAGGGGTTATACCAGACTGGCCAGTGGCCAGGTTTTTTTGTTTGTCGGTGTCCAAATCATACATAGGTGGCAGCATAAACTAACAGTCTCTGAACTTCTGTGTCCCTCAATGAAAAAGAAATGAAACTTTCATTTGTTTTAGCGGTCTGTGGAGTGAACATATTCTGTAGTATTTTACAGAGCAAAATTAACTATTCACTTTAGTTCCTGCCTCTTACAGAAAACCTGTCAGGAGAGAAATATGGAGGCTTCCATTCTGAAAATACTAGTTCTCCCATGACAAATCCCAAACAAAAGTCTTACTTTCACTTATTTAAATTGAATTCATGCTAGGCCATCTCTTCAGTTTTAAACCCTACCCATGATCCTTTCTTTATTTGTATTATTTTATAGGACTTAATTGTATTTTTATCATTCTTCAAAATGCAGTAAGTTAATGATTAAACAAACACAACTTCAGATATTGCATCTCTGAAATAATAATAAAAAAAAATTACTGCAGCTCTGTATAAACTACTAAAATAAACGGAGTTTGACAAATACGTGCAATGTGCCCAACCAGCTGAAATACATATATGGGGACTGCTAAGTTTTTATTATTCTCTGTTTTGCTAATAGGAAGTTTTTCTCTCTTTCTGTCCTACATACAGTGCCTTGAAAATATATTCATACCCCTTGAAATCTTCCACATTTTGTCATGTTACAACCAAAAACGTAAATGTATTTTTTGGGGATTTTATGTGATAGACCAACACAAAGTGGCACATATTTGTGAAGTGGAAGGAAAATGATAAATAGTTTTCCAAATGTTTTACAAATAAATATCTGAAAAGTGTGGCGTGCATTTGTAGTCAGCCCCCCTGAGTCAATACTTTGTAGAACCACCTTTCGCTTACAGCTGCAAGTCTTTTTGGGTATGTCTCTACCAGCTTTGCACATCTAGAGAGTGAAATTTTTGACCATTCTTCTTTGCAAAATAGCTCAAGCTCTGTCAGATTGGATGGAGAGCATCCGTGAACAGCACGTTTAAATTCTTGCCACAGATTCTCAATTGGATTTAGGTCTGGACTTTGGCTGAGACATTCTAAAACATGAATATGCTTTGATCTACACCATTCCATTGTAGCTCTGGCTGTATGTTTAGGGTCATTGTCCTGCTGGAAGGTGAACCTCTGCCCCAGTCTCCAGTATTTTGCAGACTCTAACAGGTTTTTTTCTAAGCTTGCCCTGTATTTGGCTCCATCCATCTTCCCATCAACTCTGACCAGTTTCCCCGTCCCTGCTCAAGAATAGCATCCCCACAACATGATGCTGCCCCCACCATGATTCACGTTAGGGATGGTGTGTTCAGGGTGATGTGCAGTGTTAGTTTTCTGCCACACATAGCGTTCCTTTTTAGGCCAAAAAGTTACATTTTGGTCTCATCTGACCAGAACACCTTCTTCCACATGTTTGCTGTGTCCCCCACATGGCTCCTCACAAACTGCAAATGGGGCTTCATATGACTTTCTTTCAACAATGTCTTCCTTTTGCCACTCTTCCATAAAGGCCAGATTTGTGGAGTGCATGACTAATAGTTGTCCTGTGGAAAGATTCTCCCACCTGAGCTGTGGATCTCTGCAGGTCCTCCAGAGTTACCATGGGCATCTTGGCTGCTTCCCTGATTATTGCTCTCCTTGCCCGGCCTGTCAGTTTAGGTGGACGGCTATGTCTTTGTAGGTTTGCAGTTGTGCCATACTGTTTCCATTTTCGAGTGATGGATTGAACAGTGCTCTGTGAGATGTTCAAAGTTTGGGATATTTTTTTTATAACCTAACCCTGCTTTAAACTTCTCCACAACTTTATCCCTGACCTGTCTGGTGTGTTCTTAGGCTTTCATGATGCTGTTTGTTCACTAAGGTTCTCTAACAAACCTCCAAGGGCTTCACAGAACAGCTGTATTTATACTGAGATTTAATTATACACAGGTGGATTCTATTTACTAATTAGGTGACTTCTAAAGGCAATTGGTTCCACTAGATTTTAGTTAGGGGTATCAGAGTAAAGGGGGCTGAATACAAATGCATTCCACACTTTTCATATATTTATCTGTAAATAATTTTGAAAAACATTTTTCATTTTCCTTCCACTTCACAATTATGTGCCACTTTGTGTTGGTCTAGAACATAAAATCCCAATAAAATACATTTATGTTTTTGGTTGTAACGTGACAAAATGTGGAAAATTTCAGGGGGTATGAACACTTTTTTCAAGGCACTGTACACTATGGGGGGGAGATTTACTAAAATTGTTGCATACAGTATTAAGTGCAGCTGTGCATAGTAACCAACCAGCTTCTAACTTCAGCTTGTTCAATTAAGCTTTGACAATGAAATCTAGCACCTGATTGGTTATTATGCACAACTGCATCAGCTCCTGTGTATGCCATTTTTAGTAACCCCCCCCCCAGTGAGAAGAACATCAAATCTCCCCAAAATTAGGGAAATACCTTGAGAGTTGTTACTGCAATGGGCATCCCCACTATAGATTTCCTTATATTCTACCAGTAAACGGTAGGTTTTCCATCTTTTAATGACCTGCAAGGGCAAAACTAGCAATAAAACACTGACAGAATATCATATCCTTCCCAAGATAACCCAAAAATTAAAGCAAACTTTTGACTGGGGGGGCGTGGCCAGGACCGGCATGTGAGAAGAAGTGTGTCTCACAGCTCCTCTCCAGCACAGCTCACCGATCCTCTCCCAGCAGCGATCCAGAGCTAAAAAACGGCTATCCAGCTGGCTACCGACCCACTTACCCTCCTGGATCAACCACCGGCTTTGTGTACCCGGGGGAAAGCAAAAAAAAAGGAGAAAGAAATGATCTCCGAAATCCAAGATGGCGCCGCCGCGGCCCTGGCACAGCGCACACCGCGAGGTACTGAGAAGTCCAGAGAGGCAGCTAATAAGAAGACCCAGAAGTTACAGGGTAAGGAGTACTCAAGGGACATGTTATATTATGCCCAAAAGCTGGGGGGGCCCCAGGATCAAAGCGCAGGGGGTTCTGCTGAACTGCCTCATGCTGAGGATCGCAGGCCAGGAGAGCTGAGTTCACTGCACACTGACATGCAGGGAGAAACAGACGCTGCTGCTGAGCGGCCCTCCTCACTCCACACAGACACTGATACAGAAGAGGCTGAACAACCAACTTTAGCTGACATACTCAGGGCTGTGCATGTCTGCACAGCGTCTGTGAACACTCTTAAAGAGCAATTTGGTGGGCTGAGAGAGGATGTATCCCTGTTGAGACAGGATCTGCAAAAGATCAGAGAGCGTACAACTGCAGTGGAAAGCAGAGTGAGTGACATTGAAGACCAACTCCCGCCAGTTGCTCGGGAGGCACATGTGGCCTATCAACTTGCAAAAGACACTAATAATAGAGCAGATGATATGGAAAATCGCTTGAGACGCAATAACATACGCATTATAGGTCTTCCAGAGAAAACGGAAGGAAGAGATGTTACAACATTTGTAGAAAACTGGCTAGTCGAAATATTTGGAAGAGAAATCTTTTCCCCATTCTTTACGGTGGAAAGGGCGCTTCGCACGCCAGGCCGCCCACTACAACCGGGAGCCCCCCCCAGACCCATCCTTGCCCGGCTTATGCATCACCAGGACAGAAAAGCAGTTCTAAGGCATGCACGGGAGAAAGCTAATGTCCAGGTGAATGGGGTCAGAGTGTCGTTTTACCCCGACTTCTCAGCTGAGGTCCAAAAACGCAGAGCTAAATTCTCAGATGTGAAAAGGCGCCTAAGGGCTCTGCAGCTTCCCTATGCTATGCTGTACCCGGCCAAGCTTAGAGTGACCGCCGACAGACAGGCTCATTTCTTTGAATCAGCACAAGATGCAGCCATGTGGTTGGACCGCAACAAACAGGCCTTAAGACGCCGAGCCAGAGAAGAAGGAGAAGATCCCGCCTGAGGTATACCGAGGAAGACGACTTCTGGAGAACTATACTGCTGAATCACAGTAAGCTTGTTTGCAGCTCACTTATTGTCCTTTGAATTCTGTGGACATTCCCCTCTTGATCCTGCAGTGTTTACTACCCATATTCCTTTGCTTGGGGGAATGTTTTTGCCTTATGCTGCTGGGAGCCTTGATATTGCTACTCGATCAGTGAGCTATCTTGTGAAGTAGGCAAGAGAAAATGCGTTCTTTCCAAGTGAGAGATGAATCGTGAAGGCCATGTTGGCTTTGGTTTCATTACCATTTACATGGGCTTGTCCGGTTGACAGCCTGGCTTTTGGTTTTGGTTGGTTTTTTTTTTTACCACAGTTTTTTTTTACTCATACCGAGAAATTTGCTACCGAGGAGATCTTTACTGGAAGTACCGCACCTTACTAACTTTCATCACCGTGGTCATTGAAGTTACAATCAAGCTTGAATTTCCTGGCTGGACACAACGGGAGAAGACAAAGACCCCAGCAATTTCTTTCGGGGAATTTCCCCCAACCACTTTTGCCCCTGTTGATTCAGGTATATCGGGGGGAGATCTGAACGAGACTCTTAAGCGGTCCCAACCCCTGAAGTCACGCTTAGTTTTGCCCAATGGTTGAACTGCCAATAATTTCCTGGAATGTAAGAGGTTTGAGCTCCCCCCTTAAACATATGATGATTTCCACATGTTTGAAAAAATACCACCCTATGATTTTATGCATGCAGGAGACCCATTTAACAGCCGAAACCAGGTGCTGCCTCAAGTATGCATGGGTGGGGAAAGCATATCACTCCACTCACACCTCGTACTCAAGGGGGGTGAGTGTAGTGATCCATAACTCTGTAGATTTTCAGGAATTTGATGTATGCGTAGATGATGAGGGACGATATGTATTTTTACATTGCAGAATTGGAAAGCTGAACTGTATATTGGCCTGTGTGTACGTGCCCCCGCCGTTCACGGCGGATGTTCTCCGGCTATTTCTCACTTATTTAGAGGGCCGACCGGATTTACCGTTGCTGATGGTGGGGGACTTCAATTGCTGGTTGAGTCCCTCTGTGGACAGGCGCCCCTGTTTGGGGGCCCCTGTGACACGGAGAGACTCTCCATTGCTTAGATTGCTTAATGAGGTTGGGTGGGTAGATATATGGAGACTAAGGAATCCGAATGAAAGACAGTTCTCCTGTTTCTCCAAGACCCACGGGACGTTGTCTAGAATTGATTTGGCTGTAGGTAACCTCGCCATGCTCCCATCTGTCTCAGAAGTGCTGTATAAGCCCCGTAGTGTCTCAGACCACTCACATTTAGTGATTAGCTTGATTATATCCCCGAAATCTGGGCTCCCTAGAGCCCCATGGAAATTCAACGCCTTTTGGCTGAAACTATTTCTAACTCACGGAGAGATGGAGCGGAGCATGGGGGAATTTTTGAACGCCCGGGAATTTTTACAGTCCCCGATGGAACAGTGGGATGCCTTTAAGGCCTATATGAGAGGGTTGCTCATTTCAGAAATAGGCAAGGTAAAGAAGAACTCATCAGAGCATAAGGAGGAACTTGAAAGACAGGTAGGGGCCCTGGAGGAGTCCTATGTGCGTACCCCGACTGACTCCGCCAGAGAGGCATGGCGGTCAGCTCAATCTGCTTATGAGCGGCTGCTGTCCTCAACAGCGGAGAAAAAGTTATTCTTCTCCAGGTTGGCGTTCTATGAGGAGGGTGAAAGTACTGGGCGTCTCCTGGCGAGGATAGCCAACTCCCAACAGCGCTCACCGACAATAGGAGCCATTAAAACATCTGAGGGTAGGTTAGTGAGCTCCCCTGACCTTATATTAGTAGAATTAGCTAAATTCTATGAGGGTTTATACCTTCCAACGGGGCAATATACCCCGGAGGAACTAGTGGACTATTTACAGGACATTGACTTCCCACAACTCACCAATAGCCAAAGGGAGGCTCTAGATGCCCCCCTCACTTTAGAAGAACTACAGATGGCTTTGGCGGCATTCCCTAATTGTAAGGCCCCAGGGGCGGACGGGATACCTATAGAGATCTATAAACAATACGCGGAAATACTTTTGCCTAAATTGCTAATGGTTTTCAATGTGGCTCAGGAGAAACGGAGGCTGCCCCCCTCTATGACCATGGCGAATATAGTACTCATACTGAAACCGGGAAAGGACCCGACAGACCCTGGCTCATATAGGCCCATATCCCTACTACAGAGTGATATTAAACTTCTAGCCAAGGTCCTCGCGCTGAGATTGAACGGCGCCATCACAAGTATTATTCACCCGGATCAGGCAGGGTTCATGCCCAATAAGTCTACGGCGGTTAACCTGAGAAGGCTCTATCTTAATATGCAATCTACGGCCGACAATGTGGGGCAAAGGGCTTTGCTATCACTGGACGCTATGAAGGCCTTTGATAGCGTTGAGTGGGAGTACTTGTGGGGAGTCCTTGAGAGTTTCGGGTTCGGAGAAGTATTTATATCATGGGTGCGCTTATTGTACCACAACCCGCAGGCGGCTATTCGGGCGTCGGGAGCTATGTCATACACATTTAATTTAGGGAGGGGCATGAGGCAGGGGTGTCCTTTATCACCCCTGCTTTTTGCTTTAGCCATAGAACCCCTTGCGATTAAAGTAAGGGCTAACCCTGACATTGTCGGATTTCGATACGGAGACAAGCAGGAAAAATTGATGCTATATGCGGACGACACCATGATCCTGCTTGGAGACGTAGACAAATCTCTTACAGAAGCCATGACCACCATAGTGGAGTTCGGCAGGTACTCGGGACTCCAGATTAACTGGACCAAATCCTCTCTAATGCTTATTGATGAAGGGGGGGTCCCCCCTGACAATAACATGGTACCCCTGACTACTTCGTTCAGATACCTGGGGATCCAGGTGACACCTAGGATCAGAGATTACGCTAGATTAAATATTTCCCCACTGCTACAAAAATTTAGAGAGCGGATTAAAACATGGAATTCGCTCTGTCTGTCGGTTGCAGGCAGGGTGAATTTGATAAAAATGATTTTAATGCCCCAACTTCTATACGTACTTCATAACGCACCCATGGTAGTGACCTTAAAGACGTTCAGAATTATCAATTCCCTCTTTAGATTACTTATATGGAAAGGCCGTGCACCCAGGATTAAACTTGAACATCTCTAGCGTCCTAAAGATGAGGGTGGGCTTGCCCTCCCCAATCCCTGGCTCTACTATGTAGCTGCGCAGCTGCAGCAATTAATAGGTTTAATGCACACAAACACAGAGAAAGAGAGAATTACGTGTAGTTCCTCTGAAATGGTGATGCTGCACACAGTAAAAAGAGACTCTGTCCCGATGGCTTTGGAGGCGTTGGATTTCGCTAAGTCAAATAAGCAATACCCGACCTATGATCTAATTCATAAAATCTGGTCCAAGACCAAATATATACAGGGAGTGACAGGGTATACAGATTACAGCCCAATATGGTTTAATGCTACGTACCCAGAAATAGCCAAGATACAACATGGGGCGCAGTGGAGGAAATATGGAGTGCTATATATCAGACAGATCTTCCAAAATGGGAAAATGCACACATTTGAGGCTCTACAGGGGATCTTTGGGTTACCACAGTCTATGCTGTTTTACTACATGCAATTGAAACATGCTGTGGTGGCTCAGAGTAAATCCTCAGACTGGATCACCTCACCCACACCTTTGTTTAATTTGATTGCAGGGGTTACCAACACTAAGGGATTTATTTCTCAATGTTACAGTATGCTACTACAGAGCTTTCTAAGTAAACATCCTTTAGGTATGCTGACAAAATGGGAGAAGGATGTCGGTCCTCTTGATGGAGATCAATGGGAGGAGGTGCTGCAGGCGGTACCTATTTGCTCTCTAAACGTCACGCAGAGATTAACACAACTATATATCATACTTAGAGTATACTATACCCCCCATAGATTGCATGGTATGGGCCTTCGGCCCACTCCACTCCGTGCCAGATGTAAAAGGGAACATGGGGACCTGATTCACCTACTGTGGAGGTGCCCAAAGCTCCATCTCTATTGGAGGGGGTCGGTGGACACCGTTAACAGGGTATTTCAGGTTACGATGCCCACGGATCCAAAACACTGTTTGCTTAATGTAATAGATGAGCTGGGATGGGAGGACAGTACTAGAGTGGCAATTACTAGAGTTATGTTTATGGCACGGAAACTAATAATGACACATTGGATATCAGAAGAGCCTCCTGCTCATAAAGAGTGGATTAATGCTATAGGGGAACTGTTGCGGAAGGAAAAAATAATTTACCAACACAGAGGCTGCCCACAGAAATTTGAGAAAATTTGGGGATCCTGGCTAAATGTCCCTGGGCTTGCCCCGGTGGATTTGGTTGTGGGCAGATTGTTGGGTATGGATATGTGAGATATCATATGTCACAATGTTGAAACCATTTTTTCCCGATGTATATACCAGTGTATAACTTGCTTCCTTATCATATCCAGTGTGAGACGCTGGGGGATGTTAACTAATCATTTAATAAAAAGTAATAATAAACAAATTAAAAAAAAAAAAAAAAAAAAAATGAATAATAGAAGGGGGTATTAAGGTGTCTACAAGCCAAGTAGATAGATTGTTCAATGTCTCAGGAAATGCTAGATTATTTTTACAAACTGAGGTGCATGCAATTTTGATGTCACTCAAGGTAAATTGTTATATTGAATACAAATATAATGTCGGTATGTTTTTCTATATGTTTTTTCTCAATAAAAACTTGTTTTTGGATAAAAAAAAAAAAACTTTTGACTGGAGATACACTTTAAAGAGTAGTGTAAACTTGATGGAGTTCTATTATTTGATACTGTTTTCATTTAACAATGCTCATTTTCACTCTATATGTTTTACAGTATTGTGAGCTGCTTCATATATGCAAGTTTCATATATATATAATTTTCACTTTGCAAAGTTAACGTTATGCTACTGTTAGGTGAAAAGCTGATGTAATTATATTGACTATAAAACAAATCATAGAGGGACTGTATTTGAAGGTGCTGTGAGTGAAAATTGATGTACCAGTTCTTATTATAGGGGTTTGGCAATATGTATTTGTGACGTTTGTGTTCATTCTAGTACTTTAAGTAAGGATGCTACTACATCATCTAAATATTGCAAACAATGCTAAGAGTAGTTACATAAATGTAAACATTCAGCAGGTGGTTAGGCATCTTTATGGTAACTTTTGTTGAAAGTAAATATAGTGGAGGCTAATTTGGGAAGTAGGTACAGTCTTATGTTGTTGCCAGCCTTGCCACTGGCCTGCACTTGTCTTTTACTATCTTTAGCAGGCTCTGTGGGTGGCAAGGAATCTACTACAATCCGTAAGGGAAAATCCTGAGTGTTTGATTGCTGAGTGCTTACGTTTCATGTCTAAGGAGAGTGGCGGCTGAGACTGAATGAGCAGACTGGCTTGTCATCTAACAGAGAACCCATAATGTTGTCTAAAGGCAATTTGCACTTACGTGATGAAGAAACAGCTTTGTATCTACATGGTGACCCCAGCAACCTCCCGCTGACACTGACTTATGGTTGCGTAGCCAATGCATTTTTTTTTTCAAACACTTTTGTCAAACATTTTACTTTTCCAACTACCAATAAAAAGCAGGGTTTTTTTATACCAATAATATTAACCATAGAAATGAAATAGTGAACATTGGTTTGTGGCTCTTCAGCTTTTAAGTTCTTCAAGCATAGAGTCTGGAGATGTAGTATTTTACTTTATTTTTATTTTTGAATGGGTGGCTGCAAAAAGGCCGATTGGGTGGCTGTGGGCTCCAGGAACAGCCCAGCTGGGCAGCCGCAAAAGGGCTGGGAGAGCGGTGCGGGCTTCAGGAACAGCCCAGGATTCAGTGACCCCTGGAAAATCATCATTTGTATATATATACTGGAATTTTTTTTTTAACACTAGTAATGGCAGTGGTCAGTGACTCATAGCGAGATTGCAATATTGCAGCGGACATTCTGACACTAACTGACACTTTTAACACTTTGTAGGAACCAGTAAAACCAATACAGTGATCAGTGCTAAAAATATGCACTGTCACTGTACTAATGACATTGACTGGGAAGGAGTTAAACAGCTAGGGCAATCAAAGGGCTAAATGTGTGCCTAGCCAGTGTTTGTGTGTACTTTGTCAGGTGCTTTCACTAAGGGAAGTGATGGATTTATTTCCTGCTTTGCAGGGAAAGAAAATCCATCCCTTTCTCCCTGTCAGAACAGAGGTCTGCCTTGTTTACACAGGCAGAGCTCCATTCTGTGTGTTTCCCAGAGGAACGGCTGGTACCAGCAGATATCCGTTCGCTGGCACCCGCTGATCGCCTTCTGCTGTAACTCTTCAGCGATGCAAGATCTCAACTCCTGGAGTTTCAATGATCATGAGAATGGTGAGGAATCAGCCCAGGAATACATAGAAGAATCTTGTCAATGATCTCAAGGAATTTGGGACCATAATCACCAAGAAAACAATTGGTAACACACTATGCCGTGAAGGACTGAAATCCTGCCGTGCCCACAAGGTCCCCCTGCTCAAGAAAGCACATGTACAAGCCTGTCTGAAGTTTGCTAATGAACATCTGAATTATTCAGAGGAGAACTGGGTGAAAGTGTTGTGGTCAGATGAGACCAAAATCGAGCTCTTTGGCATCAACTGAGCTTGCCGTGTTTGGAGAAGGAATGCTGCCTGTGACCCCAAGAGCACCATGCCCACCGTCAAACATGGAGGTGAAAACATTATGCTTTGGGGGTGTGTTTTTGCTAAGGGGACAGGATAACTTCACTACTTTAAAGGGACGATGAACAAGGCCATGTACCGTCAAATCTTGGGTGAGAACCTTCTTCCCTCGGCCAGGGCATTGAAAATGGGTCATGGATGCGTATTCCAGCCTGACAATGACCCAAAACACATGGCCAAGGCAACAAAGGAGTGGCTCGAGAATAAGCACATTAAGGTCATGGAGTGGCCTAGCCAGTCCCCAGACCATAATCGCATAGAAAATATGCGGGAGAGAGCTGAAGGTTCAAGTTATCAAACGTCAGCCTTGAAACCTTAGTAACTTGGAGAGGATCTGCAAAGAGGAGTGGGACAAAATCCCTCCTGAGAGGGACAACAAGGATTTTTGCCACCAAGTACTAAGTCATGCTTTGCGAAGGGGTCAAATATTTATTTGATGCAAATCAATTTATAACTTTTTTGAAATGTGTTTTTCTGGATTTTTTTTTGTTATTCTGTCTCTCATGGCTTAAATAAACTTACCATTAAAATTATAGACTGATCATTTCTTTTTCAGTGCGCAAAGGTACAAAATCAGCAGGGGATCAAATACTTTTTTTTCCCTCACTGTATGTGCATATCTGTACTAACAATACCTACTCTCTAACATGTGAAATTGTAAAGCATATTACTTTTTTTTTTCTTTTCCAATGATTTTATTAGAGTTATCAGAAATAACACCAAAGTACACAGCAGTACAACATCCATTCCTTGCTCCATCTTGGCATATAGTAATGGTTACAGAAAAATGTCAGCAAATAACAAGCAACCTATAAGTAACCTCCTATTATTTAGTCAGGTATCAGAGCTATAGGTGGCATAAATCCTAAACACTTTAGGAATATCAATAACACAATTATCAGGAGGAAACAAATACAGGAAAACAATATGTCAATTGAAGTTGTATCAAGTAATTAACTACAACCTGTACAATTCCATGGACTTCTCGCCCTTCACCGGTACATATAATAAAGAAGTCACACAGGACCAACAATGGCCTGAAAGTTAAACCAGCATATGGAAGAGAGAGAAGAGAAAATAAAAAGAAAAGGAAGAATCTAAAGAAATGAAAAAAGAAAGGAGTAAAAGAAAAGATGTAAGAGACAAGGTACGGGGGGCATGGCCAAGATGGGTCTGTGAGCGGCTGCTTTTCAGTGAGCTCCACTCTTTCTTCTTACAAAATCCAGATCCAGAGCTAATTTGAGGACAGCCTTCTATTGATTTTGACCGGGAGAGTGAGCGGGTTCACCTGCTGCTGTGAGGGGTGAAGAATTCTGGCCCCAGACCCGTGCTCGGCAATCCCCACAGATATCTCTGACCTGCCTCGTGTGACTAGGCTGCAACCGCAGACTTTCCTGCCGGGCCTCGGAGCGGGACGGAGGCTCCTCGAGTACCCTGCTGCAGAGGAGGACCGTATCGGCTCACGGGGCGATCAGCGGTGACAGGTGGGCCCGATCTCTGGTGGTAACAGGCCACACTTGTGGGTACATCCCCCCCCACGACCAACTAGGCCGCAGCCGCGGCCTTTCCTGACGGCTCAGCTGATCCGAACCAGGCGGGAGGGGTTACGCGGCCTCCACCCGGAAGGCGGGTGCTCTGTGCGGCCCACAAGACAGGGCCTAAGGAGTGTGAGAGGGTCTGGAGCTTCCCCAACACGGGCCCCGGCCTGCTTGCTGAGTTAGGCTGAGAAGGAGGTGGACATGCCTGAAGGACCCTGAAACCCCCTGTGGAGGACTGCTGCTGCACTCCAAAACTGCAGGTGAGGGGTAAGATTGCCTGGGGGGTCCCAATCTACTCAAACCATTCTTCTGGACACTTACTGGCCCCATTATCCGGCTCTCATCGTTGCCTGTATAGACAGGAGGGTGGCCCCAGATATCTGAATGAGGCGCAGGAACTCCAGTGCAATGTTTAGCAAAGGGGGCAAAAAAATTGACTTTTCCACCACAGCCAGATCCCCCTCAAACGCCCACCGACCCCTGTGCAGAGGTTCACATCACCCGCAGTGCCCACAGAGCCTCACAGATGGGCCCCATGGACTCGGCTGAGTCCCAACCCCCCTGGCTGGCGAACGTCATGGCGGCCATCGCCACTTGCCAATCTACGTTAACAACAAATATTGAGGCTGTTCAGTCGGATATGGGCCTAATCCGTCAAAACATAGACAAACTCAGGTCAAGAGTCACTGAGACAGAGCAAAGATTGAGTAGTAATGAAGACACAACAGCAGAACATGGAGCAGCACTCTGCACCCTTCAAACCAAAGTAAAGGCCTTGGAGTACAGAGCCGAAGACACCAAAAATAGAAGCCGGCGCAATAACCTCCATGTTGTCGGCCTACCTGAGGGAGCAGAAGGAAACAACCCCACCTCCTTCATAGAGGGTATGTTACATGACCTCCTACCTGAGGCTCGTTGGTCGCCTCACTACACAGTGGAAAGGGCACACCGCGTACCGCCTAAACCGGGGCCTCCTGGATCCCCCCGCACACCTTCATTCTCTGTCTCCTTAACTTCAGGGATAGAGACGAAGTCCTCCGTGCCTCTAGGAATGTTGGGGACCTCCGATACCAGAATGCCAAGTTAATGATTTTCCCTGACTATTCGGTGGAGACCCAAATGCTCAGAAAATCCTTCAACGAAGTTAAAGCGGCAATCAGAACGCACAACATCCAGTACAGCGTACTCTTCCGTGCCCGTCTGAGAGACCAGGACGGTGAGACGACCCGATTCTTCAGCACACCTAGAGAGGCATCTACCTGGCTGGATTCGTTACCACAGATCCGCTGATCGACCAAACGGTATGTGCCGCATGATACCCTCAATTTTGCTCAAATTAAGCCGGGCCCAGGCCTGGGTTGGCCCACAAACTACCCCATGGATGAACTATCTTTGTTGCACCTGTTGTGCCCAGTTTACATCCATGGTATGTGCGGATTTGAAAGCGGTAGTTAACCACCCCTGTCGGTGACATTTAAGTTAGTGCTCCTGACAGAGGACATGGTCAGGAGACTTGTATTATGCCGTTCCTCTACACCTGTTTGCTCTCCTTCTGGAGTATTAGAGTTCATACTATGTATGCCCACCTAATGCTGGATCGAATTCACTGTGGGGACACCCTATTGTTTTCCTTTCCCCTTTTGACTCTTTGTCCCTTACAGCTTGCTACATTAAACCAGCAGTAATCTCACATTTGGAAAGCTGCTTGAACTGCTGCTTGCCCCCCCAAGAAGTTCCGGGGGGCTAAGCTCGCCTCTTACATGGACCCCCTGTTGCGGCCGGTGAGCTGAATCAGTTTGGGATACATACCCACCTCAGTTTGGGAGGGTTGGGTGGGGTGGGGGTGGGTTAATGTTCCCCTAACGGGGACAGTTTATTTTATTTCAGTTATTAGGTCCTTATAAATGTTTTTAGTTTGTTTTTGTCAAACGCTCTCTGGTGTTCCAATTCATTAAAGCTTATAACCCACATATATGTGTGCTCCAAGAAACGCACCTCATAGGGAGCAGGGTTCTCGCCCTTAAAAAACCGTGGGTGGGCTACCATTACCACTCCACGCATTCCAGTTTTTCCAGGGGTGTTAGCATTCTGGTATTGAAGTCTCTTCCTTTCCGGCTCTTGGATTCGGCCCTGGACCCAGACGGTAGGTATGTCCTCATTCACGCTAAGATTCACTCTTTGACGTGGAAATTGTGGGTTTATATTTACCTCCCCCGGCATCCTTGCCGGTGCTAAATCAAATAACCAGCAAGATGGCTGAATTTGCCTCTGACAGCGCTTTCATCCTGGGTGATTTCAATCTAGTCCCTGATCCAGATCTGGACAGACTGACGACCGCGGGACATCATTATCCTGGGTTGGCTGAATGGGCAGATACCTACGGCCTGACAGATGCCTGGAGGTGGAGACACCCCCAGGCCCGGGCATTTACATGTCATTCAGCCTCCCATAAAACATTGTCCCGAATAGACCTGGTTTTTGCTGGGAGCCCGGTACTTCCAAGGGTCACGGACATACAAATATTGCCTAAGGGAATTTCAGACTATGCACCCTTGTTCTTGTCATTAGACCTCTCCCTGGGCTCAGTTGATAGGTTATGGAGCCTATCTAGATTTTGCATTTCAGACACTGCTGTGGACGCTCAATTCAGAACTGAATTGATTGGCTACTGGTCAGTTAATGGTGGCTCGGCGGAGCCCATGGTTGTGTGGGATGCCTTCAAGGCCACGACAAGGGGACACTACCAGACCATCATTGCCAGAGTTCGCAGGGAGCGCAGGGCGGATTTGATAGAGGCTGAGAGGGAGGCGATTAGCGCTGAGGTTCTTTTTGTTCGCACTCGAGATCCTCTACACTACTCACAATTACAGCTTATGACTAAGGAGGCTGTTCGCCTTCGCACCTCTCTTACCCAGAAGAAAATGCTGGCACAGTCCCAATGGATCTTTGAGCAGGGGGAGAGATCGGGGAGGCTGTTGGCTTGGCTCTCCAGAGAACAGACAGGAGAGATGAGCATCTCACATATCAGGGAATCCTCGGGACAGCTGATTTATACCCCAGACGGGATTAATTGCTGTTTTGCAGAATTTTACAAATCCATTTACACCTCTAGGGCAGATTACAGTAAGGAGAACCTGACGGCATATCTAGCTGATATCGACATTCCGACCCTTACCGAAACATATCGTAACAAACTTGACACCCTATTACGACTTTGGAGATAATGCAGGCGCTTAAATCAATGCAGGCATGAAAAACTCCGGGACCCGATGTCATAGCAGTGGAGTTCTACAAGCAGTATGCTACAGGCTTCATGCCCGGAAGAGGTACGGATATTAATATCAGACGACTTCTTACTCACATAGACAGAGCAGATGAGACGACAATGGGAATGGTGGCCTCACTCGATGTGGAGAAGGCTTTTCACTCCGTCGAGTGGGGTTACTTATGGGAAGTGCTCTCATGATTCGGGTTTGGTCCTGGTTTCACGAACTGGCTTCACATGTTATACCATGGTCCCTCAGCTAGAATCCGTACCAACGGTTGCCTATCGGGAAAGTTTCGATCAACTCGGGGCACGAGACAGGGTTGTCACCTCTCTCCGAGCCTATTTGCTCTCACAATGGAGCCCCTGGCTATATGCGGATCCTGGTGTAAGGGGACTTCAGGTAGGCCCAATTGAGGAAAAGCTGTCACTGTATGCGGATGATGCCCTGCTTTATTTAGCAGATGCGTAATCCTCTTTACAGACTGCACTGGACCTAATCAACTGATTCGGTCGATACTCAGGGATTCGCATTGATTGGGACAAATTGGTTCTCTTCCTGCTCCATCCCTCGACCCCTAGAGTGCCACATCCACAGCTTAAATGGGTAGATGATTTTAAATACCTGGGGATTAAAATTAGTTGTAAAGTGCAGGACTATATGGAAAACAATTTGTGACCACTCATGACACATCTAGCGGCTAGATGTGCTGCATGACAATCCCTCCCTTTGACCCCTGTGGGCAGAGTTAATCTGCTAAAAATGATTTATCTTCCCAAATACTTATACTTCTTCCGTAATACCCCCACACACATTCCCAGGACTTTTTTTTCGAAGGTTGGAGAGTCTGCTGACATCCTTTTGTCTGGGCTGGGAGACCCCCCAGGGTGGACAAACAGATATTATATCTCCCACTTTCGGGGGGGATTGGCGCTCCCGAACTTTCAACTATACTATTGGGCGGCCATCCTGGTCATGGTCCGCTGGTGGTTCTCCCAGCCCGCACAAAATCCAGCGGTCACTCTAGAAGCGGCCATTCTGGGCTCTTTTGCAGCCCTGAGCAACTTGCCATTCCGTGGACTTAGGGCTAGTTCGTCTGACAGTTCTGATGCGAACTACAGTGAAGGTCTGGCAGGAGGCTAGGAAGATTTACGGGAAACCCAACTGCATTTCACCACACATGCCCCTATGGGGTAACCCTATGCTCTCCCACCTCTACAGTATCCCGAACCCTTCTTTATGGGCGAAAAAGGGAATCATTACCTTAAAGCACATAGTTCAGGATGGTAGGATTATGACTTTCCAGGTGATAAGGCAAACATATGCACTTCCGTTCTCTTTTCATTTCAGATACTGGCAGTTGAAGCACGCCTTTGAGGCCCAGTTCCCTGCCCGCCTCACTTTGGAGTCAGACTCCATTTAGCGTGTCTTGATCTCCGGTGTGATGGGGAAGCCTCTCTCGACATTATATTTTTATCTCACACTAGAATATGACACCAAACTAACCAAAACCCGGGAAAAATGGAGGATGGATATCCCATCCCTCGACGAAGAGGAGTGGAAGGAGTGTTTAACTTCATTCATTCCTTTGATGATTGCTACAAAAGAAAAGTTCATACAATTTAAGTTCCTACACAGGGCATACTTCACCCCACAGAGACTGGCACGCATTTACCATCAAAGAGACCCGAACTGTCAGAGATGCAGGCAGGAGGTGGGTACCTTCTGGCACATGGTCTGGTCCTGTCCCAAACTCCGACCTTACTGGACGGCAGTGGCTTCTACACTTAGCAATATAACAGGATTGAATATACAGGTTGATCCTCAAATACTACTACTAAGCCATTTGGAAGATGTTGAGGGAGACAGGTATTGTAAGTTGTGTCTTACCTTTTTATTATATTATGCAAGACGTGAAATGCTACTGAAGTGGAAACTAGAGGAACCTCCTACTCTGGCCTCGTGGAGGAGGTCGGTGACCTCGGTACTCCCTCTGTATAGAATGACCTATGAAAGTAGACAATGCCCAAGGAAATTTGATAAAATCTGGTCCTCTTGGATAGATGCCTCTGATGGCCCTGAACCCCCTTCTCCCTAATTATGACTTGAATCACACTAGCGGATATTCTCTATCTCATGCCTTTAACCTCGTACCTTGTTCCTACTCCCCCTTCCCCCTCCTTCCTGCGCTCCCCCCCCGCTTCCTTTACTTCGATTATTCCTTGCTTTGCTGCATCTTTCCCCTCTTTCTCCCCCCTTCCTCTCCCCCCCCCCCCAGCCCACTTGAATATTGGATATCTACATATTGTTTGTGAGGTTTTACTAATGATTTCGTGCACTAATGTGTATTGATGACTGATGCTTATGACACCTGCACTGCTGGAACATTTGCTAAATTTGACTGCCGGATGAAGGTGGTTTTCCCTGTCTATATCCTTATTTTTCTGAATGTACTGTATTATTTTGTATTGTAATGCTGATTTGTCTAATAAAAATTTCTGTAAAAAAAAGACAAGGTACAAAACGTACACCCTCTACACAGTATGTATTGTAAAAATGTCTCTCTGTCCAGATCAGGAGGGTCCTGAGAGGTATTTTATCCAGGGATCCAATGTTTTCTTGAAGTAGGCCAGCTTATTGCATATTATTTTTTTTAAAAATAACATTTTGGCCCCTTAATATCTCCAATTAGTTTTTTTATTAACCCCTTCATTCTTTTTTGCCGACTTTTTTGTTTTATTTTTCATATATGAACTTTTTAAATTTATATTTGTATATTTTTGTACTGGCAAATTAAATAATTCTAGAGCTTTTATAAAATAGAATAAAATCTGTACGTTTTATACATTGCAACCTATGTTAGTTCCCAGATGGAAGAATACGTTTTGGAGACATTAATGTTAATGGAAGCCTGACTTTAAATGAACATGCTTATTATGACCAATTCATATTGCTCTTACCATGTCACAGCATCTCTTCTCATCCAGTTTGCTTTCCCATTGACAAAAAGGTGACAAACCTTGGACCTGTGGACCGTGGCTATCATTCCTGTGTTGACTGAATTTGATAAAAGTGTACATAAATAAAAACGAGAATTAGCAGCTCTCATTTATATAACCCCAGGTATAAAAATATATATTCCCTATATTACCAAGACAAACAAGGTCAACGTTTCACTGTCGCTTCTTCAGAACCTATTTCCATTGACTGCAAGCAAAGGGATTCTGCATGGGAAAAAGAACAGTATCAAAAACCTAATGAAAAGGATGACATATGCAGACAAATCACATATGATAAGATAAACCCCATAGATGGTATGGAGACAAAA
Organism: Aquarana catesbeiana; assembly: GCF_042186555.1. Taxonomy (NCBI): domain Eukaryota; kingdom Metazoa; phylum Chordata; class Amphibia; order Anura; family Ranidae; genus Aquarana; species Aquarana catesbeiana. The sequence goes on from NC_133325.1 coordinate 203,373,280, forward strand.
TATATGGGGTACCACTTACATAGTAAATAGAGCCCTCTCATAAGCGGCATGCCATGTGCTTCCCAGGCACAACCAGATTAGCGAGGCATTCACTAGATTAGAACCAACCAGGAAAGGAAATACCTCTAATGTCCCAATCTGAGAAGGACAAAAATGTGATGTTCATTCTGATTTCCTGTTTCTTGTGGTCAAATTTCAAATTGGCAGCTTATTGTGCCTGTACTCTCGGATGGTGTTTCTTTCTAAGTGTCTATTGGAGGCCAGAGCGCATAAGTTTCTATGTGCGCATGCACGGCAGACGGCGATACTTTCAATTGGTGGCTTGCCGCGCCTGTATATTTCGAATAGTGTCTTTTTTCCAAGTATAAGTTAAGGGCCAATGCGCATAAGCGTACCTTTAATATTCGTGCATGTGCGGCAAACAGCGATTATTTTCTTACTCTATGGGGGATTCCTCACCATTACACTTGCACATGCCCTGCATGTTTGGATGTATTGGTACAGCCCTCACAGCTGATTATAGTCAGCTCATCTGGGCTGGGAGGTGGTGCTAATTGGTGGTTGTATTTAAGGATCAGTTGTAAGGGCTCTCTAGGGCGGCATGTTCATCCAGGACCTCTGTTGAACAGGTTAGTCTACACACTGGGACTTTCTGTGTCCCTTTCATTTAAATTGCTGTTTAGCTTGTGAAGTAATTTATGTTACTCTGCTCCCTAGATCTATTGCTGCAGCCACGATTAGCACGTATCTGATCTAGTACCCATTAAAATTGATCATTGGGAACTATAGTATGCCAGTTAACTGGTAAGTTCAATTATAATGTGGCTTGCGTTTAGCTCTATCTGCCATAAGCTGAATATTAACTAATAGTGACTACCACACCCTTTGGTTTATGCAGGTTTGGGTTTATCCCTTGCTAGTTATTTGGAGGCTTTTACACAGTCCATTTTATTACTCATCCTGAGCCATTATATGTAGGTATTGGAACAATCTTTATTTATGAATCTTGAATTGATACTGTCATGTCATAATATTTGACATTATATAGCGAATATTTTTGTGTAATCCACATATCTATATTACCTGGTAGGAATCAAGAGGAGGGTGGCCCTAGATACTGTGGAGAATGAATAGTTACCTCAATGTAGTGTTGTGAATCTGCTGGTCCTGTGAGTGCCTCACTAAGATGCAGTTATTATTAATATATCTTACCCCGTATCTTTATATGGGGATTTATTTTATATATATATATATATATATATATATATATATATATATATATATATAAAATATTATATTTTCCTTTCATCACATTTTGTCCTGCTCAGATTGGGACATTAGAGGTATTTCCTGGTTGGTTCTGATCTAGTGAATGCCTTGCTAATCTGGTTGTGCCTGGGTAGCACATGGCATGCCGCTTATGAGAGGGCTCTATTTACTATGTAAGTGGTACCCCAAATATTTTGTCTCCATACCATCTATGGGCTTTATCTTATATGTGATTTGTCTGCATCTGTCATCCTTTTGATGACGTTTTTTGATACTGTTCTGTTTCCCATGCAGAATCCCTTTGCTTGCAGTCAATGGAAATAGGTCCTGAAGAAGCGACAGCGAAAAGTTGACCTTGTTTGACTTGGCAGTATAGGGGATATATATTTTTATACCTGGGGTTATATAAATGAGAGCTCCTAATTTTCTTTTTTTTATTTATGTACACTTTTATAACATTTTGTAATATTTAATAAACAGCCTTTTTTGTTAAATTATAGTGTTCCTTTGTGGTAAAGTCCACTCAAATGTCCAAAACAATTTTCTAACAGTTTACATTGGATTTGTTAACCCCTTAGCTAGCTATCTCTTCTAAATTCCTGTTGACTTAAACACTGTTCGTGCAGATATGCAGGCTTCATTTTTCACACCTTTCACACAGTTTGGTATTCTCACCTTTGGTGCCATAGGACTTTTTTCCGTAACAACTGGGGCTATGCCTTACGCTTGAGAAAAAGAACTGTCAGTACAAGGAGAGGAATCTCTGGCTGTTTTCTTTTTCACAACGCTATGCACTATGTGACAGATACTGAGTTGAATGAAGATGAGGAAGAGGGGACCCACAAGAGGGGAGGAGACACAGGGTGGAGTTAGAGTGTTTAGTTATTTTTAATCTCTAGGGGCTAATTTATTTTGTTTGGACTTTTTTCGTGAATGTGCCAAACTGGAGAAATAATTTGTTTATGGATTATATGTTCACAATTTCAGGATTTTGTGATAAGTGCACAATTTATATTATTCCATTTTTTTATTCTCTCTTTACTTAAAGTAGTACTGTAGTTTGACTAGTCTTGTAATAATGTGCAAACATGCTCAGCAGCCTGTTTGCCTTCTTCCAATGCCGACAGATCAGTGTGTGCACCCTTTTCTCCTGATATTCTTCCAGGTTTTTATAATTTGGTTATTGGGTGGCCACTGATGATGTAATTCTATGGATGATATAACATTTTTCCAGCTCTGTTCTCTAAATCCTAGAGCCAGGAATGTACCGGGAATGAATATTGTGCTGAGCAAGAGCCACAAGCAGCGTACACAATTTAAAAAAATTGCTAGGAGACAAGGAAAATGGGTTCTCCTTGATTTTTTTTTTTTTTTTTGCCGACGAGGTTCCACTTTTAGGGGTATAAAAAAATACTGTTAAGTAATGTGTTGTATTCATGGGATAATGCAGTTATGATTTTAGAATTAATAAACTTTTATTTTATAAATAACTGCTGTTATAAAGAGAAATCTTCACTTGAAAATTTTCAACAAACTGATAGTGTTGATTTCCTAGTTGCTTGCTGAACTCTATGGTTCGATCCATAAGCCCTGATATAACTAATGTGTATTGTAGTCTAATGTGTATTGGAGTGGCTTAGGGGTTGGCCAGAGGAACCACTGAACTTACCTTGAAACCAGGACCTTGACACCCCTTGAAGTTTTGGCTTCTGAAGAGACTTAAGTCAGGGGCAGCTCTTCATTAAAGAGGCGTTCAAAGGTGGGGCAGTGGCAGATGTAAGTATTTTACAATCTTATTTGCAGGAAATTCTTGTTTTGGCACACAATCGCTTTTAAACTGTTCTGACATGCCGCATTTAGGGTACGCTGAGGCAACACTCCCCTGGTCATATTGATTGAATGGTATGATGACTGTCATAGGTGCATCTGAGCCTGTACAGTTGTGTCCCTGACACCCTATGGCTGATTCTAATAGTGGAACTTAAAAAGGTGGTTGCTTCACTCTTTCTCCTGTGAGGTTTCTCTGACATTTTCAGACAGCAGTCTATCTTCAAAATGTTTCTTCAGCCATCTATCTGTAGCACCCCAGGCGAGCTGTCCTACTCGGCCCCTTTACTAAAGGTGTATCTCTGCTGCAATGTCCTGCAGCTCCAGTGCATATTGTGGAATGGATTCTCTGACTCTCTGCTTTCTGCTGATGAAGGTCCTCTAATGTTACCACTTGGCTATACATCACTTCTAAGCAGTTAACCATCTTGTCAAGGAAATCCTTGTGTTCTCCTGGGAGGTGTAGGATTAACTTTCTTCCCCCTATAAGATATTAATGGCCAGCTCTGCCTGCTGAGCAGGTGGGATCTCATATGATTGTATTATGCCCCACAATAGCTTGGCCCAATCACCCAAATCTTGACCTAGCCCTGTGTACTTGGATGATTGTTGCGGCAAATCCTGTCAAAAATAAGGGGCTCATTACTGCATTAGCTGTAAGTTGCTTGATTCTTTTTAAAGCAGTACTATTGGGCATTACTGTTATGCCTCTCTCCTGACCATTTGATATAGCCGATCATGTTCATAGATCAAGTGTAACAACATGGGTAGTTTGCCAAATGATGAGAAAGGGAGTAAATGTAACTTGTAGGTGCAACGTAAAAAACAATAAAAAAAAAGTAAAAACAGCTTCAGGATGGAAAAACATGCGTACAGTGTAGAATAATCCAAAACAGATTTTGAGAGTTGCACAAACATGGACTCTTCACAGCAATGTCTCTGTGTTTCAATTAGGGTAGCACGTGACAGTATAGCATGGTCTCTATAAGACCCTAACAACAGAGAGTCAAGCTAGGGAGCCCTACTTCAGTAAACCACTTCAGAACACAAACAGCTACTTGCATTTATCCTCACGAGGACAGCACCCTCCTCATTGAAGTCAAGAATAGTTTTGGTAGCTCAAGTGCATGGTTAGTGAGATCCCTGGCCAGAAAACACAGGGCCACTCCACTCCACTGAAACATGAGTACTCACATAGCAGTTGGGGAGGGAGTTTCCATGGTTCCAGAGTAGCTGTGTGCTATTGGGCTCCTACCTGGCTGCTGCACACTGGTTCTGACAGTGGAGGGGGAGCCTATGACTTGGCTGCAGATCACTTTCCCAGCAACCTCTCTCTTCAGTTGTGACTTCTCTGAGCTCTTGAAGGAGGAAAGTAGAGAAAGCTATCTACCCTGGATGTATCCAGGAACCAAGGAAATTGTCAGAAAAGGGGTCAAAGGGACCTGCACCTGAGCATGGTGAGTAAATGGGCACTCTACAACAACTGAAATGTCAGAAACATGTCATTGACATTTCATTAAGCCCTATGAACTGTAACGCACTGCACTGTGTTAAAAGGCAACCTATTCTACTTTTTTAATACACACCAATGCGGTGTGAATCAACCCAAACATATTCAAACATAACTAGTACTCCTGCTTTATTTGTATGCCTGAATTGTGTCAAATCTGAATGGTTCAGACATTCATAGCCAAGGTAGACTTTTGCATTATGCAGTGGAAACATTATTGTCTGCCTGGCCACATAAAAAACAAACAAGGCTCAATTCATGATCAGATCTTTGATCATAGTTTCAGTATTTACAATATTGCCATGTACCAGTTTCAGTATTTTTACTTACCAGCCCAGTGATCAATTACTGTCATCAACCAGGCTGGGTGACAGTTATCTCCTGTTCCTGGCCAGTCTGAATCAGAACTGCAGACATGGATGAATTTGTACAGATTTGTAAACAAATGTTACCTATTCTCATTTGTAATACATCGCTGGATCACTTAAGAGTATGGTAAACTCAATACTTTTCTTTCTGCCGGATAGTACAGTTTACGTTGTACTTCCAGCTTGCTCCAGATAATGAGAGCTGCGGGGCTTGTAGCTTGCAGCGCTAGTGTCATTTTCAGATACCTCTCCCCTTGGCCATTTACAGAATACAGTATATCTATTCGATAAGTGCAACAAAAATACCTGTTGATCACATGAGAAACTCAAGAGCTTTCCTGTGTCATGTGTACACAACCCCAGATTTACTAAAAATGGCGTACACAGGATCTGGTGCAGTTGTGCATAATAACCAATCAGGTACTGGATTTTGTTGTCAAAGCTTAATTGAACAAGCTGAAGTTAGAAGCTGGTTGGTTACTATGCACAGCTGCACCTGATTTTGTGTGCAACAATTTTAGTAAATCTCCCCCCATGATGTACAGTGCCTTGAAAAAGTATTCATACTCCTTGAAATTTTCCACATTTTGTCATGTTACAACCAAAAACGTAAATGTGTTTTTTTGGGATTTTGATTTAATTGGGATTTTTACCAACACAAAGTTTGCCTCCACACCGGTCATATGATTGACCTTCAACCTGATGCCATACCCCCCCATGGCCGGGTTTACCCTTTGTCTGTCTCGGAGGACAAAGCCATGGATGAATATGTTGCTGACACACTTTCTCATGGATTCACCTGCAAATCCTTGTCTCCTGCTGATGCTGGTTTCTTCTTTGTGAAGAAGAGTGGTGAACTGAGACTTTGTATTGATTATAGGGGTCTCAAGCATTTCACGATTAAAAATGGAAAACTGCGTTTAATACCAGAACAGGCCATTACGAGTACCTCGTAATGCTGTTTGGCCTTTGCAATGCTCCGGTAGTTTTTCAGGAATTTATCAACGATGTCCTCTGAGATTTGTTGCAGCTATGTGTGGTGGTTTATCTCGACGATATCCTTATATTTTCCAGTTCCCTAGAGAGCTACCACACAGATGTCTGTCGTGTACTTCAGAGGCTGAGAGAAAATAACCTGTATTGTAAATTGGAGAAGTGCGAGTTCCATCATGAACAGGTTAAATTCCAGGATTATATCATTTCCACTGCTGGTTTTTCGATGGACCCAAAGAAACCTTCGGCAGTTCTACAGTGGCCGCGACCCGTGGGTTTACGTCCACTGCAATGTTTTCTTGGCTTTGCCAATTATTATCAGAAGTTTATTTCTAACTTCTCATCTCTGGTCAAACCCCGGACTGATATGACCAGAAAGGACGGTAACCTACAGAATTAATCTCCATTTCATTAAGGCCTTTGAGAGTCTCAAAGCTGCCTTTGTTTCTTCTCCTGTGTTGGCACATCCTGATCCTATGTTACCCTTTATCCTTTAGGTTGATGCATCTGAGACTGGAGTTGGCGCCATTCTGTCTCAACGTCCTACCTCTGAGAGCGCTATGCATCCTTGTGGCTACTTTTCCAAGAAATTGTCACCTGCGGAGTGCAATTATGAGATTTGGGACAGAGAGTTGTTAGCGATCATTTTAGCCCTTAAAGAATGGAGGCATCTCCTCGAAGGAACCACTGTGCCAGTTCTCATTCTGACTGACCATAAGAATCTCACATTCTTGCTTGAGGCTAAACGCCTCTCTCCCAGAAGGGCGATGGGCTCTTTTCTTGTCAAGCTTCAATTATATAGTCTCATTCTTACCTGGTACTAAGAATGTAAGGGCTGATGCATTATTGCAACAGTTTTCCTCTGCTTCCAAGATGGAGTCGGTTCCTGTTCATGTGATACCTCCCGATCGTATTCTGTCTATGATTCATACCAGTCTCACTTCACCTTTGGGTGACAGAATTCTTGCCGCTCAGATCTATTCTCCTCCTGAGAAACCTTGTGACCACTGTTTTGTCCCTGAGAGTCTTCGCACCGCTGTGCTCCAGACTTACCATTCTCCCAAGGCTGCTGGCCACCCAGGAAGAATCAACTCATTTGGGCTATTTCTCAACAATTCTGGTGGCCTAGTCTCCGCGCTGATGTAGCCGCCTTCGTAGCTGCTTGTTCCATGTGTGCTATGAGTAAGACACCACAACACCTTCCAGTGGGCTTCCTACAACCCATACCCAATGGAAACAGGCCTTGGACCCATCTGTCTATCGATTTTTGTGGAGTTACCCAACTCCCAGGGCAACACAGTTATCCTTATGGTGGTTGACCGGTTTTCGAAAATGTCACATTGCATTCCACCTAAGAAGTTGCCCACAACCAAAGAACTGGCATCCATTTTTGCTCCGGAGATCTTTCGATTACGTGGCCTACCCAAGGTTATCATTTCGGACAGGGGTAGCCAGTTTGTATCCAGATTTTGGCGAGCCTTTTGTGCACAGTTGGGAATTCAGCTTTCCTTCTTTCCTGCGTATCACCTGCAGTATAATATAATACTGCAGGTGATATAATATAATGGGGCCACAGAACGAGCTAACCAGTTATTGGAGCAGTTTCTACATTGCTATGTTTTTGACCTCCATAACTGGTCAGACCTTTTACCTTTGGCAGAGTTTTCTCATAATAGTGCCGTTAATACTGCTTCCTGATTGTCTCAGTTTATGGTGAATTATGGGTTCCAACCATCCACGTTGCCTGACTCATTTATTCCTCAGAGCATTCCCGTGTTAGAGGAGCGTCTCCATGGTCTTCATCCACTTGGGTACAGGTCCAAGAGTCCTTGAGACATGGCAATGATAGGTACAGACTCCATGCTGACCCAAGTTGGGGAGAGGGTCTGGCTGTCATCTCGCAACCTCCAACGCAGTGTTCCCTCACTGAAATTGGCACCACAGTTTATTGAGCCTTTCCGTATTCTCCACAGGATTAACCCTGTGGCTTACGCTTTAGACCTTCTGTGACAGACTCACCCGGGACAGAGGCTATTGGAGGGGACTGAACGCAAGCCTCTTGCCCACCGATTATGGGCCCTAGCATTTGGGGGAATGGTGCTCTCTGTGAACTGTATGCCTGGGGACCCTGGGGTTGGTGTTACTTTGGATTCAGCTCCATGTCCCCCCAAAACACACAGACTCTGGGAACCCTTTATATGCCATATTAGAATAAGACTGAATTATACTGTTGGGACACATCCTGTGAGGAGATGCTGGTGTCATCAACTCCAACTACCTGTATTTATGTTAATTGAGTGAGCTGATCACATTAGCCACCAGCACTGGCTAGGAGACGAACTGTTGATGAATAGGCTGAGGAGGGGGGAGATTGTTGTTTGTATTGTTAATTGTAATTAGCTCCAGATATTGTGTTTATACTACTGTGTGAAGCTCGGTGCCCAGAAGTCTGTCATCTGGTCTGGGTAAATGTTTTAGTAAATTAGCTCATGTTAATTAGGTTAGCTTTGAGTCAGCCTGCTGTATAAATGTGTGTGATATCTCAAATAAAGAGTTAGTCCTGATGTACTCCAAGACTGGTGTTGTCTAGTTCTTGGGGGTTCCTATAGCCAGATCCATTGGACTCGTGTTCCAGAACTTAGGAAGCGGTATATGACGGAAGCACTCAAGCGGAGTGAGGGACGTTCCGTGACATTGGTGGCAAGCAGCAGGATAGCTTCCTGCAGTCTGGGACATCCAAACCTCCAACTGGATCTAAGATCAGCATAGCAGACTTCAGTCACCCCAGCGGAAATATGGACCTGGCATCAGAGTTCCCGGGGCTGCTGCGGATCATCCTTTCAACATACACCAGGACTGTGTCTAAGGATGAATACCTGGAGCTCAGGCAGCAGATTTGGGTGGGGCTCTGGATCGGAGCCCTCCAGCTCGCTGGTATAAAACAGGGCAAGTGCTTTCCAACCCAAGAGCAACAGGCCAGTGACCAACGGGCATTGCGGATGGCATTCCTGGGAGAGCGGCCCCAGGAGCAATGGGTGACTGAGTTGGACAGGCTGGTCCAGCAGGAGATAGAGCTGGAAATTCGTTATCGGGCTCTGCAATGGCACGCAGAGGAGGGATATTTAGGGGAGACAACAGAATGCTCTCCGGAGGGATATGACTTTGGCGGCCCTGGATTGCTGTGGGAGAGCCTTACAGATCATTTTATGTTTGGCGATGAAGGGGAACCTGACCTTGAGGACCTGAGACAATATAGAGAGTCTATGCTCGGTCTTGCAGGGGTCTCAGAGCTCAAACCTGATCTGGTCCATTTGCTAAGGAAGGAACAGCATCTGGAAAGGGCATACAGGAAACTGCTAGAACAAGTTCAGCAGCATGCCAGAGAATCGGCAGTGGAAAATCCGGAGATTGCCGTCCCCAAACCTGAAGTGCTGACAACAGGGCAGAGCTCTGCTAACCTCTGCCCAGAAATGATAGCATCTTCTGGGTTCCATGGACAGGAGATGGTGAACCTCTATCCCCAGACATCAGTTGCAGAGACATGGGATTTGATAGACTTTTCTGCTGAGGAAGAACAACCTGATGAGCCTCCAGCAGAAGAGCTGCTATCAGGGCCAAAGTTCATTGTGTTCTGTTCAGCACCAACAGTGGCTTCGGCCTTCTTGAGAATAGAGTAGTCGGCCTTTCTCCCACAACACTGACAGGGACATGTGATTTTCTTCCAGCAGCATCTATGGAGTTAAAACAAACTTCTCCAGCTGAAGATCTGGTAACTGAACAGAGGGTCCAAGACCTCTGTCCCACACTTTTACCAATTCCAGAGACTGGGGATTTAATAGACGTTTCTGTAGAGGAGGAACCACCTAGCAAACCCCCAGCAGAAGTGCTGGCAACCGGACAGAGGGTCCAAGACCTCTGCCCCACACCTGTGGCAGTTTCGGAGGCTCAGGGTGAGAAGGTGGCAGTCACTTCCCAGCAGCAGATACAGGGGGAGAAGGGAGAGGGGGTGTGTGTTGTCCCTCCCCAACAGTTGGCCAGGGTGGAGGAAGCGGACTTTCCTCCCCAGCAAAGATCAGTGCACCTGGGAGACAGTACCATCGACATGTCGTCCCAGCAGCCAGATGAGGGAATGGAAAAGGAAGCAGCCGGCTCCCTTTTCCAATGGCAACTATACAGTTTGGGAGTGGAGGAAGCCAGCCTCCTGCCCCAACGGTTAGCTGGAGCGGAGGATGCGGAGTCCCCAGCAGAAGTGCTGGCAACAGAGCAGAGTGCTACCAACATCTTTCCAGCACTGGCAACAACTGTGGAGTTCCAGGGAGCCGGGGCAGTTGGCCCCTCTCTCCGACGACAAGCTGATGTAGTGGAGCTGCTACTCCCAGCTGAATCGCTGGCAACAGGGCAGAGCACCGCTGGCCTCTGCCTAGCACCTAGTGTCTCTCTACAGCTTCAGGAAACTGGGGTGATCGGCCCCTCTGCCCAGCAGCAGACCGAGCCCAGGAATGTTAAAAACAATAGAGCTGAAGCCCTGGCAGCCAGACAGAGAGTAAATGACCTCTGCCCCACACCTACTGAGGTCAACTATTCCGTGCAGCCAAGAAAGGAGATCATGCGGGAAGACTATGTGAGTTCACTCTGCCTGACTAACGCATGTCCAGACCAGGTGGAGGTCTGGGACCTTGTTAGTCAACCTTTGATGGGGGAGAAATGTGACAGACTCACCCGGGACAGAGGCTATTGGAGGGGACTGAAGGCAAGCCTCCTGCCCACCGATTATGGGCCCTAGCATTTGGGGGAATGGTGCTCTCTGTGAGCTGTATGCCTGGGGACCCTGGGGTTGGTGTTACTTTGGATTCAGCTCCATGTCCCCCCAAAACACACAGACTCTGGGAACCCTTTATATGCCATATTAGAATGATAAGACTGAATTATACTGTTGGGACACATCCTGTGAGGAGATGCTGGTGTCATCAACTCCAACTACCTGTATTTATGTTAATTGAGTGAGCTGATCACATTAGCCACCAGCACTGGCTAGGAGACGAACTGTTGATGAATAGGCTGAGGAGGGGGGAGATTGTTGTTTGTATTGTTAATTGTAATTAGCTCCAGCTATGGTGTTTATACTACTGTGTGAAGCTCGGTGCCCACAAGTCTGTCATCTGGTCTGGGTAAATGTTTTAGTAAATTAGCTCATGTTAATTAGGTTAGCTTTGAGTCAGCCTGCTGTATAAATGTGTGTGATATCTCAAATAAAGAGTTAGTCCTGATGTACTCCAAGACTGGTGTTGTCTAGTTCTTGGGGGTTCCTATAGCCAGATCCATTGGACTCGTGTTCCAGAACTTAGGAAGCGGTATATGACGGAAGCACTCAAGCGGAGTGAGGGACATTCTGTGACACCTTCCTTCCAATATGTGTATCTCTAATGTATTCCATGTCTTCTTATTAAAACCTTTGGTGTGCAACCGCTTCACCACCTCGGTGCCATGTCCTCCCAGTACAGTGGTTGAGAATCATGAGGAGTATGAAGTACAATCCATCATTGACTCCCGTAGGTTCCGTGGGCATATACAGTACCTGGTTCATTGGAAAGGGTACGGTCTGGAGGAGCGCTTTTGGGTCTCATCCTCAGACGTACATGCCCCTGTCCTCCTGCGTGCTTTCCATAGACTTTTCCCCTTAAACCTGGTGGCCCTCCGAGGGGGAGGGGTCGTTGAGAAGTGGGTACAGTCAGGGCTGGGCTCAGCCCTCCCTTCTCAGAGCTCAGGTTGCTCAGCTGTCAGTTAATTGCCAATATTCTTCATTCCACAGTGACTTACCTGATAAACATATCCTGCTCGTCAGCCTGCTGGATATTTAAGCTGCTTGCATCAGATCTCCTGTGCCTTCGCCTTGGTCAGCATATCCAGATACTCTCTGCTGTGTTTTCCTGTTAAAGACTTTTTCCTGGCTGACTTCCCTTCTGGTTCCTGATACTGTTTGCTGCCTCTGACTATGCTGATCTCTGGATTCCTGTTTTACTGGCTTGTTCTGACTACCTGCTCTGGTTACCGAACCCTGGCTATGTTTCGACTAAGTTTGCACTGTTTGTACAATTTTATCATTTTATTAAAGTGTGATTTTTACTGCACTTCTGTCTCAGTCTGATTCATGGTTCCTGATACCCAGTCAAAGTCCTGAACTAAATCCAACTGAGAATCTGTGGCAAGACTTGAAATTTGCTGTTCACTGACGCTTCCCATCCAATCTGACAGAGCTTGAGCTATTTTGCAAAGAAGAATGGGCAAAAATGTCACTCTCCAGATGTGCAAAGATGGTAGAGACATACCCAAAAAGACTTGCAGCTGTAATTGCAGCAAAAGGTGGTTCTACAAAGTATTGACTCAGGGGGTTGAATACAAATGCACCCCACACTTTTCAGATATTTATTTGTAAAAAAATTTGAAAACCATTTATCATTTTCCTTCCACTTCACAATTATGTGCCACTTTGTGTTGGTCTCCAACCGTGATTACAGGGACTTTGGTCCTGAAAAGATTAACCCTTCTGCTGAAAAGAAGGCCTGAAAAGGAACAGGAAGGAGTGCGCACCTGTCAGTGAGCTGGAGTGTGAGGTAGGTCTACAGCTGTGAGAAAGTGTGGGCTGTCTGGCGCCTGATACAGTGTTTGCTGAGTTCCTGGGCCTTTGCGGCACCCTAATGCACACGGGAACCATAAAACCCTGGTGTGGGATGAGTATAATGGTGGTGAGCCATTGTGTTGTTTTCTCATTATGCCAGACTTTGGATAGTTTACTTTTGCTGAAGAAAGATGTGTGTTTGCCTGATTTTAAAAAGCAATAAAAACTGTTTTACTTTTACCATTGGCTGGCTGGTGATCCCAGGCTCGCCATTTTTCAATACATATAAAAAATAGTAAATACCTTTTTTTTCTCTCTCTTTTTATGAGTGATCAGATGACCATTGTTTTGAGCTGCGTAAGGGGCTTAATGAGGTAGGGGTGAAGATGTGCTTCTGTGCCCTAGTGTGGTCAGTTCATTTGGAAAGTGTTGGATTTGCGGGATCACTAGGTTTTTCACACAAATGAAGAAATGCAAAGAGAACAAAATACGTTTTAGTACAAGTACATGTCAACAGAGATACATATCAGAAATATGAAATGTTGGGGTGGCATACATTTTAACAGTGACATGTTGAACAATGGCGGAACTAAGTCATGCATACACAATAGTAAGCCACAGTCCACAAATATGTTGCTGAAAGAAACTTGAAAGTCCGATCCGTATTGTGCATGTGTTTATCGCCACTGCCATATTTGATAACAACACATAAATAGCAGCGCATGCACATTAGTATGCTGCATTGAGGAAATATGGTTGTGATAATCTTTCTCATATGTGGCGGTGAAGTGGAAAGCCAATTACCACAGTGCATGTATGAATTATCACTGCCATATTTGCTTACTGCACACACAGTGCTGTGCAGTAGTGATTATTGAAGCATGACGTTGGTGCTGTTACCGCTCATATGCACATTAGTGGCAGTGACCGCCTTTATTATAATGGAAAGCTGACATCTGCTGGCTGCTGAAAGAGAAGTGAGCCTAGGATTATAGTACAGGTCACAGCTTCAGAGCCCCAGAGTACACCCTCTGCCACTGTACCAACGCACAATATACCGCTCAGCGCCACTGCACAAATGTGCAATTCCCACTCACTGACGTACAAAACCCCACTCACCGCCACTACTCCAATGCGCATTATGCCCCTTGCTGCCACAGCACCAACGTACAATAACCCATTTATCGCCAAGCACCATTGCAACATATGCCACTCACCAATACTGCAATATTGCACTGACCGACACTGCAATGGTGCACAATAACCAACTCACCACCACTGCACCAATTCGCAATACCTTATGTACTGCCACTGTACTAAAATATAATGTCCCATTCACAGTCATGCAATTACCCAGCCACTGCAATAGCACCGACATGTAGTACTATGCCACCACGCCACTGCACCATCCCATAGCATCCCACTCGCTGCCAATGCACTAATGGACAATACCTCACTCAAAGCAACAGCACCAATGTGCACTTGTCGCCACTGCACCAACGCTAGCTTCTGGATTTTCCACCTTTGTGCTGATGTGCACTTCTCCATGTGTCGCTGCAGCACTGATACCCTTACCACAGTGGCAGCACAGGCATTCTCCGCCACTGCACAAACACATACATTTGCAGTCATTGCCACTGACATGGACTTCTGTACTTGCTGCCACTGTACAAAATACCCCACTCACCACCACTGCATTGACACGTGATACTTCACTCACCCCCACTGACCAACATGCAATACACCACTTAACGCCACGACACTGATGCGCAATACCATATACATTACAACTGCACCAACACACAATATTTCACTTATTGCCACTGCACATGAGATATTCCTCCTGAAAAATATAGTCACATTGCATGACATATTTGTTTTTAGGTTTAGGTATATGTGTGCTGCAGAAGCTGTTAGCAGTGTATTATCAGAGGAAAAAAAAACAGCATTTAGCAAGGTTTCCAACATGTTCTATCACTTTTGTCCCTGACATTTTGGTCACCCATATTGGGAAACTGTCATTTAATATCTATGGCAACATTAGCCTCAGTATACATAAAGCCTATGGGCCTGATCACTTTTTTGCCTGCTCATCTGCTAATCTTATCCTTACACACCTCCACTCTCAGCTGTCCAAAAAAGTCTGAATTGCACAAATCGAACAGGTATTCATAGCCAAGTAATTTATTTGATATACTGTAGAATTGGCTGGGTTGGATTTTGATAGTTGTTTTTTTTTTTCCAATTCATAATTTTTATTAACACCAATTTTCATTTACAGCACTTAGAACAAAAACAACTAAATACACATTAAAAAAATAAAAATAAAATAAACAAGAAAAAAAACAGTAAACAAACCAAGAGGGTAACACACATATACCGCCTATCTTTCTTTCAATTACATCAACACTATTATTCATGTAACTAACTCGTCCCTTTCCCCCAATCTTCTCTCCCCCTGTTTTATCTACCTCATTATATATCCATCCACGGGAAAAAATCCCCCCCTGCAATAAGACCAACAGTCATATGTATCTATAGGTACGCCTATCTATACAATCCATTTATATCCTAAACGTACCCCTCTTACTCTTTATTTCTCTTTTTCTACTTTTCTTCCCTCTTGTTTTCCCTTTCTTCTCCCTCTCCCTTTCTTTTTCCTTTTTTTCCCACCTTTCTCTTCCCTCTCCCTTTCTCTCCCCTTTTCTTCTCCTACCTTTTATTTACTTTCCCTTATTTCACCCTCTTTCACTTATCCTTCCCCACATTTTCTATAATTTTAAAAAGAACCATCCACCCCTGGAGTTCCATCTGTTGTTATTATAAAAGGAGCCATCCCAGGCATGCCCAGCCACAAATCCCATATTTCCATATTTTATGAATCTTTTTTATTTGCCCCCCCATTCGACAAACCTGCCATTCTTTTAATACAGTGTCATTAACCTGTAGGCACCATTCCTTGTATGTTGGCACAATCGAGGAAATCCATTTTTATGCAATAAACATCTTGTTAATTGCTATCCTAATTGTTGGTATGTATGTTTCTTTTTCTAGGCACCCCAGCAAACTTATTTTAGGATCCCTTTGTACTTGTATTTCCTATACCCGGTTAATAGTATCAATAGTTTTTTGCCAGTACCTGAATAATTTGGGACATTTCCATACCATATGTATTAGATCCGCTGAGGTTCTCCTAACCGGGGACAGTCAGATGTATCTCGTCTACCCCAGTAATACAATTAAACTGAGGTCCTATACACACTATGAATTATGTATAATTGTGTTAGTTTTCTGGGGTAAAACTGATTGTACTTGTTCCAAAATATTTTGCCATTGTTCATCTGTTATATCTCCTAGGTCCTTTTCCCATCCCTGTCTAGCTTGATAGGTAGCCTTTCCCTGAAGTTGGCCAATTAAATCGTGATATATTTTAGGGATGATGCCCTTTTTCAACTGTATCTTTGCGATTAAGTCTATTGGCATATTTTGAACTTTTAAATTCTTTCCTTTAAGTTGGATCTGTAAAGCATGTCTTAATTGTAAATATTGAAAAAAGGTGTTGAGGGGAAGGAAATATGATATGTTTTTAGCACCCCATCAGGGTATAATTGGTCAATATATTGAATCCTCGATCCTTTCCATACCCCAAATCCTTCTAGTATATTTATCTGCTTATACTTTATATTCTGTCATAGAGGGGTATAAACTGAAATATGTATATATTGCATTTTTAATTTAATTTCCTGCCATATTCTGTTCATCAACATTAAGGTGGGTCTTTGTATAGCGTTTCCAATGGATCCGGATTCCAATTGAGCTATTAAATGATTACAAGAGGGTCGAGTCAAAAGTATCGGTTGAATTAGGTCCATCCTGTCTACATTGCCCCATCTGTTGCAGTTGAGAAGCAATAAAGTACATCTTTGCATTTGGCACAGCAAGTCCCCCCTTATCTTTGGGAAGTTGTAATGTAGAACGCCTAAATCTAGGAATTTTACCCTTCTATAGTAGGATACAGAACAGGGAATCTATTTTTTTTAAATCATTTAAGGGGAATCCACATAGGAGAATTATGTAGAATATAAAGTAATATAAAGAGGGCCCCAAAACATTTTAATCAAATTTGCATGTCCCACCAAAGATAAAGGTAATTTAGTCCATATTCTACTCTTAAATTTATCTAAAAGTGGCATCAAATTTTGATTCAAATATTGCTCGATTTTAAAGGAGACCCAAATACCTAGATACTTAAAAGACTTAGCTATTCTAATCTGATTTACTTTCTGTGTTAGGATTGGGGACATCTCATCTAGTGGGATCAGTACAGATTTATCCCAGTTTATGATGAAACTGGAGAAGGAGCCAAAGGTCTCTATCAGGGTTACAGCAGAAACTATTCATATCTCCCAGAAACATCAGAGCATCGTCTGCATACAAAGTTTATCTTCCCTTTCTCCTCTTCTAAACCCTTTAATTAGAGGTGTTTGATTGCTATCGCTAGGGGCTCTATTGCTAATGCAAACAACAATGGGGATAACGGGCAGCCCTGTCTGGTACCCCTAGATAAAGAAAAAAATATAGTCGATACAGTACCATTAATCTGTAAACATGCTCAAGGGGCATGATATAATTTATCCACCTCACAGAACCTTCACCCAGGCCAAATCTTTCCAAACCTCCCAGAGATATGTCCACTCGATGCAGTCAAATGCTTTTGCTGCGTTGAGGGACAAAACAACTCTTTTTTCCACATTATCAGGAGTCATCTGCAGGTTAAGAAACAGTTTCCTCAAATTTATAGCTGTGGACCTTCCTGGGATGAAACCTGTCTAGTCCTGGTGTATCAATTTCCCTATAAAGGTATTTAATCTATTGGCCAATACCCTTGCCAATATCTTAACATCTAAGTTCAGCAACAAGATTAACTGATAATGCTCCGGTAGTGTCTGATCTTTATCTGGTTTGGGTATTACGATAATAGTTGCTTCATTCATTGATTTCGGAAGCCTACCTATGTTGAATGCCTGGTTAAACATTTTCAATAGTTTCACAAGCAGTATTTTTTCCATAGATCTTATAAATCTCCAGCGGCAAGCCATCAGTTCCTGACGCTTTACCACTAGCCAATTCTGAAACCGCTCTTGTTATTTCCTCCAATGTGAGTGGGGAATTAAGTCTTTCTCTGTCATCTGCAGAAATTGAGGGGGAAAGTCTTCTCAGAGTTGGTCCAATTTATAAGTCACCTTGCGCCTATATAAATCACCATAAATCAGCATAAAAGGATAAAAAGGATGATATAATATCTATCTGATTATGTGAGATGTCTCCTGTTGGCAAACATACCGCGGGAATAAAATTTGAACGTGTCTGAGATTTTACAGCTAACATTTTCCCATTCCTTTCCCCTTCCTCGTAATACCTACTCCTTACAGATCCGAGATCTTTTTCCAGGACTGTTCTTTTATATAAAAGTTGGGTGTCTTTCCATATAGAATGATTTATTAAAGTAGGGCTCTGGATATATTGAAATTCTTTTTGTTGCACTTCTCCTACAAGGCGAGTTTCCCACTCTGCATTAGATTTTTTTTTAACCGACTAATTGCTTGTATTAGTATTCCTCTTAAAAATGCTTTCATTGTATCCCATATCACCTGTGATGTTGCAGTATCTGCATTATTCTTAAAGAAATCGACCAGAGATTGACGTATGGGGCTGTTCAACGGCAGTACCTGCAACCGCTGAACATTGACTCTCCAATTCGATTTGATTCTTTTGATTGTTTTTAAAGACAAAGAAATTGGTGAATGGTCTGAGAAATTCCTTGCTAGATACTGCACATCTGAGACAAATGAGAGAGTTAGTTCTGTACCCAGGACTAAATCTTATCCTGGATAGTGATCCATAAGTAGAGGAGCAACATGAATAAGCATGCCCTGTAGGATTAAATACCCTCCATATATCCTGAAGCCCCAGTTCTTATAGGTGAATCGCAAATGGAGTTTCTACCCGTTGGCCTGCTGGAAAGCGATCCATAGCTGGATTACAAACGTTATTAAAGTCTCCCATTATCAGTAACGGTATACCAGCATACTCTGCCAAAAACTCCCCAATTTTGCACAATACTTCTGAGCGATATGGTGGAGGGATATAAACTGGGCCCAATATATAAACCGTTGAAAATAATGTGCAAACCAATAAAAAAAATCTGCCCTGTGGGTCTATTAATGCCTTCCTGCAGGAAAATTGAATTTTTGATGATATTAATATACTGGTACCTCTAGCATATGTAGAGTATACCGAATTATATTGTATAGGGTACCTCTCGTTCTGTAATATTGGCGTTGTGTCCTGTGTAAGATGTTTTTCCTGCAGTAAAGCTATTGACAAATTATATTGTTCCAGTGCAGAAAAAATAGCTCTCCTTTTTACTGGTTCTTTCAGTCTGCTCACATTCCATGACACTATTCTAAATTCAGCGTTCATTCTTCACATTTTTCAAAGAATAAAATAATTGCCTTCATAGCAATATAATAATGGAATAGAACCAGACTCCAAACAGACATCTCCAAAAAAAAGAGCGAGGGAAAAGAGAAGAGGAATATCGCACCCATAACAGTGGAGGCCGTCCAAAATCCAGACAAACCCCACCAACCCAATCAACATTATTTTGATAGTATTTATGTGTAGACCCAGACAGACAAAAAAAACCACAAACACCACACACTACAAACCTCAGCCACTCCCAAAAAATAGAACATTTTCCCCCAGGGGAAAAACAGAGGGAGGAAAAAAAAAAAACAGTAGCAATCCCTCATCCACCATCTCTCTCCACCCAACAGCAATAGGACAGAGGAGGGGAGCGGCGGGTGCAGAACCGAAAAAATGAAAGATAGCGACAGCCACCCCCCACTGCCCCCAGCCAGTCATATAGGAAACATTTTCATATTTATATAGTGTAATTTTTCCTTGAATATCTTCTCCTGATGAGGTAGCAGTAGCTGCTCATTTTTATCTAGCCAGATAGTGGCAGAATTGGGATTATCAAAAAAAATTGTTTCATCTCTAGCTACAATCCTTAGCTTCGATGGATACAACATCGCGTAGGTCAGTTGCATATTGCGAAGTCGCTTTTTAAACCTCTGAATATTTAGCTCTCATTTTCTGCACTTCCACCGAGTAATCCGGATAAAATTTGATTTTGGATCCATTTATTTCCACATTGCCTTTTATTCGGGCCATAGCCAGAATTTTATCTCTGTCTCTATAATGCAGCATCTTAATAATAATAGCTCGCTCAATGGAAAAAAAGGGAGAAAATTATTTTCAAAAATTTTTAGCAGCCATTGCTCCATAAATTCTACAGTGTTATTCTCTTCTGTACGCTCTTGGAGGCTGATCAATCTTAAATTATTTCTTTGCAATCTATTTTCAAAATCATCGATATGATTAGCATGTTGCTTTAACTGGAGACCCGCCACTTTGAGATCTCTTTGCATAAGTGGCATTGTGTCCTCCATATTACCAACTCGACTTTCTACTACTGTAGTGCAGTCTTGCACTTTTTGCATATCTTGGCGAATACTAGTGATCTCCTCATGCATCTGTTGAAACTGATTTGTCAAAAAAGATAGCGTAGCATTGCTTATTTGAACCGCTTTAAACACATCTTTCAATGTTGGCTCTTCAATCTGAACTTGTTGCACATTTTGAATATTTCCAGATGGGATTCCAGTAGAATTTTTAATAGTAGTATTATCTCCCCCCTCCTGTGCCATCTCTCTTTCTTGGCAATTACCTTGTGCCTCTATATTAGTATTAACTTTGTACTGTCCAAGGTTAACCAGCTTATCCTCTGAAAGTGCAGGGGGTGTAGGGGTTGAGTATTGTTTAGGAGAAGCAGAGGGTTCTGAAATTGAATTATATACAAAGCCTTGTAATTTCTCTGCTGCGCCCAAAGCTGCTTCTTTCTGCTGTGATCGAAGAGAAGACAGCCCCACTCCATCTTGAGCTCCTGGGCCTAACACTGTCCTATCCATTTTATTCCTCCTCATTATCGCTTATACCTGAGCCGAGGTTTTACCTAAAAAATTTCAAATTCGCACAACTTTCCCAAACATCAACACAGTCCTATGTCTCTCTATGCTATGTAACTGTGAATGGTTTGAATATGAATATTCACCTATTCTGTCCTTTAAATCTTGAAGATGCCCTCATGCATGGTAGATCTTCCAGCAGTGAGTATAACAGTAGGTATAAAAATAAAGGAAATAAGGAGAATACAATGAGTAGAAAAAAATGCAGCGTTCCGTTTCCACATGTATTCTTCCATATACTCCCCCACTCCAATGCAAGGATCTCCCATTGGCTCAGACTCCACAAATGCTCCATTTAGAGCCCCATTTGGGCCTTATTCAGCTCTACTCATACCTCCACATCACACATCATAACCAGGGACATCAGCAGCGGATAATGGCAAGCACATAAGAGCGGGCAGATGATCAAGGAGACCGGGAAACAAGCCGGGACATCGCAGCAGTCACAGGCTTTCACAGTCGCGATCCAGAGATCTGATATGTCTCCTCGTTGTTCCGCCCAGCACAGACCTCTTAGCTCCGGGCACCTTCAGCTCCAGGCACAACCACTGACACAGGTACAGGCACAAACACAGCCCATCCAGCTCCCAAAAACTCCCACTCTCCAAAGTTCTGAGCATGAGTGTTCACATGTTCTCCCAGGTGTTATTGGAGGGGTAATCAGTAGCAGGAGGGTGGTGTTCCACTCCCATTCACATCCTGCTCACATTGCTTACTGATCACTCCCCCTGGATTTTGATAGTTTAACATTGTTGTCCCTCTGGGATAAATCTGTATCCAGTGATGTTTGCCCACTGTATAGACATGTACAGCCAATAACAGTCTATTGAATTTTCTATTAAAGAGTCAATTAGAGGTCTATGGGGGCTTTTCACTGTTGTGTTTTTAATCTGCCCAGATTATTTTATCTCACAAGGCAATCTGGTAAAGTCTGTTCCTTAATGAAATCCAAAGAGGAATCATCACCACCTTCTGGAAGCTCATATGATTTTTGAGGAATGCAGCTTCTATAGTCTAGTGACATACTGTAAAAGAACCAAGGAATGCAATATTTAGAGCAAAGAGATTGCATTTTCAGAGTAACAACTGTCTTTAAAAACACTGTTTAGAATGTAGCCTCCCCTAGATTAAATCAATTTCTGATTAATTTAAACAGTGGGCTAATGATATGGTAGATGCTAAATTACAGCAAAACATCATAGTGGTAATCTCTGTAAGCTTGCCGTCGTAATTTACAATACACAGGCACTTCTCTAACTGCATAGCTGTACATAGATGTTTCACAACACAGAGCCATAACAAAGCAATTCAGGCATTATTTTACAGATAAAGCTAACCCAGTGAAAACCTGTGTTATCATTGCAGTATTTAGCAAATGAGAAATGTTGGCACATACAAGTAGTAAAGATATGGCTGAACAGAAGTGGTCATTTGGGCATTTCCATCAAAGAATATTTAAAAAACTCTCAAGCAGAAGCCAAAGCTGCTTTTAAGTCTGATTTTCACAACAAAAGGATCAAAATTGATCAGAACCAATAATAGCTATTGTATAAAAACATAAAATTACTGCACTTGTGTCAACAACAATTACTAAAAAGCTGCAATTACAACTGTGCGATATTTATCACAAACATAAGAAATAAAAATAAAGTGTTAAAACAAATAGGTATTAAATATGGGAATATCCCATAGCGTTTGACCTTCCTAATAAGAGGTCCTGGCTGTCTAGTAAGAGCATATCTTATCTGTTTGGTGGTGGTCGACCGCTGTGGTGGAGGGTGCTTGATTTGTTTCATTTCTTATCCTTGGTTACAATACTGACTACTTTTTCCATCACCATTCATTGGATTGATATTTTGGGACTTGATTCAAGATTGAGCACTTTGCACATTTGACACCTATTTGTTTTAGTTTTAACACAACACTTAATTTGAATTATTTATTTATTATTTTTTGGTGTATAGATGCACACAAGACATTTTTTCTTCCCAGTTTGACTAAAAAAAGCTATGTTGTCACCTTAGGCATAGTAATTACTATACAATATAGTAACTGCTATACTTAGGGATATATGTCATTATAGTGCAGGGCACACTATGGCATCTTAAAGTGGTTCTAAAGGCTGAAGGTTTTTCACCTTAATGCAATCTCCGCATTAGGGTAAAAAAACCTTCTGAGTGCAGCTCCCCCTCTCAGCACACCCCCCCCCCCCCCCCATACTTCCCTAAACCCAATCTCTATACAGCAATGAGCACACAAGCAGCGGTTCTCTCAGCTCTCTCTTTCCTCATAGACTCAGACACAGCACCAAGAGCCAATGGCTCCCACTGCTGTCAATCACAGCCAGTGAGAAGGGAGCAGGTGGCGGGGCTAAGCAATGCTATATGTGTCTACGGACACACAGACACAGGGAGTGAGCCTGCACATGTTCCCATAGCAAGTGGTATGCTATGGTGGGCACTCAGTGGGGCCTGAGAAGAGGAGGATCAGGGCTGTTTTGTGCAAAACCATTGCACAGAGCAGGTGAATATAACATGTTTGTTATTAATTTAAGCCCCAAGTGACTAATGTTGTTTTGCATTTGCTCTATTTTTTAGATCACAGTGCAGAGAGAGAGCGGTTTGGATGTGAGTTCACCGAAGCATGGAAAGATGGATCCGGATAACATGCCCCATGTTGGTGGAAATATGTGGGCTGGTGGAACGGGTTAGTATTATATATAATGTATTATATATAATGTAAAATGTGTCAAAAAGATATCAGAATATATTATTTATAAATCATTCTAAAGCATGTTGTATGTGTAAATATAATTGTTTCAACAGTGATAACGCAGCATTACGACATTGCAGTATTCAGCAATACTGCATTGTAAATGCAGTTGTAGACAGGGCTAGAGATATTATTACCTTTGGCAGAGGTGGGCCTATTTTTAACTGTTTAGGTAGCATGCACTTTTATTTTAAGCCCCATCCCATTATTTCAAGCTGAAATGGAAGTGCTATCCTGATACAGTGTAAACTTTATTGAAGCCCAGCTGACATGCCCCAACTATATGCGGCACTCCGCTATTTCTAATACAACCTTGTTGGACTTATAACTTTTTATTTTGTCAAATCTTCACACTTCTACTAACTCTGACATTTTGCATTGAATGTAGTAGAAAATATATTATGGGTTGTGCATACTGGATGTCTGCAGACTGTTACTTGTACAGGTATATTGGCAATAATAGTGATCCACAGGGAACTTATTGTTAATGATCTTTCCCAGTGTTGCTATTTAATAGTGTTTTGAATGTACCATAATTCAGATAACCTCTTTAGTTAATAAAAATAGTTTGAATAAAACTGTGAATGCTAGATTTCTTAGCTTAGTGTAACAGGTTGTTAACCACTCTTTCAGATCCCAGTTAGAGAGAGTACTTAAATGAGACCAAGAACCTTGCTGTAATATTCGTTTTTTAGTCAGCTGTGTTGCCCAGAAATCATTTGCAGTGTAAACCAGTTACAGATTTTTTTGTAACTGAACTCTAGTCATCAGCAGTAAATTAATATTGCATCACCCCCCACAGACACCCCCCCCCCCCCAGATATAAAGGATTAATAGCTAGTTTAGTCTAGGGGTAAAGTAGATGAATACATACCTTATTCCTGGCTTTGTCGATTGTTCCCCTCCTTATGTGGGTAGTACCCTCGACGTCAAAATGCAGGACCATTGGTTTTGCATATTGGTAATGAAGCCAGGCAGGCCATGACTGAAATACTGGTGAAGAAGGAGCAGTTCATGACACCAGTCATGGTGGGTGGGAGACCTGTGATAGTGAGGAATAAGGTAAGTATTTGACTACTTTACACGCTAAACACAAATCACATAGTTACATAGTTACATAGTAAGGTTGAATAAAGACACCAGTCCATCCAGTTCAACCTGAGTGATTGTGGGTGCGTATCTACAATTACCCCTATTTATTTAAGGTACCCATATAGCGCTGCCAATTCACGCAGCACTCCACACATACATCGCACACCCACAATGGTCCCTACCTTCAAGGAGCCCACAATCCAAGGTCCCCAACTCACATTCATATACTAGGGCTAATTTTTGAACAGAAGCCAATTAACCTACCAGCATGTCTTTGGACATGTCATTTTCAAGATCTTTGCAAACACATGGTAGATTTAGTTCCTGTAAAAATCTTGGTGCCTATTTTTTTTTTCAAACATTCCAACTGTTATTTATTATAAATGAGACATTTCAAAACCAACATATCAATACCTCACACATTATTTTGACATATTATAAAACACCAGTTATTTTCCTTTCCCTCAGAACGCTTTCATTATTCATGTAGCATGTATTCAGCACATTGTTTTGCTCATGTTTCCTCTACGAATGCTGGTTTGCTGTCATGTTTGTGGGACACTAAAGCTTCATTCATTTTACTTTTCCTTTGCCCTTCTCATTACTGCTTTCTCTGATCTTTACCAGCATTACAACTCTTAATCCGGGGTCTTCCCAAGTCAAGTCCCACACCTGTGTAGAGTGCAGCTTGAGGCAAGGGCGCTAGCCTGTAGTGGAGGATCCCGGGCCTGTCATGTGATCATGTCTATTATGTAAGACATGGCTCTAGGAATGCTTTTATTTTAATGATCCCTCACAAGAGTAACCTTTCTGCTGGGTCATTGCCTTCATTTTCACAGATTCATTGGGAAACAGCTGCCTGCAAAATGGTTATCAAGCCTGGATGATCTACCAAGTGTTATAAACTCATAGATCATCTTGCTTGGTATTTTTCTGTTATTCATGCTTCACGCTACCCTAAAAACAAATTTACAGTTTAAAAAATGTTTACCAATTAGGTGATATTCTTCTAAAATAAATTTTTCTAGTCTTACTGGTTTTCTTTCTCTATTGGTGATATCATATTCTGCCTTCAACAGCAAAGGGCACACAAACATTTTTTCAGACAATAAAAGCAGTAATACATGAAAGTAACTGTAGTGTACTTACTGCAACTTGTATTCTTTCTTGTATGTAAAATAGAATGTGCAATCAGCGCAAAAATATACCCCCCAGAATGCAAACTGAACACTAAAAAACTTTCACAAAAATTCGTAACAAATGATAAAACTAGGAAGTGCACCGCAATAAAACACAGTTCAATATGCTGCTGAACAACAAGTCCCAGTAAGATGAAAAGATAACTCCACCAGTGAAGATCAGCAATATCAAATGAATGGTAACAGTCCCTCTATCTTCAGTCTAATTTCTACGCTCACCTCAGAGCATGGACCCCTGAGCTAACAGGTAGTCATGCAAGCAGGTCCCACACAAAAGGTAGGCTGCAAAACAGGTTCGTTTAAACTTCTCCTCCAGATCGATAACATCAGTGGGGGCATCAAACCGTATACAGATAAAAAGAGGGAAGATCTAAGTGCTCACTTGTCCATGCATTAGGACTGCGTTGACGAATACGTGTCCTAATGCAATGTTTCTCTTCTCCCTCAGTTTCTCTTCCTCACTCAGCTAATGTGATCCCAGAGCTGATAGAGAGGGGCAGGGGAGGGGCAAACAAGGATGCTGTGCAAGTGCCCAACATCCTCCTTATCAACCGAACATGTTATTGGTTATTAGGACACTGGCGGCTGGAAGGCTGTAATGGTGCACAGTGAAAACTTGTAGTTTTATGTAACTAGTAGGCATGCTTGATTCCCCCCCTTAGGCATTTTGCCAAGGCACCCCTTAAGACACCTAAAGGCACCCTGGTTGAAAAAGTCTGGCCTAAAGCACCATTCACACTTACGAGTGGGGCCATTTGTGATTACCCGTGGGAGACTCAGAGTGGATCCATGTAAATAGGTGCAGACAGAACAATAAGAATAGACCAGCAGATCAGAATGTATTGCAATATCTAATGTGACCTTCAGACTGTTATATACTGACAAAATGACAAACTAAGGCCCCATTCACATTTGAAAATGAGGCCATTTGCAATTACCCACAGGAAACTCACCAGAATCAATGCAAATAGGAGCTATTGTAAAGCCCCTTTAAAAGCAAATGGGAGCCTGACAGCACCTGTAGCTATTTCTGGCCATTCGCATGTAATCCCTCATGCAGCATTTACATGCAAGCATCTGCAAACAGCTATAGGTGCTATCAGGCTACATCAGAGGCGTAACTAGAACCTTAAGGGCCCCGGTGCAAGAAACCATGAAGGACCCCCCTGTCCCGGGGTCCTTGCCACTGATCTATGCCCTTTACTCCCATTGCAGGGCCCTTTATTGTGGTCCTACAGCAGGACCCTTTCACGTGTTCTGCAGCGTGACCCCTTCCTGCATGGTTGCCTACCTTTCCAAAAAAAACGTCAGGTACACTTTTTTTTTTAATGTGTTCAGCCAGCCATTGTAGAGGGCGAATCTTAATTAGGGGTGGGCCATTTAAAATGGACATGGTTCTACAAGAACCATCTAATGCCCTTTGCACATCTATATAGTGGGGACGGAAAGTATTCAGACCCCCTTAAATTTTTCATTCTTTGTTATATTGCAGCCATTTGCTAAAATCATTTAAGTTCGTTTTTTTCCTCATTAATATACACCCAGCACCCCATATTGACAGAAAAACACAGAATTGTTGACATTTTTGCAAATTTATTAAAAAAAAATCTGAAATATCACATGGTCCTAAGTATTCAGACCCTTTGCTGTGACACTCATATATTTAACTCAGGTGCTGTCCATTTCTTCTGATCATCCTTGAGATGGTTCTACACCTTCATTTGAGTCCAGCTGTGTTTGATTATACTGATTGGACTTGATTAGGAAAGCCAAACACCTGTCTATATAAGACCTTACAGCTCACAGTGCATGTCAGAGCAAATGAGAATCATGAGGTCAAAGGAACTGCCTGAAGAGCTCAGAGACAGAATTGTGGCAAGGCACAGATCTGGCCAAGGTGACAAAAAAATTTCTGCTGCACTTAAGGTTCCTAAGTGGCCTCCATAATCCTTAAATGGAAGACGTTTGGGACAACCAGAACCCTTCCTAGAGCTGGCTGTCCGGCCAAACTGAGCTATCAGGAGAGAAGAGCCTTGGTGAGAGAGGTAAAGAAGAACCCAAAGATCACTGTGGCTGAGCTCCAGAGATGCAATCGGGAGATGGGAGAAAGTTGTAGAAAGTCAACCATCACTGCAGCCCTCCACCAGTCGGGGCTTTATGGCAGAGTGAACCGACGGAAGCTTCTCTTCAGTGCAAGACACATGAAAGCCCGCACAGAGTTTGCTAAAAAAACACCTGAAGGACTCCAAGATGGTGAGAAATAAGATTCTCTGGTCTGATGAGACCAAGATAGAACTTTTTGTCCCTAATTCTAAGCGGTATGTGTGAAGAAAACCAGGCACTGCTCATCACCTGTCCAATACAGTCCCAACAGTGAAGCATGGTGGTAGCAGCATCATGCTGTGGGGGTGTTTTTCAGATGCAGGGACAGGATGACTGGTTGCAATTGAGGGAAAGATGAATGCGGCCAAGTACAGGGATATCCTGGACGAAAACCTTCTCCACAGTGCTCAGGACCTCAGACCTCAGTCTTTTTGGGAAAGATGCAACAAGTTTTTCACACCTGGATTTGGGGATCCTCTGCCATTCCTCCTTGCAGATCCTCTCCAGTTTTGTCAGGTCGGATGGTAAACGTTGGTGGACAGCCATTTTTAGGTCTCTCCAGAGATGCTCAATTGAGTTTAAGTCAGGGCTCTGGCTGGGCCATTCAAGAACAGTCACGGAGATGTTGTGAAGCCACTCCTTCGTTATTTTAGCTGTGCTCTTAGGGTCATTGTCTTGTTGGACGGTAAACCTTCGGCCCAGTCTGAGGTCCTGAGCACTCTGGAGAAGGTTTTCGTCCAGAATATCTCTGTACTTGGCCGCATTCATCTTTCCCTCGATTACAACCAGTCGTCCTGTCCCTGCAGCTGAAAAACACCCCCACAGCATGATGCTACCACCACCATGCTTCACTGTTGGGACTGTATTGGACAGGTAATGAGCAGTGCCTGGTTTTCTCCAAACATACTGCTTAGAATTAAGGCCAAAAAGTTCTATCTTGGTCTCATCAGACCAGAGAATCTTATTTCTCACCATCTTGGAGTCCTTCGGGTGTTTTTTTTTAGCAAACTCAATGCGGGCTTTCATGTGTCTTGCACTGAGGAGAGGCTTCCGTCGGGTCACTCTGCCATAAAGCCCCGACTGGTGGAGGGCTGCAGTGATGGTTGACTTTCTACAACTTTCTCCTATCTCCCGACTGCATCTCTGGAGCTCAGCCACAGTGATATTTGGGTTCTTCTTTACCTCTTTCACCAAGGCTCTTCTCCCCCGATAGCTCAGTTTGACCGGACGGCCAGCTCTAGGAAGGGTTCTGGTCGTCCCAAACGTCTTCCATTTAAGGATTATGGAGGCCACTGTGCTCTTAGGAACCTTAATTGCAGCAGAAATTTTTTTGTAACCTTGGCCAGATCTATGCCTTGCCACAATTCTGTCTCTGAGCTCTTCAGGCAGTTCCTTTGACCTCATGATTCTCATTTGCCCTGACATGCGCTGTGAGCTGTAAGGTGTTATATAGACAAGTGTGTGGCTTTCCTAATTAAGTCCAATCAGTATAATCAAACACAGATGGACTCAAATGAAGGGGTAGAACCATCTCAAGGATGATCAGAAGAAATGGGCAGCACCTGAGTAAAATATATGAGTGACACAGCAAAGGGTCTGAATACTTAGGACCATGTGATATTTCAGTTTTTCTTTTTTAATAAATCTGCAAAAATGTCAACAATTCTGTGTGTTTTTCTGTCAATATGGGGTGCTCTGTGTACATTAATGAGGAAAAAAATGAACTTAAATGATTTTAGCAAATGACTGCAATATAACAAAGAGTGAAAAATGTAAGGGGGTCTAAATACTTTCCTTCCCCACTGTGTATGTGTATGTGTATATATATATATATATATATATATATATATATATATATATATATATATATACACACACACACAAATGTTTTGTCTTTCATTTCTATTATAACCTGAATAGGCTGTTTTACATGGTGAGGGTTTACATATAATTTAACTGTAAGGGTACTTTAGCTTCATCTGTATGTCCCTTGTCCCCCTTAGGGGGCTATACGTGATTTGCTGCGGGTAAAGTTATTTCTCTTATTTTGGAATTGGGGATTTGACAGAAACACTTGTTAAAAAGTTTGCTCCACGGGGCACTTGGTTGCCCTCGGATGACCTCTAAACCAAACTCTAGGACAGTCCCCCATGAATACTTGGAGATACATTAAGCTAAGGGACTTTAATTGTAAATCCTTAAAGTGTTAAAAAAAACAGGAGCCTGCATTCACTATTTCTGGTCTCCCACAGTACACAGAGCATGGAAATGCAATTATTTTAGTTAATATAAACTGCTAAATACCTTTTCTCATCAGCAGCATATAGCTGTGTCTGGCTGAGTACTAGTTAAAGCCAGTAGGAGGAGTTGTCATTCTCCTCTGACTGTCCTGTGAGGCAGCTTGATTCCTGACCCTCTGTCTGGACAGTGCTGATTGGCCCTGTGCTGATCAAATGCACTCCCCCCCCCAAAAAAAAACTCTCTAGCAATACACACCCCAAACTGAGCATGTACAGAGTGCCTCCAAGACTCTGTGCTATCAGGAGATTGTGGAAGAAGGGGAGGATCAGAGAAGACCGGATCAAACAGCCTTTTTACACATTGCGCAGGATTATCCCATTAGATTCCACAGTGTGTATAACAAGCATGCTTTACTGCATATACAGACTGATTTTACTATTGTGGGTTTAGTAATGTTTTAATTACACTCAGACCCCTTGATATTTTTTGGGTATTTGAAAAACTTTGCAAAGACAACTCAGGTATTAATCGTTTTCTTTCTTTAAAGGGTAAGTTCACCTTTACAGATTAATCTGTAAGGTGAACTTACAAAGGACCCCTACCTCGCCCCCCTGTCCCGCTGACCTGAATAGTGGCCATCGCCTATTCTGAGCCCTGGTATAGCCGTCTCATGGCTTAGAAATTCCTGGAGCTTAATCGTACCTATCAGAAGGTACGTTTAGGAGTATTCTAATTGGTCGGCGCCATTACATGGATGGCGCCGACCAATCAGAACCCGTGTAGCTTTTCCTCTTAGCAGGGAAGAAGAAGAGACAAAGCTGAGAGCATTTTTAAGCCCCGAAGCCATGAGGCTGCTATACCGGGGCTCAGAACAGGTGATCGCTGCCATGCAGGTCAGCGGGACTGGAAGGTGGGGGGGGGGGGGCGAGGTGGGGGTCCTGTGTAAGTTTACCTTACAGATTTTTCTGTAAAAGTGAAACTACACTTTAATGTGCAAACTTTGGTTTACTTAGGATGCCTATTTCTTAAACAAATGGGAAATGGGAAAAAATGCAATTTTTCTCTTGTCAAAAATTTTACAACACTGCCCTTGACTC
Source organism: Aquarana catesbeiana (assembly GCF_042186555.1). NCBI lineage: Eukaryota > Metazoa > Chordata > Amphibia > Anura > Ranidae > Aquarana > Aquarana catesbeiana. The sequence goes on from NC_133325.1 coordinate 203,404,460, forward strand.
GCATTTCCTCTCTTAGCACTAAGGTTATATACAGACTGGCTCCTTTATTTGTCTGTGGTGGAAATACCCAAAGATTCAGCTGTTCTGAAAAGCTTAAAGGCCGTGAATAGAGAAAATATCCCAACATCCTATTACTTATAATCCTTTCCAATTCCTGTTCTATGGCACCTACACCTCCATTAAGTTATTTAAAATTAGTGTGCTTCCACATCCACTAAATGCTGCTAAGGCCCCATCACTCACCCTTGGAAACAAGAACAGTGCCCTAATCTGCTTGAAAAGGAGAACACCGTGAACGATATCATGGAGGTAGAAAAGTAGGTGTTCATGAGACAGGACAAATATGATAAGTTTTATCAAATCAGGGCTAGCTGGTTCTACTATTCAGCACAGATTACCACCTCAAGATAACCTCTGAATGATACTGGTGTAGCACCTTCTAGTGTGTGCTAACAGCAGTGAGAGTAGATAAACTGTACTCTGACTCCTGTTACACGGTGAGTCTGTAATAGGGTTACAAGATTATGGGGCTGGGGGGGGGTGCTGCCTTGCATATTTATGGGACTTCAGCCAATCCCCAGGAGTGGGCTTGGCAGGGGACTGGGAAACCCATAAATGGACATGGACCTTGCCAGCAAGGAAGATCGGATGGAAGATGGAGAAGCAGTGCTGAGGGAGGCTGTCGGTGGCCCTTGAGGGACCCCTTCCCCCACGGTGGGTTTACCTCAGGCTGGAGCTCGGGAGGCTGGCCTGGAAGGATCCCACCACAGAAGGCAGTTAGAGGTATTTAAGCCGAAGAGAGCAAGGAGAGACAGTGAATAGATTAGCACAGTGCAGGGACAGACAAGGGGAGAAACTGCCACCTTTGGCAGATCTCTCATAAAGCCAGCGGTGTGCCAAGTTTTCATCCGACCTTGCCCTGGAGAATCTCCATGTGTGTGTGTGTGTGTCAGTCGGGCAAGACTGGGGCAGAGAGACAGTCAGCAGGACTAGGTAGAAAAGCAGCCAGGTGCAGCCAGGTGGGCTAGTATTCTGCAAGCAAGAGGAACTGGGATCAGTATCCACAGGAAGGCAGAAGGAGATGTGTTATGCTTTTCACTCCATTTGTGCTACTTTGTCAAAGGGACTGAAAGTTCCTGCCTGTAAAGGGCCTTTGCTGAACTAGCGACATACTGTTAGTTCGCTTCAACAATGAACCAGCAGGAGTGTGTGCAGTTGGAAGTGAGAAGAGGAATCTGTAAATAGGGAGGAAGTTGTCCCTGAAGTTCTGTTCATTGTCACGCTGGGCATCCCATAATCCCTTACCCTATCCAAATAATCATCCCATTATAAAGCAACAAAACAAGCTGGGTGAAAGAAGGAATTGCAGTGTGATTGGCTGTGCAGCAGTGGTGAACCCTAACTTCAGCAACTTCTACGAGGGTAGTGCTACACTAGTACTAATTCTTTGGTCTGGGCCACATTGTTTAGCACTAATCATTCTCCTTTAGGCCTTTAGATGAGCTTTAAATATGCAGTTGTTGGAAAGATTTCAGATGAAGTAATGCAGCAGTGGAAGTTCCTGTCATTTAAGGACAAACTAAAAAAGTTATATTTTGGCAGTGAGAGGCATTTAGCGCAGGAACATAAAACATATTGAAGGAATATCAGTTATTGTCTATGTATCTTAAACTTAACATGAGGAAAGAGTTTTTCTCAGGGCTCAGCATTATTAATAGCTCCCTTTTAAAAAGCTGTGTGTATGCAACATTTACTTTACATTAACTCGCAAAGGTGTTGTTCAGTAATGCTTTAGAGCTCATTTCTAAAGCATGGAGGTAAAGAAATGGAATAAATACATCTGTTTAGTTGTCTGGGCAGTGCATTTACTTGTCTTTGATATATTTTACACATCATTTATGAAATAACAGCTGTTGTGCAGATTCACTGCACAGAGAGAAAATAAATGCTGTAGCAAATAGAAACCAATCAGATGCAAACACCTAGCAATTTATTCCGTAGTCTGTGGAAAGCTGCACCCCACCGCTTATCCATCCTGCCTCCAGCCACTCCTTCCTGCCTGTCCATCTTGCCTCTAGCTGATGCTTCTGACCCATCTTGTCCAGCCTCCAGCCACTCCTCCCTACCCATCCATCCTGCCTCCAGCCGCTTCTGTCCACCTATCCCTTCTGCCTCCAGCTACTCCTCTCCTACTCTTATAATAGCATGGCAGCAACGTCATTTGCAGCAATGACATAATTCTTCCACTATGTACACACCTGCTAGCAGGTCCGTTAGTCGTTTGGGAAGCCATAGCGATTGCGTAACCTGCACTTTAGTAGCGGGGGAATTTAATATAGGCAAGTTATTTTAAAAAAAACATAGATTTATGATTGCCTTACTTTTCTGTATTTTTTTTAGACTAGTTACCGTATTATTATTTTAAGTGTATGGAAAATGAACCATCTGAGAGGGTGATAAAATAACACATTGTGGGATAAATTAACAATTGTTTAGACTTTCAGCCATCCAGTACATTTCATGCAAAAAAAAAATATATATTTTCACAGCTAAACAATAGTTACGTTTGTGATCTAAACTAAAGATGTTCTAAGGCTTACTGTTTTTTAATAGCCATATACTATAGGACACATGGTCTTTAGATTTTTAATCATGAGGTATATGCATCTACCTTGGCTGTTGGACGCTGGCAAAAAAACCTTGCATCAACATCCCCTATATAACCCCTTTCACTCCCAGCTACATTCGTTTTTTGCTACTGTCCTTAGGTGATGGACCTCTTCACGCTACTGAAAGAACCTTACTTGTTTACTAAGGAGGTTTTTTACTCTAAGTTGATTCTCCTTTCAAGATTCTAGGCTGCATTATAGCCATTATAGCTTCTTCTGCAGCTTCTGGATCAGTTGACTCTACGGCTCAGCCTTGGGGGACTGTACCCAGACCTCGCTTGGATTAAGATGGAAAGCTGGCCTCTAATATTTTTTTGGGGTGCTGGATCTTGCATGGGCACTCACCTTGGGATGTGATGCATCTAATTGAGTTTGTCACTGGGTGCTGTACTGGTCCATGGCTGTGGTCTGTTGTTGGTGGAGCCCTGTTCCTTTATGCCAGCTGTGGAGGGTGAAGCCAGCATGAGAGTCTCACCCAGAGTGCAAATACATCTGCAGCAGTAAGAGCAGGGCTTATACCCATTATATTTGTCCTGAGGTGCTGTTGCTCTTATGCCTAGGCCATAAAGGACCTTTAGGCTGTGACACAGTATGTTACAGCTTTCAGCGGGAGTCAGTTTGGAGTCATTTTTTGCCTTTGTTGCATCTGGCACTATTGCACCTGTACGACCTAGTTTCCAGTGACTACACTAAACATGTGTGTGCCATTTTCTTTCTTTTGCCATGCCTTCTCTCAGTCATCACCAGCAGTTCCTGGCTTCTTACTGTACAAAACAGCACAGCAATCTTTGGATTCCTGTTTTGGTTCTGCAGCTTATGGTGTCTGGCACAGAAGGCTTGCCAGCAACAGAGGTTGTGAGTGCCTCTGGAGACACTTTTTTTGCACAACACATGGCAGATCATAAGCGTCAGGGTTAAGGGTCAGATGGCCTCACTTGTTCAAAGTTGCATGACTTTGGGTGTGGGGGGGTTAGTCTATCTCCACAAAGCCCTGCTACCCTCTGTTCAGGTAGTTGCCCCTAGTCTGACTTCCTGTCTTCCTCTGAGCACTCGACTGGGCCTTCAGTCATACAGCCTTTCTACTGCTTATCTGGTGAGGCGTTTTATGCTCAAGTGTCTGATTTAATGGTCAGGATTTCAGTCCTTTTTAGAAGCAATAGATAACAGGGATCACAAGCAAGCCCTTTCAGTCTCCCCTCCTGGGTCAGCCCCTGACTTTGCCTTGGCTGAAGATGCACTGCCTGAGAAGGAGGTAGGTGTGGAAGATCCTTCTTCACTTTCTCAGAAATTAGATAAAGACAAGTCGCCTTCGACTGAAATTTCATCTAAGCTTAGGAATACTTTTGCTTCAATTATTGATGCTGTACACTCTTGTTTAGTGTTAGAGCAGCCAAAGCCTGCTCACCCCAATGTCTCCTGAATCTGTTTCCTACAATTGCCCAAGTCTGCTTAGACCTTACCCAGTCCACTCGCTCTGAAGGCCTGTCCTATATGACCGGCCTCACCCTGAAAAGCTGATTGTTTCTATAAATACATTTTGGTCAGCAACATTTTAATCTTACAAAACTGGACGGTCCCTGTAGGGACCCCATCATCTCTTTTTTTTAAGAATTGTATTCTGGGACCCAGTGGGCAAAAGGTTAAAGGCTTTTTTTAAGACCCTTTTTTTCTTGACAGGTCCTTTCATGCATTCTGCAATTGCGTCCATGGCAGTTTGCCAGACCCTTGCTGTCTGGAATAACTGCAAGGCCAGAGACTCTAGCTTCATCTTAACAGATCCCTCTGTTTGTCACCAGCTAGAGCTTTTACCTGTGGCTTTATGCTACTGTGAAAGCTGGTGGATAAATTTCGCTACACCTCCAGTATGAGCCTTCTCTTCATCCACAAGAAGTGGAGTATTATTTGGCCCAAATGCTGGTTAGAAGAACTCCTGTGATTAGGGAAAGTTCCTTTTGTCCTCTCAAGTCTCCAGCTCCAAGTCTAGGACTAACTGTTGTCTGAAGATGTGGTCATTCAAGCCTGGCTCAAAGCCATTTTCTCAATGATGAGGGTGTCCACACTTGTCAGAGCCAGTGGGGGGAGTGCCTGTGTGCTTTTTTTGGCCTTCTGGTCCCAGAAAACATCAGATGTTTGAGTCTAGACTGTTATTTCTAGGGACTACAAACTGGAGTTTTGAGTTCTGCCTTCACCGTGCTTCATGCCCTCAAACCTCACTCTCCACAAAGATAGACCGGTCAGCAGATCCTCCTCATAATGTTAATTGTCACAGTCCCACACGAGGAGAGCTTTCAGGGTTTCTACTCCAACCTGTTCACAGTTCTAAATCAACCACCAAGGAGGCCGAGTTGCAGATTTTGGCCCTGTCCACATAACAGGTGTGAAAAATATTTCAAGCAGTCTTTCTCAGAGTCTTAATCTGGTCGAACGGCTCTCCACCTGAAGGTGTTCTAAGCCCTTTGCTACAGGGGAGCGATGCTGCACATGGATCTTTTGGCATGCAGATTCAACAAAAAATAGGTTTGTCTCCAGGTCCAAGGACCCACAGTCCCTCAAAGTGGATGCTCTGGTGACTCCGAGGGATCATTTCTACCTGATCTATAGCTTTCCACTCTTCAGATCCTCCCTCTTCTGCTTTGCGGAGTTGAGATGGAGGACATTCCGGTAATTCTCATCACACCAAACTGGCATAGGAGCATGTGGTATGCTGACATACTCAGTCTTCTGGCGGACTGTCTGTGGGCCCTCCATGATCACCTAGACAATCTGGTCCAGGGTCCAGTACACCATCCTACTTCTTGATTGCTGGCTTAAACACCATGGCTGGTGAAGCCCAGGTGCTAGGGGACAGGGGCCTATAGGATTTGGCTACCAAAAAAAACTCTTGAAGGCTAGAAAGCTTACTTCTTGAAAGTCTACCTTCACATCTGCAAACTCTATTTTGCATGGTTTCTGACTAGAAAATGTTGTCCTTGGAAGTACTCCATGGCATGCAACCTATCCTTCTTCTAGTCTGTTCTAGATCAGCATCTGACCTTAAAGCAATACTAAACATGCACCGTTTGATTTACATTGTCCATTCTATTTTTGTGTGTGGATGATGGCACTGTAATTATTTTAATTAAAAAAAAAAAACTTTTTTCCTAATCGATATACAGCTGTCACATGACCCAGATCTTCCCCAGCCTGTCTGCAGGGAATCTCGGCCTTGCCTATTTTGTTTCAGAGACCATTAGCCTCTCATTCCTTGGTTAAAGTAGTTGTAAAGCCAAAAGGTTTATTACCTTACTGCATTCTTCAGCCACCCCAGCCCCTTTCCCAAATACCTGAGCCCAATCTCGATCCGGTGCTGTGCCCGAGAGCAGCAGCACTGCAAATCCATTGTATAGAGCAGGTATGCCATGTTTTTCATTTTAAAAAAATAGTACTTTTAGAATAATTTTAAAGCCCTTGTGCAAAGTGTCGCACACATTTTATCCCCTCACAATCCCCTGTAACTCAGTGGAACCCTAATCTGCTAATTTCAGGCCTTCAGAGACTGCCCTTTCAAATCTATTGGGGATATATTCTCTTATCTGACCTTACTCACAGTGTAGTCTTTCTCATGACTGTCACCTCTGTGTAGAGGATCCCTGAGGTAGCCAACAATCCTTTTCTAGTGCTATGCAAGAACAAGTTAGTCCTGTGACCTAAAGCCTCTTCCTCCGTAAGGTGGTTTACCTTAACCAGGACATTGTCTTTTCCTCTTTATGTCCTGCTGCAAAACATCCCAAGAAAATGTGATATGGTTTATGCTGTGAGAGTCTACTTAAGCTACAGCATCTTTTAGGCAATCAAATTCCCTCTTTGTGCTTCCTGAAGGTTCCCACAGGGCTTCTCACTCCACTATTGCTAGGTGGATTAGGCAAGCACTTCCTTCCCTGTTAATGTGCACGCTACCAGTTTCATTAGTACTTCATGAACTTTTCAGCAACAAGCACCTGTTTCTCAGATTTTCAAGCCTGTCACCTGGTCCTCTGTTTACACATTTGTTAAGTTTAATGGATGTTCAGACTTCTTCTTAAGACAGTTTCGGGCTCTACAAGCTGCTATATTAGTTATGTGGATGCCTTCTTGACCCTTTTATTATGTGGACTTGTTGGAGTTTGTTTTCCTGTGCTTTCCTCCTCTTTATTGAAATGCTTTTGTGTGTCCCATGCTTAGACTAAAGATCCCTTGTCTGGTACTGCCCAACGAAGAAAATAGGATGTTTGACTTACCCGCAAAAGCTTTTTCTTGGAGTACAGTACAAGACGCAGGGTTCTGCCCTCTATTCTATGGTCTCCCTATTGCTTACTACAAAACTGAAGCTAGCTTGGAGTGGGAAGCGTTAGATAGGGGGTGCAGTGTCCAGTCACCTGAAAGTATCATATAACCCATGGTTAAAGACTAAAGACCTCAGTCAGTGAATACAAAAAACAAGTATAATTTGTAGAAGGTCATGATCTTTACATGTCCTGCCATATCAGATGTTTTACTAATGTACATACAAATGCAGTCATCTATTCTTTGCCTAAGTTGACTGTACATACCAGGGTCCACAATCTTTAATTTCACAAAAGAAAATTACATGAACTTTAAAGCTCTTACTCTAGATACCTGAACAGATGGTTTGATATACAGTAGGTCTTTGCAATGAAGGAACATAGAATTAAGAATGGAAAACTTTTTTTTCTGTTGTTTTCCATAGCCCTAGTACAGCCGCAACACTTGAAGCTGAAATCCAGCACCATTTAGTCTAGTTATGTACTTACACTGGGAGTGAGTTGATCAGCAATATTCAATGCAGACAAACCATACCTACTCAAAGGGCATAGTAAATTTGTGTCACAGAATTCAAAGAAGTAAATGTGTGGGGATCTTCATAAAAAAGTATACAAACTTCAAGATTGTTCAGATTAATGTAAGTTGTCTAGAAATAATTGAAAAACAGTGTGGAAATGAATATATGATTTTAAAGTTTGACCATAGATATGCTTTTTTTTAATGTGGATAGAGTAGTACACTTTCTCTAGGTTGATTTTGAAACATTTTGATGTATCCCAAACATGGCCCTCTTTTTTTTCTTGTAATCTATATTTACTCTGTTTTCACTAACTTTCACTGCTATACTAGGCCTATTTTCTGTGACTTTCTAGGTGGCAGAGACACGGCAGGACTGGGTGGAATGGGTGGTCCATATCGGTTGGATGCAGGACACAAAGTCTACCAGGTGTCACAGGCTGAGAAAGATGCTGTACCTGAAGAAGTTAAAAGAGCTGCTAGAGAAATGGCAGAGAAGGCCTTTAAACAGAGGTAGGTGTAGCTTTTGCAAGAATGTAAGTGTATACAAACAATCTAAATATATTGGTACTTTCACCATATTACTTTAGTTAATAGTTAAAATAAAATAAAAAATAGTTTACGTAGTGTCCAAATTTCTCAAATATCTAAATATGGGTTCTGTGTGGAAGCATCTTACCGGGTATGTATAGCCTTGATGAAATTTCACATTTTAAACATACATCATCAGTAACATTCTTGGCACATCTGGAAGACCTCCGCTCACTTATAATAAACCCGTGTGTAAACATACCTATATCTGTGTATGTTAGGATAATTTAAAGGGTGACAAATTTAAGGTGTAAACACAATCTGTCATACACCTAAGAGTGATGGTGACAAAATGTGACTTTTCCGAGAGCTGTACATTCTATAGTTAAAAAGAATCCTCAAAGTGGAAAAAGCAACACAGGCTCATGTGACACTGTTCCTGAGTTTCCATTTAGAGAATGCCTGTTGCATCGGTTCTGGACTAAGTAAGAGCAGCAGAATTCGCAGCAGCTCAGCAGACATACAGATCATTTCCACAGAGTGCTGATGGCTGCTCAATAAAGAATCTTCTTGCCACCTGGTGCTAAACTGCTACCTTGCCTGCCCTTCATTACATCCAGCATGTCCAGCTCTGTCAATCTCAACTACATCCTGCTGCTGTGAGCCCAGAGGGAGTGGTTCCTTTGTATTTTCTATTGCTGCATAAGAGGAGGCAAAGATGCCAAAAGGCAACGAAAGAAAACCCAGCTCACATTGGGATCACCAGATGGCAAGTAGTCCCCAGATTTCCTTCATAAGAGATGAATACTCTGTAGAGGGGGATGGGAGAATTGTGTTTCCTGCAGGCTGGGTATGCATTTCTCCATTCCTTCCCATCCAAATCACATACAATTACAGTATATCCCTTCCTCGCCTCCTCACCCCCACAAACAATAAATCCTTTCCAAGCCACCTCACCCCAGCCCGCAGTGTTCCGCCTGGTCACCTGACGCCCTGTTAACAGTGCATTCCTACATGGTCACCTCACTTTCTCCCCTCACTAACAGCGCATCATCTGGCCACCTTAGTCCATGTTGTGACAGTAAATCCCTCCCCAGCCACCTCACCACAACTTACTTTTGGCCACCTCATGCCCCGCAAACAGCGTAACCCTCCCTATCCCAAGGAGGAGATCACATGAGATTCCTCCCTGCCACCTTATCACAAGCACAAAGTGCATCCCATGCCAACCACCTCACCTCCTGCTCAAAACACATATTATCCCAGCCACCTCAAACCAGCTCAGAGTGCATACCTTTCCAGCCACCTCACTAGATATTCATTCCTCCCCCGCCATCTTGTCCCCTAGTCACAGCACAACATTCATGGCTGCCTCCCCCCCCCCCCCCATCCCCTCTCACAGCACATCTCTCAGTACATCAATCTCAGCCATCTCATTACCTACTCACAGTGCATTTGTTCCTGCCAACCAGCATTAACCATAGTCCCCACTCCACCATTCTAACCACCTCCTCTGCTTCTTCAGTGCAATCTGCTACCTCTGAACACCTGCATACTGCACTTCTCTCAGACAATAAACTCCACCATACAAGTGTACACTCTAATTTCTCTGAACCCTTGCCGCCTGCACACTACACACCATTCTGACAATAAACTCCACCATACAAGTGTCCACTCTTCTGCCTCTTATCTTCCACCACCAGCACACTCCACACCACTCCACTCTGACAATCAGCTCCAAATACAAAAGTGACAACTCTGCTGCCTCTGAACCCCTGCCACCTGCACACTACACTTTGCTCTGACAATAAACTCCACCATACAAGTGTCCACCCTTCTGCCTCTGATGCCCCGCCACCAGCATACTCCACTCCACTCTGACAATTAGCTCTACCCCACAAGTGTCAACTCTGATGTTAATAATCCCCCACCACCAGCACACTACTCTACTCTGACATAAAAATCCACCATACAATTATTCACTCTTCTGCCTCGGATCCACCAGCACACTACTCTACTCTGACAATAAACTCCACCATACAAGTGTCCACTCTTCTGCCTCTCATCCCCTACTACAGCACACTCCATTCCACTCTGACAATCAGCTCCAATCCACAAGTGTCCACTCTTCTGCCTCTGATCCCCTGCCACCAGCACACTCCACTCCACTCCACTCTGACAATAGGCTACAACCCACAAGTATCCACTTGACTGTCAACCAGCACACTACTCTGACAATCAACTCCATGGACCCCAAAAGTGTCAACTCTGCTGCTCCTGATACTCCACCACCTGAACTATACACTCCTCTCTGACAAACAGATGATCAGTCAATTGAGACATTAACCTACTAAGTTTTTAAAATAATGTCAGTATCTTAAACAGTGGTATACATTTGTGAGTTCCAGAAAGTCCAGATTCTAGTAGCCGCAATAAGATATAAAATATGAGTTGAAAAGAAGGATAAGTGTTGGTAATATGTGTAGCTTTCTATTGTAGTAACTTATTATTTAAAGGAGTTTCGGGTGGAATGAGATAGGGTTTAATCGCTCATCAGGTCTTTACTGCTGCCTGTGACCTGACAATTTCTCTCTATACCTATAGTCAAGTTACGACCATTGGGCCACTGCTGTGAGCCAGACATCTTAGCTACCCCTTGGAAGTGAATTCTACTAATTTGCCTGAGATCCAAGCTGCACTCTGATACCCATGTAATTCTGTGGTATTTGTACTAAATGACACAGTTGCAGTAGGTTTTCACACGTGTTGAGGGACTTCTGTCTTTATATCAGGGCTACATATTAAGACCTGTAAAAGATGTGCTTCATAAGAAAGCAATCTGCTTACATGTGTATAACTTTACATTTTGTAGTGCAGCACTAAACAATATTAGGCTTCTTCTGTCACTCAACCATACTTAAACTGTGTACTCAAATGATATCATGACCTTGGAATGTTTAGTGTGTGTGATGTAAACTGTTTCACTGTTGAGGATGGATTCCCATAGAATTGAAGTCCCTTACTAGAAAGGCCATTGGAGGCCAGGGCTAGTCTCCGTCAGTGGGTGTGGCAGCAGCTAACCTTCAGTTTGACAGTGTGCCTTGACAGTAGTGCTCCTGACTTTTCCTCAATTATGCAGCTTAGCTAGAATGAACTAGCTTCCAATTGAAATTCGAGCCAACATGAGTATTACATTTATTGGTTTGGTGTCTTATTATTGCATGCTCAGTAATATTATATATTTTCTTTTTTAGATTGAAGGAAATTCAGATGAGTGAATATGATGCTTCAACATATGAGCGTTTCTCAGGGGCGGTACGCAGACAAGTACAGTCTCTTCGAGTCATTTTGGATAGTTTGCAGGTAAACTGCTATAACTGAGTTTAATAATGTAGAGAAAATGTTGGTATACTGTATATAACTAAAACAACACATGTTTCTAAATAGTTAAAACATTAAACTTATTAATGCATACAGTTGCTGCAAAATGGCTGTGAACCCTTTGAAATTACCTAGACCTCTGCGTGATTGGTTTCTAAACACGGTATGACATTTTTTTCATAGTAATTATTACATATAGTGTGGTAAAAAAGGAAAGTTTTTATTTAGCATATCACATTAGTTAAAATTAGTTATTGCATTAGCCCTGCAGCTCAGGGATCTGAGATTAAAACCCATCTACATGGAATTTATATATTTTTCCCTTGTTTGTTAGGGTTCTCCCTGGGAGCTCCTCTCCCCTCTGACAATTCAAAAACATAATACAAGGGGCATTCAAGTCAAACCAGCACTTTAAATTCTACCTGTATAAAAAGAGATGCTAGCTTTGCAGTAATACATGCAGTAGTAAGTGGCAAGTGTGTCCTATTACTGATAGGCGTCGCACATGTCGCGGGCCAATCCAGAGACCATTAAGCAAGATGGCAGACAACAGTGTTAGTGTGTGTATGGATCAGTGTGTGGTGATGATGTTTCTTGTGAACAAAGGCGTAAACAAAAATCTGCGGATATCTACAGAAGGCTTCAAGCACAGTAGGGTGACGAGACAGTCAGCCGCAGTAAGACATTTGAATAGTGTAAACGTCTCAAAGATGGCCGTACATCCGTACGTGACGATCCCAGCTGTGGTGGTTCCCAGACCACAGCAGTCATTCCTGTGAACTTTCAGAGCGTGGAATACCTGATCCTGGATAATTGATGCATAGCCTGTTGTGAAATTGCACAAGAGACGAATCTTTCTGTTATGTACTGATGACGAAGTGAAGCAGGCTGTCCTAGGATGGTTTAATCGTACTGACAAATATTTCTATGCTGAAGCTTTCCAGGCATTAGTTAAACACTGAGTGTATAAATGTAGCAGGGGAGTATGTTGAAATATAAATGCAGTTTTCACTCCTTGAAATTTGTTCTTTTTATTTGAAGATTGGGCTAGACCATTTATTCAACCAAGTACTTTCAGACTGTTCACCAAATAAAATAATAAACTTTGGCATAACTATAATTAAATCTAACATGTACATAGTTTATTTGAAAAGCGATATTTTTTTAAGTTTAAATTTACAGAAGCATTGAACGCACATTTAACTTGCATAATTATACTTCATTGTTTATTCATAGTTCAAACATTCCAGCATACAATAAACCGGTGTGTAAACATATTCAAATATTAATTTTGTAATCACAGATCTATTTTATGGCTCTCTTTACCAAACAGTATATTATTTCTAGTCACTTTTCCTTTTTCAGATCAAAATTTTAGGTCACTAAAACTAAGGACGCCAAAGAAATCACCATTCGTGCTGATCAGTTATCAATTAAATTCTCTCTTTCATATCTCTACTCTAGTATGGAGTAAAGAAAAGGAGAAGTTGACAGGTTGCCAGTGGTAACAAGAACAGCTCTTTATTTCAGCAATGTTTACTGAGAAATCTTTTATGAGGTCTAAAATTAAACAACAGTGTCACAACAACAACAACAGTGTCACAGTCTAGCCTGCAGTCCTCTGCTGGCTAATTTCTTACATCCTTGCTGCAGTGGTTCTGCTAGATCTGTGATTCCATGCGCATGTGCTGCTGGCTTAATGTTATATAATGTTATAATGTTCCATGTAATACACATGTATATAATATACGTGTGTGTGTGTGTGTGTGTGTATATATATATATATATATATATCATTACATATCTGAGTGCGGATTCCCCCTCACATCACGGTCCTCAGAGACCTCCCCACTTACATCAGGGTCCCCAGAGAGCCTCCCCCTTACATTAGGGTCCCCAGAGAGCCTCCCCCTTACATATGGGTTCCCAGAGAGCCCATTCCTTACATCAGGGTCCCCAGAGAGCCCCTTCCTTACTTCAGGGTCCCCAGAGAGCCTCCCCTTATGTCAGGGTCCCCAGAGAGCCCCCCCTTACATCAGGGTCCTCAGAGAGCCCCCCCTTACATTGGGGTCCCCAAAGAGCCCCCCCCCTTGTCTGCAGCAAATATAAAAAAAACTTCTGCTCACCTGGGGGCCAGGGGAAGCAACAGGACTGTTTAACCACTCAGCTCAAGTACTTACCGCTTGTGGTGATTCAGATCAGACTGGGCTCCGGGAACCGGGCTCCATCCGCTCAGCTAGTGACCAGGGGAGGAACAGGACTAGTTAAAGTTATCAGGCACAAGTTCTTATCTATATTCAGCAGTTTTGACAATTTAATCATTGTCCCGACATTCACTTCTATACCAATTTGCCGGGCAATGTATTTGTCGGGAATGGCAATACAAGGATTACTCCGCCTGAGTAATCATCAAATAGTCCCAGCGGATTATACCTTGTGCTGCGGTTCCTGACACCTACATTGCCCGGCAAATTGGTATAGAAGTGGACGTCGAGACAATGATTACATTGTCGGAACTGCTGAATATAGATAAGAATTGTGCCTGATAACATTAACTAGTCATGTTCCTCCCCTGGCCACCAGCTGAGCAGATGGAGCCCAGAGCCAACCCTAGGTATGAGACTCGGGGCTATGGGCCCCAGATTCGGGGCTATAGCCCCAGCAGCCACCCCCTAGCGATGCCACTGCTGGTGGTTCTGTGAGATGGTCATTTTTGGATATGAGGATTTGTAGCCACCTGCCCTGGAAGGCCAGGGAAAATGTGTGAATTCAGAAGCCCATTCACGCCTTTTTTCTAAGTAGCATACAGCAGAGTATGATATTGTAATGAGACTAGAAGATCATGCTTCAGAGTTTCTTTGGCTCTTCCACCTTCCATTTTAAAAACTGCATGAAGCTTATCAGTATTATGTTACCTCTCCTGGAATACCGTTGTTAACAGTTCTTGATTTCCAGAGATAATACCAGCTTTAGAACATTTGCCTGTTGAAAATTTTCTCCCTGGAAATCCCCCAGGTTTACAGTCCTGAATTACTGTATTTTGAAAATGTATCTTTTCTGCATATGAAAGTTATTTTTATATTTATTAAAGACCAACAAGTTTGGCTGGGTACAATTGAAAGACCAAACAGCTACTTGTGTACAACTCAATTTCCCAAAAATTTGGGACACAGTGTAAAATCTACATAAACACATATTGCAATGATTTGCAAATCTTATAAACCCATATTTTATTCACAATAGGAAATAGAAAACATATCAAATGTTTAAACTGATGTTTAACCGCTTGCCGACCGCCTCACGCAGATATACTGCGGCAGAAGGGCTCGTACAGGCAAAACCACGTACCTGTACATTGCACTTTAAGAGGGCGGCAAGCTCCGTGAGTCGGGTTGCGGGTCCCGCGAACTCGATCGCCGCGGGGATACCCCCGATCGCCTCACAGGGAGGAAGAACGGGGAGATGCTGATGTAAACAGCATCTCCCGTTCTGCCTAGTGACAGTGTCACTCGATCTCTGCTCCCTGTCATCGGAGCAGAGATCAGTGATGTCACACACACAGCCCATCCCCCTGACAGTTAGAAACACGCCCCTAGGACACACTTAACCCCTACACTGCCACCTAGTGGTTAACCCCTTCACTGCCAGTGTCATTTACACAGGAATTAGTGCATTTTTATAGCACTGATTGCTGTATAAATGACAATGGTCCCAAAAAAGTGTCAAAAATGTCCGATGTGTTCGCCACAATGTTGCAGTCACGATAAAAATCGATGATTGCCGCCATTTAAAAAATATTAATAAAAATGCCATAAAACTATCCCCTATTTTGTATACGCTATAATTTTTGCACAAACCGATCAATAATCGCTTATTGCGATTTTTTTTTTTACCAAAAATATGTAGAAGAATACGTATCGGCCTAAACTGAGGAAAAAAATAGTTTTTTTATATATTTTTGGGGGATATTTATAATAGCAAAAAGTAAAAAATAATGGGGCGTGGCCAACACCGGCATGTGAGAGGATGTGAGTCTCACAGCTCCGCAGCAGAACCGCCATTTGATCCTCTCCCAACAGCGATCCACGGCCATAAAACGGCTTCCCAGCTAGCTCCAGACCCCCTCACCCTCCTGGATCAACCGCCAGCTCTCTGCACCCGGGGGAAGTCAAGGAAAGGAGAGGAAAGCATGACCTCCGAATTCCAAGATGGCGCCGCTGCGGCCCTGGCACAGCGCACACCGCAAGGCAGTGACAAATTCAAGGGAGGCCCCAGCACTGGGGCCCAGAAGCTCCAGGGTAAGGACCCACTGAAAGACATGCTGTACTATGCCCAAAAGATGGGGGGTCTCCAGGATCGAGACACGGGGGGGCGCTGAGCGGGCACATGTGGCAGTTCATGAGACTTTAACACAGGATACATTGCACACTGATGGCTGTGAAGACATAGTTTTTCATACAGATCAACCCCCCTCCTTCCTGCTGACACTGACGCTGAGGACACAGTGCAACCTACTCTGGCTGACATACTTAAGGCTGTACATGTGTGCACAGCCTCTGTGAATACCCTTAAAGAGCAATTTGGAGGGTTGAGAGAAGATGTCTCCCTGCTAAGACAGGACTTGCAAAAAATCAGAGAGCGCACGACTGCTGTGGAGAGCAGGGTCAGTGAGGTAGAAGACGGACTCCAGCCAGTTGCTCGTGAGGCCCATGCTGCTTATCAACTTGCCAAAGATACTAACAATAGAGCTGACGATATGGAAAATCGCCTGCGTCGCAATAATATCCGCATTGTAGGTCTGCCAGAGAGAACGGAGGGGAGAGATACCACTGCCTTTGTGGAAACATGGCTGACTGAGATATTTGGGAAGGAAGCTTTTTCCCCTTTCTTTACAGTTGAACGGGCGCATCGCACACCAGGCCACCCGCCGCAACCAGGGGCTCCCCCCAGACCTATACTGGCCTGGCTTCTGTATTATCCTGATAGGGAAGCGGTGCTGAGAAACGCACGGGAAAAAGCCAATATACATGTAAATGGGGTTAGAGTGTCGTTCTACCCTGACTTCTCGGCGGAGGTGCAGAAATCCAGAGCCAAATTCTCAGGTGTTAAGAGGCGCCTGCGAGTTTTGTAGCTACCTTATGCTATGTTGTACCCAGCCAAACTCAGAGTTACAGTGAATAGACAGTCCCATTCCTTTGAGCAGGCCCAGGAGGCAGCCTTGTGGCTGCATCGCAACGAACAGGCCCTGCGCCACCGAGCTAGAGATGAAGATGGAGACAGACCTGCTTGACTCAGTCATACTTGAACCCCTCTGGAGACCTTCATAGGATTACTACAGGAAAGTGGTTGGAAGCTCACTTATTGCCCTCTGGGTGCTGTTGGGGTTCTCCCCTCTTTTTGCTCGCATGAATACATGCCCCTATTTCCCTCGGTACATATTGTTATGCCGACAGGTGAATTATGCACCTCAGGGGAAATCCCCAGTATTATGCTGCTGGGAGACGTTATATTGCCATGTGACTTGTGAGCAATCTTGTGAAGTAGGCAAGAAAAAATGTGCTTCCCCTATATAAGGGTTAAATCAAGATTACCATGTTGGTTCCTGTTTCAAGGTTTTATTCATAGGGTTGTCCCGTTAACAGCCTGGTTTTTTGTTTTTTCTTCTGCATTATCATCTTCTTTTTTTTTTACTTATACCGACAGCTATATCTGCACACTACTGTGCTATGGTTGCAGGACTTTGCATTTCCTGTCACTTATGAGATGGCTTCCACCTACTCTGACATTCTGCCCCGTACTTGGACACTGTACTTGAGGCCTGTATCTATTTTGTTAGTGTGGCAGGGGGGACCCCTGAGTTTGCCTGAACAAGGAGACTTAAATCTATCATATTACTCTCTGTACTCTGGGTTAATATTGCATTCCTCCTTGAGGATATGTCTGCCTTTTTCAGATGTCTGAATTACCAATAGTGTCTTGGAATGTCAGAGGTTTGGGCTCCCCACTTAAGTGCATGATGGTATCTACATGTATGAAGAAATATCACCCTATGATTTTATGTATGCAAGAAACGCATTTAACCACTGAAACAAAATGTTGTTTTAGATATGCATGGGTGGGCACAGCCTATCATTCCACTCACACCTCTTATTCTGTGTTGATACCGAGGGCCAAATCTTTTTTTGCATTGCCGAGTGGGAAAAGTATATTGTATTCTGGCTGTGTGTATATACCCCCGCCATTTTCGGTGGCAGTAATACGACTACTGCTGACATATTGGGAAGGCAAACCGGATTTGCCGTTACTGATAGTGGGTGACTTTAACTGCTGGTTGAGTCCCTCCATGGACAGACACCCGTATTCTGGGGCCTCTGCCACATCGAGGGAGTCTCCATTGCTGAGATTACTGAACGAAGTGGGTTGGATTGATATATGGAGGTTTAAGCATCCTGCTGAGAAACAATTTTCTTGCTTCTCCAAGACTCATGGGACACTGTTCAGAATTGACCTTGCCGTGGGTAACCTGGCCATGCTCCCATCCATATCAGAAGTGCTGTATAAGCCCCGCAGTGTCTCGGATCACTCGCATGTAGTGATATATTTGATTATATCCCCGCCATCCACACTCCCTAGAGCCCCATGGAAGTTCAATGCCTACTGGCTAAAACTATTTTTGACACACGATGAGATGGAGCGGAGCATGGGGGAATTTCTGAACGGAAGGGACTTTACAGACTCCCCGGCGACAATGTGGGATGCTTTTAAGGTATATGTTAGGGGGCTATTTATCTCCAAAATTAATAAGGTAAAGAAGAACTCCTCAGGGCAAAGAGAGGACCTTGAAAAACAGGTAGCGGCTCTGGAGGAGGCATATGTACAAGCCCCAACAGACTCTGCCAGGGAGGCGTGGCAGTCGGCTCAATCAGTTTATGAGCGGCTGCTGACTTCCACGGCAGAGAAAAAGCTCTCCTGGCTGCAGAGGGCGAATAATTTATTTCCTATCACCATTCAATTGATTCCTAGTGCATTTTAAAGCTTGCGAGTTGGTAAGCATACTCTACAGCTACGGCGGTGGGAATATCACCTTTTGGTTTATGTGCACATCAGGGTGTTGGTCACTATTGAAGGTCTACATATGATATATAGAAATACTACACTATGGCCAGTTTCTTAATTTTCTCCCTTTTCCGGTGTATATGAACTGGGGGAACGGTAACCTGATCCTGGAAAGAGCCGAATACTCTCTACCATAAAGGCCCTGGCTGGGTTTAAGCCATCCGCCTATATTGCTTGCTGTTTCGGTAAGGGTAACTTACTACTACGGTGTTTGGGTTCTTCAGTTGGACTGTTAACTAAATTTGTGTACATGGAAGTGTTTTGGTGATCCGGAGTGCTTTCCTTTGAGGATTAATTTGGATTTTCAATTTATTTCAAGATATATATCTAAAGTAATTCATTGGACTTCTAGCCCAGTTTATAATTTATTATTGAGATTTTATTATATGCAATTAAAAGATGCTATTACGGCCAAGGGCAGATCTTTGGAGTGGACCCCCTCCTCGACTCTTTTGTTTAACTTAATAGCAAGAGCGCCTAATACTAAGGGCTTTATATGACAATGCTATTATATGCTACTACAAAACTTCCTGAACAAATACCCGCTGCGTATGTTGGAAAAGTGGGAGGGGGAGGTGGGCTCGATTGATGGAGACCAGTGGGAGGAAGTCCTGCAGGCAGTACCCACTTAAATATATTGCACAGACTGTCGCAGCTGTATTTACTGTTCAGGGTGTGTTATACCCCACATAGACTGTTTCTTATGGGCTTGTGACCTACCCCGATTTGTACCAGATGTAAGAGGGATCACGGAGACCTGATTCACCTACTGTGGAGGTGCCCAAAGCTCCACCCCTACTGGAGGGGGGTGGTCCACAAGCCTGAGACATTGCCTTTTATATATACCAGATGAGTTGGACTGGGAAGAGTGTACTAGGGTAGCAGTCATTAGATCCCTGTTTCAGGCACGCAAAGTAATTATGGCTCATTGGATATCAGAAGATCCCCCTACGCTTAAGGAGTGGATTAACACAATGGGAGATGTGCTCCAGAAGGAGAAGGTAATCTGTCAACACAGGGGTTCCGCTCAGAGATTCGAAAAGTTATGGGGGCCATGGCTGGATGTACCGGGAATGGCCCCGGTGGATCTGGTCATGGGCAGACTGCTGGGCATTGGTACTTACAGTAAATGAGGTTAACCCTGGTTTTTTGGCTCTAGTACGTGGGTGCTGGTGGTGTTGTCTAGAACAGGGCATGTGATCTGGCCAGATTACCAGGAAATACTTAGATAAATTTAAGTAACATGCATATTTTCTTTATGTAATGACCCTCTATGTAATGGAAAATATCTTTTACTTCGGTATATGTATGTATATTGCTGCTCTTTAATAATTTTTTTTTTCCTTTGGATAAAAAATAAATAAATAATGCGTTTTATTCAAAATTGTCGCTCTATATTTGTTTATAGCGCAAAAAAAATAAACCGCAGAGGCGATCAAATACCACCAAAAGAAAGCTCTATTTGTGGGAAAAAAAAGGACATCAATTTTGTTTGGGAGCCACGTCGCACGACCACGCAGTTGTCAGTTAAAGCGACGCAGTACCGAATCTCAAAAAGGAAGAGGGTGAATTCTTCCGGGGCTGAACAGCTACTTGTCTACAACTCAATTTCCCAAAAATTTGGGAAAATCTACATAAACACATATTGCAATGATTTGCCAATCTTATAAACCCACATTTTTTTAACAATAGGAAATAGAAAACATATCAAATGTTTAAACTAATGTTTAAACTACCATTCCAAGAAAAAATGGGGTAATTTTGAAATTAATAGTATTAACACTTCTCAAAAAAGTTAGGATAAGGCAACACAAACCTAGCAAAGTAAGTGGTGCTAACAAGGAAGAACATTTTGCAAATAATTAGGTTAATTGGCAACAGGTCATTGACATGATTGAGTATAAAAAGGGCATCTTAGAGAGTCTAGAAAACTGTTCTGTGGTCAGACAAATAAAAATTTGACATTCTCTTTTGGCAATCATTGGTGCAGCATCTGCCGGACTAAAGAGGAGAGAGACCTTCCGGCTTGATATCAGTACTCAGTTCAAAAGCCTGCCTCTCTGATGGTATGGGGTTGCACTTCTGGAAAGACACCATCAATGCTGAAAGATATATCCAGGTTTTAGAGCAGCATATGCTCCCATCCAGATGATGTCTTTTTCGGGGAAGGCCTTGCATATTTCAGCAGGACACTTCTAAATCACACACAGCATCTATGACAAACAGCATGGCTTCGTAGTAGAAGAGTCTATCTGCTTAACTGGTCTGCCTGCAGTGTAGACCTTTCACTCATTGAAGATATTGGTGCATCTTGAAACAAAAAATACAACAAATAATTTAGAATCCTGTATCAGGCAAAAATGGGCAACATTCCTCTCCCAAAAGTGTGGCAACTGGTCTCAGTTCGCAGACGTTTACAGAGTGTTGTTAAAAGAAGAGGGGATGCTACACTGGTGTTGCTGTCATCAATTTCAAAATGACTTTATTTTTTTCTTAAAATTGTACATTTTCTCAGTTTAAACATTGGATATGTTTTCTATTTTCTATTGTGAAAATATGGATTTATGAGCTTTGCATATCATTGCATTCTGTTTTTATGTATATTTTACACAACATTCCAACTTTTTTGGAATTGGGGTTGTATTTTGAAGGTGTTACTCCCACAGTGCCATAACAATTCCCCCGTTAATTGAATCCATCGGATGAGCATGACACCATCATTTGGCTTTATAATAGCATTGAGAGCTGGGGGAAGTGTTTTTTACTGGTGGAGATGCAATGTATATTTCCTTTGAAGTGACCAAAGGTTGTAAGAGATGGATGTATTTTGCCTGCAGGGCTACTGTTTAGAAGCAAATATTTTATTGGAAATCATCACTTACACTGCAAAAATATTTATAATATACAATTTGCTGCACAGACTCTGTTAGATGATATTGTGAAAAGGTGATAATCACCATTGTGGCAGTAAAATCTTCTCAGGAACTTATTTGAAAAGGTTAACAACTTTTTCTTCAGCTTTGTACAAATGACAAAACAATACAGAGACAGCTAGATGATTAGCTGGAAAGGTAGCATGCGGGTGATCAGCAAATTGATGCTGGAAGATTAGTAAAAGCAGTGTAAACTGCAATTCAATGTTTCTAAATGTAAAATATTGCACCTAGGGAAAAATAATCCCTTGAGAGAGTACAACATTGGGAGCACCGTGTTGGCCAGCACCACAGAGGAAAAATATTTGGGGTTACTTAACTCAGATGATTGCAAAATGAGCAAACAGTGTGACCAGGCATTTGGAAAAGCAAATAGAATTATAGGATTCATCACCAGAGGGGTCACTAGCAGGAGGAAGGCGGTCCTTATTCCCCTTTATACTGTAGATTTTTAGTGAGACCTCATTTAGAGTAATGTGTCCAGTTGTGGAGACCAATAGAGCAAGTCTAGAAATGGGTAACGAAAATGGTATAAGGTCTGAGGGATAAAACCTCAGGAGAGACTTCAGGAACTTAATATGTACAGTCTGGAGGAAAGAAGGGAAAGGGGAGATATGATTGAAACCTTCAAATACATCAAGGGGGTGAATAAGGTTCAAAAGGGCAGTACTTTCAATATGAAACCAAGATGAAGAACACAGGGACAAACCTCAAACTAACTGGAGGAAAGTTCAAAATCATTCTTAGAAAGTATTATTTTACTGAAAGGGTAGTTGATGCTTGGAATAGACTTCCAGCAAAGGTAGTGAGTCAGGCAACAATAAGTGGTGTCAAACATGCATGGGACAAACCTAGATCTATACTCAGACGAAAAAAAACAAACAAAACATTTATTAAAAAAACGGACTCGATGGACCACTTCCACTGCTGTCACTTTTTTGTTTTTATGATATGTGTAAATGTACTGTCAAGAATAACTTCAGCTAAAATTGAAAACACTATGTTGAGTGAAGGTTTAAAGAAAATATGTACCCCAGTATTCATGTATTATGTGTTATCATTTTGAAGAGAAAGGGGGAGAGGTACAATCTCAGATTTTTATCACCAGGCGTTGTCATCACCAGGACAGAAAGGCACAGACAACAATAACAAAATATGTCAGTTCTCACCCTTTTATGCTCTATTAAATGTGTGTTTATGTCTGTGTCCCAATTGATGGACTTCCCATCACTTCCTGTCCTTTCAGAAAGGGAAACAAAATCTTGCTAATCAACCATAAACAATATTCTTAGCATATCTATATTGGACGCTAATGTATGCTATGTATAATATATTCATGTTCAGTCAGCAGTGAGGCCTTGTGGCTTGATTTTTCCATCACTAATCTTGTGTACAGCTATTCAGGATTGCAATTTCCTTCATACAATATGGTGGGAAAGTGGTCTACAGTAATTCCTTCAAGCAATTTAATGGGCTATTCATTGCAGCCATTTTATTTTCTTTAGCAATAAATAAGCTAAATGGAGTTGATCAGACTTGAATAAGTCTTTATTTTTGCATGGGTTTAATAATGAATTTCCACTTCGTTCTTTAGTTTCTTGTATTTTTAACATGCTTTAATGAGAACCTCCATTTACTTAGTTGGAGATCAATTCACAAGGGGATCTTGTCTCTTTTCATTACTCCTTAGTGCCATAGTTCAAAGGGCTTCAGCACCTCTTTGTAAGTGGGGCACATGAGCGGCTCATACCCAGCGTAGCATGATGTCACTTCCAAGACATGCTTTTCAAGTAATAATTTGTTCACCTCTGAGCCAGCGAGCAGCACGAAGATGCTAACTGCAGCAAGATTGTATCATGTCTATGAAAAGGCAACCAGCCAGCTCTCCATAAATGCAGCTCTCATTCTGTGGAGACCAGAACACCAGCTGATAATCAAGAAGCCAAACAAAGAGCCTGTACCTTCTATAGGAAGTACATGTATTCATTCATTTGTAAAGCTCTTCAGGAATTTAGCATGGCATTGTGAAATGTAAACTCAAATAAGGGGCACAAAGTTTACCATCGAGAAACATTAAAATAAATATTAGCCGTTCAGATTTTTACACAAATATCTGAGCCAGATTGACCGACAATACTGCAATTGGTCAAACTTATATATACACCAATGATACTTTTATCTTTTGTTACCTCTTGAGTGACAAGGTTAACCTGTTTACTGATCTTTGTGGAAGTTTTATCCTTCTACTGAATAGAGAATTTGTCCAGTATTACAGATTACCTTACATCGAATACAGTAAACAAAATACAATCGGACTTGTTTACGTATTACTATATCACTCTTTATCTAACATTTCCATATCTGTGGGGAAATATGTAATGGCCTAACTATATGTCTTAAATTAATCGGAAAAGGGAATTTACAAAGATTGCCTTCATCTCGTATACTGTATTGGAAACCAAAGTAGGATCCTTTTTTGTGAGCTCTAAAGGGTTTATTGGCAACTTGTAAAATGGCATCCCTATTGATAAAGCAGCTAGTCAGGATCACTGTTATGAAACACTGTGTCGCATACTATGGTTTCATATCATGCCTCAGTGTTTACAATAATTGTTGAAGAAAAAGAGCACCAAAAGGATAAACTGATCAGGTAGTTAAATGTAAATAATTATCCTAATGGGAAGTATATAGTGCTCCTTTTTCTCTGCACTTCACGTTTTCAGCCAAGACCCCTTAGCTCATTTTAAAGTCATTACAATGTTGTGCTATTGTAAAGCAAACCTTTCGGTCTGTAATCTTATTGCTTTCACCTCACCATTAGTAAAGATTGTACCTCGTCCCTAATTAAATTTCATATACAAACATGGAGTGAAACTTTATATAGCTATCGAGAAAAAAAATTGAAAATTATAAAAATATCTTTTTATTCAATACAATTAACACAATATAAAATATTGCAATCAAATACATTAAAGGTTTATATAGCATGTATACATTTCATCATATAAAAGATGTCTTCATTATTGGTATGTAAAAGAATCTGAATGCATTTCAGCTCATATAGAGTCTTCATCAGGAGGAAAATAGTACAGTCTGAAATACAAATATATATTTAAATACCAGCAACATTCACAAAAAACATTATAAAGGGAGAAAGGGAGAAAAGCAATTGCAAATCGACTAAGTGTTACAATAACTTACAAAAAGTTCAGTGATGCACACAGAGGATGCAAATCCAAGGAAAACCCTAGAATGCAGGCCTGGTGTAATGCAAGAGATGCTAAGCCCAGCCGCACCCTCAAATCAAGGAGGGAATAATTGCCTAACAAAAAATAAAATCATATCAATATGGAGTCAAGATACAACTCAATCTACATGATATAAATGAGTATTAACTCCCAAACAGGCTCATCTAGTATACACAGAAGGAAAGCTACCACAGGTAGGGCTTGTGAAGTCCTCAACAAAAAGAAAAGAACAAAATAAATAAATAAAAATGTGGTTTCTATATGTATACATATATTGACCAAGCCATCTACCTGATAAAGATGAATGCTGAAAACATGAAGATGGGACCACCACAGCCCAGTACACACAGCAATGGCTATGAGAGACAAGGCAGCTTCTATATCGAGTGACCCCAACCAGTCAGCTGGTGCTAGAACGCCAATCAGACTCCAGCGGTAATCCCCGCCACAGCACTCAATAACTTAAATAAAGCAGCTGGGCAAAGGGAGGAACAAAAAAGGAGCCTCCCTACTGCATCTACCGCTTGTGCGTCCAGACCCGGCCATCGGCACTCGCAGAGCAGCCCAGGTAACTTCCGGGAGCACCGGAGGATGACTGGCGTCACTTCCAGCATGGCATGTGCCAATCCCTGAAGTGCCGAACGGTAGGACTGCAGCCATCATAAATGATGGAAGAGCACCAGCATGCCAAAAGACCAACCTGCATCATACAAAATTGTGAAATCATCCCAGGTTGACTGAGGCCACTATACATGGGAAACAGATGGCAAAAAACAGATCCCCACTCCCATAGACCAACGTCCGTAGGGTGGGGGCTGGACATGTTGGGCATCCTTCAAGGAAATCCTTAAAGGGACCTGCATCCACTCTGTACAACGAATAATAAACACAACAAAGAAGCAGTGAAAACTATAAAACCAAAAAACTATTTAATGTTGTCCAATTACTCTAATGAATAATAAAAACAGGTAAGATATTGTGATTACCCAAAAAGAGCAATTACATCAAATGTTCCCACCAGTTGCAGATCACATGAATGGAGTCCGATTTCAGTTCAGTGCAGAAAACGCTCAGGATTCGCTGCATTTCCTGTACCGCATAAATGTGAACTGAGCCTAAGTGAGGGTGCTTGTCTTTATGTAATCTGAGGATCTGCAGATGTTAGCAGGAGCCAATATTTTTTCATACATTTTCTCACTGGTAAATTCTGATTATTAAAAGTTGTCGTAATTCTAAGCGGTTGTTCACAGACTGATCTTTTCTCGTTCTTAAATAATAGATCAGTATGGGAATGATGTATAGCCTTGTTGTAAGCCTTATGCAGGCATGTTTTGGAGTATCCTCGTTCTAATAAACAGTTTCTCAAGTCATTGGCTGCAGTTTTAAACTTTTCTTCTCCATTACAATTGCAAAGGAGTCGCAAATATTGCAAATATCAGGGGCGTGGCTTGGCAAGCGACCGAGATGGACGTGTTCTGGAGGAGCTCCGGGAACGACACAGCCTGCAGCCGGACAACCCGCAAGCGCAGACCCGGAGATGGGTAAACTGACCCTTCAGACACCCCACTCCAGATCCCGCCTTAACTCCGCAGCTCCTCCGCCGCCAGGAGCATCACCGAACTGCTCAAAGCACAGCCGGCATAGCGAGGTAGTGGAACAGGCCCCAAGATGGCGCGGGCCCTGCAGGACGAGGAGGACTTCAGCGAGGACTCGCAATCGGCAGCTGAGGAACCAGGTAGGGGACGCAATCGCTCCAACAAACCCCTCACATATGCGGACATGTCTGGATTCACTGCCGACATAAAATCAACATTTTCAGCGCCATCACAAACTTGAAGTCAAACCTCTTAGTACTGTCTGACAAGATGGTGACCATAGAAGCCACAGGCAGGCACAGGGACAGAGCGCTGAACAGATTGGAGAAGGTCACAGACTCGCATGCCTCACAGTTCATAGAAATGAACAGGCACTTAGAGGACTTAGACAACCGAGGGAGGAGGAACAATATCAGGGTGAGGGGGATCCCTGAGACGGTGGTATCGGATCAGATCATTCCTGCACTACAGAGTAGACATGTGCATTCTTTTTCGTCCGAATTTCAGGTATTTTCGTTATCGTTTTAACAAATGATAACGAAAGTGCAGAATCCGAAAAACGAAAGATCCGACATAAACAAATGCTTTATTTTCATTTTCGTTGCTACAACAGTTCGATATAGATAGGAGATTTGACATGATGATGACAATAACAATCTGTGTCCATCAAACCTGTGGTCGATTGTGCCTAACCTTAACTCTATTAGTCCAAGATTATTCTACATAGAGGGAAAAGATTCGACGTAGGGGAGAAAAGATTCGACGTAGGGGAGAAAAGATAAATAAAAATAAGGATGATGATGAATGTTATTGGCTGATTGTAACCAAAGAGGAGGAACAGTAAAATAGCTAGAACTAAGTACACACATAGTTTGGCTTATGGTGTCTGTTGAAAGTTCTAAGAAGATTCGAAGGAGCAGGTAAACTATACGGCGCCGTACAGTTTAGCTGCTCCGTCGATTCTTCTTTGAACATTCAACAGACACCATAAGCCTTCAATGACAGATTCAACCTTAATTTGGATTTTCGGACGAATGCAGTTTTTAACGAAAAACTAAATAAATAAAAACGAATTTCGGGAGTAACTAAATAAATTTATTTTTTGGACGAAAACGAAATTCCGAAACGAAATATTTCAGTGTGCACATGTCTATTCCCTGCTGGAAAGACAGGAAGATACGGATATAGAATTTGTGAGAGCCCACAGAGCCCTTAGAGCTAGAGGCCCGGACATGGCCCCCCCCCCCCCCGGGACATTATTTGCTGCCTTCAGAGTTATCCACTTAAAGAAGACATCATGAGAAAGGCACGCAGAAATGGCCATATTGTCTTTAATGGTGAACATATCATGCTCTTCCAGGACCTCTCCCAAATCACTCTAAAAAAACGCAGAGCATTGCGCCCCCTCCTGGACAAACTCAGGGAGCATGACATACGTTACACGTGGCGCTTCCCTTTTGCTTTGGTGGTAACGCTGGCAGGGAAACAACATATACTGCGCTCGCCATCTGACTTACCAGATTTCTGTGATCGCCTAGGTGTGGATAGAGTAGAATTGCCTGAATGGCACCAAGAATTTGCTCTGCCGCCAATTACCAGAAGCTCCCACACCTCGCCACCCTCCATGCCAGAGAAGCAGCTCCCCAAACGGATGCAACATGGCCGCGGCGGCGGACAAAACTCAGGAACCCCGAATGGACGACAAACCCCTCACGGGTCCCAAACAGCGGAGTAAAACATTACGCCTATAACCCTGAAGTCTAATGCATCAGCTACCAGCAGCATCCACAATTGGACTTGGAACTTGCTATCCGCAACTTATCCCCCTCTAGGTATAACACCAACAGCCTAACACCACCAGAGGACTTATACTTGACCACTACGCGCAAGAATAACCCAGACTGAGCAAAACTTTCGCCCTGACAACATTGACATTGGTTGCAACGAAAGTGGGCCGATACATTGCTTGTGTCGCGATCAGTTTAATGGGTGACACCGCTTCTAGGAACTGTATCTGGTGAATACATATAGTTGTACCCTGGTACCCCTTATGTTGTGCTCTGGGGAATCTTGGAACTTATGTGATGAAACAGTACATGTGGATGCTCCCAGCGGGAACAAGGTACGTCTCACACAGACTTCAGGGAGGATTATAGACTTCCAGAGACACATTTTTTACTCCCTCCACAGGGTTGATCCTCAATGACATTAGTTTATATTTGGCCTATATTTTCAGGCTGTGTCGTTCTTTTTTCCTTTTTTTTTTTGGTATACACCTCCTCGTTCACATTTTTGGTGTTTTTCTTTTTGTTTTTATAATAGCACCGTGGTCAAGTCTAGATCTTCACCACGGTACCAATAGTTGTGACTGTGCCACCCCGGTGGTGACCTACCCACGTACCCACAAAGTGTATCTGGGCCGGAGATTTCACGACCCAGGTGCACTAACTATACGCTTTAGAGAAGGTTAATTACTATCTAAAGTTTGTCTTCTTGCATAGTTACTCCGGTTATATATGATTCGCTCTCTATTCTTGAATCCTATTTTTCCTGTTCTTACTTCTTCTTTTCTTCTTCTTTTCTTCCTTTCTTTTATCTGTACCTCTCCTGCGATCTCTCTCCTTGGTCTGCTGAAAAGTACCTTAAACACTGAGTAACTGTGGTTTGGTTTCGCAGAGCTAGATTGAAACATCCTCCCACCACCGAACTCTAGAGATGGCGTTCTCGTCACTTGGGAGGACACCCCTGGTGATCTCTCACAATATCAGGGGATTGAAATTTCCTGAGAAACGTGTTTCCCTTCTCAGGGAGCTGAAGAAAGGTAGGCCTCAATTCATTTTCTTACAGGAAACACACTTTAGGACCAACCAAATTCCTAAACTTACTAACGCATTCTTCACTGCAGCCTACCATGCAACTAATGACATTGCAAAAACTAAAGGGGTGACAATTCTAATTAGTAAAGATACCCCGTTTACCCTTACTGACAGGTTGGCAGACCCAGAGGTTCGCTACATCTTCATTAAGGGGACTTATAGAAACAGGACAATAACGTGTACTTTCCCAATTCGTCTCAGGTCACCTTTTGCCAAAAGGTCATTCGGGAGCTCAAGGGCTTTACATCGGGGCTCCTGATCATGGGAGGTGACTTCAATGTCCCCCTAAACCCCACAGCAGACTCCTCCACTGGAAAGTCATGCATCACATACAGAGCACTCAAAAAAAATCAAACAAATTTTAAATTCACTACAGTTGGTGGATGCATGGCGATTTCTCCATCCAAAAACTCGAGATTTCACATACCACTCCATTCCCCATGATCAATACTCACGTATCGACCATCTTTACATTTCTCAAAGAGACTTGCAGACGGTGACAGAGGCCCACATAGGCATTCAGTCGATTTCAGACCATGCGCCCATTTCTCTGGGGGTGGATTTATACTCCTCACTGCCCAGGCCAAACACGTGGAGATTGAACACCTCTCTGCTGACAGACCCTGAACTACTCCCCCGTATCCGGACAGCTATATCTGACTTTTTCATAACCAACAACACACCTGACATGGATCCGATGATTTGGGAAGCACATAAATGCACAATATGGGGGGGATTTAAGATGGGTGCCCAACGCAAAAAAAAGGCAAGAAAAATTTGTGACTTGACTGACCAAAATACGTAGACTAGAAACCTCACACAAACAATCCCTGGCTGCTCAGACTGCTAGGGAAATGTTAGACACCAGGAAAACATTACAACAATTGTTCGAGACCAAAACGAAGAGATCGCTATTTTTTTTTTAAAAAGTCTACTATGAGTCAGGAGACAAGACGGGTAGGCTTTTGGCCAGGGCTCTAAGAGAGGCTAACTCCACCAATGTCATAGCGGGTATCAGGACACAAGACGGGACACTAGAAGTCACATCAGAAGCCATAGCGACCCAGTTCCATCAATATTACTCCAAACTCTATAATCTAACATGCCAACACAGACCCTCTACAATACCAACTGATAGAATGCAGGCCATACAGGACTATCTGACTGACAGCGGTCTCCCACAGTTGGAGGATGCTGAGACGATCCCTTTAGAAGATCAGATATCACTTACAGAGATTCAGAGGGCAATTAAGGGACTTAAGTCAGGAAAGAGTCCAGGTCCGGTTGGTTATACATCTGCCTACTATAAAACATTTAGCGACATTCTATCAGCACCCTTGACCAAGGCCCTGAACTCCCTCTCTATGCCTGGACAGGTCCCTCCTGACTTTCTCTCAGCTCATATAACAGTGATACCCAAAGCAGATAAGGACCCCACGGAGTGCTCAAGTTACAGACCCATCTCGCTACTAAATCTAGACCTCAAGCTACTATCCAAAATCATAGCTAACAGGCTAAAGCCTCTCCTCCCCTCCTTAATTGGCCCAGACCAGGTGGGGTTTATGCCGGGTAGAGAGGCCAGAGATAACATCATCAAGGCCTTGCTCTTGACGCATGCGGCACACTCTCAGGGTCTTGAAGGCCTTCTCCTGTCCACGGATGCAGAGAAGGCCTTTGATAGGGTCTCCTGGGACTACATGCTGGCAGTCTGCCGCCATGTTGGACTGGGCACGCATATGATGACCTGGATTACAGCCCTATATCAAAACCCATCCGCCAAAATAAAAGTAAATGACATTTTGTCAAACAAGATTCTGATCTCCAGGCAGGGATGCCCCCTGTCACTGTTACTGTTCATCTTATCACTAGAGCCATTTATTAGACGGGTTAACAAAGACCAATCCATTTCAGGTTTTGAAGTGGCCAATAGAGTGTAGCAGCATATGCCGACGACCTCTTGTTTTTCCTAACCAAACCACATACCACAATTCCAAATTTAATGAAAGAATTCACACACTATGGTTACATTTCTAACCG
Source organism: Aquarana catesbeiana (assembly GCF_042186555.1). Classification (NCBI taxonomy): domain Eukaryota; kingdom Metazoa; phylum Chordata; class Amphibia; order Anura; family Ranidae; genus Aquarana; species Aquarana catesbeiana. Next base: position 203,435,664 of record NC_133325.1, read on the forward strand.
CAAAATCAATTACACCAAATCTGAGGCAATGAATGTCACACTGACAGCAGACACACTTACCAGAACTCAGGAGAATTGCCCATTTCGCTGGCACTCTCAAGTATCTTGGAGTTTTGCTATCCCCGAGACTGGCGACAATGTAGGAAAAAAAATTTCCACACATGCTGCGAAACATTGCCACAGATTTACAGAATTGGAACTCCAAATACTTCTCATGGTTCGGAAGAGCCGCCATTCTCAAATGACTATCCTCCCCTGACTATTGTACCTTCTGAGGTCACTACCTGTCAAAATCCCACAGAACTTCTTCAAACAACTACAGTCTCTTCTCCTACGATTCCTTTGGGGTCACAAACGACCCAGAATTAAATTTGCACTCCTAACTAGGCCCAAGGAGCGGGGCGGTATGGGATTACCACATTTCCAAAACTATTACCTGGCCTCTCATCTCACAAGAGTGATTGACTGGCACTGCCATGGGAAGTCCAAAGATTGGGTCAAACTGGATCCTTGGCACACTCAGGTTTTCCCCATGGATTCCTTGGAGAAGCCAACATCATTCTATAAAAAGACACCCACTGATTGGGACCACTATGGACGTCTTCCAGACGGTGATTAAGAAGTTTGATTTAACGTCACAACTCAGCCCACTAACTCCATTGCAAAACAACCCAGATTTTGCCCCGGGATTAGTGGGTAGGGCCTTTCATTCTCAAGACCCACAGAAACAACTTACTGCAGGGGATTGGCTCAGAAATGACAGAGTTAAAGACTACTCTGTGCTGAAAGATGACAACAAACTTCCTCATTTGCCTCGCTGGTCATACGTCCAAATCTGCAGCTATGTCACTGATAAGGCTAAACAATCCTACTTCCAAAGGCCAATGACTCGACTGGAGACAGCGTGTCACAGGGGCGATGACTTTGTCAAAACAACATCTGTCACATACACATGGCTACAATATTCTAAAACAACAACCGAGAACAGATTTAGGAAAGAGTGGTCTAGGGCCCTGCAGAGAGATATTACAGACAACCAGTGGCTGACGGCTTGTACATTAGCACATAAATGCTCTATCAGTACCAAATTGCAGGAGACGGCGTACAAGCTCTTGACACATTTGTATGCCACACCCCATAAACTCAAAGCTTGGTTCCCAGAAGTATTAGACCGGTGCTGGAGATGTGGGGGAGAGACTGGTACTCTCCTATACATATGGTGGCAGTATCCGATCCTTGAGGCCTTCTGGACCGGGGTGAGGGACACCATACGACAGATCACGGAGACCAGAATCACTCTAGATGCAGCCTGCTGCTTGCTTCACATTTCCAACTTCCCGTATAAAAGATATAAAAAATCCTTAACAAAGCACCTTCTGAATGCCGCTAAGGCCCTGATACCGCTCCGTTGGAAGAGCACTCAGGCTCCATCAGTAAAGGAGTGGCGTCAGAAAGTCTATGAGGTCTGTCACATGGAAGACATACTGACTCAAACCTCCGACGACATAGAAAGATACCACAAGACATGGTCCCCCTGGCTCCATTTTAAGGTTTCAACAAAGTACGATCATTTGATGAACAGTTAATGCTCTAATGGGCAAAAGAGCTTCTCGCTCTCCCCTAGCCTAGCTCTAGCGTAACGCGGCGACCAAGGAGAGAGACATTACCATCTCGCAGGTAATCCTTTTTGTTTTTATTTCTATACCTCCTTTCTTTCCTTCCCTCTACCATTTCTTTCCTATTCATGTATATTAAAATCTCTCAAAGAACTCTCAGCTAATTGACTGTTATGTTCTATGTCATACAAACTTAGTTAGTTCCAGACACCCAGCTGGGTGAGGCAATTGAAAACCTCAAATGAGATCTTATTCCTACATGCCTCCAGTTTGGGCAGTACAACATCATAATACATAGACTAACTGCTGCAACCCCGTCTGGTAGATAGCCTGTACACCTGATGTTTATTCGATGTTATGTACACGTGTACCAGATTAATACTGCAATGTGGCTTTGATTGTTAAACTGCATTTACCTCTAATAAAAACTTTTGATGTAAAAAAAAAAAAATATTGCAAATATGGATTGGAAGTAATGATGGGTTTAGGATGAAATCTATTTCCAGCAGTGGGTTTTCTGAAGCGTTTCTGGGTTTTCCTCTTGCCCTCTTTTTTTTCTCTTGCCCTCTTTTCCACTTGCCCTCTTTCTTTTTTCCCTCTTGCCCTCTTTTTTTCTTTTTCCCCCTTTTGTTTTTTGTTTTTTTTTTCATCTTGCTCTTTTTTTTCCTCTTGTCCTCTTTTTTTTCATCTTGCTCTCTTTTTTTTTCTTATACCCTCTTGCCCTCTTGTTTTTTTCCTCTTTTCCTCTTGCCCTCTTTTCCTCATATTTTTTCCCCTCTTGCCTCTTTTTCTCTTGCCCTCTTGCCTCTTTTTCCTTTTCCCTCTTTTGTTTTTTCCCTCTTGCCCTTTTTGTATTTCCTCTGCATTCCTTTTTTTTTCTCTTGCCCTCCTTTTTTCTCCCTCTTTTCTGTGGGCTCCTGGACCTCTCTTTTCCTCCCTCACTTCAGTTTGTTTGAAATGAGCTATGTGCATTAGTTGAAGTCATATGCACTGCTCTATGCATAAAAACAAAAAATGTGTAGCACCACTCAACAGAAATGTGCAAAATTAGAAAAGTCCATAAATGATCATCATAAAGCATAATAAAGTCCCAAAAACTACACATTGAATCAAGAAAGAGGGTAGTAGAAACGACCATCCAACGCCATAACATATGCTTGGTCCTGTCAAAGTGATCATGAAACCAGTCACCAACTCCTTGTCAATTTAACACTCTCTGGAACAAAGGGCTGTCAACAGCAAACAACAGCAAAACCACCTGTGACTCGCAGAGTGTACCCTCTGCTGTAAGTGCAGTGTTCCACATTCCATGGCACCTTCTGATAAACTGCAACTAAGGCCAGAAAAAGAGAAAGATTATGGAGTTAACGTGTATCCTCACAGGGTGACACTGTGGATGCACAGATAGCAGTGTGCCAACGTCCCGATAATAGATGTATAGAGACTAAAGACTAGGAAAGTGGACTAAAGGCACGACCATATAAAAGTAATTAAGGTTTTTTATTTATAGAAAAATATTAAAAAAGAATTATTCATACATAGATATATATAAAATTTATGAAACTGTTATTATATGACCCACACACAAATTTTGACAACACTTCCAAAGTAAACAATTATATTGATACACTCAATGGTACAGTGGTTGAAGTTCCAATGATGGTAACCAAGTGAAGATATAAACATGGAATAGTTTGAGTCAGAGTGTGGATCCAAATACAGGATATTCGCTCTACATGTTGCGCATAAGAATCCGCTTTTTCAGGAGCAGATGGATAAATAAGATATTTTGTGTAGACAAATTTGCTGCCGGACTTTAGGAAGGTAAGTAGGTAACCACCCAGTCCAGAATGTAGAGTCATATAATCATCAACCACAGAGGTTTAACGTTGTAGTTTGCTGGTAAGCAAAAGAATATATGAATATACCCAGGGAAAAATGACCAACATACAGCTGAAAAGACACACATGCTGGTGGTATAAACCAGCATGTGTGTATCAAAATAACAAGGCTTTCCAAACAAAGTAGAAAAAGCAGGCTTAAAGCTCAAAAGAGGCTGGTACCTCAAGGTTCAAGCTGTACTGTGTGATGTGTATGCCTCCTGGTATCCAATTATAGTCTGCGGTCTAAGGCTAAAAAAAGGTCACCATGAGCCAAAAGTGATGTCCAAAAGTGCAGCAGTTTTATTAAAATAGTGTAAAATCACAAATAGACATGTACAAATGTAAAAACACTCACATAGGAAGCCACTGCTGACCCTTGATTGTGCAGCAGCATGACTTTGGCAGTAGAAACTCCGCCCCCACGAATTTTGGACATTATCAAGAGGTCCTCTAGTGTTGACATCCACTATCTTTAAGTAGCCTAGCCTGTTTCACCCCATCACAGGTGCAGAGTAATGCAGATTCATTGCCGAGGCCGGAAATAGTCTCTTAGCTATATTTGAGTAGACTAAAAGGGAAGTACTGAGAAAAATACATTCAAAATGAACAAAACCTTAAAGAAAAAAAATGGGGCATGTTGATCAATCCAACAAAACCTGCAACAATTATACAACAATAAAAATGCTGAAAATAAAGGTGAATTAACAAAAAAGGATATAAAAAATATCTGCAAAAATCCCTGTGAGAGAGCTTTTTTTTTTTAAATCGATTTTTTCTTTTACATTTTTTTATAAATATATAGTCAGTGGTTTTGCTTACCTTGCTTTGAATGCTTTCTGACAAAGTTTTTTGCAGATTATTTTTCATATTCTTTTTTGTTAATTTATCTTTATTGCCAGTATTTTTATTGTTTTATACTTGTTGTGGGTTTTGTTGGATTGAGCAACATGCCCCATTTTTTCCTTAATGTTTTGTTCATTTTGAATGTATTTTTCTAAAGTACTTCCCTTTTGGTCTACTGAAATATGGCCGAAGGACTATTTCTGGCCTCTGCAATATATCTGCATTACCATGCACCTGTGATGGGGCGAATGAGGCTAGGCTACTTAAAAGAGGTGAATGTCAACACTAGAAGACTCCTTGATAACGTCTGTATCCCAAACATGCCGGGGGTGTAGTGCTAATGTCACACTTCTACACGATCCCGGGTTGGCAGCAGCTTCTTACTGTGCCTTAAAAAAATATTCATAGCCCTTAAAATTTTCCACATTTTGTCATGTTACAACCAAAAACCTAAATTTATTTTATTGGGATTTTATGTAATAAACAAGCACAAATTGGCACATAATTGTGAAGTAAAAGGAAAATGATAAATGGTTTTCCAAATTGTTTTTACCAATAAATATCTGAAAAGTGTGCCATGCATTTGTATTCAGCCCCTTTACTCTGATACCCCTAACTAAAATCTAGTGGAACCAATTGCCTTCACAAGTCACCTAATTGGTAAATAGAGTCTGCCAAACCAGCCCCCTGGCAGCTGCCTAAAGCTACCATGCAGCAACAGGATCTGTGTGTGACTGTGAGTTGCACAGGATCCTGTGACAGGGGCAAGGCAGCTGGTAGTGACAGGCATGGCTGCAGCACCTGAGACTTGCCTTCTCCATGGGTGCAGTGTGGGTCAGAGCACGGTGGGCTCCCCTTCCCTCAGAGCCTGTGTGCCCTGCACACATGGATGATACACCACTGCTTGAACAGTATTTAGTGTCACTTTAATTCTCCAACATTTACCAAAAAGTTTTGTCTGGAGTGGAAATTATGGATTTTTTTTGTTTTTACATTTTTTTTAATTTGTATTATTCTGGAGGGTGATGTTAGGCAGTTACGGAAACACATTTATTATTTCAGTTCCATGTTAAAATTATTATGTTTCACATCGTGCCAAATTATGCTTTTCTTCATGCCTATCCCTGTGTGGTGTTATTCTGGCAGTACAGGAATTACAGCTTGTAGGCAGCAAGGTATCATGGAATATGTAGTCCTTAGAAACAGCAGAGGAGAAGTTGCAAAGCATGCCGGGAATCCAGGAAGTTGTGGAAAGAGATACTTACATTATAAAGGCCCCATTCACATCTGAACGACATGAGAGTCACATTTTTTTGCCTTTCTAGGGACCATTTTTATGCACGCTTCTGGTGCAACACCATTCACTTGAATAGGCTGCCCTCTGCTCCAAAATCGCACCAAAGTAGTTCCTGTATTCTTTTTTGGAGCCGACTTTGGCTCATTCCTGAATAGCACATTTTTGCATGTTTTTCAGGCATTTTGACGCAAGCGAAAAGGACCCATTTCTGAAGAACGTTTGGGGTGCCATTAACAACAAATGGCACCCAAACATGCACTGCTCATGCCGAAACATGCAGAGCAACTCTCACGCCGAAAATAGATTTTTTTAAGTTTATTTTGGATTGTTAAAAATGACAGTTTGTTTTGTTTTTACAATGCTAATGTTATAAAATGAAATTGCTTGCTAGATGTCCTTTGACATTAACTCTATTGCCGCATACAATTTCCGACTACAAATGTTCGATGGGAGCTTGTTGTCGTAAATTCCGACCGTGTGTAGGCTCCATCGGACATTTTCCGTCGGAATTTCCAACAAACAAAATTTGAGATCTGGATCTCAAATTTTCCAACAACAAAATCTGTTGTCGGAAATTCCGATCGTGTGTACACAATTCCAACGCACAAAATTCCACGCATGCTCGGAGTCCAGCAGAAGAGCCGCACTGGCTATTGAACTTCAATTCTCTCAGGTCGCTGTACGTCACTGCATTCCTGACGTTCTGAATTTCCGACAACATTTGTGTGACCGTGTGTATGCAAGACAAGTTTGAGCCAACACCCGTCGGAAAAAAAACATGGATTTTGCTGTCGGAATGTGCGATCGTGTGTACGCGGCATAAGACTAATTTACCCAACTAAAAAAGTATTGCTTTGTTTTTATTTGGTACACTGTTGCTTAAAAGATGAATTTTTTGCTCAAAGAGTTTTATTGAAATGTAGGTTTGTAAAATTAATAGAAAAATACATTTTAATGTAGTTGCTTTGTCAAAAGTGTAGTGTAAACAAAATACCATTGTTATGTTCTGTAGGCACACCCAGAATTGGTGGGCTCATGTCATGTGATATGTGATGTCAGAAATCTCTCCGCTCTTCAAGTTTGGTTGCAGCACACATTTCTGCTCGCCTTGATTCACATGACTTTAGTGAAAAAGTAAACCAGAAAGACATTTTTCTCAATGCAGTCTTAATCTGCTTACACTTGGTATGTTGAGAATACACTGCTCCATTCAAAATGCTATACACTAATCAGACAAAACTTTTTGACTACCAACCTAATATTGTGTACGTCCCATTTAGATGCTAAAACAGCCCTGTCCCCTTCAGGCACAGACACCACTAGACCTCTGAAGGTATGCTGTGGTATATGGAACCAAGCTGTCAGTAGCAGATCCTTTAAGTCCTGTAAGTTGCGAGGTGGGGCCTCCATGGATCAAAGTTTTTTTTTTTCCAGCACATCCCACACATGCTTGATTGGATTGAGATATGGAGAATTTGGAAGTCAACATTTCAAACTTGTTGTGTTCCTCAAACCATTTTGAATTCATCAGACCAGACCACCTTTTTCCATTGCTCCGTGGTCCAGTTCCGATGCTCACGTACCCATTGTATACAAAAACATGCACTGCATTCGTAGTGCTATTTATTGTTAATGGCACCCTAAACACAACAAGCAGACATGCGTCATAACACGCAGTTTAAATCACGCAAAGGGCAATGTCCAAAATGATCCATGAGCTTTTTTAAAGCACATAGGGCAACTCAGTCAAATGAATAGGCTGGCCTATGCATGTAGTGCGGAAACTTTCACAAAAAAGATGCGCTCAAAAACATGCGTTCACATGGCCCTCAGATGTGAATACACCCTAAAAGGTCTGTCCATGCACAACAGATGGATCTTAACAATGCAGTGCCTAACAAGAATAAGAGCACAGAGGGTGACTTAGCCCATGATTTTTTATCGGTTACTAATATATAACTTTTTGATAGACTAACCCTTTAAATTAAAATAAATTTAACTGTTATTTTAGTACAAGGTCCATTTTAAGGAATATATGTTATGTATTTATCTGTTTTAAACCTTATTATTCATTATACCGCTTGTGTAGGGGAGAAGAGAAGTTTATGTTGTTAGTCAATAGTCAATTAAAAAACTGTTCAGATGAAAATTTTCTTGTGCAGGAACGCCAACTCTCTTGCATGTGATCAGCGTATGGCCACTTGTATAACCTCACACCCAAGATAAACATCTTTATCTTTCAGATTTAGATTTTTGTTAAAGATCCAAAATAGAAATTTGATGGTTTTCCTACTTTTATTCTGACTACTAGTAGCAACTTTCTTTTTTCTAGAACATTATATCATTATGTTATTTTATTTTATTGTTTTTCCTAAATAACTTGGTATGCTTTTTCTGTTCAACTTTCATATTCTGTTTATCTTACCTTTTACCATATTTATACATAATTTCTTGATTTGTATTTGTTTTAAAGGCAAAGGGTAAGGAAAGGCAGTGGCTAAAACACCAGGCAATAGGAGAGCTGGATGATACCAAAATCATTGATGGACTGACGGGAGAGAAAGCTATTTACAAAAGGCGTGGAGAGCTTGAGCCAGAAGTAGGTAGCCTGCCAATGTATGTCTCACCAATGTTATTCTTTGGGTGTAGCTGACTACAAGTTGGAGCCATGTCTGACTTTCCAGGCTCCAGGGATATATTACTAGGCATGTTTGGCAAACTATAGATGAAGATCAGTAGTGAAAATGAGGAAACTATAATGTGGTTTGCCTTTGTTCATGTATTGTACTAATTTGTATTCTATTAAAACATCACCATTCCAAGCATTTAGACCAGCAATGGTCAACTTGAAAAAAATAGGGGGCCTCAAGTGCAGCCCCTGACACATCACAGTCCTGGTGCAGTGAGGTAACTTGCACCAAATTAGGCAGCCTATTCAAACATGAATGAGCTGTAATGCCTGGAAACTTTGGTTCTTCTGCATCTTTGCAATGTACTGCAATTACTGTAATGTCCTGCACACTGAAGAGAAAGTTGGAGCCATTGGTGTCAGTGACCACGATAAAAACCGACAGCATTGGTGGCAGTGATATTAACCCCTAAACCTTGGTGCTCAATAGCCATGCTATTTAAGCCCCTGTCCCCCACTAATGGTTCGTGGGAGAGTTTTTTTAATGGACATGACCCTCCTCTTCCACCCCCCACACCTGTCTTACTGCAGGTCAGTAAAGTGTTTTTTGTTTTGTTTTTTTAATTTGTATTTTGAGTGCAAGAAGCATATTGCAAAGATGGACATGAAACAATGAACTTGCAATCACTGGTACATGCACAATGAAGCTTCAAAATGGGCATTCAAAAGTGATGGTAAACAGTGTAATATCAGTCCACAGCAAGATACAATAGAGTCAGATTAATGTTATAAAATACCATCCTTAGCGACAAACCCTAATACAGTTTTTCTCAGTATTTTTCCTGATATCTTAACAGAGGGGGAGAATCTATAAAAAAAAAAAAAAGGTAAAAGGATAAAAGGGGGAGGAAAGAAAGAGGTTAAAAGGTAAATGGTAAATACCTTATAGGCTGACTCAAGAGTGGTAGCATTATAGAACAAGTTGCAATAGCAGAACACGTATCTTGTTAGGCTTTTTCTGATTTTTGGGCCCTCAAGTCTTCTTACCATCTGGTTATATAAGTATGTGTGGACAGGGAGGGTAGACGGTTGAGTTGGGAATAGACTAAAAAAAATTTGGGTGCCAGGGGGTGTAGCGGCAGATGTATTCAAAATTGGTCAGTGTAGTTAGTGGATTTTTGTTTCGGAGGAATGATGAAATCCAATGCCCAAGTTGGACGTACCAAAATAGTTCTAAAGGGAGAGCTTTAAATCTGCTTTGGAGGGTCACCCGGCATAAGACAAACCCCTTCTACATGAGAGAGTACACCATGATAAAAGTATGTGAAGTCCACCAAGAAAAGGAAATTGGGGATTCGAGTCCCAGTAAAAAAAAAAAGGGGAGATTACCTGTGATGGGGAGTAAGGGAAGTTGTGGCAAAAGCATTTTGCTGGAAAATTTTGCAGAATTCCAGATCTTCACGGTGTGTTTTAGTGGGGGGCAAAAGGTGAGGGGACAAGAGTCAGGAGGGATCCAGGGGAGCGATTTTCTATTTATAGGAGTAATGTTAATGGTTTCCAGTTCCACCTACAAGGGGGCATCACAACACACATTTAAAGATACTAGCAGTATGATTTGGGCAGCTTGATAATATTTCAGAAGATTGGGAACACCAAGGCCCCTTTGTCGTCTGTGGGTACATAGTCTATCTGGGGATTCTAGGTTTGTAATTGTTCCAAACAAAAGACATTATATGATTTTGGAGAGATTCATTGGGTAAAAGAGGACACTGGAATCAATGGAGTGTGGAATAGATATAATAATTTGGCTCTGCTGGTGGTCAGTGGCAGTGTTTTTTATGCCCCCCACTGGTGGTCAGTAGCAGTGTTTTTTAGGCCTCCCCCTCCCCCAGTGGTGGTCAGTGGCAGTGATTTTTTGGCTTTCTACCCACCCCCCACCGTAGTGGTCAGTGGCATTGTTTTAACCCCCACTGGTAGTCAGTGGCTGTGTTCTTTAAGCCCCCCCACCCACTGACTGGTGGTCTTCGGCAATGTTTTTTAAGCCCCCCTCCCACTGGTGCATAGCATTTCAGTGCCCATAACCCCTCTGCATTTCTTGGTGACAAATTTATCAAAGGACATGGCAGGCCGCACACAGGAAGCTTTGGGGCCACATGCGGTCTGCAAATTGGGCACCGGGTATTTAATGATTGCACACTTTGATTGCAATCTGGCATTGTTGTTCCAAGCAATCATCTGTACCTTTATTTTTATTCTATTCTAGCACTTGTCTTGTGGAAATAGCTGTCCTGCTAGTTTAACCCCTTAAATAATGGTATACTGCTTGCCAGCACTGCCTTGAATTTAAAATGTGAAAATGTAGGCCAATGTGGACACTACTTCTAACACTTCCCTCTCTCACCTAAACACATTGGAACATAAAAAGAAGATTGCACAAAATCATGTGGCAGGAGACCCACTCAGAACTTTATCAGAAGTTTTTTGCAAGGTATGACCTTATCACAGCCATATTGTTGTTTTAAATAAAAGCGACTGCGATCTGACAAAGTCACATGACAGGCTCTCCTCCAGTCACAGAATACAACAGAGAGAACTTTGTGAAGTACCACAGGCTCAATACCACAACCTGCAACGAAATGTCCGCTCTCCGTTATTAAAAAACAACCCATGGATTACATACAGTAAAAAAAATGCCAGTACTAAAAGGTTTTTCACATCCACCAATCAAATTGAAACAAACCTACAGTGTACAATGGAAGAAAGCTGCTATGATCATATAAATCTGTAGTATTAGATGAAAAACTTTAAGTTTTTTTTTCTTATATGCTCTGTTTCCTTTTACAGGTTGGAAGTCCTCAGCAGAAGCCAAAAAGGCTTCGTCTTCTGGTAGATGTGTCTGGCAGCATGTATCGATTTAATGGGGTGGATGGCAGGCTGGAGCGCTCCATGGAAGCCACGTGCATGCTAATGGAAGCATTTGAAAATTATGAGCATAAGTTCAAGGTAATTACAAAGAGAAAAAACAGAGTCATGATTCTCCAGCATACTCATCTTAGAAAACCTGATGTTTTCAAGGAGCATTATTCATAAACAGGAATGTGATTCAGTTTGTCTGTCGTTAGGATAAAAAAAAAACACAGTCTATAATCTATGGTTATACATGACATTTTCTTTAACTCCTTTGCCTGAAGAGGGTTTGGCAGGAGAGACGAGGTCATTTTTGTAAATGTGTAACTTTATATTCTTAATTTTTTTTTTTTTTAAATAATAAGGCACATATTTTTTCAGGTCAAAAAAATGTGCATTTATTTTTTTTCTTAGGAGCTTGCAGAGTATTTCACCCATAATCAGCAGATTGCAGGCGCATTGTCAGGCTCCTGCAGCTGACTCTTCCATATGGGCAGACAGTTACTGAAGAGCAGCAAGAAACAATGACTTACGAGAGCTCTCAACAGCGCCTTCACATTAGGAAAAAAAAGATGTCTGCCATAGTGGCAGACAGTACTTGTAATTCACTCATTTACACTTTGCTGTGAATGAATGATGTGGCTGTGTGGGTGAAGCCTGCACAGCCACGCTGTTTTTGAATTGTGACAGCAGGTGCGGGGAGTGGATCCCTCACCGTCTGTCACTGGGCGGGAGGATCATTACTTGTTACACCATAAATATGGGTCTAACTTGTAACATGTTATGTAAGGTGAACTTATACTTTAGGTATGAATTCTTTACCCAAAAATCCAAATCTCCAAACCCCTTTTTTTTTTTTTTAACTGTTGTGATCCGACTTCCTAGTAGAGGGTGGCTATGTTGGTTCTACATGGTCCCACTTTATGAGGAATGTAACCACTCTCACTTACTCGCTGCTGAGATGGTCTTGGGATTAAAACTATATGATGTGTAGTGTGCATAGAGCAGTGCACATGACCACAAATAATGTGCACCTCTTGCTCCAAACAAAAAAAAAGGTGGGGGGGAAGAGGTTTTGTAGCTCAGGGAAGGACATTACAAGGAGGCTGAAAAACACAGGAAATTCATTGTATGAAAATTGATTACAGGGCCATTGAGTAGTTTGTTTGGAGGATATCCTTTAGTGACACCTTAAGGTGGGTGAACCAGCATTGCACACAGACATATGCAATGATATCAACCACAACATTAAAGGGGTTGTAAAGGCAGAAAGTTTTTTATCTTCATGCATTCTGTGCATGAAAATAAAAAGCCTTCTGTGTGCAGCGCCCCCCCTAACACTACCTGAGGTCCCTCTCTGTCCAGCGATGTCCACGAGTGTCTCAGCCATCCGAGATTCTCCCTCTTGATTAGCTGAGACACTGCAGCCGCGCCATTGGCTCCCACTGCTGTCAATCAAAGTCAGCTAGCCAATCAGGAGAGAGAGGGGCCGGGGCTCTGTGTCTGAATGGATACACGTAGCTGTGACTCGGCTCAGGTACCCCCATAGCAAGCTTCATGCTGTGGAGGCACTCAACAGGAGGGAGGGGCCAGTAGCACAGAAGAGGGACCCGAGAAGAGGAGAATCCAGGCTGCTCTGTGCAAATCCACTGCAACAGAGGAGGTAACATGTTTGTACAGTCTCGTTTGTTTTAATATAAAAATAACAAACACTTTAACAATCAGTGATGTTTCTGAAGATACAGTGTGGACGGAAAGTATTCAGACCCCCTTAAATTTTTCACTCTTTGTTATATTGCAGCCATTTGCTAAAATCATTTAAGTTCATTTTTTTTCCTCAGTAATGTACACACAGCACCCCATATTGACAGAAAAACACAGAATTGTTGTCATTTTTGCAGATTTAAAAAAGAAAACCTGAAATATCACATGGTCCTAAGTATTCAGACTCTTTGCTGTGACACTCATATATTTAAGTCAGGTGCTGTCCATTTCTTCTGATCATCCTTGAGATGGTTCTACACCTTCATTTGAGTCCAGCTGTGTTTGATTATACTGATTGGACTTGATTAGGAAAGCCACACACCTGTCTATATAAGACCTTACAGCTCACAGTGCATGTCAGAGCAAATGAGAATCATGAGGTCAAAGGAACTGCCTGAAGAGCTCAGAGACAGAATTGTTGCAAGGCACAGATCTGGCCAAGGTTACAAAAAAAATTTCTGCTGCACTTAAGGTTCCTAAGAGCACAGTGGCCTCCATAATCCTTAAATGGAAGACGTTTGGGATGACCAGAACCATTCCTAGAGCTGGCCGTCCGGCCAAACTGAGCTATCCGGGGAGAAGAGCCTTGGTGAGAGAGGTAAAGAAGAACCCAAAGATTACTGTGGCTGGGCTCCAGAGATGCAGTCTGGAGATGGGAGAAAGTTGTGGAAAGTCAACCATCACTGCAGGCCTCCTCCAGTCGGGGCTTTATGGCAGAGTGGCCCGACGGAAGCCTCTCCTTAGTGCAAGACGCATGAAAGCCTGCATGGAGTTTGCTAAAAAACACCTGAAGGACTCCAAGATGGTGAGAAATAAGATTCTCTGGTCTGATGAGACCAGGATAGAACTTTTTGGCTTTAATTCTAAGCAGTATGTGTGGAGAAAACCAGGATGACTGGTTGCAATCGAGGAAAAGATGAATGCGACCAAGTACAGGGATATCCTGGACGAAAACCTTCTCCAGAGTGCTCAGGCTGGGCCGAAGGTTTACCTTCCAACAAGACAATGACCCTAAGCACACAGCTAAAATAACAAACAAGTGGCTTCACAACAACTCTGTGACTGTTTTTGAATGGCCCAGCCAGAGCCCTGACTTAAACCCAATTGAGCATCTCTGGAGAGACCTAAAAATGGCTGTCCACCAACGTTTACCATCCAACCTGAGAGAACTGAAGAGGATCTGCAAGGAGGAATGGCAGAGGATCCCTAAATCCAGGTGTGAAAAACTTGTTGCATCTTTCCCAAAAAGACTCATGGCTGTATTAGATCAAAAGGGTGCTTCTACTAAATACTGAGCAAAGGGTCTGAATACTTAAGACCATGTGATATTTCAGTTTTTCTTTTTTAATAAATCTGCAAAAATATCAACAATTCTGTGTTTTTCTGTCAATATGGGGTGCTGTGTGTACATTAATGTGGAAAAAAAATTTAAATGATTTTAGCAAATGGCTGCAATATAACAAAGAGTGAAAAATTTAAGGGGGTCTGAATACTTTCCGTCTCCACTGTACCATGAGGCACCCATAACATACCCCTAAAAGATCATTCTGGGGAGTGCAATTTTGTATTTTAGAACAAAGTAAATATTTTTTTAAATTTGGGTAGTATTGTACACCGGAGAATAGCAAGGAGTAAGCATTTATGTCATAGACCTAACCTTATTGGATAAAGTGCTGTGCAGCCCTCCTGTCTACATGTCAGGAATGACTGTGCAGCTATTTATTTTATAAGATTGTGGGAATAGCTAGGAAGGAATCAAAGCAGAAAGAAGGGCTTTATGGAAAAGAAAACGGAAAATTTATATCAAATACTTACCGTAATTTTCCTTTCCTGATAGGCTCCATGGCAGCATACGTGTGGGTAGGCTCCGCCTCCATAACTACCCAATAGGACCCCCTCTCCCATAAATCTTTGCTCTAGGCTGCTATCCATGTTCCATAACTAGCCTACTCCAGACATTTTGGGAGGGACTCCTGCTGCCATGGAGCCTATCAGGAAAGGAAAATTACGGTAAGTATTTGATATAAATCTTCCGTTTTCCTGACAGGCTCCATGGCAGCATACGTGTGGGAAATAACTTGCCCAAAAATACACACGGGCGGGCAAAAATGTTTGAGCAAAGAAACCAAATTTATTTTACATTGTCAACCGACAATACTTGTAAACCAAAATTAATAGATGACAGAGCCGCAGGCTCAACACAATAATGAGAAACAAATGTGTTAATAGAAGACCAGGAAGCCGCTCTACAAATGATTTCAGGCGCGACATGCCGTGAAGCTGCCCACGAGGTCGAGATGCTCCTGGTCGAATGAGCCGTCACTGCCTCTGGAGGAGCCAAGCCCTTTGCCTTGTATGCCCTCTGAATGGTCTGCACAATCCAAGAAGAAATTGATCTGACCGAAGCTCGCCTTCCTTTGTTTTTACCATGGAGAAGAACGAAAAGGAATTCCGTTTGTCTGAATGGACTTGTGACCTCCAGATATTGCTTTAGAGTGTGGCCAACGTCAAGTGGATGAACATCCTGATCGTCCATTGTTCTGAAAGTAGGAAGTACAATCTCTTGATTTTCATGAAAGACTGAGGTCACTTTAGGGTTTGACCCAAGGATGGGAATCAACACTACCCTATCTGGAAAGAAGGTTAGGAAAGGTTCTTCTGAACCTAAATTTCTAATCTCTGACACTCTTTTAGCCGATGTCACAGCTACTAAGAAGGTGGTCTTGAGCGTGAGATCTCTCATGGAAAGAGGTTTGTCAGGATCTGATCCGAGATTGGAGAGAAAATCCAAGACAATAGGAAGGTCCCATTTGGGGAACCTAGGTCTTCTTTGAGGTTTAAGCCTGATAGCTCCTTTAAAGAATTGACGGACTAATGTGTGATTAGCCCAAGATACTCCTGTAAAGGCCGAGATGGCTGAAACTTGCACTCTTAGTGAGCTGACTGCTAAAGATAGGTCCAGCCCTGATTGGAGAAAACTTAGAATGTCTTCTACTGCTGGAGACTTACACGGATTTGACCGGGAAGACATGTGATCAGAGAATTTAGACCATATACGTTCGTATACTCTGTTCGTACTTCCCCTCCGGGCACTAAGAAGAGTTGGAATAGCTTCTTCCGGACAGCCTAGGGATTCAAGCCTTTCCCTCTCAAGAACCACACCCTGAGGTGTAGGCAAGATGGGCATGGGTGTAACGTCGAGCCTTGCGACAGTAGATCCGGCCTGAGAGGAAGGGGAACTGGGTCTTGATAACTCAGGAGTGATAACAGAGGAAACCACGGCCTGTTGGGCCAGAAAGGAATCACTGCAATGATCTCCACCTTCTCTGTTCTGAGCCTCCGGAGGAGTTGCAGAATCACCGGTACCGGAGGGAAGGCATAAGCCTTCTGAAACTTCCAATGATCTGAGAGAGCATCTATCCCGTAAGCCTGAGGGTCTCTGAACCTCGAATAATATCTGGGCATCTTGTGATTGCATGGAAAAGCAAATAGATCGACCTCTGGAAGTACTCCCAGGGTCAGAAGCCACTCGAACACCTCTCTGTGGAGAGACCACTCGTTGTTGTCCATTTGCACTCTCGAGAGGAAGTCCGCCTGTACATTCTGGATCCCCGGAATGTAAACTGCCGAGATGTTGGACAAATATTTCTGAGCCCAGCTCATTATTGGCTCCACTTCTTGTAGCAGAGACCAGCTGCGAGTTCCACCTTGCTTCTTTATGTAAGCCACCGCGGTTGTATTGTCCAACCTTAGCATCACAGATGAACCTTCTATTAGATGGCGAAATGACAGGAGTGCCTGAAAGGCGGCCTTCAGCTCCAGAATGTTGGAGACAATCCCTCGAGCAGGGAAACCCCATCGGCCTTGCGCCACTTCTGAAAGGCAGTGAGCGCCCCAACCTCAATTGCTGGCATCCGAAGTTAACGTG
Organism: Aquarana catesbeiana; assembly: GCF_042186555.1. Taxonomy (NCBI): domain Eukaryota; kingdom Metazoa; phylum Chordata; class Amphibia; order Anura; family Ranidae; genus Aquarana; species Aquarana catesbeiana. Next base: position 203,452,531 of record NC_133325.1, read on the forward strand.
ACCCATGAGATGGGCACGATTGAATGGTGATTGCGCAGATTCTTCCCTTGAAGCCATCAAAGAAGAGACGTCCTCATGGATGATGTAAGATGTATGCGCGGGACTTGGCTGGAAGAATCCCATTGTTGAAGGAACCCTTTTTGGAAGGGTCGTGTATGCCATTGGGCCCACTTCACCATAGGAATAGTAGCTGTCATTGTGCCAATTACTTTCAGGCATTGGAGAGCTGAGAGGTGAGACGACGCAAGGGCCGCGTGTATTCTGTCTCGAATCACTCCAATCTTCTCCTCTGGAAGGGAGATGGTGCCTTCCAATGTGTTGAAGTGAGCTCCTAGAAACACCAGAGATTGTGTTGGCTCTAAATGGCTCTTCTCTAGATTCAGAAGCCACCCGAATTTCTGCAGGGTGGAGATGACTAAGCTCCTGTGCTCTAACAGTTGATCTTCGTTCTGAGCTAGGAGAAGTAGGTCGTCTAAATAGTGGTGGAGACGAACCCCCTTGATACGGAGTAGAGCCACAACCGACAACAGGACCTTTGAGAAGACCCGAGGTGACGTTGTTAGGCCGAAGGGTAGACATGTGAACTGCAGATGCTGATTGCCGACCGCAAAGCGGAGGAAATGTTGGAACTCTGTTGCCACTGGCACGTGAAAGTATGCATCTTTCAGATCGATTGAAATCATCCAATCTCCCAGATGTATTGAATGTTGGATCGTAATTAAAGACTCCATTTTGAACTTTTCTTTTCGGATAAAAGAATTGAGATGTGTTAAATCTATTACTGGCCTCCATGTACCGTTTTTCTTCTGTATCATGAACAGAGGAGAATACATGCCTTTGCCTTGTTCGTTTTCTGGAACAGGGATGGCTGCGCCTTGATCCAATAAACAGCTCACGTAGGTTAATAGGACCTGCTTTTTCTCTTCTGAACTTGGAAGAGCTGTGGGAACAAATCTGAGTCTTGGGGTATCGCTGAAAACCCACTTGTGACCGGAGGAGACCGTCTTGACGGACCAGTAATCTCGGATTGAGGCCGCCCAGACATGCCCGAAGTGGCGAAGACGAGCCCCCACCTGGCATGCCTGAGCGGGCCCAATCTCAAAAGGACTTTGTGGCGTCCTGGTTGCCAGAGGAACCCCCTTTTGCGGGTTTCTTGAAAGAAGACTGCCTGGCTTTCCAGGATCTAGAGAACTCCCGACCAGGTCTGTAGCTGCGCGCATCCCTAGCGCGATCAGAGTTTTGTCTTCTAGAAAAACTGCGTTTCTGATTTTGTAGGCGTCTGTCTTGAGGGAGGAAACCAGACTTCCCACCTGTGGCCCGGGTTATGGCACTATCGAGCTTATTGCCGAACAATGAAGAACCTTCAAACGGAATTCGGCACCAAGCTTGCTTGGAAGCTGGGTCCGCCAACCACGGATGGAGCCATAGGGCACGACGAGCTGAAACAGCTGCCAACATAACCCGGGACATCAGGCGGATGACATCAATATATGCCTCCCCAAGAAAGGCTGATGCCAGCCTGATCTCTTGGATAGGAGAATCCTTAGCTGTTTCAGTAGAGATACCTCTTAAGAACTCATCCACATTATCAGACCAAGATTCCAAAGCTTTGGAAACTGCAGCTATCGCAAGTACTGGCTTACATGCCATTCCTGACGTCAGGTAGTTCTTCTTTAAATCCGAATCAATTCGCCTTTCCAAAGGATCTTTAAAAGATACAGTGTCTTCCAAGGGAAGCATTACATATCTTGCTAGTCTCATTAAAGCTGCATCCACTAATGGGGCTGATTCAAGGTGCTTTACTTCCTCTTCCTTGAAAGGATATAGTTTCAAGACCTTTGACTGCATGGAACTTTTCTTGTCCATTTTGCTCCATTCCTCAGAAATGACCTCACCCAGCTCAGAGAGAAAAGGAAAATACTGTCGCTCCTTATTGAGCTGCTTAAAAAACTTCCTCTGTTTTGGGGGGGAAGTAACTGGATCTTCCCACTTCAGGGCCTCTTTTACTGCCTTCACCAAAGAAGGAACTAAAGCGAACTCAAACCCCACGCCAGGATCTTCCAGATCCGATTCGCCGTCTGAAACAGGAGCAGAAGGGTGACTTGGTTGGGAAGAATCCCATGTCTCATGCACAGAACCTTCACCCACTGGAGGGCATAATGGGTCTGATGGGGAATCACGGGGCTGCTGGGCTTCTCTCTCCTGTAGAGATTCTTTCACAACCCGCCTAACCATAGATTCCAAACGCTGGTCTGCACCATCCCTCTCATCTGCAGCTTTAGAGAAGCAGTGATCACAGAGAGATTTGTCTGTTGGAACAGGCATCCTACATCCCCAGCATGATTTTCCTGAACTCTCTTTAGAGTGAGATGAAGGGGGGTGAGAAGGATTTTTATTGCGCTGTTCAGATCTGGAAGGAGATCTATGATGGCTAGACCTGGAGGAAGATTGCCGGTGGTGTGATTTTGATGATCCACTTCCTTTATGGGAACTACGGTGTGGATCAGACCTAGTAGGGCTGTGAGGAAAGAAACACAGAGAAGATAGAGAAAGAAAATCAGCTGGTGTCCTAAAAATCCTACTCTCACTCCTTGTACAGGCAGAAAAGCAAAACTGCAAACATACCTGCTACAAGCGGGCTGGCCACTAGGGGGCAGTGAGGAGTCCATAGTGTCAATACAGTAGGAAGCTGCAGAGACAGATTCACAGGATCAGCTGACTGACAACAGACCTCCACCCCCAGACAATAGAGATTGTCTTACCTTGAACCGCCAAGATAGTAGCCCCGGGAAGTCGCTGTATCCCCCACGATCATTCCCAGGGCTCTGAAAGCTTTCCACAGCTTTTAAAAGTGCCGCCCGTGACGTCATCGCCGACATCAGACGCGAGACGCTCGCGCGCATGCGCGAACCAAGCCTCGACTTCGTATTGGGACCGCGCATGCGCAGAACGTACACTGGTACCCGGAAGTCACAGAGAGAGCGGCTGCTGGAACGCAGAGCATCAGCGCCACTCTAGGACACCAGGAAGCAGGAAAAAAACACACAGAGATATGATACACATAAACACTGCTGCCATATGTGAATGAAATGTAAAAACTTACCCCTCCACCTACGATCACCTGGGCCGAGAACGCCATCCATACACACACACACCGGACTTGGCAGCAGATAATGGTCGCCTGAAACATTAGGCAAACAGACCGTGCGCACATAGACGAACCGATCCAATCTTCAGCGCTACTCTGCTATACACTCCATACCCTGCTAATAGTCAGGGCCTATCGGAGGAATCTTTGGCACTCGGCATCATCGATCGTAGGGAGGTTTTATCTTCAGGTAGGAGAACCAACACCTGGTCCTACGGAGGAGGACAAAAAAGGAACATGGATAGCAGCCTAGAGCAAAGATTTATGGGAGAGGGGGTCCTATTGGGTAGTTATGGAGGCGGAGCCTACCCACACATATGCTGCCATGGAGCCTGTCAGGAAAAATAAAATTCAGTGTATATCCTTTATACAAACATATTGCCAATGCCTGTTAATGATTCAACTAAAAACCGACTGAGCCTTTATCAGGGATTTTGTAAGTACATTAGAAAGCTGTGCAGGCTTAGATAAGGAGGATTTTTTGCAGTTTGGGTGGAGATTTTATTTAGTTTAGATCTGGCATTTCAAAGGGGAAATGCTTACTGTTGAAGTGGCAAGTCTTGAAAAAATGTAAACTTTACCCCTTTACCGAGCCATAAAATGTAAAAAACTGAAATACATATAAAAGAAATCCGGTATGGGTCTATTTACCACTGTTATTTTGCTTTAATAATTTGTATGTTTCTGAGATATTGTACCACATGCTGCAGAGGGCATTGAACAATTGACAACAGTTCACATAGGAACTTAGCATTGATTGGCCTCAATCCTTTCCATTGAGCCACTGTTTAGAAGGTGGTTAAATATAAGAATGGAAAAAAATGTGTTCGTAAAAGAAAAGTGTATTTCTCTTTTGTTCTTTGGAGAACACGGTACATCTTAAAAAAAATCATCTACTGAGTATATTGCAATCTGGAGCAGTTAGACATTAGGTGCACTTAAAAACAAAAAACGTCCCTTGCTGGTGACAAAAACCCCTCTACAGCTGTTTCTACTCTATCACCTCAGCACAGAGGGTATCTGATGTGGTGGTGTTGTCCTACAAGCCAGCATATTTAATACTACGTTATTATAAAGTTGTCTAAGACGCTCCTTTTTGCCAAAGGTGATGTCAGCTCTCCTCCTGAACAAAGACATTATGCAACTATCACTGTGACCCCACACTCCTTGGATGTAGTCAGGGCAATTAGGTTGAACTTGAACACAACAGATAGATTTTGGAGGACAGACTCCCTGTTCGTGATTGTAGAGGGCTTTGCGATGTCAACAGCTGCAATCTCACACTGGATACAGCAAACTATTGTACAAGCATATTCCATAAAGCACAAAGAACCACTTTTTCTGGTAACTGCACATTCTACCAGGTGCAGTAAGTGCATCCTGTGCTTTCAGTCATCGGGCTTCAATTTTACAGGTTTGTAAAGCAGCCACTTGGTCATCTGTTCATTCATTCACCAAATTTTACAAGGTGAAAGGTGCAGCTTCAGCCAATGCATGTCTTGGTTGTAAAGTGCTACAGGTGGCAGGTTTTTGTCCTCCCCATAAAATCCTTCTTGCTTGTGTTCATTGGAGGATACACCCCCCTTTCCTAGTATTGAAAAATAAAATATGTATTGCACACATCACCATTTTTCTAGGTAAATATATTTCTAAAGGTGCTATTGACATGACATTTTCACCACATGTGGGTAACAACCCATGTAATCCATACATACAAAGAAACAGAAAAAGTATTGAACAGGCTATTGCTCAGGTGTTATTTTGGCCCATTCTTCGACATAGATATATATAAAAATACTGCGCTAACAAAAACGAATAAATGAAAAATAGCTGCAACAATCCAGTGTTGTACGACACCAATCAAATAAATAGAAAAATAATAGTCGCGCTAACGGCAGTGGGTGAAAACTACAGACATTGAATGCCACAAATACTGATGACAAAAATGCCTCAATATCATGTACAAAGATTGTCCACCTTTAAATCAAAAACCGTGCAAACATAAATATTACCTCACTGTTATATAAAAATTATGCACCTTAAAATCAAAAAACGTGCAAAGAAAATACATTAAAAGATATCCATACAATAAATCAACATAGATGTGAAATAGTGAAGTTGAAAATAGAAAAAGAGTCCATAAAGTGAATTCCTCAGTGATGAGTGATGCAAAAATTCTAAAAGTGGCAAGTGCGTTGATGGGACCTCCACCTCAGACAAACACTGTCGCTTACCAGAGAGCGATGGTCCTACAGGGGACCACGCTAAGCAGATGGCTATACACCCCAGCCAGGGATCTCGCAGGCAGGCACCAAATATCTCAGCGTCCATGGGGATCCATACCATCAGTCACAGCAAGATGATGTATTCTCAAGAAATAAAACACATAAGGTGCTCCACATAGCATAAATCCTTTATGATTTATTGAATTTTGTAAAAGACAAATGCACACTTAAGATAAAAAATTGTAAAAACAGCAAACAGATTCATACAAGCCGGCCGGCTTCAGATCAACCCGTGTGTTCCGGGACTAGACGAACAGCGGTGACTTTAGGACGTGGCTCCTCCTCCCTACGTCGTTTCGTCACTAGCGGACGTGGTCACGGGATCATCCCGTGACCACGTCCGCTAGTGACGAAACGACGTAGGGAGGAGGAGCCACGTCCTGACGTCACCGCTGTTCATCTAGTCCCGGAAGACACGGGCTGATCCGAAGCCGGCCGGCTTGTATGAATCTGTTTGCTATTTTTACATTTTTTTATCGTAAGTGTGCATTTGTCTTTTACAAAATTCAATAAATCATAAAAGATTTACGCTATGTGGAGCACCTTATGTGTTTTATGTCTTGGGAATACATCATCTTGCTGTGACTGATGGTATGGATCCCCATAGACGCTGAGATATTTGGTGCCTGCCTGTGAGATCCTTGGCTGGCGTGTAACCATCTGCTTAGCGTAGTCCCCTGTAACAAGGGACCATCGCTCTCTGGTAAGCGACAGTGTTTGTCTGAGGTGGAGGTCCCATCAACGCACTTGGCACTTTTAGAATTTTTGCATCACTCATCACTGAGGAATTCACTTTATGGACTCTCTTTCTATTTTCAACTTCACTATTTCACATCTATGTTGATTTATTGTATGGATATTTTTTAATGTATTTTCTTTGCACGTTTCTTGATTTTAAGGTGCATAATTTTTATATAACAGTGAGGTAATATTTATGTTTGCACGGTTTTTGATTTAAAGGTGCACAATCTTTGTACATGATATTGAGGCATTTTTGTCATCAGTATTTGTGGCATTCAATGTCTTCGACATAGACAGTCTTCAAATCTTGAAGGTTCAGTGAGTCTCTTCTATTAACTCTGATCTTTAGACCCCTTTCACACTGAGCTGCCCCAGGCGTCAGTGGTAAAGCGGCTCTATTTTTAGCGCCGCTTAACCGGCGTTTTAGTGGCGCTATTCGGCCGCTAGCAGGGCGGTTTTAACCCCCCGCTAACGGCCGAAAAGGGGTTAAATCCGCTGGGGTTAAATCAGCACTGCCCCATTGTTTTCAAAGAAGCTGCTGGCAGGACTTTTTGTGACGCCCTGCCAGCGCAGCGCCCCGCTCCAGTGTGAAAGCACTCAGGCTTGCACACTGGGTTTGCAGCTGAGGCTTTTTTCAGGGGCTTTACAGGCGCTATTTTTAGCGCTGTAGCGCCTGAAAAACGCCTCAGTGTGAAAGGGGTCTAAGTTTTTTCCATAGATTTTCTATTGGATTCGAGTCAAGTGATTGGCTGGGCCATTCTAGCAGCTTTATTTTCTTTCTTTGAAACCTATTGAGAGTTTCCTTGGCTTTGTGTTTGGGATCATTGTTCTGGTGAAATGTCCACCCTCGTTTCATTGTCATCGTCCTGGTAGATGGCAGCAGATTTTTATCAAGAATGTCTTGGTACTTTTTTGTTAAAAAAAAAAAAGAATGTCTTGGTACATTTTTACATTCATCCTTCCTTCAAAGATATGAAGTTTACCAGTACCATATGCTGAAGAACAGACCCACACCATGATGTTCCCACCTCCAAACTTCACTGTTGGTATGGTGTTTTTGGGGTAAAGTGCCATGTTCCATTTGACCTCCAAACGTGGTTTGTATTATGGCATCCAAAAAGTTCAATTTTGGTCTCATCTGACCAGACCATATTATCCCATTATTTCAAAGGCTTGTCTAAATGTTGTGCAGCAAACTTTAACAAGCTTTTTCTACAGCAGTTGAGTCTTGCGTGGTGAGCATACATAGAAGCCATGGAGGTTGAGTGCATTACTTATTGTTTTCTTTAAAACCATTGTACCTGCTAATTCCAGGTCTTTCTGAAGCTCTCCACAAGTGGTCCTTGGCTCTTGGACAACTCTTCTGATAACTATTTTCACTCCTCTGTCAGAAATCTTGCGAGGAGAACCTGGTCGTGGCTGGTTTATGGTGAAATGATGTTCTTTCTGTTTCTGGATTATGGTGCCAACAGTGCTCACTGGAACATTCAGAGGTTTAGAAATCCTTCTGTAACCAATGTCATCAGTATGTTTTGCAACAATAAGGTTGCGAAGGTCTTGAGAGTGCTCTTTGTTTTTACCCATCATGAGATGTTTCTTGTGTGACACCTTGGTAATGAGACACCTTTTTATAGGCCATCAGTGGAGACCGAACCAGCTGATATTCATTTGCACTGACAAGGGGCAGGGTTGCTTTCTAATTACTGATAGATTGCAGCTGGTGTCTTGGCTTTCCATGCCTTTTACACCTCCCTTCCTCCATGTGTTCAATACTTTTTTCCCTGTGTCATTCCATTTTATTACACATAACTTAATTTCTGAACTTATTTGTTTTAGTTTCTTTGTATGTGTGGCTTGCATTGGTTGTTACCCACATGTGGTGAAAGTTTCATGTCAATAGCACCTTTAGAAATGTATTTACCCAGACAAATGGTGATGTGTTCAATACTTATTTTAACACTGTATGTCACGTGAGTGTTCATGGCTGTGGAGAAGGTTTTGGTCACCAGCGAGGACCACCACCTGGGCTGTCATTTGTTTTTTAGTGCACCCAGTGTCCAACTCCTGCATGTGGCAATATACCCAGTTGTAAATTATCTAAAGCAGAGCTGTGTCCTCCAGTGAACACAGAAAACAAAATTTTAGGGTGAGTACAAAAAAATCATATTTTTACAGTTTTTTTCTGCTGAAGCCTAGATTTATAAAAGATAAAAAGAACTCAAAAATATGACAGTAGCCAATCATATATGGCCTTGATTTTTACGCTTCAGTAATTAGTGTGTTACATCTATTTTTAACAAGTTGAGCTTCCTGACCTGTGAACCCCTTATGGCCCGAAGCAATGTTTATATTATTACTATGGCCTGTTGATTCTGCAATAATTTCCTTTGATTGCCTATGATGCTGCGGTAATACAAAAGAAGTTTAGGCTTTAGGTATACTTTAACAGGAGAACAGGAGAAAGGAATTAGGGCTAATTAAGACATTTGATTGTTAAATAGGAACAGCTAATACTGTTTGCAGGCATCATTTACACAGAGCAGTATTTGACTGTGAAAATGACAACCGGTTGATGAATATACTGGCAGAAGGACCTCAGTGGGGGAGAAATAACGAGGTATAAGAGATTCAGCTTAGGAGTTAACATGACATTTTTAGTACATATTAATACACTCAGGGTCCCTTATCGGTTAAAGAAAACATGCACTATTCAGATTCTACCTACTTCCCCATTATGCAGCAGCTTTGGTAAATATGACTGATTACCTGTTTACCTAGCTAAATGGATGTTCACTCAAAAGTGAAAGTACCATTCATCCTCCCCATGCCACCTGCACTCCTAACACATTTTGAGTTTCTTTTTTTTTCGGGAGCAGGTGAAAGGTACCTGTTCCCGCTTCCTTAATTCTCGCAGAGGTTAGAATTACATTGCTCGTCCTGAAGAAAGGGGAGGTGAAACTGCGCTAAGGAATCCACAAACAATTTACAAATGAAAAAATGGGGCAGATGGGTGCCTTGCTATTCAAAAAGGAGAAAAAAGAAGGAATTGCTGCCTCTACATATTGCTACCTCCTAGGTGGAGCAAAGGAATGAATTTGAAAGGGCGTAGATGTGGCGCTATTCTTCTTTGAGATGAAAAAGTGGGAACCCAGTGGTGATGTGAAAATTATTAAAAATATTAAAAATTGACCCTGCCGACACAATCAAAAACTAAAACACAATACTGACAAAACAATATCAAAAGTGAAAAACAATAATAGTATTACACCTGGATCAGTGAAGGTGGGGTGTGGTGCTACATCCTCTGCCTGGGCCAAAAATCAGAAAGGTGTCCAGGGGAGGTGGATTAGATCTCCCTGGTATTAAAATTAGTGTCAGATGATAGGTGTATTAGACCCTCTGTGCCAGCAAAGAGGTCAAATTGACCTACCAAGTGAATGGTGTGTTGCACCCTCTGTCTGCTACACAGATGAGTGTAGAATGTTGGGTAGTTAGAAACCAAAGTGCTGCATCCTAATGTGGAAAACCCAGACCAAAAGTGTTTGATAATTCATCCGCACACACCACAGAGCTTGTAACACATCAGTGGGTCACAGGCTATTTTTTGTTTTTTATATTTATTTTTATATTTATTTTTTCTATAACGGTTTTGGTCTGGGTTTTCCACATTAGGATGCAGCACTTTGGTTTCTAACTACCCAGCATTCTACACTCATCTGTGTAGCAGACAGAGGGTGTAACACACCATTCACTTGGTAGGTCAGTTTGACCTCTTTGCTGGCACAGAGGGTCTAATACACCTATCATCTGACACTAATTTTAATACCAGGGAGATCTAATCCACCTCCCCCTGAACACCTTTCTGATTTTTGGCCAAGGCAGAGAGGGTATAGCACCACACCCCACCTTCACTGATCCAGGTGTAATACTATTATTGTTTTTCACTTTTGATATTGTTTTGTCAGTATTGTGTTTTAGTTTTTGATCGTGTCGGCAGGGTCAATTTTTAATAATATTCACATCACCACTGGGTTCCCACTTTTTTAATTTCAAAGAGGAATAGCGCCACATCTACACCCTTTCAAATTCACATCGCTCGTCCTGCCACCACCCCCTATCCACCCACTCGCATTCCTTCTGGGACGCATCATATGTCCCAGCAGGCTGAGGGATCAGACTCAATGCACCTAACAATTTTCTGCATGCTTAGTGGGGAGTTTGATTCCCCAGGAAGTCACAGCAAGCGCCTGAATCCAAGATGGTGGTGCTTTTTAAATGTCAGCAGCTACAGTATTGTAGCTGCTGACTTTTAATTAAAAAAATGGGTGAAGTTCCTCTTAAGCCTGTGATTGTTTATTTACACTGATAAAGTCTGGGACAGTGCTTCAGTTGTCATGGTCAATGTACCAGATGTGACCCAAAATAATTTATGCATAGAAATAAGTAGCACTTTCTATTAAACTAACATAGAAAAAAGCTTGGTATTACATTAAATTTCCAAACTGAAAGACTTTCTTACATCAGAGGAGCCTAGAGATGATTTACTTAGGATGTTTGTGACCCTTAGACATGTCATAGATGACCTCCCATCCACACATTTGAGGTGGATGTAGGAATCCTCTGGCTGAGCTATTGTATTCTGACAGCGAGGTGACTTCCCTGCCATCAGAATACACTATGAGCGATACTGGCTGTACAGACATCAATCGATATTTTGATTTCTGTATAACCACCCTGCCTATACATGGATCAAAATTCGGCCAGACCCTGCTGAATAGTCCAAATTGCAATCCATGTATGGCCATCTTTAGACAGCCTGTCATGTGATTATTACAGAACATCTAATGTGTGCAGTAAAAAAACTGACAATGAATTATAATGATTTTCTACCCAGCAATTTCTTTAGAGTCAAGCTGGCAGTAGTCCATAAGAGTGAAAGAATACAGAGCATATAGTCATCAAATGTTTATATTACAAAATCCATGAAGTTATAGCTGTATACAGACTATATAAGATAGGTAGAGAATGTATTGCAATAACATAGCATGATATGCAGAAAATGTGTGTTGCATAACTACTAAAGTTATTAATGTTTGAAAAATTGTTAGTGTAGATTTTTACAGAATATGTTCCTAAATCTGCTTCTGGTATGTCTTTTGCGTACATCAGGCTCTGAACTCCATTAAAGCTGTACACTTTGTTTAATTGACTTTTGTTTACCTGTGCTCTTCTGAATATTCCCATAATTTTTTCCACACTAGTATGATGTTTCGGGACATTCGGGGGATAGTTATAACATCGAATTCATGAGAAGTGAGAAGATTCCAAGGAACAATAAACAGCGACTGGATATTCTAAAGGTGATAAGTCATATTGTTTTAGTACTGTAAAGAGTCCAGTCACTGCTTTTGTCAGCCAATGTGTCGAGATCTCCACTTAAAGAAATTTTTTCATCCAGTGCACAAGAAATCATTTATGGCGCTTGGGGGCTCTGGTCCTTTACATTTCCCATGGTACATTCCCATTATGTTTGAGTACAGTTCACCTCTCAGTAAATGGTGTTGAAGCATCAGTGAACTTAAGGTTCAATAAGTAATAAACAGACCTAAGAACATCTGTGTAAGTATAATATTACCAATGGAAATTAAATCATTTTTGAAAGATGCATCTTATAGTAGCGTTTGTTACATACAGTAGGTATGTGTGACAAAATTTTTTGGGGAAATATTACATCAACCAATTGCCATAATTCTTCAGGCTTGGTCCATACTGTGAGAACTATACTGAGCAGTCCAATTTACCAGGGCCATGAGTCATGAAGCTTCTTTTGAGATCTTCTTTCTAATGTTCTTCTGAAATTTTACATAAGTGTGTATTCATTCAGAAAAATCAAAGTGGAATGATCCATCTACCTAAATTGTTAAAATGGTGGTGTTGTATGCTTTATTTTTTTTTTAGACTATGCATGCTCACTCTCAGTTTTGTATGAGTGGAGATTACACTTTGGAGGCTACAGAACATGCAATTCGGGAGATAGCCAAGGAGGAGGCAGATGAATATTTTGTTATAGTCTTGAGCGATGCCAATTTAGAACGATATGGTATACCACCAGCAAGGTTTGCCCAGGCATTGACTATTAATCCTCAAGTTAATGCATTTGCTATTTTTATTGGGTCTTTGGGAGACCAAGCTGAAAGGTAAGTTGTTTTCTATCAACAAAAACATGTTTTCTTTTTCTCTGTTGTTTCCTTTTTCCATACTGTTTACTCATGGCTGCATGCCACTATAGCTCACATGCCACAGACACTGACAAAAGGTAGCAAGTATACTCACATAATGTATTTGTGTAGGAAGGTAGTGGTAGTGCTGCCCATAGCAAACCAAATAGATGACAACTGTTTTGTATCTAGAACACGTTCGAAAATGGAAGAAAATATTTAGTTTGCCGTTTTTATGCATGGGACTCTGTGTTTTAGAATATCCTTTAACCTATTTTTTTTCTTAGAAATGACAATACATTTGTTATATAACCTAAACTAGCTCCAGAAATAAGTCAAATGCAAGAGCCTTCATGTGCCTGTTTGTACAATTGTAGTTTCATGAGAATCCGGAAAATGCTATATTAAAAACAAAATTCCTTGCAATTGAATAACTTGTCTGGCCTGCTGGCCTGTCCCTATGATGGGCAAGACTTACTGGTCAATAGGAAGATGGGGTAAGATGGGAGTGGGCAGACCAGCTATCACCACTGCTAGAAATTGTTAAATATTGCATATTGGAGCTTATTGAATTTGGGGTCCAGGGAAGCTTGTGAAGCTCAACAGAATTATTTGTAGTCAGGGTGCCTGCTTTTGAATTATGGAGCCAATTTCGGTACCATGACAGATATACACTAGTTAAATGGCTTTATGTTAGGTTTTCGTGAATTGTTTTACATTTGTCCTCCAGTGCTCTTAGTTCAACACTAGACATTCCCTTTAAAGAGCAACTGGAAAGTTGTGTACCAAGGTTTGCTCTTGTTATTTTGCCTCCTTCCTGTCACACCAACTTGTTCTAGTACTTACTTCCCTGGTCTATTCAAGATGTTTTCTTTCACTGGACAAATGAATAACCACTATCTATTTAGCAGTATCAATGCACAAGTAAAAGCCTTCCTCTTCTTTCTTTCCATGGTAAAGATATTTGCAATGCTAATATCCTCATCCTTTTCCCTGTAACTCACAGACTTCAGAGAACTCTTCCAGCGGGCCGGTCTTTTGTTGCTATGGATACCAAGCAGATTCCACAGATCCTACAGCAAATATTCACATCTACTTTGTTGTCAACTGCGTAAGAACGTTGTGTCCATCTCCAAAACACAGGATGTCACATGAGGACAAAATAACAGCTCTTTAAAATAATGCTATTTAAATAATTTCACCATGTGTCTATAGTGGAGGCTCAGTATTGAGTTCTCATTTCAAATTTTCTGTTTTCAGTGCAGAACATGTAATATTTACTGGATTGTGCAATTTTAGCTACTTATGGAGGAAATGTACATTAGATGAGAAAAAAGTAATATTGACTAGTGATATAATAGTAGCATTGTGCCTGATGTCCAGTCATATTTTGTCATTTTAAAGAAAACCTTTCACAACCATTGTGCTAAAACATTTAATATTAAACTCCAGCTTTGGTAAAAGGAAAAAAATGTCCAGGTCTTTTATACTATATAGCTGGATTTTTGCTAATTTTACAGCAGAATTACAGATGTGGTTCTCTTCTGAAATACCACTGTAACATATTTCTTTTGGACTTCTACATTTACATTCAATGTTGGAGGGGGGTGAAGACAGTGCATAGTGTGTCAATCAGTGTAGCAAGCCACGAACATCGCATGCAAGTTCTGTTATCAGACAGATTCCATTACAGCGATAAAGACCTTCTAAAGATGTATTGCGGCAACAGGAAATGTGACATAAGCTGGGTATAGACTTTTTTTTTCATTCAATCAGCGCGTTGAATGAAAAAAAAAACTTACAGATCCCTGCATCAACACAAACAATGTTGATGCAGGGATCTTTCCCACTGCTGTATTGTATTCTGACAGGGGGACTACCCCACTAAGCCAACCCCCACCCCCATCTTCTTCATAATGCACATATCTGCTCTGCAGGCTTTGGCTGCAAGTGCTGATCAAATGCTGGTTTTCCAGCATGACCATTCAACAGAAGCCGGTCATTAGACTGGCTTTTGTTGAACAGACAGTGGTATGCATGTATCAAGAGTCTGCTGGTACCTGCTGAACCAGCTGACTTTCTGTACGTGTATACCCAGTTTATGCAAAAACACTCCAAACATTTTAAGGGGTATATTTATAAAACAGTAATTCCAACATTCACTGCTAGTGAATTTTCCTGATTTTAAATGACTTTGAATCCAATAGATGGCCATGTTCTGAATAGATGACCAAGAACTTTTAGAGACTATTTTGCTAAATCTTATCCAAACAGGAGACCTATACATATCCAGAACCTTTTAACTGTTAGCCTAGCTTACAGTTTTCTGGCACTCCGTACTTTACAAGAATTCAGTAATTCATCTAAAAGCATTTCAATGTCAGTGGTCCAGTGGGGACAGGTGAGGTGTCATACATAATACAGTGCACCCTTTTCTGCTGTCTAGTAATGGCTGTGATAGGTTTTAAGAAAAATTACAGAAAAATTGCAATGAATGGCATTAATTTATAATCTTTAAACTAATATGTATAACTGTTACCATGATTTTGGTGAGCTCTTACTGATTAACTTTAATATATTTGATTCAGTATAGTTTCAGATATATATGAAATGATGCATATTTTTTATGAACATTATCTACAAATTGTTGTTTTATTCTGCTGCTCAATCATATTAAAAAAAAATTGAAAGTGAAGTTTTGTCTTAGTGATTGATGGATGCAGTGTGCCGCTTTACATTTAGCAAGCTATTTGTGTGTTTGATGTGGTGTCTGGCTCCTAAGTGACCTGAGTTAGTAAGTACATCCTGTGCTGGAATGTCAGCGCTTTGCCACTGACCCCTTAAATACCACGGGGCAGTGCAGGGACTGATATTCATAGCTTTGGTCACCATAGTTCATGTTCAGTGAGATTACAATCTTTTAGACACTTTGACCTCTAATTAAAGGCAAGCACATTATTGGTGTTAACATGTTACAGATGACAAAAGTAATCAAAAGATAGACCGTTTTTTCAAAGGTCAATGAAGAAAATTGTTGATATCTGTTGTGTATTAAAGAATGGTTAGTCTACCCAGAATTAATATTTCTATTTTGAACATAAACTGGCAGACCTGGCCTCTGTTAAGGGATTGTATTTTTTCTAGGGTTGCACTGATACCACTTTTTTATAACTGAGTACAAGTACCGATACTTTTTCAAGTACTTTCCGATACCAATTACCAATGCTTTTTTTAATGTCATGTGACAGTGGCACTAATATGCAGCTCTGATAAGGCGTGGACTGTGTTGGTAGTTTTTTATTTTATTTTATTTTTTACAATTAATTTTTTAATTATTTTTTACAATTTATAAATATTTTGCTATTTTTTTGCGATGCTTTCTTTTTTTTGGGGGGGGGGGGGGTGTGGACGGCGTCTGTGTTTTTTTATTTTTTATTATTCATTTGTACAATTTAACTTTTAAACATTGAGTTATTACATTTTTTTTTTAATCAAACCTGTTTGGGGGGGGGGGGGGCTCTCTGTCCATTCAAAGCAAAGGGAAGAGCACACGGAGGAGGACACGGGGAACTGGAGGAGGACAGGGGGGAACCTGAGGAGCAAAGGAAGGAGCGCACGGAGGAGGACGAGGGGAACTGGAGGAGCGCACAGAGGAGGACATGGGGAACTGCAGGAGCAAAGGGAGGAGCGCACAGAGAAGGACACGGGGGAACCGGAGGAGGACATGGAGGGGGACGGACTGGAGCACACAGAGAACACAGAGGAGGATATGGATGGGGACCAGAAGAGGATACAGTGGACAGTCAGGATGATCTGTGCGGTGGTGGGGGAGTTGCAATCACCAATCTCCCTGTGTGGATTTCAATAAAGCGTCTGACAGCTGAGGAGAGGAGGGGGTATGTCAGGTACCTGAACATGCCTGACTGTTCAGGTGTCGGGTCAAGCATCAGACTATCAAGTATCGGTGCAAGCCTAATTTTTTTCCAATCCCTTGACTACCCATTGATATTATGAGGGGGGTTTCATTTGAAGCAGTATTAAACCCAAAACCAAAAATTTAATATATTGCAGCTTACCAATCATTAGATGTCGTGGCTGCATTCGTTTTCCTTTTTAGGCTTTTTCCCTCTGTTTTCACCTGGTGATCTGGCCAGTAACACATCTCCTGTATTAGAGTACCCACTCTGTGGATGAATGAGCACAGGGGTACCTTTGGACAGCAGTATTGTCAGTGTAGGGGGAGCGTAGCGTTAGATGTACTAGAAGATTTAGATACACTAACAAATTGAAACTAAACTCCAGCTAACATTTTATAAACCGTACAACAAAGATTTGCTTTTCCTTTTGGGATAACGGTTTTACATAAATAAGAGCTGATTATTTTAATCACCCCTGCTAGTGTTAAATGGTTTGTCTCATCCCTGTAACTGATACATTCTGCCGGAGAGCTTGTTCTCTTGAAAAACAACACTTATTGGATGGATCACCAGGTGAAAATAGAATAAAGAAAGCCTAAAAAGAAAACTAATGCAGTCATCACATCTAAGAATTGGTAAGCTGCAATGTAATACATTTTTGTTTAAGGGTTTAAAACTGCTTTAATATTGTGTTTTAAGTTAAGCTACATTATATGGACATTTTTGACTACTTTTATCTTTCTGTTTGTCCACATTAATGTTAGCATTATATTTTCATTACTGTTTTATTACATGACATGTTGTATGTTCCTGTTGGTTTTAATTTTATGTTTTATTCATTCCTAAGCAGAATAAAAATATAACATCAGTTTTGTTCCATTTTCATTTCAGCATCCTTACTCATCTGACATACTCATGCCACATCCAGCAACTGTACCCATAAATGCACACCATGTTGTACCTCACTCCTAGCACTCCTCCAGCATACCCACCCATAAACACAAACCAGTTCCAGCCCCCCCGCCAACCCATCACACCCAATACATAAACCCGCTCACACCTAGCCACCACCCCTTACACACACATGTTCGACAAATCTGCCCACTTCTAGCCCAAACCCCTGTACCCCCTACACACACCCATGCCATAAATGCCCTTATACCAAGCATCTCCTTATACATATAGTACACCTATGCTATGCATCCCCCCACACTCAACACCCCCATTGCATATACACACCTATACCATGAACCACTGCACACTCAGTCACCTCCAGTATTAGTTACTCCTCATTACAGGATCATATATATATTTTTTTTTTATTATACATTATAAGACACAGGATTTTACTCTGGAACCAATGGGCTATATTGCCACTTTCAGGAGAACTGGACACTTGCAAGCAAAGTTCTAAGGACTAGTGTAACCATTTTGCCTCCCAGCATGCCTAAGTTGTTTTCTATTATTCTTAGAATGCTTTCTGCTCTGAGAGAGGCAAAATCTATTTCACTTTTTATCAAGACAATGGTTTCTTTTATCAAGATCCTTCAGTTTCTGTGCAGCTACTGGGGCTCCTGTTTGCAGCTTCTACTACTTTGCCCTGGGAGACCATACCAGACCCCTTCTGTTGCCCATTAAATATGAGAACAGGGTGCTGCTGCAGTCCCCTAAGGGTCTGTCATTGGAGCGCCACCTGCAACACATTCAGTCATAGGCAGGATAGAACCAACTCTGGTTTAAATTTTGTGCCATTTTTGTTGGTTCCAGGGCTACGGCCATGATGCCTCACTGACCCTGTGCAGCTTTCTTCTAAGTGGGACTTACTGTGCATGTGTATGCCATCTTGCACGCGAACCTGGCTCTGCCTCTGCTGCCTTTACCACCATCCACACTTGGATCCCATCAGGCGTATCTTGCTGCCCAAGATCAGATGCGTTGTTAATCTCTACTGCCCTGCCATGTATTGTGAGCACCCCAAGGGTAATTCTCTGTGACCATAGTGGGTCATAGGCACTAGCTCATGTTCAGCTAACAATGTAGGGGGTGCCTGCAGTGCCCACCCCGAGGGTCCTGAGGATGTTGATCCAGACCGCTGCTATTACCCACCTCAGGGGCCTTCTTAACCTCTTGTGGGGTGATCCACTCCTCTTGCTTATTGGAGGAAAAAATTTCTAACACCATTTCAGAACATATAGGTCAGATTTCAGCTCTTGTTAGTGCCTATGGCCCGCAGGGGCCACAAGCAAGCCCCCTCTACCTTTCCTCCAAAATCTGTATTTGATCTTCGTCTAACAGCAGCTGCTGTCTCCCATTTAGATGTAATGAATGAAAACAATGCCTTGTTACGCTCTGCAATCAAAATGCTGACATATTTTAAAAGATTAGGACAGTATTTTTGTCTTTATTATCATAACTGTCACTACTTATATAGTAAGCTCTCTCAAAATGCCCTGCTAAAACCTTCCCTGTACAATTACTGTTGCTGCCTCTACTGTGGCGGCCCTGAAACTGAGAAGGTTCCCACTCTTCCCAAGCATTTTACTCAGCAATATCCAATTAAAGATATTTTTCCAAAAAACAGGCTATCCCTGTTGTAGACCCAGCCCACTCCTGTTTTAACATAGACATTATCTGTCCCAGTTGTGGATATCCCAGTGTTTAAGGACCCCAAGTATAAATGTTTAGGAGCCCTTTACAAAGCTCTGTTTGGCCTGGCAGGCCCTATTATGCAGCCTTCTGTTACGATCATATCCATCTGCCAAACTCTGGCCATCTGTTCAAAGACTATCTCTAGGGATCCTTCTAACTTTCAATATATGCTAAGGATCCTTTGGCTTAAATGTTGGTCTGTGGCGCTTCAGTGCAGGAAATCTTCTGAGGAGATGCCTTTCACTGAAGAACACTTGATAGCAAATTTCTGGAAATCATGTTTCTTTTAAGCTTCAAAGGACAAATCTGGAACCCAGTTTTCTGTAAGCCCTAGATCTCCAAGTCTACCAAGTCCAGTGGTACAGTGGGTAATATAAGTATTGAACACATCACCATTTTCCTAGGTAAATTTATTTCTACAGGTGATATTGACATGTTATTTTCACCACAGGTTGGTAACAACCCATGCAATTCATACATATAAAGAAACCAAAACAAATAAGTTCAGAAATTAAGTTATGTGTAATAAAATGGAATGACACAGGGAAAAAGTATTGATTACATGAAAAAAGGATGTGCAAAAAGGCATGGAAAGCCAAGACACCAGCTGAAATCTATCAGTAATTAGAAAGCAATCCTGCCCCTTGTCAGTGCAAATTAATATCAGCTGGTTCAGTCTCAACTGGTGGCCTATACAAAGGTGTCTCATTACCAAGGTGTCACACAAGAAACATCTCATGGTGGGTAAAGAGCTCTCTCAAGACCTTTGCAACCTTATTGTTGCAAAACATACTGACCACATTGGTTACAGAATAATTTCTAGACTGCTGAATGTTCCAGTGAGCACTGTTGAGGCCATAATCCAAAAGTAGAAAGAACATCATTTCACCAAAAACCAGCCTTGACCAGGTGCTCCTCGCAAGATTTCAGACAGAGGAGTGAAAATAATTATCAGAAGAGTTGTCCAAGAGCCAAGGACCACTCGAGGAGAGCTTTAGAAAGAGCTGGAATTAGCAGGTACAATTGTTTCAAATGCACTCAACTGCCATGGCCTGTATGCATGCTCACCACGCAAGACTCCATTGCTGAAGCAAAATCATGCTGAATCTCATTAAAGTTTGCTGCAGTTTTTTTGGGGGGAGAGAATGAATAAGATATTTTGGGAAGAATATGAGTAAAGGGAAACGGCCGGAGAGAGCACCATCTTTTTTTTTTTTTTGCGGTCCACTCAATCAGATTGCCCTTATGTGTGTGTATGTGTTATTGTTTTGTTATGTTAATCATGTCCTTGTCTGTGTATGTTTGTCCTGTATGTTGATTTATGTGCACCTTTTGGATTATTTTTTTACCTCCCCTTTTCTTTCCTCCCCTGTCCATGCTTTTTCCCTCACCTTCATAGGGACCTATGAGGGATTGGGTGATGGGGATGGTGTATTGGGGGTGGGGGGGAGAAAAGAGGAAGGAAGTAGGGAGGCATGGGTTGGAGTGAAAAATTTTGAATTTGTCAGATTAGGTTTGTTTTTTTGGCTAATTTATTTGAGATTAGTTTGACACAGCTCCCTTGAGTGAACTACTAATCTCATGGAATGTTAGGGGTCTTGGTAGCCCTTCCAAGCGGCAAGCAGTGTTTACCTCAGTAGGGAGATTTTCACCATCAATAATATGTTTCCAGGAAACTCATTTAAATTCTGACACTTTGCATTACTTAAAAAGGAATTAGTTTAATACCCGATGTCACGCTATAGATACATCATACTCCAGAGGAGTTTCTATACTTATATCTAAAGGATTGGATTTTACATGTAGACACATTAAGAAGGGTAGTAAAGGTCGATTTATTTTTTGCACTGGACATTATCAGGCCGACCATACGTGATTGGAAATACAGTGGGGACGGAAAGTATTTAGACCCCCTTAAATTTTTCACTCTTTGTTATATTACAGCCATTTGCTAAAATCATTTAAGTTCATTTTTTTCCTCATTAATGTACACACAGCACCCCATATTGACAGAAAAACACATCATTGTTGACATTTATTTATTATTACAGATTTATTAAAAAAACAAAAAACTGAAATATCACATGGTCCTAAGTATTCAGACCCTTTGTTCAGTATTTAGTAGAAGCACCCTTTTGATCTAATACAGCCATGAGTCTTTTTGGGAAAGATGCAACAAGTTTTTCACACCTGGATTTAGGGATCCTCTGCCATTCCTCCTTGCAGATCCTCTCCAGTTCTGTCAGGTTGGATGGTAAACGTTGGTGGACAGACATTTTTAGGTCTCTCCAGAGATTCTCAATAGTTTAAGTCAGGGCTCTGGCTGGGCCATTCAAGAACAGTCACAGATTTGTTGTGAAGCCACTCCTTCGTTATTTTAGCTGTGTGCTCTGACATGCACTGTGAGCTGTAAAGTCTTACATAAACAGGTGTGTGGCTTTCCTAATCAAGTCCAATCAGTATAATCAAACACAGCTGGACTCAAATGAAGGTACAGAACCGTCTCAAGGATGATCAGAAGAAATGTACAGCACCTGAGTTAAATATATGAGTGTCACAGCAAAGGGTCTGAATACTTAGGACCATGTGATATTTAAGTTTTTCTTTTTTAATAAATCTGCAAAAATGTCAACAATTCTGTGTTTTTCTGTCAATATGGGGTGCTGTGTGTACATTAATGAGGAAAAATTTTTTTTAGCAAACGGCTGCAATATAACAAAGAGTGAAAAATTTAAGGGGGTCTGAATACTTTCCGTCCCCACTGTACATATATTCCCCTGCCTTATTCATTGGAAGTATTTAAAGAATATATTCAGTTTGTATCTGACAAACCAAAATGTGCATGCCTATTGGTTGGAGATTTTAACCACTTAAGGACAGAGCCTCTTTCTGAGAATTGGTGTTTACAAGTTAAAAACATTTTTTGCTAGAAAATTACTTAGAACCCCCAAACATTATATATATTTTTTTCCTAACACCCTAGAGAATAAAATGGGGGTCATAATACTTTTTGTCGCACTGTATTTGCGCAGCGGTCTTGCAAGCGCACTTTTTTGAGAAAAATGTAAATTTTTTGAATCAAAAAATAAGACAACAGTAAAGTTAGCCCAATTTTGTTTTTATATTGTGAAAGATGTTACGCCAAGTAAATTGACACCCAACATGTCACTCTTCAAAGTTGCTCCAACTCGTGGAATGGCGACAAACTTTTACCCTTAAAAATCTCCATAGGCGAAGTTTAAAAAATTCTACAGGTTGCATGTTTTGAGTTACAGAGGAGGTCTAAGGCTAGAATTATTGCTCTCACTCTAATGAATGCTGAGATACCTCACATGTGGTTTGAACACCGTTTTCATATGCGGGCACTGCTCACGTATGTGTTTGCTTCTGCATGTAAGCTAGGCGGGACGGGAGCGTTTAAAACATTTTTTTTTTTTTTCTTATTTATTTTATCTTTTATTTTTAATTTTTACACTGTTCTTTTAAAAAAAAATGGGTCACTTTTATTCCTAGTACAAGGAATGTAAACATCCCTTGTAATAGAAAAAAAGCATGACATGACCTCTTAATTTCTGAACGTATTTGTTTTGGTTTCTTTGTATGCATGGATTGCATGCGTTGTTACTTACATGTGGTGAAAATTTCATATCAATAGCGCCTTTAGAAATATATTTACCTAGAAAAATGGTGACATGTTCAATACTTATTTTACCCGCTGTAAGTTGTCAGAATTTTACAAGTGGGGGGATATCTTTTGGCCTTCGCAGCCATTTGATCCCTGGATATTTCAGATGCTTGGGTTTGAAACATTATCTTTGGGGGGTACAAACTAGAATTTCAGTCTCGCCTCCAACCTGTTTCATGTTGTCAAACTTGCCAACGTGTATTCAAAGATTAATGGGCCTTCATGCTGCTCTGAAGTAGTTCCTCTCCCATGAAGTCTTAACCATGGTGCTGGAGGGAGATGTGTTTTAGAGTGTCTATTCTAATCTGTTCACAGTTGTCAAAGTAAAGGGAGGCATCTGCCCCATACTGTATCTAAAGATTCTCAACAGATGTTTACAGGTTAAACATTTCTGTATGCTACCTGTCCAGTCAGTCATTGCTTGCCTCCACTGTGGACATCAAGGATGTGTACTTACACATCCCCATTTTCCCGGCACATCAACTCTACCTGCACTTTACTAAGAGCACAAGACATTACCAATTTACAGCCCTTCCCTGTGGCCTGTCCACTGCACTTTGGGTCTTCACCAAGGTATTAGCCCCTGTTCTTGCTCTGCTTCACTCTCAGGGCCTTCCCATTATGGGATATCTGAATGACCTTCTTCTCCAAGAAAAGTCAGCACAGGCTTTATCAGCTATCGCCCTTATAACTATTCAATCCCTATGCAGGTTTGGCTGGATTCTAAATCTCCCAAAATTGGCACTGGGACCATCTCATTGTTTGAAGTACCTGTCCAAGGTCTGACTCCCAAAACCGGGCCTTGGCCTGGCCTGGTGCATAATAGATTCGGCAATGGAAGTGAAGGCACTCTTTAGTTGCAAGGGACTTGATGACCAGGGAAAGACAGTCTCCCAGTCAGTGGAACTGAAAGTGATTTGGTTGTTCTTTCAGTGCTGGACAACTTACCTGCGAGGTCATCCAACCAAGGTTCAGTCTGACAACACCATGCTGGTTTCTTACATCAACCATCAGAGGGGAACTAAAAGTCTCACAACTCGTAGAGAAGCAGATTTGATCCTTGCATGGGTGGAAAGTCATGTTCCAACCCTATCCACAGTAAACATACTGGTCGCAGAAAATAGGCAGGTGGACTTCCTCCGCTGTCAACATCTAGACTCCAAAGAGTGATCTCTTTACTCCAAGTCTGTCGATAGTTTGGGGTGCCAGAGGTGAACCTTCTCGCTTTCAGGTTCTGTACAGGTATCCCGTTTATTCTCATCACACCAAACTGGTTTAGGCAGACATTGTACTAGAACCTCATTAGGGTCCTGGCTCACTTTTTGTGAGCCCTCCCAGATTGTCCAGATTTTCTGTCCATAGGATGGGTTTACCACCTGATTCTCAGTTCAGGCTTTAATGGCTTGGCTGTTGAAGCCCAGGTCCTGAGGGATAGGAAACTTTCTGATTCCATTACCCCTACACTCTTAAAGGCTAGGAAGTTAGCTTTTCACAAAGTCTTATGCCCCGTACACACGGTCGGATTTTCCGACGGAAAATGTGTGATAGGACCTTGTTGTCGGAAATTCCGACCGTGTGTAGGCTCCATCACACATTTTCCATCGGATTTTCCGACACACAAAGTTTGAGAGCAGGATATAAAATTTTCCAACATCAAAATCCGTTGTCAGAAATTCCGATCGTGTGTACACAAATCCGATGGACAAAGTGCCACGCATGCTCAGAATAAATAAAGAGATGAAAGCTATTGGCCACTGCCCCATTTTTAGTCCTGACGTACGTGTTTTATGTCACCGCGTTCAGAATGATCGGATTTTCCGACAACTTTGTGTGACCGTGTGTATGCAAGACAAGTTTGAGCCAACATCCGTCGGAAAAAATCCTAGGATTTTTTTGTCAGAATGTCCGACCGTGTGTACGGGGCATTAGTCTTAGTGATTCTCCTCCAGAGACAGCTTGCTTCTGACTCCTATGTGAAAGCCTCCGTGCAGGGTGTCAATTACATTGTGCCACCCTATTGACTCCATGGGATCTCAAACTGGTTCTGTCAACTCTTTAAAAACTGCCATTTGAAGCTGTTATGAATATTGCTCTATCTTTGCTTACTTGCCTTTCTAATCACCATCACTTCTGCAAGGTAAGGTGAGTCTCTGAGTTAGTGACCTTAACCTGTAAATAACCCTTTCTTGTGCTACACAAGGAAGAGGTTGTTTTAAAGCTCAGGGCCTCTTTCCTTTCCAAGGGTTTCTTTCTTTCACTTTAACCAGGACATCTTCTCTCTGTCCTGCTCTTAAACATCCCAAAGATATTTCCCTCCATTGCCCAGATGTAGTGTGCGCTGTTCAAGTTATCTTCTGGCTATAGCTTACTTCATCAGTCTGACTCCCTTTGTCAGTCCTAAAGGTCCCCATAGGGTATAGCCCTCTTCTCATTCCACTATCGCTAGGTGGATTCATCAGCTCATCATTCAGGGGGCAAGGTTCCTGGTCAAAGCACACTCCACTAGATCACTAAGTGCTTTATGGGCTTTTCAGCATCAAGCATCTTTTGCACAGATATGTAAGGCTGCCGTCATTCGTTCATTAGTCTCAGGCCTTACCTGATGCTGGATTTGGTCATAAGGTTTTTCTGACAGCACTGTGGGCTCCCTTGAGCTGCCCTTGTTAACTTTGGTCCTGTTAGCCTTTCATTTGTTGTTGCCCACACCTCTGTTTAATCATAGCTCCCAACTGTCCCTGATTTTGAGGGACTGTCGGTTATTTTAGAGACTGTGATTTGGAACAAAGTCCCTCTGTCCCTTTTTCCTTCTCATTTGCCCCTCATTTTGGTCTGATCTACATTGTTGTATATAAAATGCACTATTTATCTTTCAAAAAGTGTTTCACAGTGCTAAACCTTTCATCCAATTTCTAAATTGCTGCATTTGTAAATTTCAGAAGCCAGTATAAAGGAATAGTGGTGGTTAAAAAAAGTTATTTGTGGGGTTAACTATTTTTTTTTTGTATAACTTTCCTTTAAGGGGCTTGGAAGGGGGTGTGTCCTATGCCTACATACTTTTGCTTGTAGGTGACCCTCGTTCCCATCTCAAAAAGTTGGGAGGTATGGTTTATTTGCTTTTGGAGGTCCCATTGGTTCCAAAATACCATCCTGTGTACTGTAATGTACAATTAAGAAAATTAGATTTCTTTCTTACAAGTAAAATCCTTTTCTTGGAGTATATTACAGGACAGAGGCCTTGATACTAAACTGAGGCATGCTAGGAGCAGGAGAGGTTATAGTTGGCTATCCTTACAGCTTTGCTTGCCATTGTCCATCTCTCCTGAAGGTGCCAGTTTAACCCATTGGTTCCAGAATACCATCTTGTGCAGAGGCGGCTCTAGACTTTGTGAGGCCTTAGGCAAAACTTAGACATGAGGCCCCACTCACTCCCATAATGGGAAAAAAAAAAACTGAACTGAACTGTATTAGGAGGGTACAGTATAGGGGAGTGGACAGTACAGGGGGTAGGTAAGTGGGCATAATAAAGATATATTTTCTTCAAGCAGAGCTGCACAGGGAAGCTGCTCTCACAGATCCTACCTATTCTGGTAGGCTGTCACAAAGAGAGAAATAAAAGGGGGAAGGAAGGAAGGAAGGAAGAATAGATAGAAGGAAAGAAAGATAGAAAGAAAGAAAAGAAAGATAGAAAGATAGATAGATAGATAGATAGATAGATAGATAGATAGATAGATAGATAGATAGATAGAAGGAAAGAGATGGATGAATAGATAGATAGATAGATAGATAGATAGATAGATAGATAGATAGATAGATAGATAGATAGATAGATAGATAGATAGATAGATAGATAGATAGATAGATGGAAAGGAAAGGAAAGGAAAGGAAAGGAAAGGGAAAAGGAAAAGGGAAAAGGAAGGGAAAAGGAAAGGAAAAGGGAAAGGAAAAGGAAAAGGAAAAGGAAAACTCCCCTTGTCATTTTCCTGGGCTCCAGCATGAATTTTCCCTCCCACACATCCCCTTCTCTGAGGCAGAGCAGAGAACACTGCCGAGGAGAGTGGGCGGGGCAGACACAGGAGGAGAGGGCGGGAGGAGGAGGAGCAGAAGCTCTCTCCTCTTCTGTCTGGTTGTGCGGGCAGCAGGGGGAGGGGGGAGATCTGTCAGAGCTCTACTGAGCGGCTCTCCCTCCCTGTCTGTGATCCGGAGCTCCGGTCACACGTCTCACTCGCAGCCTGTATCTCTCCCTGTAGCAAAGTGAGGGGATACAGGACTGTGTGATGGCGGAGTCGGAGATCTCTGCTGCTGGAAGGGGCGGCTCTCTAATTAGGTAAACTAGTCAGCTGTGCGAGGCCCCTATGACTGCGAGGCCTGAGGCCACCGCCTATTTTGCCTAATTAGAGAGCCGCCTCTGATCTTGTGTTCTGTAATGTACTCCAAGAAAAGGATTTTACAGCTAAGAACAACGTGGTTAGTATCCCATTCACTATTTATTAAATTATTTTCACAAGTTTAATTTGTTGTTTTTAATAAATAACTATAAAGTATGAAAGTTTACTTTTGTGTTTGGAACTTTTTATAAGTTGAATAGTTGCTGTGACTATAGAGTCGATGGCAGCTGAGTGTTTTGCTTTGGGCAAACATGAGGCCAGACACTTGCATCTCAAGTAATCATTGTCTGCTCAGTCACACATGGCAGACAGGCTTACCTGGGGCCAGCTACAATGTGCACAGGAAATTTACACAGCACAGTGTATTTTTAGCTAGGAATGAAAATGATTCACCATATAGGCTACATGTATACTGTTTTCATTCTAACAAACATGTTCTATGATATGGCATTTGATGTGATATAACACCATTTCATTTTATACTGGTCAAATCATGATCATATTAAGATCATGCTTATAATCAAGTTGTGTATGCAACAATTCCTCAATTATGTCTAAAGGAAACAATTCCCCATGCTCTTCTCCCCCCCCCCCCTTTGCCTGGCAGAGTCTTGACAAATACCTGGTACAGGTTAATATTTGATTTCCTGCCTTTGCTTCATGTCACAGAGGGGCCATGGAGGGTGCTTAGCCATATGTTCGCTCCAACTCAATCCCTACCTAGAACTCACACTGTGATTTTGGGGTGTGGGAGGCTTCCATTAGGTGAGAAGGTTTCAGCAGAGGAGGTTGCCTGTTGCAACACTTAAAGTGGTTATAAAGCCTAAACATTCTTTGTATTAAGGTAAACAAGGCATCAGTACAGCCCTCTAGACCAGGGGTCTTCAAACTATGGCCCTCCAATTGTTCAGGAATTACGATTCCCATCATGCCTAGTAATGTCTGTGAATGTCAGAGTTTTACAATGCCTCATGAGATATGTAGTTCCACATCAGCTGGAGGGAGGGCCAAAGTTTGGAGATCCCTGGTCTAGATGAAGAGAAGGTTTGGGGGTAAGTATACACCCAAATGCATTCACAATCACTTTAATCGTTTACCCTGAATGTGCAAATGACATTTTAACTAGTTTTAATTTCCCATCTCACTCGCTGTGTTAAGGTAAACAAGGCATCAGTACAGCCCTCTAGACCAGGGGTCTTCAAACTATGGCCCTCCAGTTGTTCAGGAATTACGATTCCCATCATGCCTAGTTATTTCTGTGAATGTCAGAGTTTTACAATGCCTCATGAGATATGTAGTTCCGCATCAGCTGGAGGGAGGGCCAAAGTTTGGAGATCCCTGCTCTAGATGAAGAGAAGGTTTGGGGGTAAGTATACACCCAAATGCATTCACAATCACTTTAATACTTTACCCTGAATGTGCAACTGACATTTTAACTAGTTTTAATTTCCCATCTCACGCACTGTGTTCTGGCCCCATCCACTTCTTCCAATTTTTTTTTTTTTTGCTTGGTGGTTTATCTACCTGTGGTCTGGAATATGTTTAGCTGATTTAAAGATCAACTATTTTAAATGCTTATTTGCAGCGATTTTCCTTTCCATTACTTTTTATTAAGTTGCAATGTGCCTCTAAACTTGCTAGCTAATTTGGCTAGTCAGTTCCTTAGCACATCCTCTCCCTCCTTGCATACCATAGCCCCCACCTCTTCTGTAAGTGTCTAATTACTGTCTGTGCTAGCCTAACTCCTCTGCCTCCCAGGTCCCAGCAGAGGGATGAATTAAAGAGTAATACTTATAGAGTGTTGATTGAATGACAGCTCTGAGTAGCTGCTGATATCACATCCAAAATGGGGACACCCAGCAGCAGTCACAGGGATTGTCTTTAAAAAGGAGGCTTTTATAGGTAAATAACATGCCTAAAATACATTAAATGCACAAATAATTTTATGGAAGGATCACTGTTAAAATGAATAGTCTGGCTTCAGGTCTCTTTAAACCATTTAAAGTGGGTAAAATAAGCTCATGGCTACAGACATGAGTTTAGTGTCTTTTAGGCTTTATGTACACAGGGCAATTGCCAAGTTCTCCTAAACGCCTTTCCTCCTGGCGGCAGCGTTTTGGCAGAAAAAATGCTTGACTCTTTTAAACATATGTAACATGTTTAGTGGTGGGGTCAAGAACTTGGGAATTCATTTATTTCATTGGCCAGAATAATAACCTATTCTGACCATTGAAATGAATTACCACTCAAGCGCTGAACGCACCTAGAATTAACCACTTCAGCCCCGGAAGGATTTACCCCCTTCCTGACCAGAGCACTTTTTACAATTTGGCACTGCGTCGCTTTAACTGCTAATTGCGCGGTCATGCAATGCTGTACCCAAACGAAATTTGCGTCCTTTTCTTCCCACAAATAGAGCTTTCTTTTGATGGTATTTGATCACCTCTGCCGTTTTTATTTTTTGCGCTATACACGGAAAAAGACCGAAAATTTTGAAAAAAATTGATATTTTCTACTTTTTGTTCTAAAAAAAATCCAATAAACTCAATTTTAGTCATACATTTAGGCCAAAATGTATTCGGCCACATGTCTTTGGTAAAAAAAATGTCAATAAGTGTATATTTATTGGTTTGCGCAAAAGTTATAGCGCCTACAAACTAGGGTACATTTTCTGGAATTTACACAGCCTTTAATTTATGACTGCCTATGTCGTTTCTTGAGGTGCTAAAATGGCAGGGCAGTACAAAACCCCCACAAATGACCCCATTTTGGAAAGTAGACACCCCAAGGAAATTGCTGAGAGGCATGTTGAGCCCATTGAATATTAATTTTTTTTGTCCCAAGTGATTGAATAATGACAAAAAAAAAAAAAATTACAAAAAGTTGTCACTAAATGATATATTGCTCACACAGGCCATGGGCATATGTGGAATTGCACCCCAAAATACATTTAGCTGCTTCTCCTGAGTACGGGGATACCACATGTGTGGGACTTTTTGGGAGCCTAGCCGCGTACGGGGCCCCGAAAACCAATCACTGCCTTCAGGATTTCTAAGGGCGTACATTTTTTATTTTACTCCTCACTACCTATCACAGTTTTGAATGCCATAAAATGCCCAGATGGCATAAACCCCCCCCAAATGACCCCATTTTGGAAAGTAGACACCCCAAGCTATTTGCTTTGAGGCATGTTGAGTCCATGGAATGTTTTATATTTTGACACAAGTTGCGGGAAAGTGACACTAAATGATATATTACTCACACAGGCCATGGGCATATGTGGAATTGCACCCCAAAATACATTTAGCTTCTTCTCCTGAGTATGGAGATACCACATGTGTGGGACTTTTTAGGAGCCTAGCCGCGTACGGGGCCCCGAAAACCAATCACCGCCTTCAGGATTTCTAAGGGCGTGAATTTTTGATTTCACTCTTCACTGCCTATCACAGTTTCGGAGGCCATGGAATGCCCAGGTGGCACAAATCCCAAATGACCCCATTTTGGAAAGTAGACACCCCAAGCTATTTGCTGAGAGGCATGGTGAGTATTTTGCAGCTCTCATTTGTTTTTGAAAATAAAGAAAGACAAGAAAAAACATTTTTTTTTTTCTTTTTTCAATTTTCAAAACTTTGTGACAAAAAGTGAGGTCTGCAAAATACTCACTATACCTCTCAGCAAATAGCTTGGGATGTCTACTTTCCAAAATGGGGTCATTTGGGGGGGGGGGGGGGTTTGCCACCTGGGCATTCCATGGCCTCCGAAACTGTGATAGGCAGTGAAGAGTGAAATCAAAAATGTACGCCCTTAGAAAGCCTGAAGGCGGTGCTTGGTTTTCTGGGTCCCGTGCGCAGCTAGGCTCCCAAAAAGTCCCACACATGTGGTATCCCCATACTCAGGAGAAGCAACAGAATGTATTTTGGGGTGTAATTTTACATATTCCCATGGCATGTTTGAGCAATATATCATTTAGTGACAACTTTGTGCAAAAAAAAAAAAATTGTCTCTTTCCCGCAACTTGTGTCACAATATAAAATATTCCATGGACTCGACATGCCTCTCAGCAAATAGCTTGGGGTGTCTACTTTCCAAAATGGGGTCATTTGGTGGGGTTTTGAACTGTCCTGGCATTTTATGCACAACATTTAGAAGCTTATGTCACACATCACCCACTCTTCTAACCACTTGAATACAAAGCCCTTTCTGACACTTTTTGATTACATGAAAAAATTATTTTTTTTTGCAAGAAAATTACTTTGAACCCCCACACATTATATATTTTTTTAAAGCAAATGCCCTATAGATTAAAATGGTGGGTGTTTAATTTTTTTTTTCACACAGTATTTGCGCAGTATTTGCGCAGCGATTTTTCAAACGCATTTTTTGGGGAAAAAACACACTTTTTTAAAATTTAATGCACTAAAACACACTATATTGCCCAAATGTATGATGGAATAAAAAAGATGATCTTAGGCCGAGTACATGGATACCAAACATGACATGCTTTAAAATTGCGCACAAACGTGCAGTGGCGACAAACTAAATACATTTTTAAAAGCCTTTACAGGTTACCACTTTAGATTTACAGAGGAGGTCTACTGCTAAAATTACTGCCCTCGATCTGACCTTCGCGGTGATACCTCACATGCATGGTGCAATTGCTGTTTACATTTGATGCCAGACCGACGCTTGCGTTTGCCTTAGCGCGAGAGCAGGGGGGACAGGGGTGCTTTTTTTTTTTTTTATTATTTATTTTTTTGCTTTTTTATCTTATTTTTAAACTGTTCCTTTCATATTTTTTTTTTTTTAAATCATTTTTATTGTTATCTCAGGGAATGTAAATATCCCCTATCATAGCAATAGGTGGTGACAGGTACTCTTTTTTGAAAAAATTGGGGTCTATTAGACCCTAGATTTCTCCTCTGCCCTCAAAGCATCTGACCACACCAAGATCGGTGTGATAAAATGCTTTCCCAATTTCCCAATGGCGCTGTTTACATCCGGTCATGAAATGCTCGTAGCTTCCGGTTTCTTAGGCCATAGAGATGTTTGGAGCCACTCTGGTCTCTGATCAGCTCTATGGTCAGCTGGCTGAATCACCGGCTGCATTCTCAGGTTCCCTGTTGAGACAGGAGAGCCAGAGAAAAACACGGAAGACGGGGGGGGGGGCATTCCCTCCCACTGCTTGTAAAAGCAATCTAGAGGCTAATTAGCCGCTAGGATTGCTTTTACATGAAAGCCGACCGCTGGCTGAAAAGAATGATACCAAGATGATACCTAAACCTGCAGGCATCATGCTGGTATAACCACTCAAAGTCGTGAATGGCGTACCTGAAGACAAAAAAATGGTTAACAATAAAGCACAGTAAACGGTAAAGTATAAAAAATTGCAGACCTGAAAAACAAACATGATAAAACATAATAACAATAAAACATTGCAGAATAGAATACAGTAAAAAAGAGCAGAACAATAGAGAGAATAGAGAGAGAGAGAACAATAAAACGACAACTATTTTTTTTTTATTTTATATTTTTGTATGTGTTTTTTTTTTTTTTTTGTTTTTTTTTTTTTTTTACACTTTTTTTTTAAACTAACTTTTATAACTGTAACCGGTTCCAGGTTCGGGTCTCTCAAAATGTGATGGCATCTTGGGAGACCCTGTGAAAGTGTGCCTAGTCTGTGCAATGCTGTACCCTACGCTAATACTCAACTAGTGAATGGTAGCATTCAAAACATTCACCAATGCAAATACCAGGATTGTCAGGACAGGAGGGACAATAATAGCGGGTGTCACGCCTATATCCGCGCTTGCTGCAGACACAACATCTTTTTTGGGGGGGTTCGTTGGGTAGGGGTACTCGGGAGGACATAAAGAAAATGCCTCTCATGCAGCCGACTGCATTTGGTTGGGGATGTGAATGGGGGAAGTACGGGCGCTGCAGAAGTGGTCGGTTCCCAATTAGGATTGGCGAATGCAGCAGGAAGGGCATTATGGGCACGACGGGCCTATGTTTGTCTTTTTGGTGGCAGCGGGACACCACTTGTGCTTGCCACCTCACCAGCTTGAACTGCATTTATGGGACTCGCCACGTCACCAAGTGTTACTGCAGTGCTGGTTTGACTACGACCGGGGTGTACTAG
The DNA here is from genome assembly GCF_042186555.1 of Aquarana catesbeiana. Lineage (NCBI taxonomy): Eukaryota > Metazoa > Chordata > Amphibia > Anura > Ranidae > Aquarana > Aquarana catesbeiana. The sequence goes on from NC_133325.1 coordinate 203,485,698, forward strand.
GCCGCTGGTGCTTGCCAGTTCACCAAAACGCTACCAAAAAAACTGTTAGCGATCGCAGGGATCAGGCCTGACTCTGCGAACGCTGCAGTTATGCGTTTAGTGTTCTGTAAGTGACAGTGATCGATCAATACTGCACTTGGGTGGGCTGGGCCGGGCTGGGCGGAGGGGCAAAACGCAGGTGCTAGCAGGTATCTGGGCTGATCCCACTAACACTGCGTTTTTGGGAACCCTAAACTGCTGGGGACGCTAGTATAGATCTGATCGGATTAGGTATTGATCTGATCAGATACTATACCACTAAGGGAGGTGTACGGTGCGTGCGTGGGTGTTAGCGCGACTGGCGCTAACCTGACGCTGCCTGGGGCTGGTGCTTGCCAGTTCACCAAAACGCTACCAAAAAAACTGTTAGCGATCGCAGGGATCAGGCCTGACTCTGCGAATGCTGCAGTTATGCGTTTAGCGTTTTGTAAGTGACAGTGATCGATCGATACTGCACTTGGGTGGACTGGGCTGGGCCGGGCGGAGGGGCAAAACGCAGGTGCTAGCGGGTATCTGGGCTGATCCCGCTAACACTGCGTTTTTGGGAACCCTAAACTGCTGGGGACGCTAGTATAGATCTGATCGGATCAGATATTGATGCGTTCAGATACTATACCACTAAGGGAGGCGTATGCTGCGTGTGTGGGTGTTAGCGGTACTGGCGCTAATCTGACGCTGCCTGGGGCGACGCATATCACCGCCGGGCGATCAGGGGGCTAAACCTTTATTCGGTAATAAACGGCGTGTGCCCTGACACTATGAAAAATAAACCAACTAACCAGCGTCACCTGTAACGGTTATACGGTGATCAGTGGTGAAAGGGTTAACTAGGGGGCAATCAAGGGGTTAAAACGTTTATTAGATAGTATATGAGGGTCCCTGTCGCTATAAAATGCTGACGGCGAACCTAAATATTTACGTTCCTAACTAGCGTCACCAGCGACACTAATACAGCGATCAGAAAAATGATCGCTTAGCGACACTGGTGACAGGGGGTGATCAAGGGGTTAAAACTTTATTAGGGGGGGTTAGGGGGGTACCGTAGACCTAAAGGGGGGTAACACTCACTGTCCTACCACAGTAACTGTCACTAACTGACACCATGCAGTAATCATAAAAAAAAAAAAAAAATACTGCTTGGTGTCAGTGTGACAGGGAGGGGGGAGGGGTGATTGGGGGGGGGGATCGGGGGGCGATCGGGGGGGATCGGGGGTGTTTTGTGTGCCTGGCATGTTCTACTGTGTGTGTGTGTGTGTGTGTGTGTGTGTGTGTGTGTGTGTGTGTGTTGGTGCACTTACATGTCTTCTCTCCTCGGCGCTAGAACGGAAACTGCCGAGCCGAGGAGAGATGACATCACATCCTCTGCCTGTGTGTACTATACACAGGCAGGGGATGTTCCTCATTGGCTGGGAGCGATCGCGAGGGGGGGGGCCACGATCGGATGGTCTCCCCCTCGTCTCTCATCGCTCATAGCCAAATGCCGACCGCCGCTGGCACCGGGGGGGGGTCCGATCGGACCCCCCGCCCGCGGGAAGGCAATCACGTATGGGTACGTGATTTTGCCTGCCCGTGCCATTCTGCTCACGTATATATGCGTGAGGCGGTCGGCAAGTGGTTAATGTGTGTTGCCTGGTGTAGGATCTCCTTTGAGGGCTCCTCGCTATTTAGTAACAGGCTGGACAGCGCTATAGCCAGGGCCACCGGTGGGAAGTCGGGCTTCCTACCTCAGGATAGGCGTCTGTTCGGTCAGAAGGGAAGCACGCTCTTACAGGCCCAGCCCGGCCAGGACTTCAGAAGGAATTGGAACAGAGGGCAGGCTCCCTTCCGAAAGTCCACTAAAAGCCAGGCGTCCAGTGGACATGAGCCAGCTAAGTCGTTTTGAGATTTGGCCCACCAAGCGGGTCGGGTGGGGGCTTGTTTGCTTCTCTTTCCGGCATGTCTGGGTGGCCTCAATCTCTGATTACTGGACCATCAAGATGGTATCCTCAGGCCACATATGGTCTTTCACCAGTATTCCTCCCCCCAGATTTATTTCCACCCTGCTACCACGGTCGGAAGAAAAGAAGCAGATCTTACTATCCTACGTGGATTTGCTGAGAACACAGGGAGTGGCCGTACCTGTCCCAAAGGTCGAAGAGTTCCAGGGGGTACACTCCCCTCTCTTCTTAGTTCAGAAGAAAAATGGTTCATGGCACCCAGTGATAGATCTAACTTACCTAAACAAATTCATAAAATATGAAAGGTTCAAAATGGAGACCCTGTCTACCATCCAGCAAGCCTCACAAAAATTATTGGCACGATGGTCTCCATGACCCCCATTGCCAGGTGGTCTCTGTGGAGGTTACGTCCCTTTCAGACAGGGTTCCTTCAGCAATAGAATTCGAGGGACATCAATCAGTCCGTTTACATAACATCGGTGATGAGGGACAGTGTCTTCTGGTGGCTGCTGCGCAAAAAATTTGCTCACTTGCAACTCCATCACCCCCGTCTCATGGGTCACGGTCACGACCGATGCCAGCGGTGTTGGATGGGGAGCCCTCTGCATGTCAGAACTGGCACAAGGCAAGTGGGATGCCCGTCTCCACAATCCAGGCTCAAACTTCCTGGAACTTCAGGCGGCCTGGTGTGTCCTTCAATCCCTCACTCATCTCCTGAAAGGGGAGTCAATGGTACTAAGGATGGACAACATCACAGCGGTCTCCTATGTGTGGGGGCAAGGGGGCACTCAGAGCTCCACCCTGCTCCAAGAGGTCGAACCCATGTCTTGGGCCCTGAAAAACCTGGCCAATATTTCGTCAGTCTTCATCCCCAGAGCCCAGAATGTCCAGACGGACTTCCTGTGCCACACACCGTTGGACAACAACCAGTGGTCTCTTCATGTGCAGACATCCCAGTGGATCCTGTCCCTGGGAGTCATTCCCGAAGTGGATCTATTTGCATCCCTCTGCAACTTCAAGGTCAAGAAGTACTGCAGCCAGGCCTTTGGAATGGATGCCCTCACAGATCAGTGGAGCTTCAACAGGGCATACGCCTTTCCCCCACTCCCGATCATCCTCAAGATCTTACGGAGACTTCAAGCGGAAGCGGTCGAGGTGGTGGTGGTTGCACCTTACTGTCCGAACAGGCCATGGTTTCCCCTCCTGACCTAGCTCAGCTTCCGGGATCCGGTGCCTCTTCCTCTCAGGCCAGACCTTCTTTCTAAGGGGGCAGTCCTGCACCCTTGTCTGGCATTACTGAAACTGATGGTCTGGTTCTTGAGAGGGAGAGGCTGGAATCTTTCAGGTGCACTTCAAGAGTGATTTCTACCCTCATGAGCTCAAAAAAGGCGAGCACGAATAAGGTATATAAGAAAATATGGGCCAAGTTTGTTGAATTCTCATCCTCTACAGGCAGATCAGTTAGGGATAAAGGATTTCCTCAGCTTCCTTCAATCCGGCCTAGATCTGTCTCTATCCATCAGCTCCCTTAGTGTCCAAGTCTCAGCCTTATCGGCCTTCTCTGGAACATCATGGGCTGTTCATCCACTAATCTGGCAGTTCTTCCGTGGGGTGTCAAGACTCAGGCCCTAAAGAAGATTCCCCAAATGGGATCTTCCCCTTGTTCTTGACTCATTGTCTGGACTTAGTATCATGGGGTCTACCCCGCTTTCTAACGAAGACCTTTCTGCAAAAGTTGCCTTCTTGGTCCCTAGTACTTCGGCCAAAAGGGTTTCTGAGATTGGTTCCTTGGGTCATGAAGAACCATTCCTGACCTTTTTTCCGAACCGGGTGGTCCCATCCCTATGCTCGGCTCAAATCCGAAAGTCACTTCAGTGTTCCATGAGAACCAAGAAATCATCCTACCTACATTCTGGCCCTTAAGGACACGTGTATTTACACTATTTTCATTTCCTTCCCACAGAATGTGCTATTCATTCTACAGTCACATGTCTGATTCTAGTATTGAGTACACAGCACAGATGTGCTGCAAAATACCTTCAAATGTTGGTCTATCACATAAAATCACAATAAATACATTTACGTTTTTGGCTGTTATATGAAAAAATGTGGAAAATTTGCCTGGACACATAGGCTAACATGCAGGGGCGTTTAGAGGCAAATAAAGCCAGATGCCCCTGGGAGCAGCTTAAAAACGTCCAGTTTGTGTGGGGTCACATTTACAGTGGTGAGAAGTACTGAAAACCCACCCCAACTCCCTCACCCTACTTCCCACCAGACACCCACTCTGTTTTCTGAGCTCTCCCATTCTCCCAGGGAGAGCGGTAAATGCCAGTTACTAAGAGAGAAGGAGGTGATCAGGGTACAGCTGTTCCCTGATTCCCCCTGCGACTAATCAGCCTGGATGCAACCTATATTGTGTCACTTCCTAGTTCAGAGCTGTCATTCCTCGGCTACTGTAGCCGAGGATGTAGCTAATATAGCATGGAGGGCAGGGCAGATATGGGGGGGTCCAATAGACCCCTGATGTCTCAATAAAGGGAACCTTTCACATGCCCATGTTATCATATGGGGGCTTTTTTAACCCCTTGTGATAGCAATTAAGTTGCAAGAAAGAAACTATTTTAAAAGTGACACTGGCCCCCTGGCACATGTTTGCGAATGCATACGCTCGCATAGGTATATGTAAACATTTATTGTGCCACACATGTGAGGCATTGCTGCAAACATTGGAGTAACAGAACTAATTCTAGGGCAAAAGTTCATGGTTAACTTGTAAAGGCTTTTAAAGTGTCACATATTAAACATTTAGGTAGTTTTTCATCAGTCTTGACATGTGTGGTATCTATTTACTTGACGCACCCCAATATTTTTTACTTTACCAAACATTTAGTTATTATATGTGTTTGGTAAGGAGCTATGCAAATATCACACAACATAAAAAAATTGCAACTGCCACCATTTTCTTCTACAGAGTCTCGGTTTCAGAATAAAGGTTTTGGGTGTTCTAAATAATTTTCTTGCAAAAAATGCTAATTTTAATGTGTGTGAAGAATTGCCCAAGATGGAAAGTGGTTAAACTAAAGTTCAATTGTGCTTTAGGACAGAATATTCAGATTTTTGTCTAAGCCCAGTTGTGACTTAATTTCGTTATGGTGTTTATGCACATTTCCTGTTAATGGGTCATGAAAGAACTCTGAAGCCAGATTTATTTAAAGTGCCTATTATACAAAAACAAGTGTAAGGGTGTGCATTCTTAAGTAGATATATGCAGCACTGTGTAGATATTTAGATATTTTGGATATGCTAAGAATGTAATTGTGATTGCTCACATTTGTTTTTGGTGGCTTGTGTATGTTGCTCTCAAACTTGTAAAGTCATCATTTTGATGCCCCTGAAATTATATGGATGGTCCGAGATACCTCTTCTGACTACTCATATTTGTGCAGATTTTATCATGACCAATAGACAGCCAAACAAGCTTAAACTTTCTCATATAAATGCAGTATTTTCAGGCAAGGCAGTGAAGCAGCCAGCTTTGTAGGTATGCATTACCTCTTCTGTTTCTTTATGCCTGGACAGATTATTGAAGTAACTAATGGACACTAAAAAAATTTTTTGTGCATGACTCCATAGCAGAACTGTAGTGACTTTGAAATACTCTTCTAACATGTCTCAATGCACATACAGTCAGAATTCTGTAGCTATACCCTTATCTACAGTTTCTTCCTGACTGCAAGAATATTAGGTACAAATACACTATATGACCTAGAGTATGTGGATATCCCTCCAAAAATTTGGTTCAGGTGCACAAAGTAAGGTTTGGTGTGGAGGAACTGTGAGCGTGCTGCCCAAAGCTCTCAACCCAATTGAACACCACATAAATGTTGGCTGCTAGCCAGGTCTTGTTATCTAACATCTGTAACTGACCTCACACATGCTCTTTTAGTTGAAACATGCCTCAAAACCTCCTGGAAATTCCTGTCAGAAGAGAGGAGGCTGTTATGGTCACAAAGTGAGGACTAACTTGGTTTTGGAAGGGAATGTCCTACAAGCTCATATATGTGTTATGGTCAGGTGTATACAAACCTGACATCAATCTCTTTGCTCTGCTTTAGCGCTTACTGGTTCCTCCCAATAACACACTATTGTATTATTCACAATAAACATGAATAGCTTCATGCCATAGGGAAAAATGCTATATATGTGTAAATGGTGTTACTAATATAGTTGAGAGCCATGCTTTATAAAGTCCTTGTCATGCAGGTTGCTGGGGGAATTGGAAATTTTTCATTCTGAATTTCAAATGATCCCTACGATTGTGTACCTTTCTAGGTAAGATAGATAACAGGGGCTATTTTGAAAGGCTGTCTCAGAGAGACAATACAAAGCATTTTTATACGTTTATATTTTTCTCTGGTTGCTCAGTATTTGATCAATGGATCCACTAAATTTCAATTTTGTTATAAAGACAGAGTTGGGTTATAATAGGAATATATCCGGTACTTTCTAGATTGTAAGCTCTAACGAGCAGGGCCCTCTGATCCCTCCTGTATTGGATTGGATTGTAACTGTACTGTCTGGCCCCATGTTGTAAAGCCCTGGGCAAAATGTTGGCGCAATATAAATCCTGTATAATAATAATCTGTCAAGTGTAGGTAATGGAGCAGCTGATAGTAAGTGCAAGATGTTAATTATACTCACCTTCATGCTCCAAAGACTTTGATCTATTGCCTCATTTTCCCAGTCCAAGTGTTGTCCTGGACTTACAGAGTGTACTTCAATCTCTGATAAAGTCAGATTCCTCTGAGATGCTTATTGAGTGAACAGAGGAAGGTAGGTAACTTTATTCAGCTAATAAAGCATTTTCACTAATAAAATAAAGTTAATGTGTGCTTTAAAAAAAAACACATCTCTTAGGTAAACCACTGTATGCTGTGTTGACCCTGAGATATTTTTGAACAAGTTCATAATTAATGTTTTAATCTAGCACATTTTAGGACGGAGGAAATTTACCAATGGTTTACTGGACTTGTTGATCAAAGACAGATTGACAAAAGTAAAGGGTAAGGAATTTAAAAAATGCTTTGTATCAAGCCTGTCCTCAGAATAAACCAGTCTTTGCCAAATGGACCAAGTGGTTCATCTGTCAGCATTACATGATTTCATTTGATGGGCTTTGACAGGCTGGTATAAGTAAAAAAAAAAAAAAAAAAAGTAAAATAAAAAGAATTAAGAAGTACCGTAGATGCTTGTAGGAATTTGGCCTTAAAGGACAACTGTACCGTTCTTATGTTGATCATTGACTGCATATTCTTAGTATACTATCCCGTTTGAGTTAGTAGAAACTGTGTGCATGCACAGCCAGCACTCCTGAGATTTTTGTCCATCTTCAAGTGTTTTAGGATTATGAAAATACACAAAATTTCCCCTGCATTTTAATTCACAAAGTTCAGGCACAATCATTTTTGAAACACATATTTAATTTACATACAGTATTCGTACCCCTTGAAATTTTCCACATTTTTTCATATAACAGCCAAAAACGTAAATGTATTTATTGGGATTTTGTGTGATAGACCAACACAAAGTGGCACATAATTTAACCCATTCATCCTCTGTATTTTGCAGCACATCTGTGCTGTGTACTCAATACTAGAATCAGACATGTGACAGTAGAATGAGTAGCACATTCTGTGGGAAGGAAATGAAAATACTGTAAATACACATGGGCTTAAGGGCCAGATTTACCATTATGTCTGGATTACCTAGGCCTAAGGGCTAGAGGGGCTTTATTTTGCTTTTTGCTTTATCCTTGTGTCAGAAGTGTGTTATCTATTTCTTTATCCTTTGAGAAAGGTAAACTAGGGTATAAAGAAATGGAATGTGTTCAATGCGGAATGTATAGTTATTTAAATAAAAATTACTATAAAATTGACAAAATATTTTACATACAAATGTACAGTTTTACATACAAATATACAGTAAGTGTTGAAATATTTTATGTGATTTAATTGTGTTTTTTCTCATTCACATCACATTTAGTAAAAGCCACATTATGTGACTAGTTTTCTTCAAATCTCTATTCATTTATGCCTAAGCCCTCATTCACACCTGTGCGTTTTGTAGTCCAAAGCTCCAAAATGCTCAACAGGCCAAATCCCAAGCTTTTATATAGTCTCTGTTCACATTGGAGTATTCAGGCTCCTGTTGCTCAATGCCTGAAGCTCAAAAAAATACATAATCTACTTCTGAGGCTGAATGGGGCATTTTTGGCCCCACTGACTTCAATGTGAACCTGTGTAAAAATGTGTTTTATGCATGCTCCCATAATTAGGCTTGGAGGCCAAAAGTACAAAGTCCTGCCTGAAAAAGGCTCCTATATGGCACTTCACTCTTAAAAATGAGCAAAAAAGCTTCAAAATAGCCTACATACATTTAAGTGTGAATGGGGGCTAAAGTATATGTTTTCCAAGGATTCAGACACACAAACCCCACTGGCATAATGATGTTCAGTGTAAAAACAATATTGGTAAAAATCAGATACCTAATAGCCAGAATAAATACAATTATACAGGTACTAAATCTGGTTAATGTGTAACTACATCTTTGTGTTCACCCTGAAGAAGTCTGAGACATTTCAGAATACCCAAACATATATGGCCAGCTCTTCTGAACTTGCAGATGCTTGACATTCAAAATATGTGTTTTGCTGTATGGCCCTTTAGGTAAATTTACCAGTTGCCATGAATTAGTACTTGACACATTATAGTATGCAGCCAGCATTCCAAAAATACTGTAATGCTCCTTAAAAAAGTAACCTTTGTTCTAGCTAGGTTGAGATTAGATTATCAGTCTGCCTTTCCCCAAACTGGTGCTCATTAATACCTTGGCATTCTGGTGCATGGTGTTAGTGCATTGCACTAAGGCAGCCCATTCAAATTAATAAGCTGAGAACACACCAAAATGTCCAAACAAACAGGCATGTGCCATTTCTGGCAACACAGAGAGTATGTTACCATGTGTTGTGGTGCACTGCAACGCAATGAAGCTGGACTACAGTGCTGGATCAGTCTCCACTAAATGAAGAGACACTGCAGATGACAATGTGACACCAGATTCAAGTGAGTAGAAAAATGTATTAGAGCTTCTTTTAAAATAGGTAACTTGGTACTGTAGTATATGCTAAAAGTAGGTCAGTCCCAAGGGTATACATACAGGGGTCACCATTGCGACACGTCCCTATGCTCCAGGGGGCTGTGGGGCACGCTGAACACCTGGATAGGAGGGCAGTGGCAGGTAGAGGATCCGATCTTTCCATGTAGCCACTAAATACCCGCTTCTCTTCCTCCCCCCCCCCCCCCACAGACATTCAGTGGCTGCAGGAGGGAAGTGGAAGGCATGAGAGCTGGCTGGTAAATGTATAATTCACAGACCCTTTCCTTGTCTTAATGAATAGAGTCAGTGATCGGTACCCAACTGTGTTTACTATGCTTCAGTTTATGAATGAACGGAAGCTTTGTACAGAGCTATTCCTGTTCATTCATTCTGTGCAGCTGGGGCTGCAGAGAAAGGGACTGTTGAACCTGTCCTCTGTCTCAAAAGTGAGAAATCAAGGGTCTGTTTCACCAAAGCCCCCCCAGGGGGGTCCTAAAAATATGTAAATAATAACAAAATAAAATTGTGAAAAGAAAATTGAAAATAAAATAAAACGATAAAATAATAAAAAATACCTACCAGGGTCACAAAGATTGCACTTATGACTGGGCTTTGGCAATCCATCACTGTGTGGGGACCCCAAGACAGCAGGAAGGTGGCCTGCTGCTGGACCCTTATAAAGGGTCCCACGATGGGAGTAAAGGACCCCTGGATCAGAGGGAAAGGTCAGTTTCTTGCATCAGAGCCCTGAAAGTCCTAGTTACGCCTCTGGTCATTACGGGTATCGGTAAGACTCTAAAAAGAAAGAGAATATTTGCTAACAAGGATATGTGTAAAGGGGACCACTGTGACATAAAACTTGTCAAAGCGGTCTGCGCTGTAGAGGGCATTAGGATGGCTAGTGATCTGTATACCCAAGTGTTTCAAACAGCAGTCAAACCAAAGAAAGGGGATCAAGGATGCAGGGTTTGAAGCTCTGTGGGCGTAAGTGTCACATTTAGGGTCCATGTACACTGGCATAAAAAAAAACGCTGCTTCTACAGGAATTCTGTGTTTTGCCTGTAGAAGCAGCTCAATCGTCCTTGCACATTAGGATGATTAAAGGAATATTTTAGGCTCAGTGTTTTGAGGTAGGTAAAAAAGCCTAGTTTGCGTTTTTGAGCTTTCTGGCAGAAAAAACACTAAACGTGCCTAAAAATTTGCACAAAAACGCTCCATATGAGCGTTTTCTTCTGCCAGGGAAACTGCAATTTTTTAAGCTCAGTGTGCATGGAGCCTGTGACGGGAAGGCCCATGGAACTCAGAATCCCTTGGAAAGTAGGGGATGTCCTTGTTTCAGCTCCCCATACACCTCTTATGTCTAAGTCACCCTGTGCTATCCTGGCACAGGGTGAGTGAGAAAATATATCTTGGACTACTTAAAATGGGACAGTAATATTTGTCCACAATATCTCCCAGGATGTATGTAGAAACTATTATTGGTTTGTTTGATTCTGAACTCAACCTGTTAATTGAGTGAGCTGATCACATTAACCTCCAGGACTGGCTAGGAGACGAACTGTTGATGTTGTTTGTATTGTTAATTGTAATAAGCTCCTGCTATTGTGTTTATACTACTGTGTGAAGCTCAGTGCCCACAAGTCTGTGTCCTACAGGTCATGTCTCTGAGTCATCTGGTCTGGGTAAATGATTTAGTAAATTAGTTCATGTTAATTAGGTTAGCTTTGAGTCATCCTGCTGTATAAATTTGTGTGAGATCTCAAATAAAGAGTTAGTCCTGATGTACTCCAAGATTGGTGTTGTCTAGTTCTTGGGGGTTCCTATAGCCAGATCCATTGGACTCGTGTTCCAGAACTTAGGAAGCGGTATACTGACGGAAGCACTCAAGCGGAGTGTGGGATGTTCCGTGACATTGGTGGCAAGCAGCAGGAAGCTTCCGGCAGTCTGGGAAATCTAAACCTCCACCTGGATCCAAGATCAGGATAGCAGACTTCAGTCACCCCAGCGGAGATATGGACCTTGCATCAGAGTTCCCGGGGCTGCTGCGGATCATCCTTTCAACATACACCAGGACTGTGTCTAAGGATGAATACCTGGAGCTTAGGCAGCAAATTCGGGTGGAGCTCTGGATTGGAGCCCTCCAGCTCACTGGTATAAAACAGGGCAAGTGCTTTCCAACCCAAGAGCAACGGGCCAGTGACCAACGGGCATTGCGGATGACATTCCTGGGAGAGCGGCCCCAGGAGCAATGGGTGACTGAGTTGGACAGGCTGGTCCAGCAGGAGATAGAGCTGGACAATCATTATTGGGCTCTGCAATGGCACGCAGAGGAGGGGTATTTAGGGGAGACAACAGAATGCTGTTCGGAGGGATATGACTTTGGAGGCCCTGGATTGCTGTGGGAGAGCCTTACAGATCATTTTATGTTTGGTGATGAAGCGGAGCCTGACCTTGAGGACCTGCGAGAATATAGAGAGGCTATGCTCGGTCTTGCAGGAGTCTCAGAGCTCAAACCTGATCTGGACCATTTGCTAAGGAAGGAACAGCATCTGGAAAGGGCATACAGGAAACTGCTAGAACACGTTCAGGAGCATGCCAGAGAATCGGCAGTGGAAAATCTGAGGATTGCCATCCCCAAACCTGAAGTGCTGACCACAGGGCAGAGCTCTGCTAACCTCTGTCCAGCACTGATAACATCTTCTGGGTTCCATGGACAGGAGATGGTGAACCTCTATCCCCAGACACCAGTTATAGAGATAGGGGATTTAATAGACTTTTCTGCTGAGGAAGAACAACCTGATGAGCCTCCAGCAGAAGAGCTGGTATTAGGGCCAAACTTCACTGTGCTCTGCCCAGCACCAACAGCAGTATCTGTGGAGTTACAACAAACTTCTCCAGCTAAAGATCTGGTAACTGAACAGAGGGTCCAAGACCTCTGCCCCACACCTGTGGCAGTTTCGGAGGCCCAGGGTGAGAAGGTGGCAATCACTTCCCAGCAGCAGATACAGGGTGAGAAGGGAGAGGAGGTGTGTGTTGTCCCTCCCCAACAGTTGGCCAGGGTGGAGGAAGCGGCCTTCCCTCCCCAGCAAAGATCAGTGCACCTGGGAGACAGTACCATAGACATGTAGTCCAAGCAACCAGATGAGGGAATGGAAAAGGAAGCAGCCGGCTCACCTCCCCAATGGCAGCTACACAGTTTGGGAGTGGAGGAAGTCAGCCTCCTGCCTCAACGGTTAGCCGGAGCGGAGGATGCGTCCCCAGCAGAAGTGCTGGCAACAGGGCAGAGTGTTACCAACCTCTGCCCAGCACCGGCAACAACTACGGAGTTCCAGGGAGGCGGGGCAGTCGGCTTCCCTCCCCAACAGCCGAAGGGCTGGCAACATGGCTGAGGACTGCTGGACTCTGCCCTCAACTAACAGAGGATGGATTTCCTGTGAAGGTGGATGGGACTTCAGTCTCCACCTGTATACCCCAGGGATGCTGGGCAGTTGGCCCAGATCCCCAACAGCATGACAGAGTGAGCCCAGTCACCCTGTCTTCTCTCCAGCGGCAGAAAGGGCTTCAGGGAGAAGGGCCAGTCCAGGCCTCTCCCCAGCGGCAGATATGTTCTCTGAGAGAGGCAGAGGTTGGCTGGGTGAGTAATGCTTTGTTTGGAACAATTTATTTGGGGTACTGTGTGGGTACAGGCATTAGAGGACTGGAACTACTTACTAACTTCGGAGTCAACCCGTCTGGGGTCTCCTCCTGTGTTAGTCTTCTGCCGAAAGAGGAGAGATGTGACGGGAGGGCCAGTGGAACTCAGAATCCCTTGGAAAGTAGGGGATGTCCTTGTTTCAGCTCCCCATACACATCTTATGTCTAAGTCACCCTGTGTTATCCTGACACAGGGTGAGTGAGAAAATATATCTTGGACTACTTAAAATGGGAAAGTAATATTTGTCCACAATATCTCCCAGGATGTATGGAGAGACTATTATTGGTTTGTTTGATTCTGAACTCAACCTGTTAATTGAGTGAGCTGATCACATTAACCTCCAGGACTGGCTAGGAGACGAACTGTTGATGACTAGGCTAAGGAGGGGGGGGATTGTTGTTTGTGTTGTTAATTGTAATTAGCTCCTGCTATTGTGTTCATACTACTGTGTGAGGCTCGGTGCCCACAAGTCTGTGTCCTACAGGTCATGTCTCTGAGTCATCTGGTCTGAGCACAGGGTGACTTAGACATAAGAGGTGTATGGGGAGCTGAAACAAGGACATCACCTACTTTCCAAGGAATTCTGAGTTCCACGGGCCCTCCCGTCACAGAGCCTTTAACTTTTGCATTTATTGCGTTTAACCTCCAGTCCAGAGATCCAAGCCAAACTAGTTTGTTAAGAAGATTGGGGGTGTAAACGAAAGGAGAGGTGATAAATAGCAGGATGTCATCCGCAAACATGCAGAGCTTATGCTGATTGCCTGCCACCTCTAACACTCAAGTTGTTGCAACAGAGCTTAGTAAATGAGGAGAAGCTCTGCTGACTTCCAGCGTCCAATTTTGTGTAAGCAAAAATGCTGTTTTTTACTTTTCCTTGCATGTGATTGGGTATTCTTTATAAAGTTAAATTTTACCTCATTTATCAAGCTCTGGAGCAACTGCACTTGCCTTTAGTAAATCAACATCAAGGTGTGCAAGGGTTCTATCACCTGTGCAAAAAGTGGTGTAGAGAGAGGGCACCTCTGCCTAGGGTCTTTAGCTATGGAGAAAATGTTTGACTTGGAAGCCCCATATCATACATACGCCCTCGGGTCCTCATATTGAAAACATCCACAGCAAAAAAATTTGGTTCAAAGCCCCACTGACCTGCAAATAAACCAGAATACTGTGTCAAATGCTTTCTGGATGTCTAAGGACAGGAGGTACGCAGGAACAAAGCATGGAGTGCTGCGGCGTGCAATAACAACGTTGCTCTATGAATGTTATCCTGCGCTTGCATTTGGGGATTGAAGCCAACCTGATCTTTATGCACTAAGGACCCTATTATTGGACCGAACCTAAAGATGAGTATCTTTGAAGTAGCTTGATGTCTCAGTTAAGTTGTGATATGGGACGATAATTAGACCACAAGGAGTTGTCAGTATCTGGTTTCGGATGATGGATATGATAACTGTTAGGGTCTTCGGCTCAAAGGAGTGTGCTTTAAGCAAAGAATTGTCAAGAAGGGCTGCCAGAGGTTCTGCAAAATTCTTACAGTAGGCTGCTGGCAATCCATCATTTGTTGGGACTCATTGCCTTGATTGCCCGGAGGACTTCTTTAACCATTATGGAGCTGTCCAAATGTGCTTTCTGAGCGGTGGTCATAGCAGATGGAGTCACTTCCGCTGTAGCTGCATGTTCTCTGCCCTGCGCTTTCAGATAGAGAGCAGGGCTAAGTTTGTAAAAAGCTGATAGGTGTAGCCTTGAAAAGACGTGAGGAATTTCTGCAACAGAGGAGTTCTTTCATGTGAAAATAGTGTAACTTGGTGATTATATTGCATGATGGGCCATCGGGCTGATAACACATCAGAGCCCAATGAACTTGGTCCATTTTCAGGCTTTCGAGCGTGATAGAGAGCAGCAACTGCTGAAAGAGTGCAGTAACAGTAGTTGGCAAGTCCACAACTGTATCGGAGATTCCTCCTGATGTGAAGATTGGAGTGCCTGGAGTGATTCTCTACATCTTCTAAGTGAGTTAGGAGGGTTTTATTCTGCTCCCGGAGTGCTTTTAGGTCCCGATCATGACCCCTAAAATCCAGCTTTAGTTCATCCACCCAAGTCTCCAGATCTGATGTGTGCTGTCCCTGCTCTCTAATTTCTCAGGCCAGGCAGTCTGTTATCTGACCTGAGGTATTTTTCAGTGCCTTCCTGAAAACAGCCTCGATCTGTTAGAACCCGCTAGGGTTAGATTCTGCTTCCTAGTCCTCTCCGCTGTTGTGGCTGCCCGGAGGCTGGGTATGCTCCGATGTAGTGGCAGCTGACTGTTAAATCGCCTTCTTGGAAGAGGCCCAGGCTAAGGCCTCCCAGATAGTCTTCAGGATAAGGTAAAAATGGAGCACTAGGTAGTCAACTAGTGAGGTAATAATTAAGAGTTCCAACAGTCAGAGATATCTCTTAAAGAGCAAAAGTCCATATACTACTGAAGCCAGGCCTTTAAAGGATTCTGGCCAGTGTCAGTGTCGACAGCCAGCTGTATAGAGTAGAAGACAACTCTGTATGCAAGTGAGAGAGGGAGAGAGAGCGGCGCCACTCTGAGTGTAGAATTTTCAACTCACATTAGAGTAGAAGTATACAGGCATGTGTGTGTTGTAATCAATCCATAGGATTCTGTTCAGCTGGGCAGAGGTGATCGTCAGTCCCGGCCGCCCTGGAGGTGTCCGAGGCTGGATGTGATCAGCTCAACAAGCACGTCAGCTTCATCAAGCATATGCCTGATGAAGGAGCACGCATGCTCTGAACGCGAGCTCTACCACGCCCCCTGTCCATCACGGTTGACGTGCTTGTTGTGCTGATCACATTTAGCCTCAGAGACCACCGGAGCAGACGGGACTGACAATCACCCCTGCCAAGCTGATTACAATACACACACGCTGTATACTTCTACTTTGTGAGTTGAATGTAGTTCATTAAACTTGATGATTTTAACCTAAATACTACACTCAGAGTGGTGCCGCTCTCTCTCCTCTCCCAGCTTCTGCTTGTTCCACGTGCTGGTGGGAACCATCATGGGCAGAACCTCGGTGTATAACCAGGCTGTGCAACTATGAGTAGGCTGTGAACTGTAACTGGTGCCGGGTGAGCTTATAAAACCCCAAATTTCTCCCGCCAGGAGCAGCGCAACTGGCCTTAATGTGTATAGGGGCGGAGCATTCTGATGACATTATACCACTGTTACTACTGTTGAGGTCTCTATGTGGTGATTGGCTCCTCTGTTTGTATCTGCTGGATGTGGTTTTACCGGGGGAGTTTTTGTGATTATGCACTGCTATTATATGCAGTATCTATCGTGCTTATAATCCCTAAGTGCATTTTTTTTAAAATGCAGTGAGCACTTTGAAGCTTCTCTTATTTATGTAGCTTTTTACATTGTGATATAAGCTGAGTTGGCCATTCTTAAATGGGTGACTCAGAGAGAAGACCAGACCGTCACTAACCCCTATAGGGGGGACAAGCTGCATTGACCTCATATCAGCTTAGTGGTCATAGCACTAAGGTGACCAGATTGAAGTGTCACTGAGTGAAGAGCATTGCACTACACAGTGTGATATTTGAAGAGAAGAGCAACAGCTGTATTCACTTGAAATGGGACTTGAGCACTTGTGAATTGTTTCATAAGTCCCCTTTCACACGGGTGCTCTGTTTGTCAGCTTTTTATCTGTCTGTTGATGGATGAAAAACCGGCAGCAATGCATTCCTATGGGCAAATGGATGCAAACGAACATCTTCTGTTTATATCAGTTTTTTGTCTGCTTCACTCAAAAGGGGAAGTTCTGCTTATTTGCATCCCCCCCTTTAACATTTGGCACTTTTTGGGAGGGGGTAGCAGGTACCTGATTTTGAAAGGTGCCTGCTGCCACTTCCAGTCGGATCACCTCGGCAATCCAAGCAAAAGTGCGGCTCCCCTTCCTTCCACCATAGCCTTTTGGCACAGTTCACAGGTCCCAGAAGACTGTGGTACCATTCACAAGTGCAGAGCGGTTTGCACATGTGCAGTTAAGATGCCGGCTCCTGGACCCGAAGCCGACTAAAGAATCGGCACAGGTGAGGACAGTGCTGGATCCCTGGACAGGGTAAGTATCCTTATATTAAAAGTCAGCAACTGACTTTTAATTTTGGTGGGGGGGACTGGAGAATCGCTTTAACCACTTCAGCCCCGGAAGAATTTACCACCTTCCTGACCAGAGCACTTTTTGCGATTCGGCACTGCGTTGCTTTAACTGACACTTGCACGGTTGTGCGACGTTGTACCCAAACAAAATTGATGTCCTTTTTTCCCACAAATAGAGCTTTCTTTTGGTGGTATTTGATCGCCTCTACGGTTTTTATTTTTTGAATTTTGAAAAAAACGCTTTATTTTTTACTTTTTGCTATACTAAATATCCCCCAAAAATATATAAAAAAAACATTTTTTTCCTCAGTTTAGGCCGATATGTATTCTTCTACATATTTTTGGTAAAAATAATCGCAATAAGCGTATATTGATTGGTTTGTGCAAAAGTTATAGCGTCTGCAAAATAGTAGATAGATTTATAGCATTTTTAGTATTAGGTTTTTTTTTTTACTAGTAATGGCGGCGATCTGCGATTTCTATCGTGACTGTGACATTATGGCGGACACATCGGACAATTTTGACACATTTTTGGAACCATTGGCATTAATACAGCAATCAGTGTGATTAAAGATGCATTGATTGCTGTAAAAATGTCACTGGCAGTGAAGGGGTTATTCCCTATAAATTGTTTAAGTAACCTTCTTTGGCATGAAATACACTGTTATTGTGGTATCCCTGAATTTTATATATTGTGGTCTGGTCACTTACTCTCTGCATATACAGAGAGATTTTAGATTTATATTACTATATATTGCTATATAACTAGCTGGTGTTTGGCCACTTCCTGCTAACACAGGAAATAAGGGTGTTGGTGTTTACTGTATATCAATGAGGGTTACATCACTTCCGGTGTCGTTGATCATTTCCGGTTCCAGTGCATTCGTCACTTCCGGTTCCGGCAGAAACCAGAAGTGATGCTAATTTCGAACTGCGCCATCAGTGAGAGTAGTGGGAGGCATTGGGTGTAATGGGCAGCACTTAAAGTATATAAGACAGCCAATCACAGACTCCACAAGCTTCTGATGACTCACATTTGATGAACTTTATTGATTGCACTTTATCTGCACTATATTGGCACAGGAAGTCACCAGAAATATATTCCAGCATGTCACCAACCCTATATCTCACATTTGATGAACTTTATTGATTGAACTTTATCTGCACTATATTGGCACTGAGCACTTTATTTTGTTATACGTGTTATTATGTTACACATGTTGATGTTTGTATACATGCATATTAGTAGTTTATTGGTAAAGCGCTTAGTTTAAAATTATTTTGTCACTAGGGGGCGGTGAAGGGGTTAACTGTGTTCCCTGGGAGGTGATTCTAACTCAAGGGGGAGGGACTAACTACAGGAAGTGACAGATCGTGGTTCCTAGCTAATAGGAACACACGATCTGTCACTCTTGTCAGAACAGAACAGGGAAGTGTGTGTTTACACACACTCGTCCCTGTTCTGTGTCTCCTGGTCACGATTGCTCGTGGCCAGCAGTCATCACGACTGTCGGCCACGAGCATCGGCGCCCCCGCTGTGCAGCAGGCACGCGTCTGCTACCCGGACCCCACGAGCTCACATACAGTAACGTGGTTTCGCGCAGGGGAGCCAACCTGCCACGGTAACGCTGCGGCGGCTGGTCCGGAAGCGGTTTAAGTACATTTTGTTTAAACGGAACAAGTCTATATTTTTGTGCCTTCTAAAATATGGAAGCAGACGAAGAACAGATGAAGAATAGATGAAAAACGGATGTAAACAGAACAGAACTAAACGGAAGGTGGATGTTAACTAATGTAAATTGAATCAGTTTTGCTTAGCGAAAACGTGACAGAACGGATGACACCTATGTGCAAGGGGTCTTACACGGTCGGATTTTCCGACGGGAAATGTTCAATATGAGTTTGTTGTCGGAAATTCTGACCGTGTGTATGCTCTATCAGATATTTGCTGTCGGAATTTCCAACAACAAATGTTGGAGAGCAGGTTCTCAAATTTTCGGACAAAAAACTGTCCGAGGCACAAAATTCCATGCATGCTCAGAATCAAGTACGAGACGGAAGCGCTCGGTCTGGTAAAACTAGCGTTCGTAATGGAGATAGCATATTCGTCACGCTGCAAATTTTTAAATCTTTCAATCCAGCGCATTCTCGTCTTCTTTATAATGCTAGAATAATTAAGTTGCTTTGCTTCTGATATTCACACACAGTTCTGACAAACTGATATCTTTATTATTTCTCGTGATCTCCTGAATAATCTTTTTTTTAAATTTTTTTTAGCCAGATCTCCAGAATAATGTTTATTTTTTTTTAGAGTCATCTAATTTTTTTATTTTATTTTTTTATCAAGATCTCCTGAATTTTTTTTTATAGTGATCTCCATATTATTTTTTGTCGTTTTGTGTGTCAAGTTTCCACAACACCATTATTATCTTTTTTTTTTTTTTTTTTTTTTTTAACCTCAAAGAGGTTGGTTGGTGTTGGTGTCCCTTGTTAATTTGACCGTGTATTTTTGAAATGTACCTGCCTACTCACAAACAAGCTGTTCCTTTTTAACTAAAACACATAGCCAAGTATTTGTAAAGAAAAAAAAAATAGTAATTTATTAGGGGTCATAACAAACTAAAGAGGAAGGCAACGCTGGATAACTTGTTGAAATTGGCGAAGCTTTTGTACCCCAGGGCAGACGTCAGTTATTTGACAGGCAAAATTGGTAGCCTGAGGGGTCCATTTAATAGGGAGCACAATCCGGTCCAGGACTCCGAGAGATTGGGAGCAGCAGCAGATGACATATATGTCCCCAGGCTGTGGTCTTACCACAGCCTGCGTTTTTTGCCAGACCAGACCGAACCCAGGCCATCACTCTCTTGACTTCCTTCCACGCTTCCTTCCAGGCTGTGGCTGTGGTGTTGGAGTTGTTGCAGGAGGTGGAGGAGGAGTATGGTCCAACTCACATACATGAAATATATTGGTGAGTTGGCTCCTCACCCCCTTATTTAGGGCCTGAAATATGACCTCCTCACAGATGAGGCATTGGCCTTCCTCCATTTCTATACAGCCAAAGGCCTCCTGGACATTAGGGGTGGTTGTGAGGACCGCAGTAGCCTGCCAAATCAAACCAAGGGATGACTCCTCCACATTCCTCCCCTTCCTGGGCCTTTTTGTTGGAAGGCGGAGGGGAGGAACCTGCGATTCGGTCGGGCTACTGGGCACGGCCACCTCCTGCCTGCCATTTTTCCCTGCCACCTCCTGGCTGCCACTTTCCACAGCCACCTCCTGGCTGCCACTTTCCACGGCCTCCTCCTGGCTGAGACTTTCCTGTGTATGAAAATGGGACATAGTTTTAGTTTTTTGGTCGTCAATCACACACAATTTAGAGCTCATGACTATTGCAAATTGAATGTTAACAATTAGAAAAGACTATCATTCTGACCCCAGCATTTTTCATTCTTGTCCCAATCATTTTTGGCTACTACTGTCTATTGATATGTAAACCACTTTGTTAAATCAGAAATTAGTGATCAATAATAGCATCTAGTTAACATCATTAAAATTTTGAACAGAAATATGTTGAACAATGCTATACCTGGTTCAAGCTGGACTCCTCCACATCTTCTTCCTGGGTGGAAGGACCAGGTTGTACGTCGGAAGCCTCATCTGAGGTGGAAGAGTGGAAGGAAGTGTAGATAGTGATGGCCTGGGTTCACTCTGATCTGACAAAAACCGCAGTCTGTCTTAGTACCACAGCCTGGGGACATAAATGTGCTGCTGCTCCTGATCTCATGGAATCCGACCTTTTTGCGCTCCCTATTATACGTGCTCCTCAGGCCACCAATTTTGCACTTCAAACAGGTGATGTCTGCCATGGGAATCACCGGCTTCACCAATTCCAACAGTTGATCCAGCACTGCCTTCCTCTTTAACCACTTCCGGACCGCCGCACGCCGATGTACGTCCAAACTTTGACGGTGGATATCGTTGTTATGGCAGCAGCTAGCTGCCATAACCCCAGTATCCCCGTTTTCGTGTGGCTGCCGGCTTTCTGATAAAAGTGGTCCCTGTGGCGGATTCGCTTTTTACTTTTATCGGTGGCGGGAGAGGGCCCCCCTCCCGCTGCGATCCGGTGCCCTCCGCTGCTTATCGGAGCCGTCGGTAGTGACTGAGGCGATCGCGTCCGTCTCCCTTCTGTGCCTGGAGACGAGTGAGGCTAAGATGGCACCCACTCGTCTCCATGACACTGCTGGGCGGAAGCGACGTCAAAACGTCACTTCCGCCCACGCCTCTTAAAGGCATATTTTTTTCAATGTCATTGTTTTAAATTACTTTTTTTTTATTGCATTTTAGTGTAAATATGAGATCTGAGGTCTTTTTGACCCCAGATCTCATATTTAAGAGGTCCTGTCATGCTTTTTTCTATTACAAGGGATGTTTACATCCCTTGTAATAGGAATAAAAGTGACACAATTTTTTTTTAAACAGTATAAAAATAAATAAAATAATGTAAAATATTTAATAAAAATACAATTTCTTATTTTTTAAACCCCCCGTCCCGACGAGCTTGCGCACAGAAGCGAACACATACACGAGTAGCACCTGCATATGAAAACGGTGGTCAAACCACACATGTGAGGTATCGCCGCGACCAGTAGAGCGAGAGCAATAATTCTAGCCCTAGACCTCCTCTGTAATGCAAAACATGCAACCTGTAGAATTTTTTAAACGTCACCTATGGAGATTTTTGAGGGTAAAAGTTTGACGCCATTCCACGAGCGGGCGCAATTTTGAAGCATGACATGTTGGTTATCAATTTACTTGGCGTAACATTATATTTCACAATATAAAAAAAATTGGGCTAACTTTACTGTTGTCTTATTTTTTTATTTAAAAAAGTTAATTTTTTCCAAAAAAAGTGTGCTTATAAGACCGCTGCGCAAATATGGTGCAAAAAAAAGTATTGCAACGACTGCATTATATTCTCTAGGGTGTTAGAAAAAAAAAACATATATAATGTTTTGGGGGTTCTACGTAATTTTCTAGCAAAAAAACCTGTTTTAAACATGTAAACACCTAAAATCCAAAATGAGGCTGGTCCTTAAGTGGTTAATTTGTTGTTATAAAATTGTTGTTTCACTTGCCACAGACATGGCAGCTCTCTGTACTTATCAATGAAGTTGGGGAGGAAGTCATGGTCATTAAATGTATCCATTTTATCTGCAAGACACAACACAAGACAAACCCTAATGTCAGGCTAAACTCTCCTAATCTTGTCCCAATATAGGCCTGAATCTATAAAAACAGTATAAGCCACTAACCACTGATGCCCCAAGTTAAAATGGTACCTTTGTTTGCACGATCGGCGCTTATGCTACTCCGTCCTCCGCTCACAGATTGTACGTACGACGCATGCGTGTTATGCTTTATCTGCACTGCGCATGCGTGAAACTCCGCCCCTGACCTTCTTTTTAGTATATTCCCCGCCCCTTCTCTTTCGGCACAGTGGGAGATCACATGGCGGAGAGACAACAGGTGCATGATAATATCAGCACAAGGAGGACGATATTATCTTTGTAGAGATGGTGGAGATGGCGGACATCTTGAAGAGGGCCGACTATGATGGGAAGTGTGGACCGTACAGCAACCCAAATGTGAGAAAGGCCAAGATCATGACTAAAGTTATGAGAAGTCTGCAGAAGAATTTTGGGGTACGACGATCCAAGGAGCAATTGAGGAAACGCTGGTCAGACCTCAAATTGAGGGAGCAGGATCAGTACAGAAGGATCAAGAGAGTGCTGCAAAAAAGTAAGTATTTTGTCGTGTGTTCCAATTATTATTACTTGCATGCTGCTCCATGTGCTTTTCTTTACTGTTGTACATTTTAAAATGGCGTGGGGACAGTAATCATCCGTAGTAAACATCATTCGTTAGATCGTCCATAGTAAACATCGTTTGTTAGATCGTCCGTAGTAAACATCATTCGCTAGATCGTCCGTAGTAAACATTTGCTAGATCGTCCGTAGTAAACATCATTCGCTAGATCGTCCGTAGTAAACATCGTTTGTTCGCCCACTAATACGATGTTTTTGGCAGATGCAGGTTAACTACATTTGTTCAGGCCTATTTGTATGAAAAGAAGTTTAGTACATTGTTGTCTAGATGTGTTTGTAACTAGAATGAAATGCAAACTTGATTCGGTGTAAGGAGAGGACACTCAACAGCTGTTTACACATCTGGATGCAGGAGCACTAGTGTGGGACACCAGAACAACCTTTTTGGCGTGTCCCACACAGGTGCTCCAGTGGATACTAAGGGTCTCTCCATCTGTGAAACTTTAATAACAAAAAAGGTAAGTATTCCAGCTTTAGAAAGGGAAAAAAACATGTTTTCAGCTTGGAACTCTGCCAAATCAGACAATTGTACGACACTTCCAAGCCATGTTTCATATTCCTATTTCTTGCCTGAAATATCTGCTAAGTATACCTTATTTTTTATTCACATAGAGGAGAAAAGACTCGGGACATCTGAGGACACCAAGAACACCA
The DNA here is from genome assembly GCF_042186555.1 of Aquarana catesbeiana. Classification (NCBI taxonomy): domain Eukaryota; kingdom Metazoa; phylum Chordata; class Amphibia; order Anura; family Ranidae; genus Aquarana; species Aquarana catesbeiana. The sequence continues at coordinate 203,509,209 of NC_133325.1, forward strand.
CACCTCCTAAAGAAGAGGAAATCCCCACACACCCTGAAGAAGATGTGGAGGCAGAGGTTCCGGAATTGGGCGAAATAGTGACCACAACAGGTCACTGTCTGAGACCACAGCTTCAGGTAATAGATGTATGCCTGCATATTTATAATACATGGTGTGTTTTTTTATTTTTAGGTAATGTTGTGGAAGAAGAAACTCATTTCACCAGTGCAAGTGCACAGATCCTCATCAAGGAGATCATGCTGTGCAATCGGGAATTAGAGAAGATAAAGGAAAACATCAATGATGTTGAAAAAAGACTCAGCAACAGCATTGCTGTTTTAGGCAGAATATAAAACACCCAAACATTTTTACATTTTGTCATTATAATTTTTTAATTTTAAAGAAGTTTTAAAGTAATTTGAAAGTCAAATTTTGAAGATGCACACAATGTGTCAACATGTGCTATCTGCCATCACGAGATATCAATGTATTGTGGGTGCAACCCCTTCCTCGCAACTAAAGTATATGAGAGGAAGGGGTTGCACCCCCGAAACATGTCCATTGATCCCCCATGATGGAAGCTAGCACATGTTGACATTAGGCATGGGATCAGTTGGGAAATCCACATTTTCACTCCCAATTTGTGTGCATCTTCAAAATTTGGCTTTTGCAGGGGTGACATCACCCCATCTGATGAAGGCAAGATCAACACAGTTATGACATACTAATGTCACATATTGCCTTCAATTTATCCAAGTTGAACTTTGTTAGTTCCTGAGTTGTGTATGTTATGGTTTTAAACATGCCTGTTTAACCAAAAAGAGGATATTTCTACTGTCAAACATAAAAATGTTATACACCAAAGATGTTGGTTTGTTAAAAACCCCTTTTCTAATGCACATGTGAATGTGCTTTGAGTAAAATGTTTTATACTCAACAATGTGTGGCTTCTTTCAATGCTCAATACCAGTTTTTGGAGTAAGTTGGTGTAGTTTACAGTGACAGAGGGGGTATTTACTAAAGGCAAATCCACTTTGCACTACAAGTGCACTTTCAGTGCACTTGTAGTGCAAAGTGGATTTGTCTTTAGTAAATAACCCCCACAGTGCTCTAAAATTTGCTCCAATCACGCCACTTTAGGGACTCAAAGCAATTAATTAATGGAGCTGAAAAGGATGATTATTTTTATCATTAATAAATTACATACATTAACAACAAAAACAAGGTGTGTGTGTAGCAGACCCACAACATAATAGTTAGCTGAAGAAGAGATTGTCACTTCATGTATCAAATAAATTACATTTGCACTATTTAAGAGAATGGCCAAAAAAAAAGGCCATTGGAGAACCTAGGAGACAGCTAAAAGAAACACGAGCAGTAAATCAAATGAAATATGAGTTCAGTTTATACCCAAAAAAAATATTTTAAAAATGTTTCACACATTGGCTGGAATATCAATGGCCCCCCTACCCGCAAAGTACTCCACATACTTCTGTCTAACTTTGCGGGCACTTTGGGGGGGCAAGCCAGGACAACCAGGTTCAAGTGTCGTCAGATTTGTATTTTGAAATCCGGCCTCAGCCCCAACTGTGCCCACATAGTTTGTTGCATTTTTTCTGAGGTAATTGTGGGCAATGCAGCAGGCAAGTACAATATGGTTCAGTTTATATTCCGCCATGTGTATTGCTGTCAGAAATAGGCGGAACCGGCTGGCATTATTTCGAACGCATTCTCCACGACTCTTCTGGCACTGGCCATCCAGCAGTTAAAAACCCTCTGCGCCGGGGTGAGGGTCCTCATGGGGAACGGCCACATCAGGTGATCACCCAACCCAAACGCTTCATCAGCGATGAACACAAACGGAAGATCACCCACATTGTCTTCCGCAGGTGGCAAACCCAAGCTGCCATTCTGGAGCCGTCTGTAGAACTCCATCTGGGCTGACTCCACCATCCGACATCCAGCCATTCTTCCCCACATCCACATACAAAAACTCGTATGTCGCTGACACCACAGCCAACATCACACTACAATTAAACCCCTTATAGTTATAATAGTATGACCCTGAGTTGGGGGGGTGGGACGATGTAACATGCTTCCCATCTGTTGCCCCTCCACAGTTAGGAAAGTCCCACTGCTGAGCAAACTGGGATGCCACAGTCTGCCATTCCTGTGGGTTTGAAGGAAACTGTGGAGTCAAACAAGAAAAAAAAAATTTGTACTTTTGCACATAACATTGCAAGCAGATTAGACACAAACATTCTTGGCCAACATAAGTATAACATTTATTGAAATTAGTATTTTAAGACAAAAGTATAAGGTCCACTTATCAGATTCCTCACCCCCTCTGATGGCCCATTGTAAAAATTTTAGGGGGGGGGGAGATGTTTTGGACAGGTAACCCTCTCCACTTCATTGAGAGCTGAATGCATAAATAATGTGTGTTACTTTGGCCAGCTCCTCCTTACTTACACTATTGGCAGCCCACTGGACAGGTAAGAAGTGTCATAATACAAAAATATGAATACACACTGTACAAATTGAAGCACATTTTTACATTCTGCAATTACCTATCAAGATAATAGGAGAATAAAACTTTAAACAGTACCATTTTAAAGTATTCAGGCAGGCCCTTGCACTACATGCTTTGGTGAATTCATCCATAAATCTGAACACAAAAGAGGTAGGTATAGTGTGTATGGGTTTGGCAAAGTCAGCAGATAGAGTATTGGTAGCAGTTGGGGGGAGGGAAGGTTTCAAATGAGTTTGGGCCCCCAAAAAATTGCTTCTTGCACACTGCCTGAATTTAGGGACAAAAATAACATGTAAACACATTTTAGGGGGTGTTTAGGGTAAGCACTACAATGGACCTGACAAAATACATTGTTAAGTGACTAGGCTAGGTGTGTATGGGCCCAGGATAGCATGCTGGGGAGGTTAGTGAAGGAAAATATGCATGAAGGACAAAAAAAAGGAACTTTAAAAGCTTCGAGCATGCATGAGGATAAAGAGGACATTCACAGCATATTACAATCATGGTAATTAGGGAATAATGAAATAAATACAATACATTAGCAAACATTAAATACATAGAATGTGATGTGATGTTAAAGGATTAAACTTACCTTAATATAGTCCTTCTGCAGGACCTGAATGATGGCAGAACAGGTCTTTGGAATAATGATTCCCAGAGCCTGGGGGAGATGCCTGTCGAAAACTCGTTGTTCTGCAGACTTCTCCCTGTCGCCAAGTACCGTAAGGTGGCAATGAGCCTCTGCTCGGGAGTGATGGTTTGCCGCATAATATAAGGGGACAGCAAAGCCAACAAACGGTGAAAAACGGGGTCCATCATCTGGTGATAATTCCTGAAATCATCAGGATTATTCTCCCGGATCTCCCGCAACAAAGGCATGTGACAGAATTGGTCACACTAGAGCAACCAATTCTTCATCCATAAACTCCTCCTCACCCTGTTCATGACTGGACCAACACCAAGCCCCTGCACAGCATGAACTCTATGATGAGTACGTACCCACAACATGGCTAGAGTCGGCTGGTCAGAACGAACTAACAGAACGCACTGAAAATCAGAAAGGCCTGAGAAGAACGATCTGAAAATCAGAAACGAGCAGACAAGAACGCACTGAAAACAGATATGAACTGACAACACGCACTGAGGAACAGATACAAGCCCACAAGCACAAACTGAAGAGCAGTAACGAACTGAAAAGCACGAGGCTGAAAATCGCAAATCATCTCTCACCAGACTTCTACTAACATGAGATTAGCTGAAGGAGCCCAAAGGGTGGCGCACTTGGTATTAAACTTCCTTTTTATAGTGTTGTCGTACATGTTGTAAGTCAGTGCGTTCTTGGCGATCGGAATTTCCGACAACATCGGTCGTGTATGCAAGACAAGTTTGAGCCAACATCCGTCGGAAAAAAATCCACGGTTTTGTTGCCGGAATGTCCAATCGTATGTACAGGGCATTACTCTGTTCCCATTATTTGTTTTTTACCACATTGGGATTATAATACTGGATTTTAGCACATTGTTTTACAGGTTTTTTCCCACAATGTGTTTAGTTTTAGATCTGAATTATATGTGATGGATCAGAACACAATAGTCTAAGTTGGTGAAGTAAAATTTGAAAAATATATACATAAAACTATTTTTCAGTAATAAAAAACTGATAATTGGCATGTGCGTATGTATTCACCCTTTTGTTATGAAGACCATAAAAATCTCTGGTGCAACCAGTTACCTTTAGAAGTCACATAATTAGTGAAATGATGTCCACCTGTGTGCAATCTAAGTGTCACACGATTTGTCATTACGTATACACACCTTTTTAGTAGGCACCACTAACCAAACACTGCCATGAAGACCAATGGAACTCACCTAACAAGTAAGGGACAATGTTATTGAGAAGTACAAGTCAGGGTTCGGTTATAAAAAAAATATCCAAATCTTTGATGATCCCTAGGAGCACCATCAAATCTATCATAATCAAATGGAAAGAACATGGCACAACAGCATACCTGCCAAGTGACGGCCACACACCAAAACTCACAGACTGGGCAAGGAGGGCATTAATCAGAGAGGCAGCACAGAGACCTAAGGTAACCCTGAAGGAGCTGCAGAGTTCCACAGCAGAGACTGGAGTATCTGTACATAGGACAACAATAAGCCATAGGCTCCATAGAGTTGGGCGAAAAGTTTGCGAAAAGGCATGTGGAAGACTCCCAAAATGTATGGAGGAAGGTGCTCTCGTCTGATGAGACAAAAATGTTACTTTTTGGCCATCAAAGAAAACACTATGTCTGGCGCAAACCCAACACATCACATCACCCAAGAACACCATCACATCGTTTCACACACAGTGAAACGTGGTGGTGGCAGAATCATGCTGTGGGGATGTTTTTCAGTGGTCGGGACTGGGAAACTGGTCAGAGTTGAGGGAGAAATGGATGGTGCTAAATACAGGGATATTCTTGAGCAAAACCTGTACCACTCTGTGTGTGATTTGAGGCTAGGACAGAGGTTCTCCTTGCAGCAGGACAATGACCCCAAACACACTGCTAAAACAACACAGTGGTTTAAGTAGTCAAAGCCCAGATCTCAATCCAATCCAATAGAAATTCTGTGGTCAGACTTAAAGATTGCTGTTCACAAGCGCAAACCATCTAACTTGAAGGAGCTGGAGCAGTTTTGCAAGGAGGAATGGGCAAAAATACCAGTGGTAAGATGTAGCAAGCTCATAGAGACTTATGCCGCGTACACACGAGCGGACTTTATGGCAGACTTGGTCCGGCGTACTGGATTTCGTCAGACAATTCGATCATGTGTGGGCTCCAGCGGACTTTGTTTTCTCAAAAGTTGGACGGACTTAGATTTGAAACATGTTTTAAATCAATCCGTCGAAATCGAGTCCGGTTGAAAAGTCCGCTCGTCTGTATGCTAGTTCGACGGACAAAAAGCCACGCTAGGGCAGCTATTGGCTACTGGCTATGAACTTCCTTGTTTTAGTCTTGTCGTACGTCATCACGTACGAATTCGATGGACTTTGGTGGATTATGTGTAGGCAAGTCCGTCGAAAAGTCCGCCGGGCAAAGTCTGCCGTAAAGTCCGCTCGTGTGTACGCGGCATTAGCCAAAGCCTGATAGCCGCAAAAGATGGCTCTACAAAGTATTGACTTTAGAGGGGTGAATAGTTATGCACATTGACTTTTTCTGTTATTTTGTCCTATTTGTTGTTTGCTTCACATCTAAAAAAAAAAAAAAAATCTTCAAAGTTGTGGGCATGATCTGTACATTAAATGATGCAAATCCTCAAACAATCCATGTTAATTCCAGGTTGTGAGGCAACAAAACACAAAAAATGCCAAGGGGGGTGAATTCTTTTGCAAGGCACTGTATCTGATTGCGAAATAGTTTTTTGTTAAAAGAATGTTTTCCAAATTTTAAGCATGTCGATTTTTTTTTTTTTTACTTTGCCATATCACATCTCAATAGAACTTTTTAAACACAAAATTTCAAACCCTTGTAATTTAACCACAGAGGTTTCTAAACAGAGGGAACACAATTCTATGAAAAGGTTTAAAATGTAAAACCTAGGACTGTATGAGTGGAGTGTGGTCTCCTTGTAGACATAAATCTTTCTGGAGGTTTTTGGGACTTCTGGTTACATAATTTCATCGCAAGCTGGCTGTGATTTAGATGTACACAGTATATATTGAGGATTGTATGTGTAGTATATTTAAATTTAAACATTCATGTAAAAGCTGTCTTTGTCTGCTGTTGCCTTACACTACTGTGGCAAATCAGAATAGTTTGAATGCCGATCTGTGTTCTACTAATATTTTCAGAGCCTGAAACAAGGGATCAGTGTTGTCTATTACTTTCATGGTCTCTAGTCTGCTTATTTTAGGTACTTGAACTAGCCAATTTGCCTTTTCTCTATACTATATATGTATCTATATATTTATATTATGGACAAATACATCATACACCAGTAAAAGGCATGTAGTATGCTGTCAACACGTGAATAGACCTTTCATGCCATGCAGTAAAAGATTATTTTTGTATTCTCTTATTATAAAACAATATCTCCCATCGTTATTCAACAAAGAGTTCTTATTCTGAAAGTGGTTCAAAAAGTCAAAAAGTTCCCTGCAATCAGGTAAAAAAGTCCCACTATCTGTTCTACCTACCCTGTCCCTAAACACTTACCTGGCTCCTCTCACAGCTCCAGCAGTGCATCTCTCACTTCCTGGTCTCACAGGCTCCTGCTGCTGTCAGTCAAACTCCTATAACAGGGGAATGGCTTATCGGTTCTGTGTGTATTTATGGATGCACACAGCCCGGCTCAGAAGCTCATGCGCATGGGTGCCCCCTTAGCACCCAGCTTGCTAAGGAGGCACCCAGAGGAGGAATTAAGGGATAGCACAGGTGAGGGAGTGCCAAAAAAGCCCAAAAAGCAGGGAAGGGGCTGCTCTGTATAACATTTTTTATTATAACACAAATTAGCCTATACCAACCAATCAGAATTATCACAGCTGAACTCAAACTACATTTCAAGTGCTTGTTCAGGCACTTCCTGTTATAAGTTGAAAACGTTCTGTTCCTGTCTCCCAGTTGTGCACCTGCCCTGTCACGCTTTTACACAGGCTTCTGATGGAGACTAAAAGTGACAATTTCAGCACACTTGATGCATACATGGTCCACTATTGTCACTCTCAGGAAATCTGTCCTGAGTAATGATGCAGGAGATAAAAGTAGCAAAGAATGAAAAAAGGAGAAAACAAGTATTGAATTTAAAAAATGGCAATAGCTTGCGATAAACGGTGCTTTAGCTAACGTAATGTAATTAAGTACATACTTAAGCACTTGACCGCTAGAAGATTTACCCCCCTTCATCACCAGGCCATTTATAGCAGCACGTTACTTTAGTGACAATTGCGTAGTCATCCGACACTGTACTCAAATAAAATTTATGTCATTTTTTTCCCCACAAATAGAGCTTTCTTTTGATGGTATTTGATCACTGACAATTTTGAAAAAAAAGAAACAATGTTTTTTGCTTTCTGCTAACAACATATCTAATAAATAATGCAAAAATCAAATTTCTTCATAAATTGAGGCCAATATGTATTCTGCTACATGTTTTTGGTAAAAAAAAATACCAATAAGTGTCACACCTGTCTATATAAGGTCCCACATTTAATAGCGCATGTCAGAGCACAAACCAAGCCATGAAATCCAAAGAATTGTATGTAGGCTTCCGAGACAGGATTGTATCAAGGCACAGATCTGGGGAAGGGTACAGAAACATTTCTGCAGCACAGAAGGTCCCAATGAGCACAGTGGCCGCCATCATCTGTAAATGGAAGAAGTTTGGAACCACCAGGACACTTCCTAGAGCGTGCCACCCAGCCAAACTGAGTGATCGGGGGAGAAGAGCATTAGTCAGGTAGCTGAGCTAGAACCTGATGGTCACTCTGGCAGAACTCCAGAGTTTCTCTGTGGAGAGAGGAGAACCTTCTAGAAGAACAACCATCTCTGCAGCACTCCACCAATCAGACCTGCATGGTAGAGTGGCCAGACGGAAGCCACTCCTCAGTAAAAGACACATGACAGCCCGTCTGGAGTTTGCCAAAAGGAACCCGAAGGACTCTGACCATGAGAAACAAAATTCCATGGGCTGATGAAACAAAGTTTGAACTCTTTGACCTGAATGGCAAACATAATGTTTGGAGGAAACCAGGCACCGCTCATCACCTGGCCGATACCATCCCTTCCGTGAAGCATGGTGGTGGAAACATCATGCTGTGGGGGGGGGGTTTCAGTGGCAGGAACTGGGAGTCTAGTAAGGATCAAGGGAAAGATGAATTCAGCAATGTACAGAGACATCCTTGATTAAAACCTACTCCAGAATGCTCTGGACCTCAGACTGTGGCAAAGGTTCATCTTCCAACAGGACCACAACCCTAAGCACACAGCCAAGATAACAAAGTAATGGCTACGGGACAACTCTATGAATGTCCTTAAGTAGCCCAGACTTGAACCCGGTTGAACATCTCTGGAGAGATCTAAAAATGGCTGTGCATCGACGCTCCCCATCCAACCTGATGGAGTTTGAGAGGACCTGCAAAGAAGAATGGGAGAAACTGCCCAAAAATAGGTGTGCCAAGCTTGTAGTAGGAGGAGCCAAGGACGCTCTGTGCAGATCAGCAGTATCACACAGTGTACTGCAGTGAATCTGCTCCTGTCTAAGGCGGCTGACTGCTATAGCAAAACCTGCATATGCCTTATCATTATAAGGCACACGTGAGTGGATTGAAGTTTGCCTGTGTACCTTGGTATCCTAACTATTGCACAATGATTGGTTTTTTCTCTTATCTGCCTGTTAAATGAGATCTGTTTATGATTCTCACATTGGTTGTGAACAGAAGCAAAAGAAACATTGTTACTATAAATGTCAATGAGCACCTTAATTAAGCAAGTGTTTTTAAACAGCTTTGCTAGTGGGACCGGATCAAAGCTTTATACCAATCGGATTCTACACTTGTATAATTGATCCTTCTGAATACATCCCTATATATTTATCTTTATGTGGATTTTTTATGTGGATTTTTTTACACATTTGGTGGCACTAATTTTTTAATAATTTTTTATAATTTTACACTATTTTGATTGCTGGATTTTTTAGGAAATTTTACTCACCGCTGGATTTATTTGAGTATTTATATTTATTTATTTATTTTTATTCATATATATTCATTTTTTTGCACATTGTGAAGCGCTTCAAATACCATTATTTAAGCTTGTAGTATCATACTCAAAAAGACTTGAGGCTGTAATTGGTGCCAAAGCAATGAGCAAAGACTGTGAATACTTATGTACAGTGCATTCGGAAAGTATTCACAGCGCTTCACTTTTTCCACATTTTGTTACCTTTCAGCCTCAATCCAAAATGCATTAAATTCATTATTTTCATCAAAATTCTAAAAACAGTACCCCATAATGACAACATGAAAAAAGTTTGTTTGAAATCTTTGCAAGTTTATTAAAAATAAAAATGAATAAATGACATGTACATAAGTATTCACAGCCTTTGTCAATACTTTGTCCTGCAAAGATGAATTAGAGAAACTGTCCAAAAATAGGTGTGCCAAGCTTGTTGCATCATATTTAAAAAGACTTGAGGCTGTAATTGGTGCCAAAGGTGCTTCAACAAAGTATTGAGCAAAGGCTGTGAATACTTATGTACGTACTGTACATGTGATTTTTTTCATTTTTTATTTTTAATAAATTTGCACAGATCTCAAACAAACTTCTTTCATGTTGTCATTATGGGGTATTGTTTGTAGAATTTTGAAGAATTCCATTTTGGAATAAGGCTGTAACATAACAAAATGTGGAAAAAGTGAAGTGCTTATGAACATTTTCCCAATGCACTGTAGGCATATCTCAGTTCTCTGTGTATTATCGACGATCAGCGGGTGCCAGAGGACATCGACTGCCCGGCATCCACACATCGGCTTGTGCTGTGAATATTCACAGCAGAAGTGGCCTGACGGAGGCTCGTGTGCCCCCTGCAGGCGAAAGTGCAGAATCACATGTATATATGTGATTCTGCACAGGAGAGCCTCCCTGTAGCAGTAATACTGCTATGGGGCAGACAGAAAGTGGTTAAGAACGTCACCCATTGTGTAATTAAGTCCATTCCAATTCCTATATATTAACCAATTCCAATAAAAATAATCAAGAATTTTCCATTTAAATTTGGTCTCCTATCCAGGAAAAACATACTTTCACAAAGCCAGCAATACATTTTTTCTTCTTAAAGGTGTCTTATCAATGTTGTGGAGGGGTGAAGAGAGGATTGGAATGGTGCAACGAGAATTACTGAAGTGAAGGTCTGCTTTCAGAATTTAAACTTAGTCATAAAAACTCTTTTTTTTAATTTAACAAGTAAAGGTACACATAAACCAAATCAATAAACAACAAAATAAACATAAGAACTATTTATTGGTTTTTATTTACATATGCATGTGTACTAATAACTAAGGGAGGACATAAAGGGGCATATTTGATCAGCAATGGCATTGGATTCAGTAACTGCCAGTTAGTATTATTTAGTTCTTTCTACTTGTTTCCTAGGTACTGTATATTGTTATGTGATGTGCATCTCCGAAAAATAATCGTGTGTAACTGCTGTATTATTTTTCCTTTTTAAACAGTGCTTAATCTTCCAGATGTCCAAAGCTGAGGGGAGGAGTATAATTCAGCCACAATTAGAGCACCATAATTCAATTATCTCTCGTCCATTGTGTCTGCAGTCTGCTGCTGTTGTAAGAGAGTCCACCTAGATGGATGTTTTTCTTCTGCAGCTGTTTAGTTTATTAGCACAATCCCATTCAGTGTTAGGTATGAGCTGATATAAAAATTCCATTGGAATGTGTCCACTTTAGTGCCAGCTACTTTAAATTAGTTTTTATTTTAATTATAATGATAAGTGAGCCTAAGGGTCAGCAGACTGTGATCCCTGACCCCCTGTTTGAACTGATGGAAGCATATGCTTCGCCTTATGGCACAGCCAGGAAGCATTAAGCCAGAATCTCTCTGGTTGTTTCTGGGTGTGTATTCTAGTGTAAACCCAGTAATGAACTGCTGCCACTTAATTAATCTAACCACTATCTAATTCAAAGGACCAGGATAATGTGTGAGGAGGCTAGGTATGCACTAGGGCATTTTTGTGATGTGAGAGCTTTAAGCAGTTTTTGTGATACTTAAACAGTATATGGCTAAAAATGAACAGTGTCAAGATGACCATTATAGGAAGTGTTGGGGTGAACCATAGGAGCATGCACACTGTAGGATCACCATATTACCAAAGCTTGGGGGAAAAAAAAACATCTACTACACCAGTAAGCTGTGCTCCCTGTTGATCCCAGGCCTTTTTTTCTGGCTGGGCATACCATTATCTGTAACCTAAAATGATCGCCCTAAAGCTGAACTCTAGGCAGATATATAAGCTACACATTAATGCAGCTCTGTTATGATTAACACAGCATTAATGCATTTTGTATATGCAATCAGTGTAAGTACTCAAAAGGTATCAACCTTTGGCAATTACCTTAGGCTACAACACAATGAGTGACAGAAATGAGCCTTTCAGTGTGCTTTTGGTCCTTTCACTGTCCAGTCACAGACTAGGGAATGGACAAGACCTGTAAGTGTGACTTAAAGTGGTAGTAAACTCAGAATTGTTCAACTCCGCTTACAGACAGGCTTTTTTATAACAGAAGAGACTCTAGAGGTCTCTTCTGTTATACATGTCCCCCCTTACTGTCAGCGGGTAATGTGATCTGAGCCACACATGTGCAGTTTAGACCACATTTACATCCCACTCTGTGTGCTGTAGCGATGTGACTCCCATGTGCATAAGTCACATCGGCCTGGCCAGTCATGCGCCTGGAGATGTGAAAACGGGAACGAAGAACGGGTGAAAATGGAAGGGCCAGGAACCAGGGAGAGCCCTGACAGCGCTTCGCTGGAGGGCTCTGTTTGTAGGTAAGTTTAAAAGACTTTACCACCGCTTTAATTGAAGCTGGTAAAAAACAGATTGTCTGTCCTGTCAGACAGGGCTGTTCTGTGTGGCAGAACTGTGTAAATCTCGGAACTGGATGGGCAGAGTTTGGATGAGCTGTTTCCTTTGACAAGTGAAACAGCTTCCATAATATCTGTGTATTAAACTGTTTGCCTAAAGTTCAGCTTTAACAGTGTTTATATTTTGTTTATCCAGTATTCTTTCAAAAGGTTTCTGGCCTTTGTGAATCAATCTATAGCCAAATGACACTGAGCCCACATGGCCCCATGGCAGTCTTAAAGGGGTGGTAAACCCTCGTGTTTTTTCACCTTCATGCATCCTATGCATGAAGGTGAAAAAACACCTGGCAGTCGCCGGCCCCCCAGCCCCCCATTTTACTTACCTGATCCCCATCATCTCTTCGGCGGGAACGCGCTGTCTCTCTCGCCACGGGGTCCCGGCTCTTGATTGGATAGATTGATAGCAGCACAGCCATTGGCTTTTGCTGCTGTCAATCAAATCCAATGACATGGGCGCTGGGGGGGGGGCGGGGCCGGGCCGCGTCCGGCATTCGTGTCTGTGGAGCGTGTCATTCGTGTCAGGAGCGTGCCCGCAAGGTAACCCCCATGGGAGAGCACTCTCCTAGGGGGTTATCTGATGCGTGTAGGAGCCTCGAGAGCCGCTGGGGGACCCCAGAAGAGGATGTTCGGGGCCACTTTGTGCAAAACGAGCTGTACAGTGGAGGTAAGTATGATGTGTTTGTTATTTAAAAAAAAACAATCCTTTACAATCACTTTATGGTCTGCTATAGCTATAGTGTAACTCTGGTAACAGGTGAGACAAATCAAGGTACTGGGAATGCTATCCAAAATGTATTACTGCTGTGATAGTCAGAAAACCTCAATTCGCACTAATCTAGTTGGGGTGAAAAATACCTAGCCTGCATATGAACAAGACTTAGGGACAGGTAGATATCCACTGCAGCGTGCCCGAGTGCTCTTTGCCTGAAAGAAAAGCAAGCTCTAAGCAAGGGGACTATGTCTACATATTCCAGCACTTGACTTTCAGCTGTAGATAAAGTATACTTCTAAGGTACTCGTAGACATTCACTGAATTTTGGTACATTTTACCAATTTTAGTAATAATATACAGGAACAATTGAACACAAAAATATGCACGTTTGTATCAGCTAAGTGTGCCTAATTATGCGCTTTACAGACATCTTGTGTGATGTCCCCATGCTCATATCCTCTGGAACTCCCTGTGTTTTGACTCAAAACAGCATGGTCCTCATCAACACGCGGCATGGCTTTGCTGAGGGCAGAGCATATCAGATTAATCTGATTTCATTTTTTTGACTATATAACTAATGTTTTGGACCAGGGTGGTGCTATGGCCTATCTTGACTTCAGCAAAGCATTTTATACAGTTCCATATAATGATCTAATAAACGGTTGTACAAGCTGGCCATAATTCAGCAAGGATCGGCTTCTCATGAACAGGCTTGTTGTCAAATTTTGCTTTGCATGCAGCACTGACCAGTGTATTCAGACAGCAGGGGAATCCCACTGTCAGAATACAGTGACAGAGCATTGAGGATTCGCATCCCCCTTGATGTGTGGATGGGCGAACCCACTAATCTTTTTTTGGCTGAACGAAAAAAAAACTGTGCCATGTATGGCGAGCTTAAACCTTTGGGTGGTTCAGTGGATATGCAGTTGGGTAAAGGATAGATGCCAGAGTGTGGTTGAAAAAGGGGTTCATTCAGAAGAGACCAGTCCCTCTGTATTAGATCCTGTTCTATTTATTCTATTTGAAATTAATATACCTAAAGGGTTGGTGGGTAAGGTATGTATTTTTGCTGATGACCCAAAGGTGTGCAATAGGGTTGGTATCCCTGGAATTGTTTGTAACATGGAACGTGATTTGAGATTGCTGGAGATTGGTCAAAGCAGTGGAAACTGCAGATCAATGTTTCTAAATGTTAAATAATGCAACTAGGGAAAAAAAATTCCTCAATAGAGTATAATATTTGGTGTACAGTGTTGGCCACCACTAAGATGGAAACAATGATGATGATGATTACAAAATGAGCAGTGTGGCCATGCAGGAAGAAAAGCAAATACTTTTCTAGGCAGCATCATTACAGGGGTCACCAGCAAGAGGTTCTGATTCCCCTATATAGATCTTTAGTTAGACCTTATTTAGAATACTGGGGTTGATTTACTAAAATTGGTGAGTGCAAAATCTGGTGCAGCTGTGCATGGTAGCCAATTGGCTTCTAACTTCAACTTGTTTAATTAAGCTTTGACAAAAAAAAAATGGAAGCTGATTGGTTTCTATGCAGAGCTGCACCAGATTTTGCACTCTCCAGTTTTAGTAAATCAACTCCAGTGTGTCCAGTTCTGGAGACCTCACTTATAAAAACATATTGATAAGATACAATGAATCCAGAGACGGGCAGCAAAAATGGTGAAAAAAAATGTATCAGAAAGGACTTGAGGAATTTAATATGTAAAATCTGGAGGAAAGAAGGGAAAGGGGAGACCTGATTAAAACCTTTCAATACATCAGAAGGGTGAAAAAAGTTCAGGAAGGCAGTATTTTCAGTGTGACATGAAAATCAAGAATGCAGGGGAATGACCTCAAACTAGGATGGGGGAAGTTCAAAACTAATCATAGAAAGTATTATTGTACTTAAAGAATAGAGGTAATGAGTCAGTCAACAGTAAGTGGTTTCAAACATGTTTAGAATAAACAAAGAATTATACTCAGACAAAAAAGTAAATATAAAAAACAAAAAAATATATATTTAACCATTTCAGCCCCGGACCATTTGGCTGGCCAAAGACCAGAGCACTTTTTGCGATTCGGCACTGCGTCGCTTTAACTGATAATTGCGCGACATGCGACATTGCTCCCAAACAAAATTGACGTCCTTTTTTTCCCCACAAATAGAGCTTTCTTTTGGTGGTATTTGATCACCTCTGCAGTTTTTATTTTTTGCGCTATAAACAAAAAAATAGCGTCAATTTTGAAAAAACGCATTATTTTTTACATTTTGCTATAATAAATATCCCCAAAAAATATATAAAAAAAACATTTTTTTTCCTCAGTTGAGGCCGATACGTATTCTTCTACATATTTTTGGTAAAAAAAAATCGCAATAAGCATTTATTGATTGGTTTGCGCAAAAGTTATAGCGTTTACAAAATAGGGGTTAGTTTTATGGCATTTTTATTAATATTTTTTTTTATTAGTAATGGCGGCGATCAGTGATTTTTATCGTGAATGCGACATTATGGCGGACAGATCGGACACTTTGGTCGCGATTTTGGGACCATTCACATTTATACAGCGATCAGTGCAATTAAAAACGCATTGATTACTGTGTAAATGTGACTGGCAGTGAAGGGGTTAACCACTAGGTGGCGCTGTAGGGGTTAAGTGTGTCCTAGGGAGTGATTCTAACTGTGGGGGGAGGAGCTATGTGTGACATGACACTGATCACTGCTCCCGATTACAGGGAGCTGTGATCAGTGTCACTAGGCTGAACGGAGAAATGCTTGTTTTCATTAGCATTTCCCCATTCTTCCTCTCCGTGAGACGATTGCAGGTATCCCCGCGGACATCCCGGCGGGTGCGGGCACCCGCAAGCCGCCTCTTAAAGGGCAACGTACAGGTACGTGATTCTGCCTGTACGTGCCCTTTTGCCGATGTATATCGTCGTGAGGCGGTCGGGAAGCGGTTAAATAAAAAATGGGGCAGACTTGATAGAAGAGTGATAAAAAAAAGACCAACGGGTCTATGTAACTCCAATCTCCTATCTTCTATCCCACCTCCATCTAAAAACTGAACTTTTAATTTCTCTATCAGCCCATCCCTCTTTCGTTTGTTGCCTTTTATAACACCTGCTCTTCTCTATTAGATTGAAATGCCACGTACACACGAGCGGACTTTTCGACCGGACTGGTCCGACGGACAATTCGACCGTGTGTGGGCTTCATCGGACCTGCAGCAGACTTTTTCGGTCGAAAATCTGACGGACTTTAGATATGGAACATGTTTCAAATCTTTACGTCGGAGCTCCGCCGCACCCAGTTCCTATCGAAAAGTCTGCTCGTCTGTATATTAGTCCGATGGACGAAAACCAACGCTAGGGCAGCTATTGGCTACTGGCTATCAACTTCCTTTTTTTGGCCTGGTGGTACGTCATCACGTACGAATCCGTCGGACTTTGGTGTGATCGTGTGTAGGCAAGTCCGTCGGAAGTCCACCTAAAAACCGTCAGATAGACCGTCTGACCAGTCCGGTCGAAAAGTCAGTTTGTGTGTACGCGGCATAAGCTCTCACAATCAGGGCCCTCCTAACCCTCTTGTATTGAAGTGTATTGTAGCTAGCTGTGCTGTCTCCATTTATACTATAAGCGCTGCAGAAACTGTTGGCCCTATATAAATCTTGTATTATAATAATAATAATGTCTTGAGAGCTGTCGGGTTGGAAAATCCCATCCATTTTCCCAATTTCTATTCATGTGTGGGCCTTAAAACAGACAGTTCTGCTCCAAGCATTATCAATGATTTTTCCTTGTTGAGAAGTCAGTCAGTCTGGCCACTTATACAAAAACTAATGTGAAATACAAGAAAAAAAAAGGCTCTTAAGAACGCTAAAAACAAATACAAATATTGACCCGTTGATGTGTTCTTTCAGTAAATAGAGACAGGCATTCTTTAAATATTCTTGAAACAAGAGCTGACTGAATATGATCACTGAAGCATCTTTGAAATGAATCCCAGCAATCATCGCTATTTACAAGTAATCATGGGTTCACTTAGCACATTCTAGTCATCAGTACCGATAACTAATGTTCTTATACATATTAATACAGCTGTCAAAACAGACACTTAAATCAGACATAAAAATTTATGGTGCAAGTGCACTGTGCTAATTCAAACGTGTCTTCTTCATACAGCTGTGATATTCTCAGATAAGAGCCATGTTCCTATCAATTTGGAGCTCTACTCAAAAATGAAGAAAACAAGAATATAAATAAGTAGTTACGTTGGAAAAATAGCGCAAGACTAGTATTTGTGACTAGCGCAAGAAACTTCACACTAGCCATGTCTGATTTCATGCAGCCCTTCTCTCTGTGCCATTGGAAGCGCCCATGCACTCCAAGCCTGTTTGCAAGTATGTTTAGGTGTTTCATTGTTGATTCTTTTTTGTATTATTATTGTAATTTTTTTTACTATTATTAGTTGTTAAATTGATACTAAAGGTATTTGTTTAAAAAAAATAATAAACATGTCAAACTTAGCTGCTCTGTGGAATGGTTTTGCACAGAGCAAGCTCGATCCTTCTCCCGTCAGGTTTCCCACTGGCTCTCCTGGCTCCTCCCCCCACTTTCCAGGGGGGCACTCGTGTGTGCTCGCTCCTAAGCCCTGCTCTGTGTGTCTATTATACACACAGAGTGTGGCTCAGCCCCGCCCCCTTCTCCCTCCTCACTGGCTATGACTGACAACAGCAGCAGGAGCCAATGGCTCCCATTGATGTGCCAATGAGGATGGAGAGATCCGGAAGAGCAGCTGCTTTAGTGCACATCGCTGGATCAGGCTCAGGTAAATATGGGAGGGAACTGGGGAGGGGGAGAGGAGGGGGGGCTGCACACATAGAATGCATGAAGGTAAAAAAACTTCAGTCTTTAGAACTACTTAATTTCCTAAATAACCAACCAGTTGCTAAACATGGCCAATCACAGCAAAACACACTCTAGTATTTAGGCCAAACATAATGTACGACCACCAGAGTATAGCTTAGGGCTTACTGGGACAACACAGAGATCGCTGTTCCTGATCACTAGGAACAACAGATCTCAGTGCTGTGCTAACAATCCGATTTCACCTGCTGAGCTATTGTGTTCTGACAGAGGGATTGGCTGAGAGCGCTGATCGGGAGCTGTTCGGCTGCTGGGTTTTCCAGCATGCTTGTCAGACAGAAGCCAGCCGAACACTTTAACCATGGCAGATGTCATTGTGACTTCAGTGGGGTGATAATATTACAGTTGCACATCAGTAACTTCTGAATTTTGTTTTTGTGTGTGGTAGAGCTTTCCCATTTCCCTTTGAATGGCAGAGCTTGTGATGATGTCACGCGCAGGAGTCACTGTTTACGGCACAGACCTTGGTATGCCATTCCTTCAGAGCGCATGCGCCTGTGACATCACCAGCTGCAGCTCTGTGGAATATTCCTATTAGGAGATATTCATTTTACCAACAGGTAAACTTTATTATAAACTTACCTTTTGGTAAAAATGTCCTAAATTACTTTACTACCACTTTAAGAGAAAAGTTCCTTAAGTGGGTCACAAACAGACAGAAATAAAAAATATGACAGAACATTTAACACCTTCCCACGCTATTCAAAAATTAAAAAAAAAAACAAAAAAAAAAAACATACTTTTTTGCATTTCTACATCCTTACTGTTCCACATTTCTGTTTTCATATTGCAATAGCACTATGAGCAGAATTTTTAAAAAATGTATATGGTGCAGTTGATGTTGATCTTGCCAGTAGATCGATTATTTTTCCATTTCCTTTAAAGCTGAACCCTCCCCACTGCCAGAGTTAACTGCTCATTTTGTCTAGGGAACGATGAGTGATATACTTATCTTTTTCCTTGCTTCCATAGTTTTCGTGCAGCCAGTCCCCAGAATCCTTTTCACTTCGTTGCTTGGCCAGTTGCAGCTCTCTGATGTCATCACATAAAATACAGGAATAGCAGTTCTAAATTTTGCCTGATTTCATAGCATTGGGCAGCAAGAGTACAGGCTGCCATGGGAGAGAAATAACATAAACCAGCTATACATGGATGAAAATGTGGCTGGTTCAGCAGGATTGGCTGAATTTTGATCCAAGTATGGGCTAGCTGGTTGTGCACAAGTCAATCTATTGAGCAACTCGTGTTCAACCAGCCTGTCGGGTTTTTCCCAATTGCTCGGCAACACTGACCATTGTATTCTGCTGGCAGGAAAGGCTCCCTACTGGCAGAATACAACAGCTCAGCGGGAGTGATTCCCCCATCCACCTCGAATGTGTGAATCGGGGAATTGATCCATTTTTTTTGTTCAACCTCCTGGTTGAACAAAAAAAAAATTAATCAGGTATTGTCTGCCTAAGGCTATCACCTTACTCATCATCTCCAAGCCAAAACAAGCCATTTAACCCTTGTAGCGAGGAAGGGAACCCACTGTAAAATCCACTCCCAAGTTTAGCTTTAATAGGTCATGTTGTTCCCTGACATCAGCTGAATCTAGTTACTGTGAAGCTACCCTCAATATCAGTGTGGTCATCCTTAGTACCCTTTCCATATCGGCATTCCAATATGCATTTTGTATTTTATTTTGTATTCAGATGCATGTTTGAATTTTAATTTTTTTATACTCTTCAGATTTTTTTATTAAAAAAATAACTAAAAAAATGTATTTTGAGAAAGAGTCTCATTTTTTTATGATGTTGTTATTCTTCACTTTGCACCAGTCCAGGCCATACAGTCTATAGGTAGTCAATAAAAAAAATAAAAATGCATAAATTATCTGGATGATTGCTTTAAATAAAGCTTAAAGTTAAAGGGTTCAGGGAGCACCAGGCTGGAGAAGAGACAGGGGGACTGGCTCTGCCTCTCAGCCGTGCGTTGAGAGACAGAGCCAGCTGCCAATCAGGCAGTTGGGTGGATCCCAACAATATGGAATCCTTCCAGAACCTGGAGAGCCTCTGCCACGTCAGCTGAGAGCAGGCAATAGCTGCTCCCAGCTGACTCTGGGTCACAGGAAGACAAAATAAGTGGTCTCCTGTGACCCAGAAGAGAAGTATGGGCAAAAATACTTTCACTGTACTTCTCTTTTAAGCATTTGTGAGGTAAAAACTGCTCAATACCTCCCTACTTTTCATGAAAACTATATTAAAATCAGGTTAATGCTTTCCGCAGATATTAGACTGTATTAGCTAGGAAACCATATAAATTTGAAAAATTATTTTCTGTGCCTCCCAAATTAAATCTGTATACAGATAGGTAAGCACCAGCTAAGCAAAGTCCATGGCATAGAACATACAACAAAAATACATTTCATAATACAAACCTAGTCAAAAACACATGTGTGTGCCAGGGACCAGTGATTCCTTTCTTCCCTTAGCATTTTTTTTAAATAAGATATGGTTTTATTGAAAAGAAAAGTATACAGACAGGGTAACAGACAAACGTGCACAGCATGTCCAGGACAGCTTCCCAAGTTTCACACACCTCACAGTATAGCAACAAATACAGTGTATAGTATAAGCAGTTGTACAATCATAGCTCACCATTTTTGCAAAAGACAGTACAGTTGCGTTACGAGGAAACAATGGCAGAGTGGATACTCACATCACACCAAAAACTACGAATACATACACTGGTAAGTCATCCTATCAAGGGGACACAGTTCAACCAATGAGTAACCTATCCATTACCAATTCTAATGGATTCAAGCCTGGGGTATCCAGCAAGGGGCCCCAAAGATTTTCAAATTTGCGAGGGCATCCCCTGTGCTGATAGATATATTTTTCCAGTCTTATGCCCTGTACACACGGTCGGATTTTCCGACAGAAAATGTGTGATAGGACCTTGTTGTCGGAAATTCCGACCGTGTGTGGGCTCCATCACACATTTTCCATCAGAATTTCCAACACACAAAGTTTGAGAGCTTGCTATAAAATTTTCCAACTACAAAATCCGTTGTCGGAAATTCCGATCATGTGTACACAAATCCGACGCACAAAGTGCCACGCATGCTCAGAATGAGTTAAGAGACGAAAGCTATTGGCTACTGCCCCGTTTATAGTCCTGACGTACGTGTTTTACGACACCGTGTTCAGAACGATCGGATTTTCTGACAACTTTGTGTGACCGTGTGTATGCAAAACAAGTTTGAGCCAACATCCGTCGGAAAAAAATCCATGGATTTTGTTGTCGGAATGTCCGATCAATGTCCGACCGTGTGTACAGGGCATAAGAGTTGCACCCATACATTGCACCCATTCTTTATGAGATGGGGAGTCAGTAGACTTCCAGTATGTAAGTATGACCCTTCTAGCTTGGAAGAGAGCCCTAGCCACTGCTTCTCTAATATGAGCAAGTCGGATTCCCTTAGCATTTAATTTTAATATTTTGATATTTCATTTTAAAAAATGTTCCACAGCAAAACTGACCTAGCTTCTAAAGGCAGAAGGTTTTTTATCTTAATGTAGTCTTTGCATTAAGATAAAAAAAAACAAACTTAAAACCTTCTGTGTGCAGCAGCACCCCTAATATGTACAGTCAGGTCCATAAATATTGGGACATCGACACAATTCTAATCTTTTTGGCTCTATACACCACCACAATGGATTTGAAATGAAACAAACAAGATGTGCTTTAACTGCAGACTTTCAGCTTTATTTTGAGGGTATTTACATCCAAATCAGGTGAACGGTATAGGAATTACAACAGTTTGTATATGTGCCTCCCACTTTTTAAGGGACCAAAAGTAATGGGACAATTGGCTGCTCAGCTGTTCCATGGCCAGGTGTGTGTTATTCCCTCATTATCCAATTTACAAGGAGCAGATAAAAGGTCCAGAGTTAATTTCAAGTGTGCTATTTGCATTTGGAATCTGTTGCTGTCATCTCTCAATATGAGATCCAAAGAGCTGTCACTATCAGTGAAGCAAGCCATCATTAGGCTGAAAAAACAAAACAAACCCATCAGAGAGATGGCAAAAACATTAGGTGTGGCCAAATCAACTGTTTGGAACATCCTTAAAAAGAAAGAACGCACCGGTGAGCTCAGCAACACCAAAAGACCCGGAAGACCACGGAAAACAACCGTGGTGGATGACCGAAGAATTATTTCCCTGGTGAAGAAAACACCCTTCACAACAGTTGGCCAGATCAAGAACACTCTCCAGGAAGTAGGTGTATGTGTGTAAAGGTCAACAATCAAGAGAAGACTTCACCAGAGTGAATACAGAGGGTTCACCACAAAATGTAAAGCATTGGTGAGCCTCAAAAACAGGAAGGACAGATTAGAGTTTGCCAAACAACATCTAAAAAAGCCTTCACAGTTCTGGAACAACATCCTATGGTCAGATGAGACCAAGATCAACTTGTACCAGAGTGATGGGAAGAGAAGAGTATGGAGAAGGAAAGGAACTGCTCATGATCCAAAGCATACCGCCTCATCAGTAAAGCATGGTGGTGGTAGTGTCATGGCGTGGGCATGTATGGCTGCCAATGGAACTGGTTCTCTTGTATTTATTGATGATGTGACTGCTGACAAAAGCAGCAGGATGAATTCGGAAGTGTTTCGGGCAATATTATCTGCTCATATTCAGCAAAATGCTTCAGAACTCATTGGACAGCGCTTCACAGTGCAGATGGACAATGACCTGAAGCATACTGCGAAAGCAACCAAAGACTTTTTTAAGGGAAAGAAGTGGAATGTTATGAAATGGCCAAGTCAATCACCTGACCTGAATCCGATTGAGCATGCATTTCACTTGCTGAAGGCAAAACTGAAGGGAAAATGCCCCAAGAACAAGCAGGAACCTTGAGACAGTTGCAGTAGAGGCCTGGCAGAGCATCACCAGGGATGAAACCCAACGTCTGGTGATGTCTAAGCGTTCCAGACTTCAGGCTGTAATTGACTGCAAAGGATTTGCAACCAAAGTGTTAAAAAGTGAAAGCTTGATGGATGATTGTTAACCCCTTTACGCCGACCGTACGCAGATGTGCGTACTCGGCTTTCTGGGGTTATACCGGGATGATGCCTGCAGCTGCAGGCATCATCCCGGTACCGTTGTTTACAGCGGGCGATCGGCTATCCAGATATAACAACCGATGCAGCTAAAAGCCGCTCGGCTGTTATACCGGAGCAGCGGGAGGGGACATCCCCCCTTCCCGCCACCTCCCACCGCTCTTACCGGGCCTCCTGTGCAATCGGGATGCCTGGTGTCCAATCGGCTGCCTTCGGCGGCTGGGGGCGGGCTGGAACGAAGCCGTGGGTGGCTTCGTTCCAGCCTTCTCATTGTAAACGCGGAAGCGACGTCACAACGCCACTTCCCGTTTACTCGGCTGCCAATGGCGCCAGTTTTAAAAAAATATACAGTATTCAGAATCGCCGTTTTCGGCGATCTGAATACTTTGAAGTGCAAAGGAGGGATCGGGGGTCTTTTAGACCCCCGATCCCTCCATAAAGAGTACCTGTCACCACCTATTACTGTCACAAGGGATGTTTACACTCCTTGTGACAGCAATAAAAGTAAAAAAAAAATTTTTTTTTTTTTTAAACACAATTTATAAGTATAAAAATAAATTAAAAAAAATTTTTTTAAAGCGCCCCCATCCCCGCGACCTCGCGCAGCGAAGAAAACGCATACGGAAGTCGCGCCCGCATATGTAAACGATGTTCAAATCACACATGTGAGATATCGCCGTGATCGTCAGAGCAAGAGCAATAATTCTAGCCCTAGACCTCCTCTGTAACTCTAACCTGGTAACCGCAAAAAAAATTTAAAGCGTCGCCTATGGAAATTCATAGGTACCGTAGTTTGTCGCCATTCCACGAGTGCGTGCAATTATAAAGGGTGACATGTCTGGTATCTATTTACTCGGCGTAACATCATCTTTCACATTATACAAAAAAATTGGGGTAACTTTACTGTTTGGATTTTTTAAAATTCATGAAAGTGTCCCTTTTCCAAAAATTGCGTTTAAAACACTGCTGCACAAATACCGTGTGATATAAAATATTGCAACAATCTCCATTTTATTCTCTAGATTCTCTGCTAAAAATATATATATATATAATGTTTGGGAACTCTAAGTAATTTTCTAGCAAAAAATAAGGATTTTAACTTGTAAACACCAAATTTCAAAAATAGGCTTAGTCATGAAAGGGTTAATCTGTCCCATTACTTTTGGTCCCTTAAAATGTGGGAGGCACATATACAAACTGTTGTAATTCCTACATCGTTCACCTGATTTGGATGTAAACACCCTCAAATTAAAGCTGAAAGTCTGCCGTTAAAGCAATTTTTCGTTTCATTTCAAATCCATTGTGGTGGTGTATAGAGCCAAAAAGATTAGAATTGTGTCGATGTCCCAATATTTATGGACCTGGCTGTAAGTACCTGGGCCCCATCTTGATGCAGCGATATTGTGCGAGAGCCTGGGCTGTGTGAGGACTCTCCCTCATTACAGTGCCTTGAAAAAGTGTTCATACCCCTTGAACTTTTCCACATTTTACAGACTCTAAAAGGTTTTCTTCTAAGATTGCCTTGTATTTGGCTCCATCCATCTTCCCATCAACTCTGACCAGCTTCCCCGTCCCTGCAGGGGAAAAGCATCCCCACAGCATGGTGCTGCCACCACCATGTTTCACGATGGGAATGGTGTGTTCAGGGTGATGTGTAGTGTTAGTTTTCCGCCACACATAGCGTTTTGTTTTCAGGCCAAAAAGTTCAATTTTGGTCTCATCTGATCAGAGCACCTTCTTCCACATGTTTGCTGTGTCCCCCACATGGCTTCTCACCATAGATGTGTGCACGGGGTGTGCCAGGTGTGCGCACACCCTAGTGCCCAGGCACACCCCAGGCTCAGAATGTGTTTGTGATAACTCCATTTTGGCACCCCTGCTAACTTGTAGTGGTGCCAGTGGGACTATCTTTCAGTTGGATGCCAAATTCCTGGGAGAACTACAGCCACTGACTGTGGAGTAAACAGTCAGGCATCCGCATTTCCGATACTGTCTCTGTATTTCCGGCTACAGCATCCCTGATAGAGCCAGGGCTTTCACAGCTCCAGTACAGGTGGGCAGAGCAGGAAGAGCTCAGTACAGCTCCGATCATGCTTCCTGCCCAGCACACAGCACAGCTCTTCCTGGGGCAAAGTGAAGATCTCAGAGGATGGATGGCAGCCTGCATCTTCTCCACATGTGAGTCCTGACCTTCTCTGCTTTCTATACAATGCTGTGCTGTAACCCTAACCTGCACCTTGTAGGGACGACTTACTGAGAGAGAAAGTAACTTTCTTAAATAGAATAAGAATTACTGGGACTTCTGTTACATAGATTTATTCAACATACACATTATATCTTATTAAAATCATTTTTAATAACATATAGTATATTATTAGCATAAACTGCAAAGAATGTGATTTTATAATACAGCCCCAACTTCAGGAAAGTGAAAGTCCATCCATGCATTGTGGGGGGATATCCTCTTTCACTTACCTGATTCCAAGCTCTCTTTCTTCACTCAAAGCCTTGACATTATCTCATACCATAGAGGGACATTAACCCTGTATGGTATGATGGGGAGACTAGAGTGTGGTCACAGCCTGTAGTTTACTCCCGTGCATGCGCGCGGTAACGGCACACTAGCTGAAGCAACAGCATGAACGAGCCATTGCTTCCGTGCGCATGTGGCGATGACGTCAGCACATGCTGATACAGGGGATATCTCCTAAACCGTGCAGGTTTAGGAGATATCCGGGGTAGCTGCAGGTAAGGCTTATTATAGGCTTACCTGTAGTAAAAAGTGGATTGTAAGGGTTTACAACCACTTTAAGGGGCAGTAAAAGCACAGCTCAACAGCACGGTTTTACTGTGAACAATTAAATGTTTTAATACATTTTAAAAAATAGTTTCTTTTTTTTTTTTTACATTGATAATTGTATATTTAATTAAAACATGTTTTAATACATTTATTTCTAAAAGCGCACATGTGTGTGTATATGTGTGTGTATATATATATATATATATATATATATATATATATATATATATATATAAAAAATAATATATACACATACATGTGTGTTTGAGCTTTGGGTTGCACACCCTAATGTAATAGGTTGCGCACGCCTATGCTTCTCACAAACTGCAAACGGGACTTCTTATGGCTTTCTTTCAATAATGGCTTTCTTCTTGCCACTCTACCATAAAGGCCAGATTTGTGGAGTGCACGACTAATAGTTGTCCTGTGGACAGATTCTCCCACCTGAGCTGTGGATCTCTGCAGCTCCTCCAGAATTATCATGGGCCTCTTGGCTGCTTCTCTGATTAATGCAACCCTTGCCCGGCCTGTCAGTTTTGGTGGACGGCCATGTCTTGGTAGGTTTGCACTTGTGTCATACTCTTTCCATTTTTGGATCATGGATTGAACAGAGCTCCGTGAGATGTTTAAAGCTTGGGATATTTTTTTATAACCTAACCTTGCTTTAAATTTCTCCACAACTTTATCCCTGACCTGTCTGGTGTGTTCTTTGGCCTTCATGATGCTGTTTGTTTACTGTGGTTCTCTAACAAACCTCTGAGGGCTTCACAGAACAGCTGTATTTATAGTGAGAATAAAGTACACACAGGTGGACTCTATTTACTAATTAGGTGACTTCTGAAGGCGATTGGTTCCACTAGATTTTAGTTAGGGGTATCAGAGTAAAGGGGGCTGAATACAAATGCGCGACACACTTTTCAGATATTTATTTATAAAAAAATTTGAAAACCATTTATGATTTTTCTTCCACTTCGCAATTACGTGCCACTTTGTGTTGGTCTATCACATAAAATCCATTTACAGTTTTGGTTGTAACATGACAAACTGTGGAAAATTTCAAGGGGTATGAATACTTTTTCAAGGCACTGTAGCTGAGACAGCAGTGGGCACCATTGGCTCCCTCTGCTGACAATCAAAGTCAGTGAGCCAATAAGGAGAGAGGGGGGGCAAGGCTTAGCCGCGGCTCTGTGTCTGAAAGGACGCAGAGCAGCGACTTGGCTTCGTTGGCCCCATATCAAGCTGCTTGCTGCAGAGGCACTCGGCAGGAGGGAGAGGTCAGGAGCACTAGCAGGGGACCCGAGAAGCGGAGGAGCAGGGCTGCTCTGTGTAAAACCACTGCACAGATCAGGTAAGTATAACATGTTTGTTTAAAGCTTAACTCCAGGAATTATCTTTTTTTAAACTTACATTGTAATTCTTCATAGTATACATACATCCTGGGGGCTGCTGGGGAAGCAGAAATTCACTGCAGTAGCTTGTCCTACATACAGCCAGTTCTGGCCTCTTAGGGGTGCTGCTAAAGTGACTTTCCTTCTGTATACTAAACATAGGGGGTTGCACGCTCTGCACCTCTGCCATTCAGAGAACATCTTATATATTTTTCAATGAATGCAAGAATCTTTCAGATTGGATGAGGTGGGGATTGTGACACCATTCCCCTTGTGCAATCAAAGAACTCCTCAGAAGGAACTAATCTACCTGCATTTTTTTCTGATGCATCAAAAATATGCTCACCTGCCAGTTCCAGGTGGACACAGTTACCTTGTATACTTCAGTACTCCAGGGATCCTGAAGGGAAGCTGTAAACTGGATATAGTACTAAGCGATTCAGTTTTTTCCTACTGTATGTTCCAATAGAAAAAAAAATGCATTACATTTGTGCACATACGTTAATGTAACACATTGAAGATCCAATGTCAAAGTGTGGAAACTGTTAAGACTTGACCTGCAAACGTTATCTGAAAAAACACAGAAGATACTGCTCTACTGGAAAGTTACCACGTTGTGTTAGAATGTACCGTATTTGGTTCTGATATAACACGTAAGAGGTAGGAGGACAGTTACACGGCAATAAATGCTTGAACTTGTCTCAGAATAAATATATCTGGAGGGTACCTCTCTGTAAGTACACCAAAACAGACTTCCATTCATAAGCTGTGTTGTGTCAAGGTTAAGTGGTAGGCCACTTGGAAGATGATGAAGGGAAATATTTCATGAGGCCTCTGCCATAATAAGCAACACATTACAGAGACTGTTATTGCACAGTTGGTGTACTAACACTGCAGGTTTATATTAAAAGGTGTAAACAAGGGTGGCTCAGGATCCAAATGAGAAACAAAACTTCTAAATATCAAAGAACTGACACAAACAGCAGTGTGTTCGCACACATTTTAAACAGAAGAGGTCAGGGCTGATTCAGCTCTAGGCGTGCTTTACATTAAACTATAATGAATGGTAGAACTAGAGAAAAGGATATTTGTACATTTCAGGCGCTTGGTAGTAGACTGGGTCAGCATAGACCAGTCATAATACAATATTCGTGGATCAGGACAAAGTCCATCTGTTATCTCTTGGAGTTACAAGTACAGTTCTTCTTGTACAGTTGCAGATAAATAACAATAATTCTCCAACATGAAGGATCAACAAGGCAAATATCTTCAGGAAAACCCATTATAGGTGAAACACATGTTGACTGCCTGCAGGCTTCTCCTCCTAACAATGCTTGTTGCCAGGATGTCATGCTGGTCCAGTGGCTTCAATACTATCTGAATCTCTAACCAAGAATAAGTATGTAGGTATAGGTTCTAAGTTTTTAAGTTGCATGATGTATCTAGTTCAGCAACCAAGAAACTATTGAAGCCAGAGACAGACAGGCAACTAGTATTTCCAAAAACAAGTCAGCAATGGCAGACTGCATACTTCCTTTATGTCAGCGTAGCAAATAAAACAAATGCCCAGCTATTGGTCCTACCCCTCCTATTTACTAACAATGGTGGTTAACAAAGGGGTTTTCTATAGTCTATATCTATCATTGCATCCTTGGAGGTACAGTATGTGAATAGATAGAATGTCACTGACACATTGTCCTACTCACACCACACAAGAGAGCATAAGAGCTACTTGTTTAAGGCCTGGACAGTAGCAATCTTCCCAACACTGTCTCAGCACCATTCCAACATCCTGGACAATCAGGAAAAGTTGACATTGCAGAAGACCAAGGCAAGTAGTAAAAGTGAGACCTCCACCCTGATCCAGCTAACATGGACCAGTATTTGGAACTTTTCAGCTCAGAGCTGCTGGGTGGAGATGGCCTAATGAAAAAATTAAACCTTAAAGCGGAGTTCCACCCATTTTTTTTTTTTTTTTTACATTTGCAATTTATCTTATGGCTTTAGAGAAAGCCCTTACCAATGGCAATTGTTTTTGTTTTTTTTAAGTAAATACCTTTTTTCTTGTATTTTGAGCAGCACCTCCGGCTGCGGCCACCTAGGCGATGTCGCAACTAGATGATTTGCAAGGACTCCTGAGATAGTGGTATCATGTATCCCAGGAGTCCATGTGAATCGCCTAGTGACGAAATCTTGTGTTATTTCCAGAGCGGAAATTACTCCAATGGGAGGACCGGGATGTCCTGATTCACAGATTGCTATAGCAGCGGGGCAGGAACTGTCACTGACTCCGCCATTGCTATGGCAACCTGTTAGGGAGAGCTGAACAGTGGTATTACTGCACAAGCGTGGGAGGTGCATGCTGAGTAGCACAGCTGACATGGAACCTGCCTGGTTAGTATTTACATATTTTAACATAAGGACCACACATATGACATGTTCTAAATGTTCCTGTATATGTTTAGACAAGTACAGAGGAGTGTTTTAAATAAAAAGTATTTGGGTGACTGGAACTCAGCTTTAAAGCGTCACTAAAGGCAAAAACTTTTTTTTTTTTTTTTTTTTGGATAGAGTGGACAGGGATTAGAACACCTGTCAGTTTTTATTGCTGTCTGTGCCCCTCTTAGGAAGATTCACTCCTCCTATTTGTCCTGTTTACTCGTATCATCAAAAGTGAAAGTAAAAGTGATGGGTTGACATCAGGAGGGGACATCTTCCAATAAGGACACTAGTTTTGGTGACCCTGGTGATATCCCTGGATTCCTTCACTTTGGCTAAGGGACAGGAAGTGAAGGAAAATCTCCCTAGTGGGACACAGAAGGCAAAAAAACTACCAAGGGTTATAACCCTCTCTTGCATCTAAAATGAAAAAAAAAAAAGTTTTGCCTTTGATGGCACTTTGACCAAGCACCCCCACCAAAAATACCATTAGAGAAGCACTGTGTACTTGATTTCACAGAAAGCATTTTACTTCTTTTTTTTTAATTTAAATTGAAGTTGTGTGACGTGCTTTTTTTAACCAGTCTATAACAAAGTATTTTTACTTCTTCCCAGTCCATATGCTCAGACTGCATATTTTATATAGACAACATAAAATACAGTACATGTGTATCCACACGATTACCAATGATACTTCAGGTCCTGAAATATGATATTGTCTGAACCTTTCTGATCTGTGGTCTGTTCTTCATTAACATCTGTTCAAACAACATGCAGCCAGCACTGACCTTTGTGTTCCCCGATCTGTCACAGAATGGCCCCTTTGTGGCCTCCAGCTGCAGCAGCAATAGTCTCTATTTAGCAGCATGGACACAATGTATCATTTGCTGGAATATCTGCCATTTCATGTAACATTTGACTGGTATAAAAAGAGCTTATTCTTTTTTTTTTCATCAATGGAAACTTTGCATTAATCTCCTACCTAAACACACTTTCTGAATTTAACATGTGCAGTGCCAGGGAAAAACTAACTTTTACAGGTAAGTGAGAGGTCCCTGCATTTACTGGACCAGTTGGCATGTGTAAGTCTAAAGTAGGCAAACATCAAAATACACAATAAATATCTTTGTGTAAACCAGGGGTAGGCAAACCCCCGGTACTGGTGCCGCAAGCGGAACGCAAAGCCTCTTTTGCCACCACTCGACTCCCTCCCCATCAGCAGAGCACCACAGGAAAATGTCAGTGAGACACGAATGCATTCCAATTTCAGAATTCCCCCATGCCGCACCTGCACTGAGGGGGGAGGCACTCTGCCCCCACACATTGTAAAAGATGGGAAATATTGTTTGGTTCTCCAACTTTGCTGTAGCTGCGATCGTCAGCTTTTGTGATGGGGAAGAGATTGGGTGCAGTTCTGCTGGGGGGGGTGGGGGGGCAGTCCCTGTTTCCAGGAGAAGGAGGACTGTCTTGGCCACTGCTAAAGTCAGTAAAAATAATAAAATAGTGCAGTGCAATAACAATAGAAAACGAATAGTCCATTGAATATTGAATAATGCCGGTATGAAAAAAAGCAATGCAGGCACTAGGCAAAAATCCAAAAACAGCTCCCCAAGTGACTCAGGCAGACAGGACAATGTAACAGTGATTGAGGTCCCTCCACCACAGGTAGTCCAAGCCTCTCACCTCATATATTCGACCTGAAACAGGTCACAAAGCCTTGTACCCTCTCCTGGGGTGATGGTAATAAGTAGGTGAAGCTGTGCTCCTCTCGTTTTATGATTGCTTATTGGGAGACACCTAAAGGCTTCACCTACTTGTTACCATCACCCCAGGAGAGGGTACAAGGCTTTGTGATTTGTTTCAGGTCGAATATATGAGGTGAGAGGCTTGGACTACCTGTGGTGGAGGGACCTCAATCACTGTTACATTGTCCTGTCTGCCTGAGTCACTTGGGGAGCTGTTTTTGGATTTTTGCCTAGTGCCTGCGTTGCTTTTTTCATACCAGCATTATTCAATTATTATGGACTATTAATTTTCTATTCTTATTGCGTTGCACTATTTTATTATTTTTACTGTTCATGTGAAGGGTTATTATGAATTTACCTTGAGTGTCAGCTTGCAACCTAGGTTATTTATGGTTTTATTTTTCTGCGCTGAATACTGTTTATTTTTAAATCACTGCTAAAGCCAATCACAGTTCTGCTAGCCCCGTCCACCATCTGGAGGAAGATGACTCACTTGGTTGTCACTACCAATCTCAGAAAGAAGGGATTTCGCTGTGATTGAGAAAACCACAATCAGGTGACAGTTGGTGGAATTACAGTTGAGCTTCTGGGAACTTTGTTGAACTTATTCCTGAACCTTTGCGTCACTTACTACTGAACCCCTGCACTCTGTGTCCCTTTAAGCCACAGCCAGTATTTAGTGCAATGAAAATCACACCCAACCACTTTTTCTCAGCTGCAAGGGCCCGACTTATGATCCTGCACACAGGCCCACTGCTTTCAGAAAATGCCCCTGACCTGAGCTCATCATTGCGCATCTATTCCAGATGCTTGTATGTGACATCACATACAAACACGTGGGCTGGATGCAAGAAGTGCATCAGCAGGATGAGTGTGCCAGGACAGGTAGATGTGTCTCAGCTCTGCTTCCTTTCACCACTCTGCATATCACGCATATCATATATGAGAAGAGGGTACAGCGGTGGACTAGATGAGCACGAGGGTACATCGGTGGGGAAAATGAGCAGGAGGGGTTCAGAGGTGGAACAGAAGAGCAGGAGGGTACAGCAATGGGACAGATGTGCAGGGAAGTTCAGTGGTGGAAGAGGTGAGAAGGGGGGTTCAGCAGTGGGACAGAAGAGCAAAGGGGTACAGTGATGGGCCAGATAAGCAGGGGGGTTCGGTGTTGGAGCAGAAAAGCAGGGGGGGTGCAGTGGGGCAGATGTGAAAGGAGGTGTATTTGTAGGGCAGGAGAGCAGGGGGTTACAGTGGTGGGGCAGGAGAGCAGGGGGAACAATGGTGGGACAGGAGAGCAGGGGAACAGAGGTGGGGCAGAAGAGCAGGGGGGTACAGAGGTGAGATAGATGTGCAGGAGGTACATTGGTAGGGCAGATGAGAAAGTGGGTTACAGTGGTGGGGCAGATGAGCAGATGGGTTCAGTGTTAGGACAGATGAGAAGGTGATTCAGTAGTGAGACAGAAATGCATGGAGATACGGCGGTGGAGCAGATGAGAAAAGAGGTACATTGATGGGGCAGATGAGCAGGAGGATTACAGTGGTGGGACGGATGAGCAAGGGGATAGAGTGGTGGAAAAGATGAGCGGGGGGGTTCAGTGTTGGGGCCGAAGAAAAAGGAGGTACATTGGTGGGACAGATGAGCAGGGGGTTACAGCAGTGGGGCAGAAGAGCAGGGGGTACAGAGGTGGGCCAGATGTGCAGAGTAGAAAGGAGCTACATCGGTGTAGCACATGAGCAGGGGGTTACAGTGGTGGGGCAGAACAGCAGGGGGAAAAGAGGTGGGATAGATGTTCAGGAGGTACAGTCGTGGGGCAGATGAGAAAGGGGGTTACAGAGGTGGGGCAGATGACCAGATAAGTTCAGTGTTAGGACAGATGAGAAGATGTTTCAGTGGTGGAGCAGATGTGCATGGAGGTACAGTGGTGGGGCAGATGAGAAGGCAGGTTAGAGTGGTGCAGCAGATGGGTTCAGTGTTAGGACAGGTTAAAAAAGGGGATTCAGTAGTGAGACAGAAGAGCATGGGGATACAGCAGTGGAGCAGATGAGCAGGGAGGTACAGTGGTGGGGCAGATAAGAAAGGGGGAAATTTGGTGGGGCAGATGTACAGGAGGTTACAGTGGTGGGACAGATGAGCAGGGGGGTACAGAGGTGAGGCAGATGTGCAGTGTAGTACAGGTTGCCTACCCCTGGTGTAAACTGTTTTGCATGCCAAAATATTTCTAATTCTGTGCAGTCAATTTTGTAACTCAGATGACCCTAAAGGAAATTCTACAAAGTTCTTACTTTTCTCAACTGCAGACACAGCATTACAGCTTAGTCAAGTCTTCAATTGAATCATTTAGAAGATGAAATGCCAGGTCCTGCAGGTAATTGCAGTTCTGCAGAAATGTAAAAAAATCAGAATGCAGACCTCTGTAGTTCTGCCAAAGGGAAGTTTAGGACTTTTTGGTTCATTACGGCATAATAATCTTTCCAGATTTCCAAAGTGTTTATTGAGCTTAAAAAAACTGAGATTATTTTTCACTGTGTTATTCAAACATCAGTAATGAGCTGACACTGTATAGTTGATTTATTTTGGAACTACAAGACAGAATGATATTTTCACAGTTCATCCAACCCTAAGGCGGTTAGACACTTGTTTTTCCAAAACTAGCAATTACTAGTTTCAATAATGATGGTATATAAAAATATGTTTTCAAAGAATGAACGTTTCATAATATCACATGAGCACATAAAATGAACTCCTGCCAATCAGAATAAAATGTTGACATTTTGTTGTATTTAAAGCAGAGCTAAACTTTCTTTTTTTTCTATGGTTTCTGTCCCCTGCCAATATCTTCTTATAGGTGCTGGTCTTCAGCTATCTTCATGCGCATGCACAGGAGTCAGTCTTCCTGGCACACTGGGAATGTGCCAGCAATGTAGGCTGAGCTGCACGTGCCCAGCTCAGTCTACATGCCGGAGAACGCTATGAGCAGGCAGGTGTATTGTATTGCAGAAAAGATATTACATGTCTCTTCTGCAGTAAAGAGCTTGCCTGCTCACAGTTTGTCACAACGGAATTTTAGTTCTGCTTTAACGGCCTCCGGCCACTGTAGATATATATGGCCGGGCAGGACAAGTGCTTTTCTTGGGGGTCATACCGGTAAGTCTTCCCAATCTAGTGGCTCGTGCACGCCAGGGGGGGATGGGCACGCAGCAATGCAATCTGTGAACATCACCAATCCAGGTAGAGGGCTGCTCTGGTTGTAAGGTGTGCTACAATAAAATGCAGCTTGCCTGCATTTTATCGAGCCTGCTGCAGCGCAGGTCCAGGCTGTGTTGCAGTGTGAATGGGACACACAGAAAACAAACAATTTTTGTGTGTCCTTGCAGTGACAGGCATTTTACATTGCAGTAAAACACTGGTCACTGTACTATGTGTGAATTCAGCCTTACTTTCAGATTCTGAATATGAACCCATAAAAATCAGAGTTTCAGTAACTGATTCAGAGGAGGAAGGGGTACCAGCAAAGAGAATCGGGTGATCTGAACAGCAGCAGGCAACCGCCAGCATGTATATCCTGGTGAAGTGGCGAGCACCAGCAAAGCAGTGCACCTGTATGAAAGGCCAAGTAAAGGTAGTAGGGTTTCACATCAGTCACATAAAGCCGCTTATATGCAAAATGCACCGGTTTTAATTATACTGGAAGGATGTCTGTTCTAGGTTACTGGGAGCTCATTCCCCCTTTTAAATCATTGCGAAAATCTTCGCACTTAGTGAAACTTTTTATTTTCTTGTTACTGTTCATGACTTTATTTGTTTTTCATGTTTTCATTGTACCTGAGGAGCACTATGAAAAATTCACCTTACTTCTATGCTAGATGTCCATTACAAGAAACTTTAACAACATACCCTGTTTCCCCGAAAATAAGACCTAGCGTGATTGTCAGTGATGGCTGCAATATAAGCCCTACCCCCAAATAAGCTCTAGTTAAAGTCCTTGTAGGTCTTATTTTCAGGGTAGGGCTTATTTTCGGGGATAAAGGGTAGGGCTTATTTGGGGGGTAGGGCTTTTATTGCAGCCATTACTGACAATCACACTAGGTCTTATTTTCGGGGAAACAGGGTAGGACTGCACTGGCTGTCTATATCTGATCAAACAGCACCACCTACAGGTAACAAAATAATATTTCACTTGTTTATTGAAACTACAGCAAAACACAGAGAACTCACTATCACAGGACCCATGACACTATCAATTGTCTCTATGAATGTTCACGGACTGAATAGCCCATTCAAAGGGAGTTCTATGTGGAAGGAGCTGGATAAGCTCAAGGGGGATGTACTTTGTGCCCAAGAAACTCATTTTATGGCGACAACATAAAGGATAAGGATAATAAGGATTTCCCTTATATTTTCAATTCCGCAGCACCGGTTAAAAATGGGGTGTACTGAAAGCTGTTAAACATTATATCACATTTAAACTACATGAAGTAATTTGCGACTCTAATGGAAGGTTTATTATCCTGATATGCTACATGAACAACTAACAACATTCTTGAAATCTCTACTAAAATGGGTAGAAAAGGTCAAGAGAGGCTCACTGCTTCTTTGTTGAGATTTTAATAGTGTAGTCAACAAAACCATGGACTGTTCTTACCCGAACCCTGCTAATAGACATGAACTTCAACCCCTCCTAACGGACAAAGATCTGAATGATACATGGAGATGTATACATTCCTCTGAAAAAGACTTTACCTATTATTCGTTCCCTCACCGGGCGTACTGAAGGAATGATCTTATCCTCTCAGACCTTAACCTATTGCAGAGAACTCTCTCAGTCACGACTCATTCCATAACATGGTCGGACCATGCTCCAGTCTCCATAGTTTTAAAAGAGCAAAACTCAGCCTCTCCGCCCTACCTCTGAAGAGACAACACCGATCTGCTTTCCAATCCCATGCATGTCAACAAATTGAATCAGCAACTTACGGAATTTTTTAGGATTAATGATAATGCGGACACTAGTATAGCATCATTGGGGTGCACCCACAAGGCATTCAGCAGGGGTTTACTTATTCAGGCAGCTGCAAGGGAAAAAAGGAGGAGGGCAAGGCTGTTGAACACCCTACTTGAGGACCTCAAAAAGTTAGAACAACAACATAAACACAATCCCCCCCTAAAATAGAAACTGACTTATTTAATTGCAGACAAAAGGTTTGTTTGTCACTTATCTCAACCCATCAGAGATATCTGAGACGAACAAAAGCAATGTACTATGCACAGGGAAACAAAGCAGGTAAATTATTAGCTAATTATATTACAAAACGACAGCAACGGGCAAAACTAAACAATATCAAAGATCCACATACAGGAAAAGTAGAACATCACCCATCAATGAGAGTTAATGCTTTCATGAAATACTATCGAGACCTATACAACCTTAACCTAGATAGCAATACACCACAGCCCATGGAACAGACTATTAACTCTTTTCTTAGCACAGTGACCCTACCTTCACTGACCGAGGAACATCTCACTTCACTCAGTGCACCAATTCTAACTAAAGAAATCCTAGATACCATCCATGCCCTACCAAAAAATAAGTCACCTGGTACAGATACAGGTACCTCCTACATATTGTAGAAACCAGGAAAACACCCATGGCAATTTTAGCATTGGATGCAGAAAGAGCTTTTGACAGGGTACATTGGGGATACCTTAAAGCAACCCTACAAAGGACCCATACTTTCTGCGGTTTTTGCATTATACACTAAACCTTCAGCCAGGGTATTCTCGTTCACTGCCATTTCCGAAAAATTATATATCACTAATGGAACCCGACAAGGTTGTCCATTGTCTACCATCATATTTACCTTAATGATGGAATGATGGAACCCTTGGCAGAGGCAATTAGAAATGATAGCAATATATCAGGGATCAATGTTGCAGGTCATGTTAATAAGGTCATGCCTCAAAAAAAGGCCCAGACAGCTGAGCTGTAGGAAGTGGGCTGGGAGATAACAGCTCCACAATGTGATGGAATAGGGTGTTTGTTTTCTACTCTTCCATGATGGCTACCTCATTGTGCCTCACCCTCACTTTCCTCCTCTGCTCTTTCTGGCACCCAAGTCGCGTCAGTGACTTCATCATCATCATCATCTCCTCCATCCTCATTACCACTGGAGACAACTTGGCAATAGGCTGAGGCTGGGGGAACATGACTGCCAACTTGTGTACAAGTGTTCACCCCTCTCTGTAGGCTCATGTTCCTGCCTTCCTCAACCTCAAAACCAACATCTGAATCAAGTAATGGCTGTGCATCTTCAAGGAGCAAGTGGCTGACGCTGTGTTCATATAACTCAGCTGACTCCTCCATGCCTGATGATGGGGCTATGGCAGGAATAGCTGTGGACAAGGAGACAGCTTCAGCCACTCTGTCAGCTGCAGTGGACTGTACACTAGTCTCTGCTGGGGGGAGGATGGTTTAGTAAGCCAGTCCACCACCTCCTTTGCATGCTGTGGCTGGATAGCATGGACAACATCACTAAACAGAGGAAATGATGCCCTGCCTGAGGACTGATCACGTCCACCTTTGCCTGTGGACACATACGCTGCTGGCCCCCTCACAGTGCCATATGAACATCTGCCTCTCCTTGTTGTCCTCCCAGGCATGATAGGGGGGTGCTTATTAACAAAATGTAATAAAGAAAATGTGTACGTGGATGCACTTTAATCAATGGAAAGTGGTGTGTGGTGCACTTTAACTCACTACACAGACACACTCCACTGATACAGTATGATGTGCTGTAGTAAAACTGCACTGATGCAAAACTGCAGTGGACTGTACACTAGTCTCTGCTGGGGGGAGGATGGTTTAGTAAGCCAGTCCACCACCTCCTTTGCATGCTGTGGCTGGATAGCATGGGCAACATCACTAAACAGAGGAAATGATGCCCTGCCTGAGGACTGATCACGTCCACCTTTGCCTGTGGACACATACGCTGCTGGCCCCCTCACAGTGCCATATGAACATCTGCCTCTCCTTGTTGTCCTCCCAGGCATGATAGGGGGGTGCTTATTAACAAAATGTAATAAAGAAAATGTGTACGTGGATGCACTTTAATCAATGGAAAGTGGTGTGTGGTGCACTTTAACTCACTACACAGACACACTCCACTGATACACTATGATGTGCTGTAGTAAAACTGCACTGACGCACTGCAATATACTGCGCCACATGTGCAGTAATGCACAGAAATATACTGCGTTAAATGCACAGTAACGCACTGAACTATACTGCGTAAAATATGCACAAACTGTTTAGTATCACTGAACAGAGCTCTGTTCTATGTCTCTCCATGCTGATATCACACTAAAAATGGCTGCTATTGAAAGAATACGTTTATAGTGTGGGGCGGGAATAAGAGCAATGAGCCATGATTGGATAGAGTCATCATGACAGTGTCCAATCATGGCTCTAAAAGTACTCAATGCCCTGATTGGGCAAAGCTTTCATTGCTTCAGCCAATCAGGGTTTTCAATGCACTGTGCGGTGGCGCAGCAGGCCGAACAAACGGTCGAATGCCCCAATAAATCGGGTGTTCAGTGAACATGCGAACAGCCAGTGTTCAGCCCAAACTCATGCTCGGGTCAAATCGTTTGCCCAACCATGCCCAGCAATACATTGCTGCCAATATTGCAAATTCATCCTATGCCCATCTACTGTATTTCAACGGAAACCTGTCATGGTTGAAGAATTTCAAATTTTTCTTGGACACTAAATATGTGACTCTATTCCTTCAATATACCCAGGACACACTATGCAATGATCATGAGGTGTCTACACTTCAATGACAATACCATGTCCCCCCCCCCCCCACACACACACACACACAAAAATCCTCCTACATACAACAAGCTGTACAAAATTAGGCTACCCCTCAATTTTGTTTCCCAAAAATGTTCTGATATAGATACTCCCGAAAAAAATATCTGTGTTGATGAGTCCCTCATCCATTTTACAGTCAGACTGTGCATCAAACAATATATCCCAAGTAAACAGGCAAGATACAGGGTAAAGTTATACAAACTTTATGAGAGGGCTGCAGGGCACATGTATGACTTCCAGGTTTATGAAGGAAAAGACAGCCAGCTGGAACCCCAATCTATATGGAGAGCAGTGGAAAAATTGTGTGGGACCTTGTTTCACCCCTTATCCCCTATTCCATCACGGATATCACCTCTATGTGGCCCTTTTTTTACACTGGCTTTCCACCACCTTTATCTCCAGCAAACTGTAGCCTGTGGCACAGTATGAGCAAATAGCAAGGGCTTCCTACAAAAAAAAAAAACAAAGATAGTAATAGACCTCAATCACTAAGGTGTGATTGTAGTGACACCAAAATTATTAAAAAACAAATATATGAGTATGAACGTGCAATTGCCTTAAACAAGTTGTGTATCTGATTATATACCCGGATACTGCTGCATACACTCTGTGTTCCCACATGTGACAAACAACCAATATATTTAATAGTGCTGAGCAGTATTAGCTAAAATAAATAATTAATAAACTTACATAATGCCACAAATCATATACCCCCCCCAAAAAAAAAAATCAACTGTGCAAGTCCACAATAATTATGAAATAGAAGACCTTCAATTATCAATGTGTGTATCCATTATCATTTTCTTCCACTTGTATACTGTACACTTTCTACAACATTTTTGTGAATCGCTCCAACTTGTATTGTGCAAAACGCATCACCAACATTCCAATACGCTCACCTTGTGGTTAGACCCAATAAAAATCAGGTCTCATGCACTTTCCCCTTAAACAGGGTATGATATGCCAGAAGTATTGTTCCTCATAGCTGTATACAGATGTCATTCAATCCACCTCCATTCACAGGAATCCTTCAGTGGTTGTATATAGGAAGCTCAAAAAAGAAGGACAAAAAAGTGTTCTCCATATATTTAAGATTATTTTTATTAAAAATAAAGCCCAAGATTAACCACTTGACCACTGGGCACTTAAACCCCCTTCCTAACCAGACCAATTTTCAGCTTTCGGTGCTCTCACATTTTGACAATTTGACAATTACTCAGTCATACAACACTGTACCCATATGAAATTTTTGTCCTTTTTTTCACACAAACAGAGCTTTCTTTTGGTGGTATTTAATCACCGCTGGGTTTTTTATTTTTTTGCGCTATAAAAGAAAAAAGACTGAAAATTTGGTAAAAAAATTAATTTTTCTTTGTTTCTGTTATACAATTTAGCAAATTAGTAATTTTTCTTCGTAAATTTTGGCCAAAGTTTATACTGCTACATATCTTTGGTAAAAATAAGTACAACTTGGTGTATATTATTTGGTCTTTGTGAATGTTAGAGAGTCCAAAAGCTATGGTGCCAATATCTGAAAATTGATAACACCTGAAGTACTGACGGCCTATCTAATTTCTTGAGACCCTAACATGCCAGAAAAGTACAAATACCCCCCAAATGACCCCTATTTGGAAAGAATACATTCCAAGGTATTTGAAAAGATGCATGGTGAGTTTTTTTGAAATTGTCATCTTTTCCCACAATCCATTGCAAAATCAAGATTTTTTTTTTAATTTTTTTATTTTTTTCACAAAATTGTCATATTAGAAGGTTATTTCTCACACACAGCATATGCATACAACAAATTACACCCCAAAACACATTCTGCTATTACTCCCGAGTATGGCAATACCACATGTGTGAGACTTTTACACAGCGTGGCCACATACAGAGGCCCAACATGCAGGGAGCACCTCCAGGCGTTCTGGAGCACCCAGGCCAATTCTTATATTTCTCTCCTACATGTAAAAATAATAATTTATTTGCTAGAAAATTACATAGAACCCCAAAACATTATATATATATTTTTTTTAGCAACGACCCTAGAGAATACAATGGTGGTTGTTGCAACTTTTTATCTCGCACGGTATTTGCGCAGCAATTTTTCGAACACTTTTTTTGTGCTTTAAAAAAAAACAAAACAGTAAAGTTAGCCCAATGTTTTTGCATAATATGAAAGATGAAGTTACGCCGAGTAAATTGATACCTAACATGTCACCCTTCAAAATTGCACACGCTCGTGGAATGGTGCAAACTTCGCTACTTAAAAATCTCCATAGGTGACGCTTTAAAATTTTTTACTGGTTACATGTTTTGAGTTTCAGAGGAGGTCTAGGGCCAAAATTATTGCTCTCGCTCCAACGTTCTCAGTGATACCTCACATGTGTGGTTTGAACACCGTTTTTATATGTGGGCGGGACTTACGTATGTGTTCGCTTCTGCATGCGAGCACACAGATAGGGGCGCTT
Organism: Aquarana catesbeiana; assembly: GCF_042186555.1. Classification (NCBI taxonomy): domain Eukaryota; kingdom Metazoa; phylum Chordata; class Amphibia; order Anura; family Ranidae; genus Aquarana; species Aquarana catesbeiana. The sequence continues at coordinate 203,550,817 of NC_133325.1, forward strand.
TAAAAAAAAAATTTTTATTGTTCATTTTACTTTATTTATTTTAGTTTGACACTTTTTCCCCCCCAAAACATTTTTTGATCACTTTTATTTCTATTACAAGGAATGTAAACATACTTGTAATAGGAATATGGCATGACAGGTCCTCTTTACAGTGAGATCAATAAGACCCCACATCTTACCTCTAGGCTGGAAAGCCTGAAAAAAAAAAAAAAACGATCCTGGCTTCGATCGTAGCGGTAAGTCGGTAGAAGCACCGGAGGGTGGCGGGAAGGGGGGGTCCCCTCTCGCCTCCCATAAGAATGATCAAGCAGTGGAACAGCCGCTATGATCCTTCTTATGGTGTAGGAAATCGCCGGCTGAAAAAGCTGATATCTGAATTATACCTGCAGCTGCACCCATTATTCAGATATCCCCGCTCAAAGTCAAGGACGTCATATGACGGCGGGCGGGAACTGGTTAAAAATTGCAGAGTATTGCAGAGTACTGCGGGGTATTGCGGAGTATTGCAGGGTATTGCGGAGTATTGCAGGGTATTGCAGAGTAGTGCAGGGTATATTGCAGAGTATTGCAGGGTATATTGCAGAGTATTGCCGGGTATATTGCAGAGTATTGCCGGGTATATTGCAGAGTATTGCTGGGTATATTGCAGAGTATTGCTGGGTATATTGCAGAGTATTGCTGGGTATATTGCAGGGTATATTGCAGAGTATTGCAGGGTATATTGCAGAGTATTGCCGGGTATATTGCAGAGTATTGCCGGGTATATTGCAGAGTATTGCCGGGTATATTGCAGAGTATTGCTGGGTATATTGCAGAGTATTGCTGGGTATATTGCAGGGTATTTTGCAGAGTATTGTCGGGTATATTGCAGAGTATTGTCGGGTATATTGCAGAGTATTGCCGTGTATATTGCAGAGTATTGCCGGGTATATTGCAGAGTATTGCTGGGTATATTGCAGGGTATATTGCAGAGTATATTGCAGAGTATTGCAGGGTATATTGCAGTGTATTGCTGGGTATATTGCAGAGTATTGCTGGGTATATTGTAGAGTATTGCTGGGTATATTGCAGGGTATATTGCAGGGTATATTGCAGAGTATATTGCAGGGTATATTGCAGAGTATTGCAGGGTATATTGCAGAGTATTGCCGGGTATATTGCAGAGTATTGCCGGGTATATTGCAGAGTAGTGCAGGGTATATTGCAGAGTAGTGCAGGGTATATTGCAGAGTATTGCCGGGTATATTGCAGGGTATATTGCAGAGTATATTGTAGGGTATATTGCAGAGTATTGCAGGGTATATTGCAGAGTAGTGCAGGGTATATTGCAGAGTATGTTGCAGAGTATTGCAGGGCATATTGCAGAGTATTGCAGGGTATATTGCAGGGATGGCTGAGCATGGAGGGATAGATGGATGTGACTGCAATTGCCACTGAGCACCGCTGTGGGCACTACACATGCAGCCCACAGCGGTGCTGCCATCCAATCCCTCCCCCCTCCCCTCGCACTGTACCGATCGGTACAGAGAGGGGAGGGTCGCCGGTTTGGTTACATGTGATCGCTCCGTCATTTGACGGAGCGATCACATGGTAAACGGCCGCGATCAGCAGCCGTTTACCGTGATACGTGATGCGCCGGGTCCTCTGGACTCGGCGGTCACTGAAGTTCTCGGGTGCGCGCCCCATGGGGCACGCGAGAGCAGGATTCTGGGAGGACGTCCCACGGACGTCCACCCAGAACTAGCCGACCGCACTGCAGCCATCTTTCGGCTATGGCCCGGTCGGCAAGTGGTTAAAAACTTAACTCAAAAAGTGTACATTTGCTGGTGCACATCAGATTACATACAAGTACATTAGAAATGGCTCACCCAAGATTGCAGCCCACACACTTCCTGTTTGCAGCGTGAGGTCATAGGCTCCTCACAATGCATATTGTCACAGAGTCCGTGACTTCTTCAGGGAGAAGGAGCTTTGAGTAGGTAGAAGCCTCTACTCCTGTGTTCAGGCTTTACCTGGTGGAGGCCCTAAGCCTCATGTTTGCTGATGATGCCTAGACCAATCCTTTGGCTATTTGCTGACATGTCTATGCCTGCTGCCTGAGCTGACCCTGGCCTGTTTATGGACCATGTTCCTGCCTGTTGCCTGGACCAAATCTTTGGCTATTTGCTGACCACATCTCTGCCTGCTGCCTACATTGACCCTGTTCCATTTATGGTCCATGTTCCTGCCTTCTGCTTGGACCACATCTTTGCCTGTTTGCTGACCACATCTCTACCTGGCACCAGTACTGACCCATGCGCACGTCCCACTGACTACGTTCCTGCAAGACACCAGTCCCACTAATTCTCTGCAGACACCTGCATCTCTCAAACACAGATGCTCTTTTGTTTTCCCTGTGTACAGACTCCTGTACTTCCTGTCCAGTGAACATAGCATTGGGCTATAGGGGCAGCCACGTGCCAGTAGATTAGGCCTGCTTGGTTTTTAGGAACAGGGACTGCTGTAGGTTTGCTATTTTTACTGGCCACTCAAACAGAGGTGACCATTACAGTACACTGTTTTCCATACAGTGTTTATTGATTTTTGCGATACACAGGTTGCAATGTAGAGCACATAATCAGTCAAAACAATGAAAAAGTCTTACACGTGTGGTATTCCCATACTTGGGAGGAGTAGATAAAAGTTTTTTGTGGTGCAATTCTAAGTATGCTTGTGCTGTGTGTTGGAAATATCTTATAAATTGACAACTTTGTATAAAAAAATAAAAATAAAATTTAATTTTACTTCCACATTTTCCAAAAACCTGTGGCAAAATAATGACATGTTCAAAAGATTCATTATGCCTTTCAGAAAATACCTTGAGGTGTTTGCTTTCCAAAATGTGGTCGTTTTGTAGGTGTTTCCACTGTCCCGGTGCTCTAGGACCTCTAAATTGTGACATGTAGCCGGATATACCATAGTTTGTAGACTCTATAGCTTTCATGCAGTCTAAATAATATACATAGACTAGATTTTTTATCAAAGAAATGTAGTAGAATACATTTTTGCCTAAATTTATGAAGAAAGATTATTTATTTGCAGACTTTTATAACCAAAACTAAGAAAAAATGTTTTTTGGTTTTTATTCAAAATGTTCAGTCTTTTTTCCATTATATAGCAAAAAAAAATGTGTTTAAATGTGATTAAATACCACCAAAAGAAAGATATATCTGTCAATGAAAATGTAATTTTGGTACATTGTTGCATAACCGAACAATTATTTCAAAGCATGACAGTACTGAAAACTGAAAAATGGCCTGTACAGAAAGCCCCGGAGTAACATTATCTAATGCAGTGCGATCAATTCACAACACTAGCACATTGGGATAATGAAACTTTTTTTTTTTTAAGCAACAGTCATTTTCAGTTGAGTCAAATGAGATCTGAAAATTACAGTCACATGCCTGAAATAAAGATTCTGATCTTTGTGGTAAAACTTTGTGAACTTAAATAAGTCAAGGGAATTGCTCCAAACCTAAAACTGATCACCTTTGGACCCAATTGCCTGTCTCCTCCTATCCTCTCCTTCTATAAAGTTATCCTTCTTTTATGGTCATTGCACAAATCTGTATAAATAAACATACTTTTGAAAGTATAGTTGTACCAAACATCCTTTGTAAAGTGGCAGAGGACGAGTCGTTATAAGACAAAACTCATACAATGTTCCAGCAGTCTGAAAAAAGTGAAATTCATTTATCATCATAGATTTCTTGATGGAGATTGTTGATAAATACTTCTGTCCCAAGTGGAGGAACTTCTCCAAGCCAGCCTGCAGGAGGATTATACCTTTGCATCCACTCCAGAAGGTAAGATTTATTGTCTTTATTCAGAGAGTTAATCCGTTCCTCGCGTTGTTGTCCATCATGAGAGAATGATCTGCTCTCTTCATAGGATCAAAGGCTGAACTGAGCTCTTTTCCATGCTCTGACCAGGAGAAGAAGACAAAATCCCCGGTTTTCCCCTTTGGCCATAATCAGTGGGTAGAAGGCTAGCCCCTTTTCCCTTCCAAATGCCCCTGTTCCAGTTGGGTCTGTCACACTCTTTAACCACAGTTCATAGTTTTTTGACAGTGGAAATTTGTCTCTTGAGCCTGGTGAACTTGCTGGCACACACTCGTGCCATCAGAACTTTTCTTGGGTTAATGTTATTTTATGCCAGAAAGGCTATAGTACTGAAGTGGAAGTCTGATCAAGCCTCTACTCTAGACTTCTGGAAAAACCTGATTTAACTCTATAGTCCCGCTTTACAAGGCCACTTACCTGTCCCTAGAAGTTTAACAAGGTTTGGTATCTGTGGGTCAACTCAGATACCACGATTGGATCCCCTTTTGACTCCTCAGCTCATTAATCAGTACCATCCTTCTGCACTTTATGAAGTGATAGACCTATTTTTCTTTCTGTATGTGGGGGGCCTTCTTTTTTTCTGTTGAATCCTCCCCGCTGAAGGGACCTGCCTATAATTTTTTGGGAGAAGGAGGTTTTCCTTCTGGCTCCATGTCTGGAGCTGTAGTTGTTTTACATACTTTGTTGACCTCCTTTTACATGGGGGTACTGAGCAATGGTTGTTCTACTTTAGTTCGTTAAGTTATACTGTATCTGTATTTGTTGCTTTAGTGTTGCTTACTTGAGCTGGGGTATGTTCCAAGGTTCTGTTTTGTAACTCTTTTTACCTTTTTTATTCTAATAAAAAGCAAAAGAAAAAATTGAATTTCCTGCTTGTGTGACTGGCTCTCTGATTTTCCCAGAAGTCTGCACTAATATTCAAGTCAGATATTGGGCATCCTCCACAATAGAAATGTAAGTTTTGCTAAGATACTCCCCAAGGGTTAATCACTTCTAAAGCGATGTAGACACTGCAGCTTTCCGAATTGGGACACTACTATCGTTCTCTTCATTCCTCCCAATACCTCCTGCTCTCGAGTTCCCTTCTCACCACCTCCCATGCTTGCCACCAGGATTTCTCCAGAGCCCTCTCACAACTTCTGTAACTCCCTATCCCAATCTGTCCAACTATCTTCTACTTTGTCCACTTTTAGGCAATCCCTGAAAACTTTTCTCTTCAGAGAAGCCTTTCCTGTCTCCACCTAACAACTGTACTTTTATTTTCTTCATCAGCTCACCCCCCACAGTTATTATCTTTTGTATCAATTGACACTCCCTTTTAGATTGTAAGCTCTAACAAGCAGGGCCCTCTGATTCCTCCTGTATTGAATTGTGTTGTCACTGTACTGCCTGCCCTCATGTTGTAAAGCACTGTGCAAACTGTTGGCACTAAATAAATCCTGTATTATAATAATAATAATAATAATAATAATACTAGTGCATCAGCTGTATAATGATGAATCAATAACTCCCATTCAGTATGAGTATGTAGTCTGTCTGGTGAAACAAAGAGCAACAGAAGGTAGGACTCTGCAACAAAGTTTGTCAAAATCTCGGCAATGTACATTGATCACCCAGATGGGTTTGTTTTTTTCCCTCAACATAAGTGGAGTTACTCTTTAACAAAGTTTAATGTTTCTCTCTGTTGATCCTGCCAGTAGATTAGTTGATTTCCCACTTACTTTAACAGGGTGACGCTGTTCATTCAGCAGTTTTAGATGGACATTTAATTTTAGACAGATTTTAAATAAGCAATACTCAACTTACTGCCCAACTGCAGCTAATACCTTTTAAAAAGTTTTTTATTCTTTTGTCTGTGTTTTGAAAAAAGCTAAACTAGTCCTGAAGACTGATTCAGTTCTGAAAAGCTATAACCAAACATCTGTGAGGTTTTAGTGCACTGAGTTTGGTGCGTTAAAATGTGCATTTTCAAGCCAAGGATGGTTCTTCAAGCACCACCGGCTCAACAGGTGCCATAGCTGCTGATTACAATAGCTTGCATTGGAGATTCCTCCATCCATGCTGTTTAGTGTGGATGAAAGAATCAGCTGATTCCTCAGAGAGAAAATATAAATTTGTATGCCTAGATTATCAGGGCGCTACCATTGCAGACCTCCTTGTGATACTGTTAGTTGCTTAGCACCAACTGGCTTCAATACCTCCTATATCACTGACCTGGAACAAGTATGCTGGTCAGGAATGGCACAGTAAGTTTAGTAGTCCCTATCTGATTATCTGTTAGTGATTCAAAGTACTAAAGGCAGAGAATCAGCGTGACAACAAAACAACTAGCATATACAGTATAAAGGACAGCAATTTTGTCTTGGGAAAGGTTTTGAGCACAGGTTTTTTTTTAAATGATCACAATGTGTTGCTTTCCACAGTCCAGACAAGATCATGGCTCACCAGGATTAGGCCAAACTTAGTTGGGATTAAACCCACAACCAAAAGGTATTATATTGCAGCTTAACAATTCAGAGATGCGTTAGCAGCATTCGTTTTCTTTTCTTTTTTTTGCCTTCTTTCTTTTATTTTCACCAGGTGATATAGAGAATAAGCCTGTTACATTTAAATTTCCTTTATCAGACCAAACTGTTCAGCAAGTGTCAGGGGGTTGAGACAACAGAAAATTTCTATCAAATACTTTTTTCCTTTCCTGATGGACTTCATGGCAGACAACGTGTAGGTTAATCCCGCCCCCTCATACCTCATAGGACCCCTCTATAATAAATCTTTGTTCCAGGCCAGAGGCCATGTTTCATAATTTAGCCTACTCCAGCTACTGGGAGGGAACTCCTGCTGCCATGGAGTCCATCAGGAGAGGAAAATTATGGTAAGTATTTGATAGAAACTTTCCGTTTTCCTGACAGACTCTGTGGCAGCCAACGTGTGGGAAATAACTTGCCATACACACCCGGGTGGGCAAAGCGCTGGACAAAAGAAAAACGGTTTAATTGGCACCATCAACTGACAAGATACGTAAACCAAATTTAACAGAAGATAACAAGACTGGCTCTACGCAGTAGAGCGCCATGAACGTGTTAATTAAAGACCACAAGGTCGCCTTGCAAATAACTTCTGGAGCCACGTGACATGAATCTACCCATGATGTAGGCATGCTTCTAATTGAGTGAGTGGTCACCGCTTCTGGAGATGCCAAGCCCTTAGCTTTGTAAGCCCACTGAATGGCCTGAACAATCCATGAACAATCCATGCTGCAATAGATCTGGAAGAGGCACGCATTCCCTTACTCTTTCCATGAAAAAGAGCGAACAGGTGGTTGGTCTGACGGAACAGAGCTGTAGCTTCTAGATACTGACTCAGAGCTTTCCTGACATCTAGGTGATGAACACTGGAATCCCTGGTAAATCTGAATGTTGGAAGAGCAATCTCCTGATTGTCGTGAAACACAGATGACACAATGGGGTTTGAACCCAACATAGGAATCAAAACTACCTGATCAGGAAAAAAGATTAGAAATGGCTCCCTGCATCCCAGAGAGCTACATTTGGAAACCCTCTTGGCTGATGTTATAGCCACCAGGAAGGCAACTTTTAGAGAGAGTTCTTTAATAAAGGACTGATCTTCATGTTCCAACTCTCTACCTGAGAAGAAATCCAGGACAAGGGGAAGATCCCATATAGAAAATCTTGGCTTTTTTGAGGTCTGAGCCTTATTGCTCCTCTGAAAAACTGCTGAGTAAGAGGGTGTCTAGCCCAGGAAACGCCCGTAAAGGCAGAAATTACAGGGACTTGGACCCGCAGCGAGCTGACTGACAAGAAGAGATCCAAGCTCAATTGTAGGAAGCCCAAGATATCATGAATCTTTGGGTTATTGCAAGACCCTGCAGTGGAAGAGGTGTAGTCTGCAAATTTTTTCCAAATCCTCCGGTAGACCCTGTTAGTGCCTGCTCCTCTAGCATTCAATAACGTGGGCCTCCAGCCTCCAGCCTTCCCCTCTCAAGAACCAGATCATCATATGTAGATGGGCTGGGCATGGATGTAGAGTTGCCTCTTGTGATAGGAGATCTGGTCTGGAGGGCAGAGGAACTGGGTCCTGAAAGCTGAGTTGCATCAGCAGGGGAAACCATGGCCTGTTTCGCCAGTACGGGACTATTGCCACAATCTTTGCTTTTTCCATCCTGAGCCTCAAGAGAAACTGGAGAATGACAGGAACCGGGGGAAGGGCATTGGCCCTGTGGAACCGCCAATGGTCTGTCAGAGCGTCTACCCCGAAAGCCTGGGGACGAGACCTTGTGTAGTATTTCTCTAGTCTGAAGTTGCACGGGAAGGTCGAACAAGTCTACTTTCGAAATGATTCCCAGGGACAGGACCTACTTCAAGACTTCGGGGTGGAGAGTCCACTCGCTGTTGTCCAGAGACACTCTTGACAGAAAATCTGCCTGAACGTTCTGGACTCCAGTAAGATGGACAGCTGTCAGGTTGGCCAGGTTCTTCTGGGCCCAGGTCATGATGGGCTCTACTTCCTTCAACAGGGAGAGACTGTGAGTACCCCCTTGTCTCTTGATGTATGAGACTGCTGTTGTGTCGTCCAGTCTTAGGAGAACTGAGGCTCCTGCTGTTAAGTGATGAAAGGCCTGTAGGGCGCAGAATGCTGCCTGGAGTTCCAGAACATTGGAGACTATCTTCTGAAAAGGAAAACGCCATATGCCTTGGGCTACTTCTGCCAAGCAGAGAGCGCCCCAGACCCTGTTGCTGGCATTGTGATGGTGATCCAAGACACAGGTGCAATGGAGTGACAATTGAGGAGGTTCCTCTGTTGTAACCACCAAGGAAGGCTTTCCCGCATGGATAAGGTTATTCAGATAGAGTGATCCCGAAGCCCTGGGTTCCACTGCTGGAAGAAGCCCTTCTGGAAGAGCCGCATTTTCCACTGAGCCCACTTTACCATGGGTGTTGTTGCCACCATGGTGCCGATGATCTTTAGGCATTGAGAGGCTCAGAGTTGAAAGGAGGACATTGCAAGCCGAACTCTGTCCCAGATCACTGGGATTTTTTCCAGGGGTAAGGAGATGGTGCTCTTGATAATGTCAAATTTTGCCCCGAGGAATACCAGGGACTGCGTAGGATCTAGACGGTTCTTTTCCAGGTTCAGTAGCCAACCGACCTTGAGTAGAGTGGAGATGACCTGAGATCTGTGGATTAGCAACTGCTCCCTGTCCCGAGACAACAACAGCAGGTTGTCCAGGAAAATGATACAGACGGATACCTCAGGTCCTGTTCAGAGCCACGACAGCCAACAAAAGCTTTGAAAACACACGAGGCAATGTCGTAACCCCATAGGGGAGACAGGTGAACCGCAGATGGATTTGATCAACAGCAAAGCGAAGGTATTTCTGGAATTCTGGGATTATCCCTAATAGGGACTGACATGGTGTCGCCAGCAGGGTTTTGTGTACGATCAGAATCCACTTTATTCGGAGACTCCCGGACCACCTTTCTGACCAGTGCTTCCACTTGTTGGTCCCCACTCTCTCTTTCTCTTGCAGCTTTAGAAAAGCATCGCTTGCAGAGCGACTTGCCTTCGGGGACCTGGGCCCCACATCCCCAGCAGGCCTTTCTCTCAGATCGGCTGGAGTTGCGGTGAGAGTGTCGCCCGGATGTGGATTTTGGCTCCTCCCTGTGGTGCCTAGACCTGGAGGATGATCTATGGCATCTGGAGCTTCAAGAGGAGTGACGGTGTTGAGACCTAAAACGGTCTTTATCTCCCCATGCAATGTTTTGGTGTTCAGACCTAGCAGGACTGAGTGTAAAAGAAAGAGTTAAAAACTTTTAAATAAGTTAACCCAGACAATACAGGCAGAGGAGACAGCAATCATACCTGCAGCGTAAGGGTTGGCAAAAGGAGAGCGGTGACACAATCATAGTAGAGCAGGATAGGATAAGGCTGCAAGACATGAATAGAAATGGATGAGACCCCTTACCAGCAGTAAGCCAAAGGATTCCTGGGGAAAACCGCCGTTCAGGCTTGCTGTATAACCCCAAGAATGAAAGAACTGAAAGCTATTTAAAATAGCCGCCGCTGAAGACGTCACTGCATCCCGCGGCGTAACTGCGCCAGGAACGTCGCCACCCAACCGTATTGTCGGAACTGCGCATGCGCGAACCAAGCCTCGGTTTCACTCGAGGCTTGGCAATGCGCAGACAGAACCCAACAACTTTCTGAAGTGGTTAGCTGGAACACAGAAACGTACCAGCCGCCATGGCCATAGAAAAAAAATGGAGCCTGGAAGGAACAACAAGGGGACACACAACACAGAGACACTGCTGCCATATTAATGAGAAATGCAAATACATAACCACCACCACGGCACGATCCCGACCAGACCTGGGACTGGGAGCCTCTGCTTGACCGACCACACGACCACGGCGTTTACAAGGCCTCCCGCTAATAGCTGGGACGTTTGGCCACATTGCTGCTTGCCTGCCAACGGCCAGATTAGTAAGCTCTTCATGGTATTGCATATTATCGCCCGTGTCCACCTGCTAATAGCTAGGATTGCTGGACTTCAAAGAGGAACATTTTGAAACCACAGTATCGCCGTGCACACCACCATGCCTGGATTTGCAGGAAACTTCATAAAAAGGTAAGACATCATCTTGGTCCTAGGAGGAGGACAAACCGGAACAGGGCCTCTGGCCCGGAACAAAGATTTACGGAAGAGGGGTCATATGAGGTATGAGGGGGTGGCATTAACCCACAGGTTGGCTGCAATGGAGTCTGCCAGGAAAAATCATTTACCACTGACAGGAAAGGAAAAACTAAAAGAAAAAAAGGTTGCTGTAACTGCTTAAAAAAGCAATAGCTGGAGTTTAGCTTTAACCAGTTCGGCTCCAGAGCAATTTTTTGTTTTGTTTTCCGCATACATGTAAAAATCGTAATTTTTGACAATAAAATTACTTAAACCCCCAGAACATTATATATTTTCTGAAAGCAGAGGCCCTGTAGAATAAAAAAATTATAGTTGCAAACTTTTATGTCACATGATATTTGCGCAACTGTTTATTGAATGCAAATTTTCAGGAAAAAATATAATTAAAAAAATTTTAGTGCAAAAACACACAATATAATACCCATTTTTGGTAAAAATATAAAAGAAAATGTTGCATTGATAGATACCAAACATTCCATGTCTTAAAATTGCGTGCGCCCACATATCGCCAATAACTATGGTGCCCAAAAATCTCCATAGGTGACGCTTTAAAAGTCTTTACAGCTCATGGGAATGTAGGTCGCACTATATATTCATAAATAAATACACTACAACAGGTTGGTGTTGAAAATGGCCACGGCACCTTTATTGGTGTTAGAATTAAAATATATAACTTTATGCAAATAAATAATAAAATATCAATAAATATTCTTTCAGATTCAAAACAATTCTAACTCGCTCAGTCATAGGACTCGAGCTGTAAATAAATCATTTCAATAAAACCAAGTCCCCCCTTGATACAAGGGTGACATAACCACATAATGGTGCCAGCGACAAGGGTGGGAGGGAAGGGGAGCTCAAGCTTAAGCCGCCTCAGGGCAAGTGTGAGCGGGTCTGTCACACGGAGGCTTATATAGCGTCTCAGTCTGAGGAAAAAAATTTTTTCCCGCTCCTTGCCTCATGACCAGTCCGCCCTCTCTTTTTTTTTTTTTTTTTTTTTTTATTATTTTTTTTTAAATAAAAAAAAACTTTATAATTAATTTCTTTTTTGGCGACCACAATCCCATGATGCAGGCGCTTTATTGTGCCCACTATTCATGGGAATGTAGGTCGCACTATATATTCATAAATAAGTACACTACAAAAGGCTGGTGTTGAAAATGGCCGCGGCACCTTTATTGGTGTTAGAATTAAAACAAATAACTTTATTCAAATAAATAATGAAATATCAATAAATATTCTTTCAGATTCAAAACAATTCTAACTCGCTCAGTCATAGGACTCGAGCTGTAAATAAATAATTTCAATAAAACCCACCAGCCGGGTTTTGAAAACAAAACTAGGCTACCCCAGCACCGCGGCCTGTTCGATGCAATTTTGAAGACCTAAATTGAAAATGTCAAGACCAACATCTGAAAGATGTACGCCATTTTGTCTGTAAAGACCGGGAAAACCTCCTTCCAAATCTATGTGACGGAAGGAAATCCCCCCAATTGATGGTAAAAATTTTTCAATTGAATGATTAATTCTCCATCTTATCTTTTCCAATAGTCTGCTGTCTTTAGAGTACAACCAATGTAAGCGAGAGACCATCTCAGAGAAAACAACACAAGTATTTGGAAACATTACTCTTAAACGATGCAAATCTTGCTTTATTAGAAACATTAAATCCAAACTTTTTAATCTACCCACATCGTTACCTCCAATGTGTAAAATTATCATAGTTGGATAAGGCCAAGAATGAAACAATTCAGAAATATGAAGAAAAAGATTAGTCCATTGTAAACCACGAATTCCTTTCCATAAAATAAGAAACTTATCGGAAGGTAAAGATAGGTTGGAACCATAACAACGCTGTGAAGCTCTCTTATGAGCCCAATAAATGTATGAATGGCCAAATATCCATATGCAAGATTTGGCACCTAGAATCCAAGAGACAAGTTAGGTTGGATGTAAATGTTAAATCTACTAGACTCCCATCTACCCAAACTCATAATGACCTCATCACTCAAACCCAATCTAGCAGCTTCTGTAGCAGCTCCAATTCTAAAAGAATGAGTAGAAAATTTAAAAAGCGAAAGGCCTAAATGAGAAAAACAACGTCTTAATACTGCTGAAAACTGAAATTTAGTCATAGGAGAGGAGTCAATATGAACAAAAAAATGCTGACCTGAAACTGGTCTGACAGCAAGGTATTTTTTTAGAATTAATAAAGGACAGAGGATGGAGTCCCCAAAAGCAAATAGATTGAGCCATTGACCTTTACCTGATCTATCCATTTTGGATTTTCTGACAAAAACAAGGACCTTATCTTCCGAAAAAGACACTTCTGATAAAAACAAACCTTCTAAACTGTGTTTGTAATTTGGTAACATCTCAGATATACGAAAAACCGCAAAAAACTTTAAAACAAAAGCAGCATGAAATAATATAGCCTCATACTCTGAGATGCAAACAAAAGGAGTAGCCAAACACAGCTTTGATAATAATTCCACAGTAATTGGCCTGCGCCTATCTGGAGTCAAGTTTTTCTTCCGTAAACCCTTTAAAGCTTGTCTAACAGAAAAGAAACTGTTACAAGCTAGAAAATTATTCAGCTTCAAGAAAAAAAAAAAAAAAAAGACTCCAGCTAATATTTTATTAATGTGGTTAAAGGAAAATTCCGATTGAATTAATGAACACAGAAATGCTAAAATTGAACTCTCAGAAGGTGGTAGACCCTTAGAGCCCAATTCTTTATTGAAATTCAACCACCTTTACCATGCAACTGAATAATCAGTCCATGTTTTAGGAGCGATCGAATGCTTAATAACCTGAATTACTGGATTTAAATTAAATCCCAAAGATGACTCGGGCAACAGTGCCCAACCAGATCTGCAGAAGGTAATAGCTGTCTGAAGCGAGCCATCAGGAATCGAGATAAGGCATCAGCAATGACATTAAGATTGCCTGGTATATGTTTCGCCTTAATCCAAGTGTTTAAATTTAAGCATAATAGAACTAAATAATGCAAGAGTTTTATGACTAATACCGATTTTGAAGAAAGGCAGTTTAAAGCAAATAATACACCTCTATTATCTGTATGGATAATAATTCTTTTGTTAGCGAGCTGATCACCCCAAATTTCCAAAGCAACTAAAACCGGAAAGAGTTCCAGCAAAACTATGTTCTTTGTAAATTTGTTAGTAATCCAAGGGGGGGGGGCATGAGCCCAAACACCAATGTGAACGAAAAATCGCAGCAAAACCTTGAGAACCAGCAGCGTCTGTGAATAATTCTAAATCTGCTGTGAAAACAAAGTCTTCCTGGAAAAAAGATCTGCCATTAAATTCTTGTAGAAATTGGGACCATACCAGTAAATCCTCTTTAAGAGCACAAGTCAACCTAATGTGGGTAAAAGGGGATTTGAAGCCTGACATAGCCAAAGATAGCTTTCTAGAAAATATTCTTCCCATAGGCATAACGCGGGTAGCAAAAGCCAGAAGACCCAGAAAAGATTGAAGCTCTTTTAATAAGATCTTTTTTCTGCGCTGGAAGAATGAAATGAAGGATTTCAAACTGGAATAAGTGCGTATCAATCTTTTTTTTTTTTTTAACACGTGCGTATCAATCTTAATGCCCAAAAATTCAATGATTGGAGATGGGAAAGTAGTTTTTTCAATTGCTAAGGGAATGTTGAAGTATTTTGTTAAAAGGAAAAATAACCTGAGGATTAAGGTGCATATTAAAGAATTCGGTGGGCCAATGAACAGGAAGTCATCTAAATAATGAATAATTCCAGTATGACTAGATTCAAATTGTAGTACCCACTGAAGAAAAGAAGCAAAAACTTCAAAATAATAGCAGGACAATGAGCAGCCCATTGGAAGGCATTTATCAGAAAAAATAACCTTCAAAACAAAAACCCAATGAATTGTAAGATTCCGGGGCAATGGGCAATAATCTAAAGGCTGATTGGATGTCTGCTTTTGCTAATAAAGCACCCCGACCAAACTTTTGAATAATTTGGATAGCATCATCGAACGTAGCATACTTGACCGAAGTCGATAATGGATCAATTTCGTCATTTAGAGATTGACCCGCAGGAAACCATAGATGGTGAATGAGCCTGTAGGAATTCGGCTCTTTTTTAGGTACTAAACCCAACGGGGAAACTCGAAAATTAATAAATGGTGGTGAGATAAAGGAGCCAGCAATCCTATTGGCTGCAATTTCTTTTATTAATGTATCCCTAACTATTTCAGTATGGAGGGAAACTGATTTTAGATTTTTTGACAAATGACAGCCTGGACCTGTAAAAATAGGGAGTTTAAAACCTGTTGAAAAACCTTCAATTAGTAATTGAGCTTTCCCCTTGTCGGGGTATAACATTAACCATGGATGCATTTCGACTAGCCTCACAGGTGTGCAGGCCTTTTGTATGATCCCTGAGGACTTGATTGCTAGATGTTCTTTTAAAGCATCTTGAGACTGGGTGGCTACCAAAACAAAAAGAACATTCATGACGATAACGACATGAATTCAACCATTTGCATTGATTTTCATTAAATGCGTAACATGTTCCTTTTTTATAAACTGATGCTAACGCATTTGAGGTCAAGTTTGACTGGGGCTGTGGTCTTTTATATATCTGCTTCTGTGGGATAATTAAGTTTAACCATAGCCCCACATCTTTGTTACCCCATTTTAAATTAGGGTATATTGCAATTTTTTGACGGAAAGATTCATCATAACTAAACCATCCCAAACCACCGAAACTTTTATAAGCTTCCAGAATATGTTCCAAATGTTGAAAAAGCCCAGTACATTTCTCTGGATGCTTTTCCCCCATTATTGCAGAAAATATACAAAATGCCTGCAGCCAATTAAAAAAGGATCTAGAAACAGGACGGCGTCTATCCTCCGTACTATCTTCAGAGCTTTTATCCGTTTTTATGAAATCTTTCGCAATAGGTAATAAAGATAATAAATCCAAGAATTCGCCTTTCCATATTTTTTCTTTTACTGTTAAAGGCAAATGGAATCCTAAAGGAGACATTTCACAAGGAAGTACCTCCTTGAAACATGTCTCCGAAACAGAATTAGGAATGCTTACAGGAATGCTTGAATTTATAGCAACAGGATTAATATTAGCAGAATTACCAGACCAAACATAACTGGAGAAGGAGATAAATTTGTGGACACAGATGTAGTATTATTAGTAGATATATGCTCATTAAATTTATTTAATGAAACTAGTAATTGGTTAATTAATTCTTTTTGAGAAAACTCACCGACTGGACTGTATTCAGAATGACTGCATCTGACTGGAATTTGTATACCTGGCGCTGCTTGACTAATATCACCTGTAAGGGAGGAAAGAGACATAGGGGCTCTCACAGCATCCAGCCTGGCTGGCCTGGATGCAAGTGATGCCACATTTGACTGAGGTATCTGCCTGGACTGACTACCAGCATACTGTGGCGACTCCTGTATTGTAGGTAAAGCCAGGCTTGCAGGGGGAGAGTCAGGCGAAACATCTGTTAAACTAGGCAAAGCTGTTTCATTCCTGGGGGGGGTTTCCCTGCATGGTGTGGATGATAGGTGAGTTCTGCCCCTGCCTCGGCTATTGCGGCTTGGAGAAGGGGATAAAACTCTCCTACTTCTTTTCCCCCACCTGTTGCTTCTTCTAACCCCTTGCACTGACTGCGCTTGCTCAGTTATGGCTGTAATTCTATCCTCACTCACCGCTGCTGTTTCTAAAAAAGAATGCTCTGAGGGAAAGCTCCGCTGAATGATGCGAGCCGGTGAGCGCTGTGCTGAGTCAGAGACAGCTGGCCGAGATTCACAGAGCGGCTCCATAGCTCGCTGTCCTGCTACATTACCCACAGGAGTGTCCGTTTCTGAGGGGGCTAAACACCGCTGGAGCCATTCGTCACCTCCTTCTGTTTCAGCCCTTTCAAGGACTCTTCTTACTAACGACTTCATGCCCAGAGACAGCCCAAGCCAGCCAAGTTAGCGCAGCGGAGCTCAAGCTTAAGCCGCCTCAGGGCAAGTGTGAGCGGGTCTGTCACGCAGAGGCTTATATAGCCTCTCAGTCTGAGGAAAAAACGTTTTCCTGCTCCTTGCCTCGTGACCAGCCCGCCCTTTCTTTTTTTTTTTTTTTATTTTTTTAAATAAAAAAAACTTTATAATTAATTTCTTTTTTGGCGACCACAATCCCATGATGCGGGCGCTTTATTGTGCCCACTATTCATTAGTTTAGCGTTAACTAGGAGAGCTTTTGCTAGAATTATTTTTCTCACTCTGAACATCGCGGCAATATGTCACACGCATGGTTCAACCGCTTGCGCACCCTGGGCTTGCATTTGTCTTTGTACAGGTGTGTGGCAATTTTTTTTTAATTATAATTTTATTTCTTAAAACATTTTTCTTTTCTTTTTTTATATTTAATTTTACTTGACTGCTATCACAAGGGGTTAATAAACCCCTATATAATAGCATTGGGCAGGTGATAGGTACTCTTTATAGAAATATTAGGGGTCTGCCCTTCACACCATCTAACCAAGCACAGATTGGCTTAATTAGATGTGTCCCCTGGCTGCACTGGCCAGTAAATGGTGAATCTGAACCCAAAAGTGACATCACTTCTGGTTTCATTGTTTGCATGTGAGATTGAGGTATGAATTTGCCTCAGTCTCACAGCACTCTCCCTCCCCTAGCGGATGTGTTTCCAGGCTTCAGTAAGAGTGGAAGAGCCCGGGAACTACAAGAGGAGGGTTGTGGCACTGCGCTGCCAGCTCTGTGAAAGTGATAGGCAGCTATGGAGCTACCGCATCACTTTCACTTTGAATCCAGTCACCGGCTACACAAAACCCACACAAGCTGATGGCTGCTACTGTAGCCATCAGCTTGTGACTAAAAGTTCACTCTTTGGATGTACATAGTACATTCAAAGAGCTGAACTGGTTAATTTGTTACTCAAGTCCATCATCTGCTAGTGCATTTAACACTATTCCCCCACCCCAAGACTGGCAATGCTACTTTTCAAACGTGTCTCCATTACTCCTCCATCTAGAGTGGAGACCCCTAAGGCAAGTATGGTGTTACTGGCTGTATCACCAGGTGAAAATAAAGGGAAAAAGCCCAGCAAAGAAAACTGATGCAGCCACCATGTTTAAGCATTGGTAAGCTGCAATATAATATATTTTTGTTTTTGGGTTTATTACTGCTTTAAAGCTGAAATTCAAACTTTACCTGGCAAAAGATTTGCATTTCTGGCATGGACTCCTGGGTTTTACAAAGCCCAATCACACATCAGAGCCACGTTAGTGATCTAAATTTTCTCTACTGCAGTTAAAGCAGTACAGGTTGGTATTATCTTTGCCCCAGCTTGTAACTGGACAATGAAGGAGCAGCAGCAGGCTTATGAGCCCACCCCTCTATGCTTTCCTCTTATCAGTTTGTACTTTGTCAGTCCATGTGCATGCAGCACATTTTTTACTGGCCCTTTCAGCTGCCCCTCCCTCTAAAAGCCTTTGTTCTACTATACAGATGTACTATGTACTATGCTCCTGTAGAGCTGATGCATATAATGTCTCTGTGTATTTGGAGATAACGCACCTCGCTCCCCCCAGCATTTACCAACACATCTTGGACATTTTAACAATTTATTTAACCAGCAACAATCTGAGAAAAAGCAATGTGTATTATAAAGAGCACACAAGCAACAAAACAATATATCTTGTATGGAGGGAATACTGTCTAAGCAGTAGCAATTTTCTAGCAATATGCAACTGTATGGGAGGCCTATGCTTAGCACCAAGAGGGAAAAAAGCAAGTAATAGCAGCTAAACAGCCCTTTTCTCACTGGCCAGTAGTAGATGAGTGATGGAGCCCTTTAAGAAATAACACAGTCTCAATAAAAACAAAAACATAGTTTTTTTTGTTACTCACCATAAAATCCCTTTCTATGAGTTAATTGATGGACACAGCCTCTCTTATTTATTTAATCATGACCAAACAGGGCTTTATAGCTCCACCTACAAGAATAGACAAAAAAAAACCACAGCACCACCTATGGGCAGTCCTAGCTGGTATAAAACCCCCTCTCTGCTATGGGCCATCCAGTTTGTAACAAGCAGTGTCAGAAAGTATAATTACCATTAGAGGGGTGGGTGCTGTGTCCGTCAATAAACTCAGAGCAAGGAATTTTACAGCGAGTAACAAAAAATCCTGTTTTCTCTTATGTTCATTGATGGACACAACCTCTCTTCTTTAATCATTACCAAGAAGGATGTCCCAAAGCAGTGCCAAGACAAGAGGTGGGCAAACCATGAAAAAAAAAACCTAGATGGCCTATAGGGGGTTTTATATCAGCTAGGACTGCCCACAGGCAGTGCTGTCTTTCTTTTCTGCCTAGTGTCCTACTCCTGTAGGTGGCGCTATAAACCCCTGTTTGGTCATGATTAAAGAACAGTATCCGTCAATGAACATAAGAGAAAGACAGCTTGCTGAAGTTTAAACTCTTACCAGTCCTGCGCTCACTCCCAAAATGTATATGCGATCACACAGAGTTATAATTTGATATAATTTCAGCAGGTGGGAGGGGAGGATCTATCAGGCAGTTCAGTCACACAACGTATTCACCAAATGTCTCACACATTCCTAGGGAGTAGACGCACAATATACAAATTCCAAGGTACAAACAGCGACTTGTCCCTTGGTTTCCTGGAAGTGTCCTTGGACGACAGCCACCTGCAACAGGGTCCTGGGCACACTTGGTTTCTGTCTCCACCATTGGAATTTCAGATGCACTTGGGGGGGGGGCAATCTCTAGCAGTGGGGTAACTTGCAGACAGGCAGTTTAGTCCCCACTCCTGCACCCCATCACCACGTGTGTCCTCACTCCTCACTTTTGTATTGGTACTATATACAGTATCTCACAAAAGTGAGTACACCCCTCACATTTTTTAAAATATTTTATTATATCTTTTTATGTGACAGCACTGAAGAAATGACACTTTGCTACAATGTAAAGTAGTGAGTTTACAGCTTGTATAACAGTGTAAATTTGCTATCCCCTCAGAATAACTCAACACACAGCCATTAATGTCTAAACTGCTGGCAACAAAAGTGAGTACACCCCTAAGTGAAAATGTCCAAATTGGGACCAAAGTGTCAATATTTTGTGTGGCCACCATTGTTTTCCAGCACTGCCTTAACCCTCTTGGACATGGAGTTCACCAGAGCTTCACAGGTTACCGCTGGAGTCCTCTTCCCCTCCTCCGTGATGACATCACGGAGCTGGTGGATGTTAGAGACCTTGCACTCCTCCACGTTCCATTTGAGGATGCTCAATAGGGTTTAGGTCTAGAGACGTGCTTGGCCAGTCCATCACCTTTACCCTCAGCTTCTTTAGCAAGGCGGTGGTCATCTTGGAGGTTGTTGTTTGTTGTTGTTTGGGGTTGTTATAATGTTGTAATACTGCCCTGCGCCCCAGCCTCCGAAGGGAGGGGTTCATGCTCTGCTTCAGTATGTCACAGTACATGTTGGCACTCATGGTTCCCTCAATGAACTGTAGCTCCCCAGTGCTGGCAGCACTCATGCAGCGCCAGGCCGTGACACTCCCACCACCATGCTTGACATTAGGCAAGAAACACTTGTCTTTGTACTCCTCACCTGGTTGCCGCACACACAGCTTGACACCATCTGAACCAAATAAGTTTATCTTGGTCTCATCAGACCACAGCACATGGTTCCAGTAATCCATGTCCCTAGTCTGCTTGTTTTCAGCAAACTGTTTGCGGGCTTTCTTGTGCATCATCTTTAGAAAAGGCTTTCTTTTGGGATGACAGCCATGCAGACCAATTTGATGCAGTGTGCGGTGTATGGTGTGAGCACTGACAGGCTGACCCCCCACCCCTTTAACCTTTGCAGTAATGCTGGCAGCACTCAAACGTCTATTTCCCAAAGACAACCTCTGGATATGATGCTGAGCACGTGCACTTAACTTCTTTGGTCGACCATGGAGAGGCCTGTTCTGAGTGGAACCTGTCCTGTTAAACCCGCTGTATGGTCTTGGCCAACGTGCTGCAGCTCAGTTTCAGGGTCTTGGCAATCTTCTTATAGCCTAGGCCATCTTTTTGTAGAGCAACAATTCTTTTTTTCAGATCCTCAGAGAGTTCTTTGCCATGAGGTGCCATGTTGAACTTCCAGTGACCAGTATGAGGGAGTGAGAGCGATAACACCAAATTTAACACACCTGCTCCCCATTCACACCTGAGACCTTGTAATACTAACGAGTCACATGACACCAGGGAGGGAAAATGGCTAATTGGGCTCAATTTGGACATTTTCACTTAGTGGTATACTCTCTTTTGTTTCCAGCGGTTTAGACATTAATGGCTGTGTGTTGAGTTATTTTGAGGGGACAGCAAATTTACACTGTTATACAAGCTGTACACTCACTACTTTACATTGTAGCAAAGTATAATTTCTTCAGTGTTGTCACATGAAAAGATATAATTAAATATTTACAAACATGTGAGGGGTGTACTCACTTTTGTGAAATACTGTATATATACAATATTTTGGAATTAATAAAGCTAATTTTGAAAGGGAAACTCCTGTTTGCTCTTGTATTATAACTACTATGGGGGTATATATTTTTACAATTTGGCACTGCGTCGCTTTAACAGACAATTGCATGGTCATTCAACGCTGTACCCAAATGAAATTTGCGTCCTATTTTCCCCACAAACAGAGCTTTCTTTTGGTGGTATTTGATCACCTT
The DNA here is from genome assembly GCF_042186555.1 of Aquarana catesbeiana. NCBI lineage: Eukaryota > Metazoa > Chordata > Amphibia > Anura > Ranidae > Aquarana > Aquarana catesbeiana. Next base: position 203,572,184 of record NC_133325.1, read on the forward strand.
TTGTGGTTTTTATTTTTTGCACTATAAACAAAAAAAGAGCGACAATTTTGAAAAAAAAACAAACAATTTTTTACTTTTTGCTATAATAAATATGCCCAATTTAAAAAAAACAAAAAAACAAATTGCTTCATCAGTTTAGGCCAATATGGATTCTTGCAAAATATATGTGTATCTGGTGTTGACTGCGTTACCTTCTAAATCAGTTTTTTACATATACATAAGTGATTTACATGACTCTAAATATCACCACTCAAATTCATCAATCTAAAAAACTTATACAGATTATAAAGTGCAAAGTCCAATATGTATCCACTTGTGCTTATAGGTTTCTATCGACTTGTGCTGGTAAAATTGTGGGTTCTCCACCACTAATTGTGCTGCTGTAGTGCTCCTCCTTAGTGATTAAAAGGTGACTTTCAGTGCCAAAACCACCACCGCTTAAGGATTGGCCACTCACCTGAATAAAAACACATACAAGCCCTCGATTCATTAAGGGATAACCATTCCACTTGGAACTGTCCCCAGTGCCGCTTGGTATGTGAATACGTCCTCGTGAAAAACAAACAGCCTTCATAGCACAATATGCTTTGACCATTTATTAAAAGATTAGATGTATAAAGCTGTACAACTCATATGTTTCTGGTGCCCATATGCTGGCACCAAGCTTCTCCAGCAGTTTGTATGAAATGGTAAGGGTCTCCGTTAGTCCCGTTCTCCTGCGTGCGGAGCAAGCCTCGTCCCCGCTCGATTTCCGACCCGCAGCTCAAGCCTCGTTTTTGCCAGACAGGGGATGACAGGGGATGACGTAGCGTCACATGTGTATTCCCAGCAGCTTTAGGCAGCAGGCCTGATTTCCCATTGTCTAAAACCTTTAGGCAGCAGGCCCGATTTCCCATTGTCTAAAAGCTTTAGGCAGCAGGCCCGATTTACCATTGTCTAAAAGCTTTAGGCAGCAGGCCCGATTTCCCATTGTCTTGAGGCTGCTGGGAATACACATGTGACGCTACTTCATCCCCTGTCATCCCCTGTCTGGCGAAAACGAGGCTTGAGCTGCGGGTCGGAAATCAAGCGGGGACAAGGCTTGCTCCGCACGCCGGCGAATGGGACTAACGGAGACCCTTACCATTTCATACAAACTGCTGGAGAAGCTTGGTGCCAGCATATGGGCACCAGAAACATGTGAGTTGTACAGTTTTATACATCTAATCTTTTAATAAATGGTCAAAGCATATTGCGCTACAAGGGGATAGAAACCTATTAGCACAAGTGGATACATATTGGACTTTGCACTTTATAACCTGTATAAGTTTTTTAGATTGATGAATTTGAGTGGTGATATTTAGAGTCATGTAAATCACTTATGTATATGTAAAAAATTGATTTAGAAGGTAACGCAGTCAACACCAGATACACATATATTTTGCATGATTCTCTCACAGTTGGAGGAATAGTTTGTTTTCACTGCAGCAACCAGGGGTTTTAATTTTTATTTATAAATTTATTTAAAATATCGCAGTATTTCACATTAAGCACATTCTAAGTGCGCCGGTGGCACACCTTTTCACAATATAGATTCTTCTATATATTTTTGGTAAAAAAATCGCAATAAGCGTATATTGATTGGTTTGCACAAAAGTTATCGCGTTTGCAAACTATGGGAAAGATTTGTGGCATTTTTTATTTTTTTTTTATTTTTTTTTACCAGTAATGGCGGTGATCTGCAACTTGTTTTTACTGTGACATTGAGACTGACAGATCAGAGACTGTTGACACTTTTTGGGACCATTGGCATCTATACAGTGATCAGTGCTATAAAAATGCACTGATTACTGTGTAAATGTCACTGGCAGGGAAGGGGTTAACACTAGGGGGCGATCAAGGGGTTAATTGTGTGTTCCCACTGTATGGGGATAGGATTGACTAGGTGAGGAGACATATTGTTTTTCCTACTTAGTAGGAAAAAAACGATATGGCTCCTCTCCTCTGACAGGAGAGGAGCTGGCTCTTGTGCACGCGATCGCGACGGCCAGCCACCCGGTCCCCCACCATGCAGCGGGCATGTGCGCGCGCCCTCTGGTGGCTGAAAAAGGAAAGGACGTACCCGTACGGAAAATCACCCAGGGGAGCCATTCTGCTGCAGTATATCTGCGTGACATGGTCGGGAACCGGTTAAGATGGCCAAGATACATTTTGGACCATATTGGATCTCTGTGTGTTTTCAATGATTGTTAATGAGCTCATCCCTCTGTTCTTCCTCCTATCAATGTGTTCTTTTTCAGTCCATGTGCATGCCGCACATTTTATTGGCCCCTATGGCTGTCCCTCCCACTACCAGCCTAATGCTGGCCATACACGCAAAGGTCTTTTGCAGATTGAACGATCAATCGTCGGTCGAAAGCGAATTGCCCACTAACTGACAGAACAAGCTTGTTTACGTGATTGTTTCCATGACCGTCATTACTGCTGGATAACAATAAAAACATGTATAAATTATACAAGACAGAATATTCTAATCATTTCGATTACAACATACACATATACACTTTAGATGAAACGGTAAAAGTTTTCGCTTCAGATCCATCGACATTAGCCGGGCCCACAGTTAGAATCATTGGTAAAGTTGGGTCCACTAACGGCACAATTGTTGAACGACCTTTCTGAAAATCGACCAGTTTCAGCTGAAATTCTGTGCGTGTATGGCCAGCTCATAATCGAATTATAAATCTAATTCAGGTGTGTACACCTAAAAACTCATTGTAGTCATTTTAATGAATACATGACTGTTTTAACTGATGTTCATTTATTGTAGACAGAGTTAAAATGTATTTATTTATTGTTTTTAATTTGTATTCATTGGTAGCTAAAATAGAAAGTTGTAAGTAATATAATAGTCTCATCATTCATTAGTCAAACATCAAACCTAAGAAAACATACATGCTGTAATTACAGGCCTTCCTAGATGCTAGAATACACCAGTAATTAAGGGAAAATGTGTTGAAAACACAAGAGATTAGTAGTCTTTTAGCAGCAACACAGTGCCATGAATAAGAGAGTTAATAATCAGCCGCATGTCACAAATTCTCAGGTGCGTGTACGTGAAGAGTGATGGGACTGACATTAAGGAGTAAAAGTTTCACTTATTGGTTGTAGAGAATTGTTTTCTTTCTAAAACAATGTCTTGGTTATACACTTCTAAAGACAGAAAAAACACAGTCTGTGAGTTTTTGGACACGAGTGCTTTATTAATGACAAAACATGAAATAAAATGTTTCTATATAAATAAATAAATCAGTTTATATTTGTATACATTTTTTCAAAGATTTAATTACAAAGGGGATTGAGAGCACATACCAATAAACAGCTCTATACATATTTTGACTGTTGGGAACAGTTTCTAATGTGAAAATATGGCCAAACTACCTCAGGACACATTGCTCAATGCCTGAATTATATATACCAGGGATCTCCAAACGTTTTAAACAAAGGACCAGTTTATTGTCCTTCAGACTTTAAGGGAGCCAAACTGTGGCCAGTGTAGAAAATCCCCTGACATCAATGGGAGTAAACAATGCCCTATCATTGGTATTCTTGGGATGAATATTGCCCCATTGTTGGTATCAGGAAGGAATAGTGCCCCTTCATTGGTGTCAGTGGGAGGAATATTGTCCTGCCATTAATGTCAGTGGGAGAAACAATGTCCTGTTATTGCTATCAGTGACAGGAACTATGCCCTGTTGGTGTCAGTGGGAGAGAAAAGAACCTCAAGGGCTGGATAAAGGCAAACAAAGGGCCACATCTGGTCCCCAGGTCGGAGTTGGGAGACCACTGGTATTACTGGTGTTACTATCTTGCAGTCTATGCACATGTGTGTGCAATATAACACTCCAAAAGCAAATCAAATGCAGTATGCTTCTTTGTTGCTTTAATTTGCTTACTTTGACCTGTAAGTTGATATGCAAAGAAATATCTGAACATAAATCCTTCAAAAACATTTTGTACGTTGTCATTTAATTTGCACTCATGCAGGGATGTTTACCATTAGACCTTAGGCACACTAGTTAAGATGATAAAGTTTGCATAAAAAGTAAAAAAATTCTTATAACCTTAACGTAACCATGTGAAAAGATTGTTATCAAAACACATTAATTACTGCAGTAGCTAATGAGAGAAATAACCTTTTATGGTGACTGAGACACTTTTAACAAGCAGCATATTTTTCTTAGGTTTGCATATGATTACTACTATGTATTTATCTGTCTGAATAACTTCATTATCACTACTTAAAACTTGTTGAATGCCTGCTGAATCCTGCTAGCAGCATGTTTAAAGTGGCAATCAGCACTCCGCAGATCTGTCTTTGACATCTACAAACTGGAACTCAAGGTTGCTTTAGTAGTTTAGAAAACTGCTCAAACATTTCCTGAAACCTTTATAAAAGTATTGTAAGCACTGTTCTTATACTAGCTGAAGTCAGCATGTACAAGGCCTTAGAGAAAGCAGAGAGCATTTTAACATGTGTTGTATTGTTTTAATTAGATTTAATAGAGAACTGTTTTTAAGATACTCAGTTGGTTTCTATATGGTCAACATAAAGTCCATGACTACCAAACAGAATCTTGTTTAAGGAATGATTCCTTGCCAGACAGATAATTATCCACAATTTTCTTTCTGGGGTCTTTAGAAAGCTCTTTTGATCCTAATGGCATCAAACATGTCAAAAGCAAGAAGAGGGCCAGACCATAGATCTCTGAGGTTTAAATAGGACAGTTCCACCTACATACTACTACTAGGAGGTTCTAACAATTGGCACCCAATCTGGAATACCTAATTCTAATTTCATAGATTTGAAGTGGTGGTAAATATTGGGGTTTACGTACTTTTCAAGGTAACAAATCTGCACTTTTGTGAGTTTAGATTATGAGAATAAATACACCATGTCAGTTGTATGTGTCGTTTGTTCAAATATATTACCTTTATATGTAGACACTATTTTAATGATCATCCAGTGTTTGCCTGCTCAGATATGTTTCCTTGCGTTGTAATTATTCCTTTGCATAACTGTATCTGTCCTAATCCAACTAAGCAAACAGTGGAGTGGTTTTATTCACATTGTTTTACAGAATATTCTTGTATTCCTAGGGGAACAAATGAGAAGAACTCTGGTTGGAAGCTGAGAAAGCGTTAGGCTAAATTTACGTATATATAATGAGTATTGTGTGCTATTATGACTATAATATGTAACAATGAGAGCTGAAAATAATAGTCACATGGCTGCTGCAAAAATCAAAATCTAAAAACGCAAGCAATTGTTAAATATGATAACATTGTGGCTCAAATGTATAGCTTTAGATTGAGTAAGTAAATAATACATTCCATTATTCATAAAATTGGAGTGTGTGCTCTTAAAGTGGGAGTCCGGCGACCAATCTTCTTTTTTTTTTTTTTTTTTTTTAGGTCATTGAGACACTTTGCTAATCCCAAAATAATACTCACAGTTTGGGTGTAATATTTCCACCTCTGTCTGTTTTCGTACTGAAGAATAACTTTAAAAATGTGATGCTGGCTGTTTCCATCTTGCTTGTGGGCATGTGAAGCCCACAAGCATTGATTTCCTGGATGCGGTGAATGCTGTTCATTCACAGCTTGTTCACAAGCATGATCATTGTTCCCGCACTGAATCTTGGGAACCCTGACACTAAGCTCCCAGGAGACAGTGCGGTGCTGGGGAAAGGCAATAAACACGCCTACTCCAATGGGAGGAGAGACAGGAAGTGCCACAATAAAGTACAATATAAAGGTAATTACAGCGATAAAAAAAAATTTCGTGCGGCATTTGAACATCTATGCAATTAACTGAAGGGGGTAAGATTAAGTTAAAAATTTGAGTGGAACCCCGCTTTAATTTTCTTGTACAGCCAAGATGGCAGGCTGCAACAAATGCCTCAGATAACCAACACCCAGACAGGAAAATGGTCTTTTTCTAAATAACTGCTGGATCCTATAGATACTTCTTGATATCTATATGTACTAGAGTATGCTAGCTACAAGCAGCCATAACTGTCTGCTAGTACCATACCCTCCTTTTCTTAATAGGATCATCACTAAATTAATGAAATAAGCAATACACACTGGATCAACTATTTTTATAACAGTGTGAGATCATGGCACGCTAAGGTTTCTTCAATATACAGAATGTTCAAAGAACATCGCTGAAATAAATCTGGATAGTATTTTACAATTAGGGTGTTCAAAAAAAACCATTAGATGCTTCCAACAACCTAATTTTCTACTACAATGGAAATACTCAACACCCAGTGTGTGTGTGTGTATGAATGTGAATGGGTGTATATATTTTAGCGAATGCATTCATGTGTGTTATTGAAATGTCTCTTAGGGGGTATTGCTGTTCTATGAATGTAAATAAAAATAGGGGTCATTGTGCACCAGGTTGTGTGTATACTCCCAACCCCTGCACTATGTTCGCTGGGCTAGATGTTAATTTCACTCCTGACCCCTGCGCTCTCTCCTTTGCTCTTACTCTCGATTTCTGTACATTATTTATACTTCTGACCTCTGTACTTGATACATTACTTTTACTCCTGGCCCCTGCACTCTATACAATACTATTGACCTTGGAAATCTGTGCATTACTTTTATTAATGACGTTGAAACACTGTACATTACTTTTACTATTAACCTCAGCACTGTGTACATTACTTTTACTTCTTACATCTGCATTTTGTACATTACTCTTACTACTGACCTCAGCACTGTGTACATTACTTTTACTTCTTACATCTGCATTTTGTACATTACTCTTACTACTGACCTCAGCACTGTGTACATTACTTTTACTTCTTACATCTGCATTTTGTACATTACTTTTACAAATTACCCTTGTGCTCTGTAAGTTAATTTTATTACTGACCCCTGCATGATGTACATTACTCCTGACCCCTGCACCCTGTAAGTTACACACTTGCACTCTGTGTGTGGGTATGACAAATGAGCATGTACATCAGGAGCACAAATCACAGAGGAGGGGGCTGCAGTTTGGCATTTTCACTCTGTGTACTGAATTGTTATTATTATTATTATACAGGATTTATATAGCGCCAACAGTAAAGTTACAGTAAAATTCAATACAGGAGGAATCAGAGGGCCCTGCTCATTAGAGCTTACAATCTAGAATGATTTGTCCTGGTACTGCCTGACATACCTAATGTTCACAACATCATGCTTAATAACAGTACACGAACAGCTCCAGCTGTATACTATGGGTTAAGCTTTTTTTACTCCTCTGTGATAGACTTTTTAGCCAAGACATGCTGGAATGGAGGACTGGCCACAGTTATTGTAAACTGCATGGATTCTGCCAAAGACATAGGAAAGCAAAAAAAAAAAAAGTAATTTGTCACATAAAGAGATTCTGCTCTTTTTTTCACAAATGTTATTATCAATTGCCTTTTTTGTCTTCTGCTGTTTTATTTTTTATTTTTTTTAACAGGTCTCCAGAATAAATGTGCTTGTTTTGGTTCATAATCTACAAGCATACTGCGGTAGCTATTAGCAGAATGAGTTCTGTGAACCTCACCAATTCGTACTGATGGTTCATTGGTTATGTGCTATGCCAGGTATGTCAGACATGCTGCCTATCACACAAGCTGGCAATAAGATTTAAGCTTCATCTCATCTTAATTAAACAACACAGTATAGGATAATGATACGGAATTGAAACAGAATTCCAGCACTCAATTTCCGCAATTTGTGCCAGCTGTTGCCTCAAAAGATCAAAATTCCCCTTTAATTGTAGACTACAACATTTTAATACTTATCAAAAACTAAATTAAAAAAGAGATCACAATATCTGTATACATTTTACTGACATGCAAGTACAGATTTAGAGTCAAGTAATATATATTATACAGCTTAAAATCTGGTGCTCCAACCCTATATCCCAATCAAACAGCCTTAAGCAGTTAATATATTTTATGACTTTTTATATTATTATTATACAGGATTTATATAGCACCAACAGTTTACGCAGCGATTTACAATTTTAGGGCAGACAGTACAATTATTATACAATTAATACAGTAGGAATCAGAGAACCCTTGAAACCTTACTAATATAAAATATACAAGGGTTCTTCAAAAAAGTTCCGCACTTTTTTTTATGAAACATAAAAAAATGCGGAAACTTTTTGAAGATCCCTCGTATTATACAGTCATACCTTGATGAACCTGTGTATTTTGTTATCATTATTTCTATCTCTCTCTTCTGTTGAATTTTCAAGCCTATGGTCATCACACAACTTACCCAAACTACCCTTTTTATTTATTATTATTTATTATTTATTGGTGTTTTTTTAATTGTTCTACCTATATATTTGTAATTGCATTTATTCACACTTTAGCTATGAGTAAGCATCTTTGTATGTGAAACGCGTTAGCTATCGCTATCTCCTGTCTGTGTTGATGACTCTTGTTGATTTTATCATGGAATAAAGATGATTGTTTTTCAGAGTGCAGCAGTCCGGGATTTCCTTGTTCATACAGATTTGCGCACAGTCTGCACCTGAACCTCATCAAGGGTGAATAATTTTCTAAATCCATTGTCCGCAGGGCTTGTGGAGCGGCATTATCATTGCTTCACGTTTATCCGGACTTTGCCTACCTTTTTTGCCAGCTCAGGTCTGTGGTTCTTTTGGCATTTACGTGTTCCATAGCGGCTACGGCTACACGGATACACTATGGACCACCCGACTCAAAAGATATTGACGAATTCTCAACCTACTTCAGTCATCCCTGACACAGATCCGGAGTTTAGCCGGACACTCACAGCCCCATCTGATAACCCACTTAGGAACAGCCAGCGGAATTTGTCCCGTGTTAGGGATACAGATGATCTATTGTTAAGGAGTACTTTTCGGAGACTTGAAAATATTATGGCGAAAGAAATCAGAGCATTTTGGGATGTTAATACCCTTACCGAATATATATCGCTTAGACAGATCCCTCGAGGTTTAACCACCTCAATACAGGGCACTTAAACCCCCTTCCTGCCCAGAGCAATTTTCAGCTTTCGGTGCTCTCACACTTTGAATGACCATTACTCAGTCATGCAACACTGTACCCAAATGAAATTTGTGTCCTTTTTTTCACACAAATAGAACTTTCTTTTGGTGGTATTTAATCACTAATGGGTTTTTTATTTTTTGTGCTATAAATAAAAAAAGACTGTAAATTTTGTGAAAAATTGCCTTTTTCTTTGTTTTTGTTATAAAATTTAGCAAATTAGTAATTTTTCTTCATAAATTTTGGCCAAAATTTATACTGCTATATATCTTTGGTAAAAATAACCCAAATTAGTGTATATTATTTGGTCTTTGTGAAAGTTATAGAGTCTACAAACTATGGTGCCAATCACTGAAAATTGAAAACATCTGATCAGGCCTTCAGTACATCAGGTGAATCTCATTTCTTGAGGTACTAACAAGTCAGAAAAGTACAAATACCCCCCAAATGACCCCTTTTTAGAAAGTAGACATTCCAAGGTATTAAGTAAGTAGCATGGTGAGTTTTTTTAAGTTGTAATTTTTTTCCCACAATTCTTTGCAAAAGGAAGATTTTTTTTTTTCAAAATTTTCATATTAACTGGTTATTTCTCTCACAGAGCATATGCCTACAACAAATTACACCCCAAAATACATTCTGCTACTCTTACCGAGTATGGGGATACCACATGTGTGGGACTTTTACACAGCCTGGCCACATACAAAGGCCCAACATTGAAGTCACACCATCAGGCGATCTACGAGCATAAATTGCACATCTCATGTCTCAACCACCTATTACACTTTTGAAGGCCCTGGAGCACCAGGACAAAGGAATTGCCCACAAAATGACCCCATTTTGGAAAGCAAACACCCCAACGTATAATCTATGAGGCATAATGAGTCTTTTGAACGGTTATTTTTTTTCCAGATGTTTTTGGAAAATGTGGAAAAAAAATGAAAACGCATTTTTTTTACACAAAGTTGTCCATTTATAGGATATTTCCAACACATAGCAAATACATAGCAAAAATGACACCCCAAAATACATTCTGCTACTCCTCCTGAGTATGGCGATACCACATGTGTGGGACTTTTACACAGCCTGGCCACATACAAAGGCCCAACATTGAAGTCGCACCATCAGGCGATCTATGAGCATAAATTGCACATCTCATTTCTCAACCACCTATTACACTTTTGAAGGCCCTGGAGCACCAGGACAAAGGAATTGCCCACAAAATGACCCCATTTTGGAAAGCAAACACCCCAACGTATAATCTATGAGGCATAGTGAGTCTTTTGAACGGTTATTTTTTTTCCAGATGTTTTTGGAAAATGTGGAAAAAAAAAATAAAAACACATTTTTTTTACACAAAGTTGTCCATTTATAAGATATTTCCAACACATAGCAAATACATAGCAAAAATGACACCCCAAAATACATTCTGCTACTCCTCCTGAGTATGGCGATACCACATGTGTGAGACTTTTACACAGCCTGGCCACATACAAAGGCCCAACATTGAAGTAGCACCATCAGGCGATCTACGAGCATAAATTGCACATCTCGTTTCTCAACCACCTATTACACTTTTGAAGGCCCTGGAGCACCAGGACAAAGGAATTGCCCACAAAATGACCCAATTTTGGAAAGCAAACACCCCAACGTATAATCTATGAGGCAAAATGAGTCTTTTGAACGGTTATTTTTTTTCCAGAAGTTTTTGGAAAATGTGGAAAAAAAATAAAAACGCATTTTTTTTACACAAAGTTGTCCATTTATAAGATATTTCCAACACATAGCAAAAATGACACCCCAAAATATATTCTGCTACTCCCCCTGAGTATGGGGATACCACGTGTGTGAGACTTTTACACAGCTTGGCCACATACAGAGGCCCAACATCCAAGTAGCACCATCAGGCATTCTAGGAGCATACATTCCATAGATAATTTCCTGGCAACCTATCATTTTTGAAGGCCCTTCATATTTCTAACACATAGCATGTACATACCAAGAATTACAATCCAAAATAAATTCTATTGCGGAAAGGATAAAAAAAAAGTATTACCTGTGCTTTTAGTAGTGTCCACAGAAGAGAGCACTGGTCCAGGCAGCAGTCAGGGATGTGCTTAGCAACAGCAATAATAACTATCCAGGCAGCAGGCAGGAATATTGTCTATAGTTGGCACAGCACAGTCCATAGGAATTGTTCAGGCAGAGACAGCCAGCACAGCCATAATATTGGTCCTGGTACACTGTTACCTGCAGACACTCATTATTGTACCGCTCTCCAGCCCTTCATAAACATACTGCCTCTTGCTACAGCGAATTATTTGCATAGTCCAGGTAGCAGGCAGAGGTGTGGTCCGTTCATGCGGCAGGCAAAGGCATGATGGCAGTAAGTCAGCAGAAGGCTGAGGGCCGCAATCGTGTAAGACCTGTGCACAGGGGTAAAGGCTCCAGACCCTAATCCGGAAATTACAAAACCGGGAGAAAACAAAAAAATTGTTATCTCCATCCGGAAAAACTTTTCTGGAGCCCCTCACATATGTGAGACCCCTGTGTACTATAGTAGCAGGGCAACAGATCAGTCCAAGCGGTAGGCAAAAGCATAGTCCATAAAACAGGCCAGGGTCAGTTAACGTGCAAGCAGTCCAAGCGGTAGGCAGAAGCGTAGTCACAAAACAGGCCAGGGTCAGTTCATGAGCAAGCAGTCCAAACGGTGGGCAGAGGCATAGTCAAAACAGGCCAGGGTCAGTTCATGTGGAAGCAGTCCAAACGGTAGGCAGAGGCATAGTCAAAAGGCAGGCCAGGGTCAGTTCACATTGAAGGCAGTGGCATGGTTATTTGGGGAAGCATAGAAAATGATCAGCGAAAATGGGGAAAATATGGGCTAATAACTTAGGGATGTATGATACAGTTCGAAGCATTCACCAATACAAAGGCCAGGTTGGGAGGAACACTGGGGACAATGGAAGCTGGTATCTTTTCGAAAACCTCTTCTGCTGCACACGCGACATCTTTTTTGCCGTCTTCGGCCTGCTTCCGATGGTGGAATGTTGTACGGGAAGTGGCGTTCATGAAGTCAGCTAACAGCATCAGAACGAAGTCCTTCTGGGAGGGGTCTTTGTTGATAGATGAGGGACGTGACTACTACTTCTATGAATTTTAGGAAGGGGGTGGGGCTTTCTGTGGATTTTGTGTAGATTATGTAGGAATTGTAAATGGCCAAATGGATTAGATATATTGCTACCTTCTTGTGCCAGAATAGGGCTGAATCATTTGGTCATTGAAATCCACCCCACCCATGTAGAGATTATAGTCTTGGACACATGTCGGTTTTTCAATGGGACCTCGTCTTCGCTGAACTACAACTGTAGTGTCATCATGAATGGTGGACATCATGTGCACGTTCCTGTTATCCTTCCACCTCAAGGCCAGCACTTCATTACATCTCAGTGTTGCTCTTTCCCCCCTTTGCAGCCTTTTGTTCACTATGGATTGTGGGAAGCCCTTCCTATTTTTTCTTGAGGTTCCGCAGGCCAGGGTTTTTTCAATATATAGGTGTCTGAAAAGGGGCAGGCTGGTATAAAAGTTGTCCAGGTATATATGATAGCCTTTTTTCAGAAGTGGGTAAGCCAGGTCCCATACGATTTTTCCAGTTGTGCCCATGTAGGCCAGGCACTCAGGGGGCTGGAGCTGGGAATCTCTTCCCTCATATTTGTGGAACGCATATAGATATCCCGTGGCTCTCTCACACAGCTTGTAAAATTTGACTCCATATTTGGCCTTTTTGCTAGGAATATATTGTTTTATTCCTAGCCGGCCTGAAAATGGTACCAGGGACTCATCCACACATATATTCTTCTCGGGTACATAAAGTTCTGCAAATCGTTGGGAAAATAAATTTATCAGTGGGCGAATCTTGTATAGCTTATCGGAATTTGGATGATTGCGGGGAGGGCACTGGGTGTTGTCGTTAAAATGAAAGAATCTCATAATCATCTCATATCGGGACCTGGACATTGCGGCAGAATACATGGGCATATGGTGGATGGGGTGGGTGGACCAATAGGTATGTCCTTCATTTTTCTTTGTAAGGCCCATATTTAGGGTGAGGCCCAAAAACAATTTGAAGTCCTCCAAATTTAAATCTCTCCACTCAAACGGACGGGCATAAGATGATTGGGGGTTGCTGGCAATATACTGCTGGGCATACAAATTTGTCTGGTCCACAATGAACTGCAGCAAAGTGTCGGGCAAAAACAGGTGAAAAAAATTGATCTCTGTAAAATTTTGGGTGTTGGCCTGCACACCTGGCTGTGCTGTGAAAGGGAGAATATTTGGTGATCCCGAGTTGGAAGGCAGCCATGTTGGGTTGGCAAGACCATCTGGCATGTATGTAGCGGCCCTGGCTCTTGGGGGACGTGACACTCCAGTAGTTGGGGGAGTTGAATTTCCTGTGCTGGAACTCAGGTGTGATGTGGCAGCACTGGTACTGGGCATTTGTGCGCGGGGCCTATCTCTGGTGGCAGCACTGGTACTGGGCCTTTGTTCCTGGGGCCTATTGCTGGCGGCAGCACTGGTACTGGGCCTTTCTTCCTGAGGCCTATTTCTGGCGGCAGAGCTGGTACTGGGCCTGGGAATATAATCCTGGTTGCTGGCGGCTTCCTGGTTTCCAGAGTGTCGTGCCCTTTTAGGAGGGACCCATTCTTCATCCGAATCATTGCTACTCTCGATCGGTTCAAATGCCGAATTTGATTCGGAATCAGAATTGGACTCTGATGAAAACTCCCCGGTGCTCTCATTAGTCATAGAGAGGATCTGGAACGCCTCCTCACTAGTATAAACTCTTTTGGACATGGCTGTGTGGCGGGTAGCTGTGCGACGGGTGACAGATGGGTGGCAGGTGACGGTCACTGATGGGCTGTACGATAGGTGGCACGTGACGTTCACTGAGAGGTGATGGTGTGATGGGCGATGGTCACAGATAGTTGACAGGCGACGGTCACTGATGGGTGACAGGTGCACCGCTGATGGTCACTGATGGGTGACAGGGCACAGTCACTGATGGGTGACGGGTGAGGGGGCACGGTCACTGATGGGTGACAGGCCACGGACGGTGACAGGTGATAGTCACAGATTGTTGACAGGCGACGGTCACTGACAGGCGACGGTCACTGATGGGTGACGGGTGCACCGCTGATGGTCACTGATGGGTGACAGGGCACAGTCACTGGTGGGTGACGGGTGACAGGGCAGGTCACTGATGGGTGATGGTGGCACCGCTGATGGTCACTGATGGGTGACAGGGCAGGTCACTGATGGGTGACGGGTGCACCTCTGATGGTCACTGATGGGTGACAGGGCAGGTCACTGATGGGTGACGGGTGCACCGCTGATGGTCACTGATGGGTGACAGGGCACGGTCACTGGTGGGTGACGGGTGACAGGGCACGGTCACTGGTGGGTGACGGGTGACAGGGCAGGTCACTGATGGGTGACGGTGGCACCGCTGATGGTCACTGATGGCAGTCTCTATGTGACAGGTGCACTTTTTATGGGGTGACTGTTGGGTGACAGATGACAATTGGGGGGGGCGATGGGACAGAAGTGGTGTTGGTGCAGACACTACAGTACATAGATCTGTAACTCACTGCTCCTGGCTCTTCTCTCCTCACACTGGAAACGGTGTGCGAGGAGAGAAGGGCTAGTAACAGCTAGTGACAGCTCTTTGTTTATAGTTAGTGATCGGCTGTGAATGGATCACAGCCGATCACATGGTACACAGCCCTGGCCAATGGCTGTAAACTATCGCCGGTGACGAGCAGTGTTCCCGGGGAACACGCCGCCACCGACGTGCACGGGCAGCGCGCTCACGATCGCGCGCATGCGCCGTGCAATGCGGGGATGTACCATTAGTGATCGGCCGTGACTTCATCAAGGCCGATCACGTGGTAAACAGCCATGCCCAGTGGCTGTTCACCCCTGTCGGTGACGAGCGGTGTCTCGGTGACACGCCGCCACCGACAGTACAGGGCTGCGCGCTCACGATCGCGCGCATGCCCTGTTTAAACGGGCTCACGTCATATGACGTCCACCCAGAACAAGAGGCTTACCGTCCCGCCGTCATATGACGGTGGGCAGTAGGCTACTGGTTAAGGACTAAGAAGTTCCCTACTTTTGAGCTTACAGATGACACTCTGAAATCGGAGTGGATGGATGCACTTTTAATTGCTCATTTCAACTAATGAAAATCATTGTAGACTTCAGACAAAAGGATTTGGTTCGTCTGCAAGGTGAGATGGCTAATGTCCAGAAAGAATTAGCGGAGTTACAACATATGACACTTTATACCGAGCTTGACAGCCAGCTGACTAAAAAGATGGACAAATTGGAAAGGGGTGTCATTGCTACCAAGAAAGATAAAAAAAACAGAGATCAACTGCATTATGATACGGGCAGAGTATATTCCTGGAAGTAACCCCCCTTTCATCAGAACTATCCAAGGAGGACTCCCTCTAAAAAGCGAGTTAGTTTTTCAGATACTGAAGGTGAATGGATTGGCGATACTTTGGCAGTTTCAGATTCCTCCTCCTCAGATAATAATTATGCATCTCAAAACACACCAAAGGAAAATACCAATGCTTTAAACCAGGGAAGCTTTGGCCGCAACAAGAAAGGAAAGAAAAAAAGAAAAGGAAGACACGGAGAGCAGGAAAAAGATTCCAAAGAAGTAAAAGAAGCCAATGGGGATCGCTACCCACTTCGGGGTCGGAAACAATAAAGAATCATAATGTTGTAATTTGTCATCGTGTGCACTTTCCACTGATGGAGTATAACTTCTTTCTAAAGGGCTGAATTTTTGTCCCTCTAACCATTTTGATCTGTTCGGAACCATTTTGGATGTCAACAAATTAGCTCGTAACCTTACATTACAGAAACATTTCTTTTTAGAAAGGGATTTAGCAAGCTGTGGTTATTAAATTTTGAATTCTACTGACTGCACAACAGGTGGTGAGTTTTTCTCAAATTCTTACTTATTTGCTGATGTGTGCGCACTTATAGAACTGACAGACTTGGAATTGGAGTCTAACCATGACATACCTATCAGAAATGCTAATTGTTATCTGGTATCCCTGAGTATTAAATCTGATTTTTATCCCATCAACTCTAGAGGGAAAGACATGGATCTCTATCAGAAGTTAGTCGAGAGAGACTTAAATCAGCTTGCTAGAAATATTTCTGATGGTATGCCAGAGAATCTGTCAAGTGGGGAAAAAATATTGCTTAATAATTTACGTAAAGATCCATCTATAGTGATTAGAAATGCTGACAAAGGAGGAGCAGTAGTTGTTTTGGATTCTGTTGCATATAGAGAGGAAGCTCTGCGTCAGCTTTCAGATTTAGCCACTTATCACAAGCTCAATGGTGACCCTACAGAGTCCTTTAAAAAGGAATTATCATCTCTTCTGGACAGAGCTGTTTCGATTGGTATTTTTACTCCCAAAGAAAAAGAAGCATTCATTCCAGCCTTCCCAACGATGCCGGTTTTCCATCATCTCCCCAAACTTGATAAGGGACTTACACCTTTGACTGGTCGACCTATAGTGGCAGGAATTGACTCTCTTAACGAACGCTTAGGTAAATGAGTTGACCAGCAATTGGAACCATTAGTTAAAAGTCTGCCTGGCTAAACTAAACAATTACTATCAATGCTGGGGGGAATAGCATGGAAAGATAATTTCTGTTGGATATCATGCGATGTCTCTAGTCTATATTCATCAATTCCGCATAATTTTGGTCTTAGAGCAGTTGCCTTTTTTTTGGATAGATCAGGACATTTTTCTTCTGTAGAACAAGAATTTATCATTCTTTGTTTGGAATATCTCCTTACTCACAATTTTTTTATGTTCGACGGGGACTATTATATCCAAAAATGCGGAGCCTCTATGGGAGCCAAATTCTCGCCATCCCTGGCCAATCTCTATATGGGATGGTGGGAAAGGCTCTGCATTTTTGGTGTTGATAGTCCCCGTCACGGAGATACTGTTTTCTTTTGCAGGTATATTGATGATCTGTTATTTATTGTTTCTGACCCTCATATTAAGTTAGAATCATGGCTTAAGTATTTGAATGACAATGATCTTAATTTGAAATTTACCGGTAAGTTGGATCCTCACACAATTGAGTTTTTAAATGTTACTCTTACAGGAGCTGGTAATGAAATTGTTTCTAATCTATTTAGGAAACCTAGCGCAGGGAACACAATTTTGAGGGCTGACTCTAGCCACCGGGTCATACTATTCGTAGTATCCTGGTTGGCCAGTTTTAGAGGTTAAAGAGACTTTGCAGTAGGGGGTCTGATTTTGACTCCGAGGCTATTAACATGGCATCTAGATTTATAGAGAGAGGCTATTCAGTATCAATGATTAATAGGGGCTTGACTATAGCGTCTGAGACACCAAGAGACAAACTGTTAGAAGAAAAACCGAGAAAAGATAACAGAAAACAAAATGATAAAAAAGGGACTTATAGTAGCCCTACTTTTACTACCCCGTATAGCCTAGAATATGATAAAATACGAAGAATAGTTAAAAAACACCTTTCCATTTTGTCACATGATCCTGTTTACTCGCAGATTTTGGCTGGTGGGATATGCACTGTTTCTAGGAGGGCACCATCACTTGGAAGTTTGTTGTCACCTAGCCTTTTCTCAAGTAAAACTAATATAAACAACTGGTTGCTGTTTAAGGGCACTTTCAAATGTGGAACACATAATTGCTCTTATTGCCCATTCATTAATGGTGGTGATGTAATCATTTCCTCATCAACAGGCAAATCTCACAAGATTCATTCTTTTGCCAATTGCAACACTCATTATGTGATATATACTATTACATGCACTATATGCTCCATACAGTATGTAGGTAGAACTATACATAGATTAAAAGATCGATTATACGATCACCTCTACGATATAGAGAAAAATCACAATACCAGTGTTGCACGGCACTGGAATGAATTCCATAACAAAGATACTTCTAGTTTGTCCATTCAAGCTATAGATACAATTTTGAGACCACCAAGAGGAGGCAATAAATTTAATTTATTATGCAAACGAGAAATTCAGTGGATCTTTATTTTAAATACTCGACTCCCGTTTGGCCTTAATTTTGAATGGGACGTGTCCCATTTCTATCAATGAATTTCCGATATGTAGGAGGCACACAACTTAGTTTTATTTAGTTTTGATTAGCCTTTAAATTAAATATATATACTCTCTTGATATATTTGTAGTCTCTATGTAGTTTACTGTTGAGACACTCTACATGTATATATCAATAGCCTAACTCCTCCAGTATCAATTTGATGGAAGGTTTTGTAGTCATGTAGCCTTTAATCAAGGGTTGCATAGTTGTGTAGTCTTTAGTCAAGTGTAGCTTTTAAATCAATTGTTTATTTTTTGATACATCTGTAGCTTCCATTGTTTTTACCGAGAGACACTTTCTAGACACAGATTAACAATCTCAATCTGTTCAGCGTCAACCGAAATAGAAAGTTATGGAGCCATATGAATCTGTTTAACTTAAGTTATAGCAGGATGGGGGTTTTATATACTTTAATAACCCTAAAAGAATCTTTTGACAGTCCATTAATAAGTGCTCTTTATATCGGTTGTATGTTGTTTGTCTGTGAAAGGTGTCAATGGCTTTGCTTTTCAACAAACGGAGTGAGACTCTGTTGTTGATTGGTATACCGTTGATGGTCTACAGGGGGAGATAACCTTTAGTATATTTCCCTGATAGTCTAAAATGGGAACTAGTTCTAGTATTCAGGGTTCAGGGTCGTATACTTTACTGTATGTTAAAATTAGTATCTAGAGAGAGCCTTTGGTCCCGTCCTTTAGATCTTTGTATGTATTTATATGTGTTGTTATGTGAGGTTTCCAGGGTAAATCCCAACTGACGCAATTTCGTTTGATCTGGAAGTGGGTAGCACTGACATATATAATAAAAAAATTTTCTCTGCCATTTTTTGGTTTTGTTTTGGTTCGGTTTTGGTCCGTTTTTGGTTAGATTTTGTCTCGCTTCTCTGTTTTTCTGTAATTCTCTGTAATTTTCCAATAGAGCGGCGCACTTGTAAAGTAATTGTGTTTTTACTTAGAGATATAAATTATACATACATTCCCACTCTATTGTTACTACGAAGAGTGGGTTTCTATTTTTTCAGCAGACGGAGCTAGACTCTGTTTAATTATAGCCACATTATTGATGGGGTATAGCGTGTTTAAGGTTGAATAATTCACATACACTATCGAGATTTTGTAATGTGAGCTAGTCTAAGGGCTTGTGGCTATTATAAACGGAGAAAGTATTGTTCATTAGTTTAGGGTTTAGGCGGTCTAACTATTTAATTCTTGTAATATTGCTGTATCTCTGTTCTGCACAGTCCTTTATTTATCTATTTTTTCATTTTTGTTGAATCTTGCTGTTTTCAGCAGTTTGATGCCTACACAGTCTACATTAATATGAATCTATTCATATACAATCTATATAGGTTCATTTACATATATAAGGATCCCTGTAGACACCTCGTTGTACGTCAGGATTCACAAATTTATATTCATACGTAGATTCCTGGCTTTAATTCTGGGTCTCTGTCACAGAAAGTTTTTTACTGAAAAGCTATCAAGCTTGACATGTAGACTTATATTATCTTGTGTAATGTTAGAAGTGGGAAGACATCTAATTTGGCTTTATCCTGCATAATGTTAAAAGCTAGAGGGCAGGACCCGTTTGTTCAGTCAATTTACCTATAGCTGCAGTGTTACAGCAGGAGGAGTGAGACTGCTTATGGCTTAAATGTTAGTTTATTCTTAGTTTATTTTTGGTCAGTTAATTTATCTACAGCCTCAGTGTTACAGCAAGAGGAGTGAGACTGCTTACGGCTCAAATGCTAGTTTATTTTTAACTTTTGTCTAAACATTACGTAATTTAAGTACACTTTAATGGGTATTTTCAGTATCCATTGTCAGTTTATCGTTTTTGGTATATGTATGGGATATTAATATGCAGATATGCGAATTTGGCCACTATGTGTTTTCTCTTTGGCTGTTGCATAAAGTGGAGGTAACATCTTAGTTTTCCTAGGGCAAACAACATTGGGATTCCTACATTATATATTTATTTCAGCATTCTGGGTTGAGTTTACTTTTTAAATATGTATATCAATATATATATATATATATATATATATATACGTTCATGTTGTTCAAGCACGTTACATTTCAATAGCCAAAGATTTGGGGCTGTGTGATTTCATACATGTGTGTCCTTGCTTTTTAATCCATTATTGTTCATTGATTTAATCGATTAATTGCCTCTAGTTCTCTTATTGGTGGTTTTTTAATTGTTCTACCTATATATTTTAATTGCATTTATTCACACTTTAGCTATGAGTAAGCATCTTTGTATGTGAAACGCGTTAGCTATTGCTATCTCCTGTCTGTGTTGATTACTCTTGTTGATTTTATCATGGAATAAAGATGATCGTTTTTCAGAGTGCAGCAGTCTGGGATTTCCTTGTTCATACAGATTTGCGCACAGTCTGCACCTGATCCTCATCAAGGGTGGATAATTTTCTAAATCCATTGTCGGCAGGGCTTGTGGAGCGGCATTACCATTGCTTTACCCTTTTTCAAGGGTAAATACACCACAAATCCACCCTCTGCTGCTACTTTATCTATTCATATAATCTTGTATAGGAGATGATTCTATCCTCTGGTGTTCCAGTCTGCTTTGGCACATGAATTGGGAGATGCTATAGCAAATAATGGATATTGTAATATTGTAATAATAGCACTTTGGGCTATCTCTGACATATGGTTACAGGGAATCAAATTGTAGAGTACAGCTGAAGTTGTGCTTATCAATTAAAAGTCAGCTGACAACTTTTCCTAACCACAAATAAAAAGGATAGCATCAT
This sequence comes from Aquarana catesbeiana, assembly GCF_042186555.1. NCBI lineage: Eukaryota > Metazoa > Chordata > Amphibia > Anura > Ranidae > Aquarana > Aquarana catesbeiana. The sequence goes on from NC_133325.1 coordinate 203,593,234, forward strand.
AATCATTTTCATGCTTGACAAAAGTGAACCAAAGTACAATGTGTTAGCTTTGAAATAAAATGAAATCTGATTGGTTGCAATGGGCTACTCTGATTTATTGCACTGCCAAAGAAAAATGGTTATGCAGAAAAAAAAAAACTGCAGCATTCCTGGATGGCTTCCTTTCCCCTGCCAGAGCTCTTGGCTCCCTCTTTTCTGTGTGCTACCATAGAAAGCCATAAATACTTACCTGAGTCCTATCTCATTCCAGCACTGTGCCCGAAAAAACATAAAACCATTCATGTATAGGACTGACATTCTTGTATACAGTATGTATCTAATTGCTGTGGCCTGCTCTAGTAACATGAAATTTCTATGGTTCACTGCCATGTCAGTCTCTCTTGCCCTTGTGTTGCACAGGTTCCTATCCCATATCAGTCACATAGATCAGAGTTCAGAAGAATAGACCTGAGAGCCGGATGGGAAGTTGATCAGTAGACTGACACACTCATCTGAACAACTAGGAAGGAGAGACAAAAGATCATTGTCTGTTCAGGAAAGGTAGGATAGCTGTGGCCATAAGGCATCCGGTTATGTATTGTTGTGATGTTATTTAAGAGCTGATTCTACTATGCTTCTTTATAGTTTTCTTTGAGCTAAGAAACGTTTTTCCATGTGCATCTAGTAGTAGTTAGTCCTATTCAGCTGGACTTGTTCTGTAATGTTGAAGATGTTTTGTAGCTTGTTTAAGCCCCTTCTTCAGTTATTCGAAACTTAGATAGTGGCTTGGTCTAGCTATGAAACTTCTACATTACAGAACAGGTCCAGTTGAACAGAACTAACTACTACTAGATATATTATGAGTTGGTTAAATAAGAACCTTCACAGACACCTTTCCATGTGTGTTTTTATACTCATGACAATCCTGCATTTTCATGCATTGCCATTATCATCAATAGCCCATTTAACATATAAAAAGGGCAACACACACCAAAGCATCAGACAGATGTGAACTAGTATCATGTAGCGCAATGGCTAACCCGTTTACATACGTTCATGTGTGTCAAAGTACATGTAATCAGGCCTTTAGATTTCCCTGAAATCATCTCCTTTTATGTTTCAATTATTTTTATTAAAGTTTTACAATACAATGAACAAAGGTCTCGACTTTACATTATGCTAAATACAACATGTTCATGGAGCTATACATTTAACATTCTAGTGTACTTGAGGAATCCTCCTCTTGTTGTATACATGGACCCTTATCACCTTCTGATGTGAGCTATTAATTACTTGTTTAAATAAGTGTGGTTTATACACTTTTCTCATCTCAGAATCTTAGACTCTATATAATACCTCAACTTCTATGGCCCGTTTCATATTTCCATTCCTAATCCCTAACTTTTGTTCCGTCCGCTGTGACCAATCAGCCCCCCTTCTAACTCTCGGGGAAATGATCTCCTTTTAGAACCCAAAGGTGTGAATCCAGCCTAATCAATAATAAAAAAGAATAAATGAAAACTATATTTTAAAAAGTTGGTGTAGCATTTATAATTGTTACACAAGCCATTTGTAATTTAATAACATTCAAAGTTGCCCTCCTTGTTCAATCCTTAGCCAGCCATGGTTTTCTAAAATTCCCAAAAAGTTAGAATTTAGCCTTCTTACAACCATAACAATACTTTTCTGTAGACATCATTGCAAGGAAAGCTAGTTATAGATGATCCACCTCGATCAATTTCTGTTGAACAGGGGCGACCACACAAAGATTGAAATTCGGCTGGTCCTTGCCAAACTGGCCAAATTTCAATCCACCTATGGCCAGCTGAAGCAACAACAGTCTGTGTAGAAAACACCCCCATTTCATTTCCTTTGATTGAGATTGGTTTACTTCTTTTCCCAGAAACTGGCACAGGGTTTGATGTAGAATTTCAGGTATCTTCTGCACCATCCATATAATTACTGCAGTGGACCTTTGGTCATTGGTAATTATTTGGTCATGCATCTACAGGGTGCTCGAAATGCAGAATTACAGGACTGGTATTGACTATGTACTTACCCCGTCAGCAGTGAGTTTGAGGAAGTTACTAGAGTGTCTCCGTGTCTTCTGAACCAAAGCAGGTAGGAATCTGCAGTGAAGTTTATTAAAATGTATATAAATATAAAATTGTAATACGTATAAAAAGCTAGAGAGTGCAAAATCTGATATAGCTCTGCATAAAAAACAATAAGCTCCCAGTTTTCTTTTGTCAAAATTGAATTGAACAAGCTGAAGTTAGAAGCTGATTGGCTACCATGCATAGCTGCACCAGATTTTGTGCTCTCCAGTTGTAGTAAATTAAACCCCATAATGTTTATTTATTCAACAAACGTTTCACAAATACATACTGTTGAAAGAGGGCACAGGGGTTTATTAATATAAGTAATCCAGTCTTCCATATTTCCTTTTCCATCAAACATTTCCCTATCTACTATGGATTAATGGTGACATAGCAATGTTTCTCATATGGAATTTATCAAGTTTCCTAAAATTACTTTCACACATAAAATGATTTAAACAAGTAGATAGAAGTGGGGTGACTTTGCTGAGTCTGCATTTCTGACCATAGCTGGATAATATAACAAGAGCTCCCATATTTCATGGGATGCCGTAAGCGGACACGCATGCAACCTTGCGGTTTTTTATGTTGTTCTGGCCAGAGTCTATTGAGAAAATCTTTGCTGCCAACCCCTCATGCTGCATTCCTCTGACATGAGAACAGTTATGAAATAGGAGCCTTTCTGCTTTCTTGTGTGAGGGGAACCAGTGTTTCCAGCATCCAAAGTCTAACTCATTTATCAGATACTTCTGGATCACCATTCCATTATTTATTTTTTTGCCTCCTACACTAATAATTAGAATATGTATATAATATGCTGTAGACACAGATTGTCTGTGCATTCAGCTCCCGTTCACACCAGTGCGACTTTTCATGCGATTTGACAGTTTCAAATTGCATGACAAGTCCCATCTCATTGCCGGCAATGGAACCGTTCATATCGCCTCTACTCATGATGCAGAGATTATGAAAAAGGTTCCTGCACTATTTTTTACCGATTTCATTGCAACTTGCATAGATTTCTGTTAAATGAAGTCACAAGCCGTAATTAAATCACCAGTGCAAATCGCACTGATGTGTGGCTTTGAACCAGAGCTTATGCTAGAAGAACCATGTCACCATTTACATGGGTTCTCACAGCTTATGAAAATATCCTACCCTACTAAAACTAATACAAGGGTCATAATAGTTTTCTCTTTTGTTCCATAGGAACAAGAAATACAAAAAAACATGGAAAACATGTTCACAAATAATCAGTTCTGAATGCAAACAACCTAAAAGAATCTATAGCAGCTTTTCTCAACTTTTTTACCCCAGAGGAACCCATAGGTCATTTTTAGGTCTTCAGAAGCCGGTAAACCAATTCATTGGCGGTCATTGAAAAAACACCTCTTATATTGTTGACCAGTGTGAACGATGTCCCCCTTACATTGTTGGTCAGTTTGCCAACCCTACAGACAGCCAAAAAGATCATTGGTCTCATGCACCTGACTATGCCAAGTGGCACTTAACCCTAGGACCTAGGTGGACGTCATATGACGTCCTAGACTTTAAGTGGTTAAATTTGAATGATGCCATCATTCAGATATTGTTTTTTCCTGGTGGCGACTTCCTCTCATTTAAAAACAATCATAGTGGCTGTTTAGCCACTTGCTTGCTTTTACAGGCAGCGGAAGAGGATGTCCCATAACCCCCCCCCCCCCCCCCCCCACCGCCCTCCGGTGCTTCTTACGGCTTGCAGTCTGGAAGCCGGAGAATGAATTGGCTGGCAGCGGCCATTTACCATAAAGCTGACCAAGAACCAGATTGACCTCCGCCATCTCTATAACTTTCGGAGGCCAGGAGCAATGTTATGACGTCACTACCGGCACCGGCAGATGTAAACACTGCCATTTGTTTTAGCTGGAAAGCCAGAGATGTTTTTTTCTTATCTCAGGCTTTCCAGTCTAGAGGAAAGATCTGGGGACTTATAGACCCCAGATCTCTCTGTAAAGAGGACCTATCATTGCCTATTCCTATTGCAAGGGATGTTTACATTCCTTGTAATGGGAATAAAAGCGATAAAAAAAATGTAACCACTTCAATACACTTCCCCCTTCCTGTCCAGGCCAATTTTCAGCTTTCAGCGCTGTTGCATTTTAAATGACAATTGCGCGGTCATGCAACACTGTACCCAAATTAAATTTTTATCATTTTGTTCCCACAAAGAGAGCTTTCTTTTGGTGATATTTGATCACCCCTGGGGTTTTTATTTTTTTGCTAAAAAAATTAAAAAAGACAGAAAATTTGGGGAAAAAAATTTTTTTTTCTTTGTTTCTGTTATAAAATGTTGTAAATAAGTAAGTTTTCTCCTTCACTAATGGGCACTGATGAGGCTGCACTGACGGGCGCCGATAAGGCGGCATTGATGGGCATTGATGAGCTGGCACTGATGGGCACTGATGATGAGGCTCTAATATGCAGCACTGATAGGCAGCACTGATAGGTGGCACTGATATGCAGCACTGATGGGCATTGATAGGTGGCACTGATGGGCACTCATAGGTTGAACTGAAAGTCTGCACTGATGGGCACATATAGGTGGCACTGATGGGCACGCATAGGTGGCACTGATGGGCAGTGATAGGCGGCACTGATGGGTGGCACTGATATATGGCTCTGATAGGCAGCACTGATGAGGAGGCACTGGCAGGCAATACTGATGGGCACTGATTGGCACCTCTAATGGGCACTGTTTGGCAACCCTGGTGGTCATGGGTGGGCATCCCTGGTGAGCACGGGTGGGCATCCTGGGGGGCTGCGCTGATAAGCAATCAGCGCAGCCCCCCCCGTCAGGAGAGCAGCCAATCGGCTCTCCTCTACTCACGTCTGTCAGCACGAGTGGAGTAAAAGCTGATACACGGCTCTTCCTGTTTACACTGTGACCAGCTGAGATTAGACACAGCTGATCACATGGTAAAGAGCCTACATCAGAGGCTCTTTACTGAGATCAGTGATGCGGTGTGTCAGACTGACACACCACACCAACGATGACTGCACTTATCCTATCCTATGACGTCCAGTCAGGATAACTTTACCACTTTACCGCAAGTCGTTCTGTTATATGGCGGGCGGGAAGTGGTTAAAGAGAAAGTGTAAAAATAAAAAAATGTAAATAAAATAAACAATAATAAAAAAAAATTAAAACACCTCCCATCCCGGCGTTCTTGCACACTGAAGCAAATGCATACGTAGGTCGCGCCCGCATATGTAAACAGCGTTCAAACCACACATGTGAGGTATTGCCGCGAATGTTAGAGCGAGAGCAATAATTCTAGTACAAGACCTCCTCTGTAACCCTAAACTGGTAACCTGTAAAAATGTAAAGTGTAGCCTTGGAGATTTTTAAGTTTTGAAGTTTGGCGCCATTGCACGAGTGTGCGCAATTTTAAAGCATGACAAGTATCTATTTACTCAGCGTAACATCATCTTTCACATTATACAAAAAAATTGTGCTAACTTTGGTGGGTTTTTTTTTTAATTCATAAAAGTGCAAGGACCGCCATTTTATTCCATAGGGTCTCTGCTAAAAAAAACATATATAATATTTGGGGGTTCTGAGTCATTTTATAGAAATTTTCAACTCTTGGATATATGTTTGATTGTCACTCTCATTTGACTTTCAACTCTGCATTTTCTTCCCATTTTAAGGGGTGTCATTGTTTTGTGGAGTGCTGCCAAATGGAGCTAATGTGCCGGTGATAATTCGACTGACCCATTGAAGATCTGTATTCAGCACCTCATTTTTACTTTCGTTTTAACATTTGCAAAGCGTCTTGCAAGTGGTTTACAGAATAGCTGCAAGTAAAACAAACTTGCATGGCCACCCCCAAAAAATAAGAATCCATAATTCAAGTATTGTCAAATAACTTCAGTCTGCTTTGAAAGTCCTACTTGTGCTGTGGTAGAAGGGAACATTGCATCTGTTCTGGGAGCTGCTCAATAAACTGCTGAAAGGCACCGTGTGCTTCGTTACCTTGGAAGCCCTGAACTCTGATCAAAAACATTTCTTTATAATGCCTACTGACACAGCATTTTAGCTCTCCAAATGTAATTTATTCATAATTAATATTTTGTTTTTTGTTTTTTATCTGAGAGGGCTACTAATTAGCAAAATAGCTACCACAATCTCCTAGCAGCTAGGTGAACAGACATAATAAATTGTTATTTCGCATGTTGCCAGAAGCTAAGAATTTTTGCAGCACAAGGCAATATAAATACAAGGTAAAGCCTAATGTCTTAAGAGAAAGAGTTTCCTGGCATATGACCATTCAACTTGAACGAAGGCAGAATAAACCATTTTGAGGTATTGAAAATGCCTATGCATTGCAGTAACACATGATTGCAAGCATGTTGCCATGCCATTCTTTTTCACACCAAAGCACTAAGGCAGCACACTTGCGTTGCAGTGTACCTTGACACATGGTAACACATTACCCCATACATTCAGGTGTGCTATGTAGGTGTCATTTTTTTTTTTTCTTCTGGTGTATTGTCACCCCATTCAAATGCATAGGCTGTCTTAACATAATGAATGTTAATGTGTATGTGTTAACACAATGCACCAGAATTGAAAGGTTTGAAGGCCTCTAAAACATCATTCTGATCTTATCTTCAAATGTAAAAGGAGAGCTGTTTCCTGCTATGGATTTGAGGGAAAGACAGGGACATTTGCTCTATCTACAGACAAATTAAACCACTCCAATCTCTCCCCACCCAGATATACCTATTTACTAAAACACCTAACACCTATTTTTATTTACCAGAGTCTACTGTCACATGACCCTCCGTGTTGCCTCTTTCGTTAGTGAATACCTCTGATCCACCACTGCACTCCAGGCCTGCAGCCAACCTCTTGTCATCACCCCTCTTTGTGATGTTATCACACTGCTGGAGTCTTTTGCACTCTTTAAGGACTCCACCACTTTCAGTGCTTTCACTGATTTTGATTAAATTGTTTGTTACAAGGCTGTCAGACCGTCTCACACAGCTTTACATCATGCATAGATCATACCTGACCCCAATTCGTTTTGCCAAATACAAACCTGAACACAACCCACTATGTCCCAGATGCGACAGTCCACTCAGCACCTTCTTCAATCTCCTCTGGTCATGCCCAGCAATACAAGACTATTGGTCCCACAGTGAAATTTATCCACAATGAGATGGGATCTCCCCTGACACTATGTCCCAAACAATGTTTACTGGGGGTGTTTCCAGATCCCGATTTGGATAAATTTCATAAAACATTCCTCCAGGAGTCATTATTTATTGCTAGGTTACTTATAGCAAGAAAGTGGCTACAGGTCATACCACCAATGTTCCAGGAGTGGATTTCCGCTATCAATAAGGTCTTACCATATAAAAAAGATCCCCCCCCTGAGACTACCTCTTTTCTGACCCTAACTATGGCTATATCACTTGGGCCCCTTGCGCCCCCGCAACAAATATGTAAGCTTTTGTATCATAATATTGAACGCATAAGCTTTGTAAAACATGTCATTAATATGGATCCTCTTGTTGATACTGTATATTATGCAACCGTAATAATAATGTATATAACCTGTATGCTTTTACTCTTCCAAATAAAACACCACGATATTTGTAAAAAAAAAAAATAGTTTGTTACAGAACTATGATGAAAAAAATTCCCCCAAAGTACAGAAGAAATTAATAATACAAAGAGCTGACCTAAGATAAGAAAAACTATTTATATTACAAAAACCCATTAGGAAAGCACAGAAGGCCTCAGCACTGGCAGTTTTGCAGAATATATTGTCCAAGATCAAGTGTAAAGTGTCTCTATACCCAAAACATCCTCTAACACCTAAAGCCCAACTCCTGGTCTTTGAAAATGATATAAAATAAATTGTTGCATTTAGACAGCCCATTGGGCTAGCAACACGCAGAAAACAAAATTGTGGCATTTGTCATGTAGCGCACCACAATGCATAGTATCACGTTACAATGTGTTGCAGTGTGTTAGGATGCATGGACATCAACGTACACATCTAATAAAAGCCAAATGTATTTAGGTTTAACAGAATACCACTAGAAAATTACATATCGTATTAAAACAACTAAAAACAGAAGAAAAATCCAATATAATATCTAAAATAAGGATTATAGAAAATATACTAACAACTTTAACCCTTGTTAGGGGAAAAAAAACATTTCCCCTACCAGCATAAGGCCTGAATTGTATGCTAAAAATGATCAATACTAAAAAATGAACCAGTTACTCCATGTGTTTAATAAGGTGAACCACTTTGTTTTTTTTTATAAATTTACATTTAAATTATGTTATAAAAACCACCAATACATATGGTATATAACTGCAATGTTGGGAGAGGAAAAGAGTACAACACAATGAACGAAAAACATATCAACTGACTCGTAAGAAAACAGGAATATACTGGCAATCACATTAAACAGAAAGGCAAAAGAAGGGTATATTATAATATGTATATTATTTTTCATAAAGAAGTGACTGCTCCCTATGAGGTTGGGTCTGGGCACAATAAAGCACTTCCCCACAATGATGCAGCTAAATAACTGACTCCATAAGAACTGAATTAATAATATAAAAACTCTATGAGTTTGTTTCAACAAAATTTGAAATGTCTGCTAAAGCCTATAATCGTAGCGGGACAAAATCCAGTCCTTACTACCCACAGCCAAAAGAACAGCTTGAGAGGACTGCACAAACTGTCAAACATTTACTTTTGCCATGCTAAAGTACAGTTATATACGAAGAAATGGTATAAAATCACCAGCTTAACTGCTCAGTGCTCATAAGCCTGTTATTGTCCTTTATTCTGCCTGTGACAATTAACCAACTGCAACCAAATGCAAATTAAATACAATAAAATTATGCAATCTAAATACTATACCAGCTAAAAGCAACACTTGTATACTAAAACAGCAGGAAAAAACAACACATACAAACTAAAAACCAGAATGCAAAGAAGCAAAGAAGCCACTACCATAGCTAAAAGTAACAAATGTATGTACTTAATACACAGTATAGCTACAGTGCCTTGAAAAAGTATCCATACCCATTTAGTTTTTTTCCACATTTTGTCATGTTACAACTAAAAACCTAAATACATTTTATTGGGATTTTATGTAATAGACCAACACAAAGTGACACATAATTGTGAAGTAGAAGGAAAATGATAACTGTTTTTCAATTTTTTTACAAATAAATATGTGAAAAGTGTGGTGTGCATTTGTATTCAGCCCCCTTTACTCTGATACCCCTAACTAAAATCTAGTAGAACCAATTGCCTTCAGAAGTCACCTAATTAGTAAATAGAGTCCACATGTGTGTAATTTAATCTCAGTATAAATACAGCTGTTCTGTGAAGCCCTCAGAGGTTTGTTAGAGAACCTTAGTGAACAAACAGCATCATGAAGGCCAAGGAACACACCAGACAGCAGACAGGTCAGGGATAAAGTTGTGGAGAAGTTTAAAGCAGGGTTAGGCTATAAAAAAAATCACAAGCTTTGAACATCTCACAGAGCACTGTTCAATCCATCATCTGAAAATGGAAAGAGTATGGCACAACTACAAGACATGGCCGTCCACCTAAACTGACACGCTGGGCAAGGAGAGCAGTAACCAGAGAAGCAGCCAAGAGGCCCATGATAACTCTGGAGGAGCTGCAGAGATCCACAGTTAAGGTGGGAGAATCTGTCCACAGAGTGGCAAGAAGAAAGCCATTGATGAAAGAAAGCCATAAGAAGTCCCATTTGCAGTTTGCAAGAAGCCATGTGGGGGACACAGCAAACATGTGGAAGAAGGTGCTCTGGTCAGATGAGACCAAAATTGAATGTTTTGCCCCAAAAGCAACCCTAAACACACCATCCCCACCGTGAAACATGGTGGTGGCAGCATTATGTTGTGGGGATGCTTTTCATCAACAAGGACAGGGAAGCTGGTCAGAGTTGATGGGAAGATGGGTGGAGCCAAATACAGGGCAATCTTAGACGAAAATCTGTTAGAGTCTGCAAAAGACTGGAGACTGGGGCAGAGGTTCATCTTCCAGCAGGGCAACGACCCTAAACATACAGCCAGAGCTACAATAGAATGATTTATATCAAAGCATATTCATGTGTTAGAATGGCCCAGTCAAAGTCTAGACCTAAATCCAATTTAGAATCTGTGGCAAGACTTGAAAATTGCTGTTCACAAACACTCTTCATCCAATCTGGCAGAGCCTAAGCTATTTTGCAAAAAAGAATGAGCAAAAATGTCACTCTCTAGATGTGCAAAGCTGGTAGAGACTTGCAGCTGTAATTGCAGCGAAAGGTGGTTTTACAAAGTTTTGACTCCGGGGGGCTGAATATAAATGCACACCACAATTTTCAGATATTTATTTGTAAAAAGATTTGAAAACCATTTATAATTTTCCTTCTACTTCACAATTAAAGTGGGAGTCCGGCGACCAATCTTTTTTTTTTTTTTTTTTAGGTCATTGAGACACTTTGCTAACCCCAAAATAATACTCACAGTTTGGGTGTAATATTTCTGCCTCTGTCTGTTTTCGTACTGAAGAATAACTTAAAAAATGTGATGCTGGCTGTTACCATCTTGCTTGTGGGCATGTGAAGCCCACAAGCATTGATTTCCTGGATGCTGTGAATGTTCATTCACAGCTTGTTCACAAGCATGATCATTATTCCCGCACTGAATCTTGGGAAGCCTGACACTAAGCTCCCAGGAGACAGTGCGGCGTCGGGGAAAGGCAATAAACACGCCTACTCCCATGGGAGGAGAGACAGGAAGTGCCACAATAAAGTACAATATAAAGGTAATTACAGCAATAAAAAAAAATTTCGTGTGGCATTTGAACATCTATGCAATTAACTGAAGGGGGTAAGATTAAGTTAAAAATTTGAGTGGAACCCCGCTTTAAGTGCCACTTTGTGTTGGTCTATCACATGAAATCCCAATAAAATACATTTACATTTTTTGATTGTAACATGACAAAATGAGGAAAATTTCAAAGGGGTATGAATTCTTTTGAAGGCATTGTATGTAGTAGTTTTATACAACACAGTCACTACCTGTTCTAAAGCAGATAGCTCTATTTGTTGATCATTTGATCATTTTTTGATATAAAGGCCGACAGAATCAGAAGCCAAGTCATGTACCTTTCAAATTTTATCTGTGTATAGAAGGAATAGAAGACAGCTGATGAAAAACATCACATCAGATGGAGTAAATGAATATTTGAGCCTAAGGGAAGACAGTCCAGTAGATACACCAAATTCACAATTGGGCTCTAAGAAGCAAAACCATTTCTGCAAATATACAGAAAATTTTGTAGTGCATTCGCCACCAAATCTTGAATTATATATGCATTGAATATGCACTCTGACTGTAGTGTTTGGCAATGCTAAAACTTGTATCATATTTATTTTTGTTTCTTTGAAAATAAGTCAGAAGCAGCATGGCATGGTGAACATTAGGTAGCTCCATTACAGACACATACAGTACTGTGCAAAAGGTTTTGGCAGGTGTGAAGAAAAGCTGTAAAGTAAGAATGCTTTTTAAAAATATATATTTTAAGTGAGCAAAGAGAAGAAAAATCTAAATCAAATCAATATTTGATGTGACTGCCCTTTGGCTTCAACCCAGCATCAATTCTTACACTTGCACACTTTGTACACTTGTACAAAGTCAGCCAGGAATTTTGTAGGATTAGAGTTAGGTGTATAATTTAGGTGTATGATTAACCAATTATACCAAGCAGGTGCTGATGATCATCAATTTCATATGTAGGTTGAAACACAGTCACTAACTGAAACAGAGACAGCTGTGTAGGAGCTTAAAAGGGGTTGAGGAGCAGCCAAACTCTCCTACTAAGATGAGGTTACGGTTTCATATCACAGGTCATATACCATGGCAGGACTGAGCACAGCAACAACACACAAGGTAGTTATACTACATTAGCAGGGTTCATAGGTGTGCGCAGCCTCTTGCATTAGGGTGTGCACCCCAAAGCTCAAATACATATGCATGTGTATATGTACTGATGGTGTAAGTAGGGCAGTGGACAGTCTAATTTTGTTAATTTTCTTTTCCCAAAATTTTGAGGCTTGTGTAACATTTTTGGGGGGGGATGAAATATCAGTGGTCTAAACAGGGTGGAATATGCAGCACACAAGGCAATTAGGGTGTGCCCAGGCACACCTGGCACACCCTGTGCGCACGCCTATGTCAGGGTCTCTCCCAGACAAAGATTTAAAACCAGACTGAGATTTCAAAATGTGCTGTTCAAGCTCTTTTGAAGAAGCACAAAGAAACGGGCAACATTGAGGACTGTAGACGCAGTGGTTGGCTAAGGAAACTTATTGCAGCAGATGAAAGATACATCATACCTACTTCCCTTTCGACATCGGAAGATGTCCAGCACTGCCATCAGCACAGAACTGGCGTAAACCAGTGGGACCCAGGTATACCCATTTACTATCAAGAGAAGTCTGGTCAGAAGTGGTCAAAAATTGCCGCAAAAAAGCCATACCTCCAATGTGGAAACAAAGCTAAGTGACTGAACTATGCACAAATCATAGGAACTGGAGTGCAGAAAAATGGCAGCAGGTACTCTGCACTGATGAGTCAAAATTTGAAATATTTGAAAGGAAGCAGTTTGTTCACTGAAGGGCTGGAGAGCGGTACAGTGAAGCATGGTGGAGGTTCCTTGCATGTTTGGGGCTGCATTTCTGCAAATGTTGGATATTTGCTCAGGATCACTGGTGTCCTCAATGCTGAAAAATACACATGCAGATACTTTATTATACATACCATCAGGGAGGCGTGTGCAGGGCTGCTGTTAGAAATCATGAGGCCCCCTACAGCCTTCCTGACAGGGCCCCCCAACGGCGCCTACTAAGTGGAACAACGGCACTTATTTTATCCACTTACACCCCACAAATAAAAAAAAAATCCCTCTTTTGCTCCAACCTCTTTTGACCTGATGGGACTCAGAGAAATGTAATGTAAGCTCTGGTAAGCAAGTAGGAGTGGGGGTGTGGTCTAGTAAAATCCATTTATTCATTTAGGCTGCAATTAAAAATAAAGCTGCCCTGAGCCCAGGGCGTGTGATTGGCCTGAAATGTGTTCTGCAGCGGTACAACAACTTCAAACATGCAGGCAATGTCATTGAAAACTATCTTCTGCATAAAGAAGATCAAGGAGCCCTGGAAGTGATGGTTTGGCTCCCACAGAGCCCTTATCTCAACATTGAGTCTGTCTGGGAATACATAAAGAGACAATACGATTTGAGGCAGTCTACATCAGCAGAAGATCTGTGGTTAGTTCTCCAAGATGTTTAGAACAACCTACCTGCCGAGTTCCTTCAAAAACTGTGTGCAATTGTACCTAGAAAAATTGATGCTGTTTTGAAGGTAAAGGGTAGTCATACCAAATATTGATGTGATTTGGATTTATCTTCTGTTTATGTACTTTCCATTTTGTTAATTAATTAAAATCATTTATTAACACTTCTGTTTCTGAAAGCATTCTTAATTTACAGCATTTTACACACCTGCCTAAATATTTTGCTCAGCAGTGTATGCATAATAAAATTGGGACTGTATTCCTGAGTGTAGGACAGGAGCCATTCCAATTTTGTATTAAATGTTGAATATAGGGTTTCATGCATGTCTTTAGTGTCTCTGGTTGTCCAGCATATATACAATATACTGTATATGTATATGTATTCAGATATGTACACAGTATAATAGCTTTTGTGAACTGCACCAGTAGTAATGGTTGTTTAGTACTTTCCAAAGCGCTGAAGAGTGCTGTGTTTCCAGCACATCCAACAGGGGTTGGCACTGAAATAAGTGTTCCAAGTCTAATAGGAAACATTGAAGCCTTGTAGGTCAGCTGTTTCCCATAACCGATAGGAATAAAACACAGAGAATGAAGTATTGTCATTTGTATTTTATTTGGAGGAAACAAAAGCTTATTAAATAACTAGTAGCCTGTTCTCTCTACTATATGGCTGCCTATTTAGAATGGAAGGGTTACTTTACATATTTGTAGGTCTGCCCGACTAATCCTTTAGGGATCCTGGTCTACAAATTATTCAATGTCTGGAAATAGTGTTTCAGTGTAAATGGATTCCAGAATGTCGCTTTACTTTCTCTGCCAAATTCATTCTGAGTTTGGAACTTGCATCTGGAACATTTTTCATTTACCTATAGAGGACATAAGCAGGGAGGTGTGTACAAATGAGCAACGCAAATAAGTCACATTAGCTCAACAAGCATTGCAGGCATCCATGATCAATCTATACAAAGCCTTAATATGCAGTGCTGGGTGCTTGGCCACACTGTATGCTCTATCTAATGGCTTAGCTTTATCAAGCAGAATGGTTTCCTATGATTAAAGAGTTAATGTAATTTCTCACAAACTCTAGTTGCAGTCTGTTTCTTTTTTTATGAGATTCCAGTACAGAACTGTAATTTATAAATTATCATGTTTCATTTAAGAGATGAGCTTTTCAATGGAAATATTAAGATGGCCATTCTAAATGAATTTGTAAAAAAGGTCACAGTGTCAGGGCATATGGAGCCACATCTCATGGCTGAACAAAGACCCGCTTCTCTGTGAAAGACCATGGCACAAATATCTGGATTGTTCTATCAGCCTGGGAAATGGCAGCAAACTATGTGGAAATATAGACACCATCAGTCTTATAACAGCCCAAACATATGTTTTAGGAGGAGCTTAAATGAGTATCAGATTTTCTTTTTTTATAAATGCATGCATGCTAATTAATGTATCGCAGATATTAAGCACCTCTCAAACAGATCACAGTTCTACATATGACAATGCATTCCTCAACCTTATTACCCAGAAGCCAATACCATCTTTGTCCAGACTTCATCCACAGTCAACATCTATATATATGTCCTATTATCTCACACAAAACACCCAGCTGCTTCTCACCTTGTGATTATCCTAAGCCCGGATTCACACTGCCCGCGACTCTGGCACAATTTGCATTACAGAAGTCTATGTAAGTCGTACCAAAAGTAGTGCAGGAACCTCAAGTTGCACCAATTAGAATGGTTCCATTACACAGAATGGGCTCTGATATCTGATGCGACAAGTGCTCCAAAGTCCGAGCGATTATCGCATCGGGCCTGAGCTTTACATCTTAAGCCTGGTACACACTAATGCCCCGTACACACAATCGGACTTTCCGACAACAAAACCGTGGATTTTTGTTCGAAGTTTGTTGGCTCCAACTTGTCTTGCATACACACGGTCACACAAATCTTGGCCAACAATTACGAATGCGGGAGCGTAGTGACGTAAAAGACGTACGACAAGCCGATAAAAAGGAAGTTCAACAGTCATGTAGTATCTCCATTACGAACGCTAGTTTTACAAGACCGAGCGCTTCTGGCTCGTTCTTGATTCCGAGCATGCGTGAACTTTTGTGCGACAGACTTGTGTACACACGATCGGAAAGTCAATAACTTCACTGGAGCTCAAGTGTTTCTTAAGAAAAATTAAATACTGTTTCAATATGCTGAATTGGCAGGAATTTTTTTTCTGTAAAATGTACTGCTCTGTCCAATGTATCTCATGGAAAGCAGGGGTCTCCAAACTTTTAAAACAAAGGGCCAGTTTACTGCCTCTCAAACTGTAGGGAGGCCAGACTGTGGCCAATGGAAGTAGAAAATGTCGTGGCATTGATAGGAATAAACAATGCCATAGGCTTGGTGCTCAGTGGGAGTTAAAAAATTACATCTGTGGTATCAGAGGGATTAATAGTGCCCTATCACTGGTGTCAGTGAGAGGATTAGTACCCCATTGTTGGTGCCAGTGGGAGGAATAGTGCCCCATTTTTGGTTTTAGTGGAAGGAATAGTGCCTCATATCAGTGAAAAGAATAGTCCCGAGGGCAGGATAAAGGCAAGCAAAAGACCACATCTGGCCTACAGACTGCAGTCTGGAGACCCCTGATGGAAAGCATACAGGGTTTGATTTATTAAAACTGGAGAGTGCTAAATCTGGCACAGTCGTGCATGGTAGCTATTAAGGTTCTAACTTCAGCTTTGACAAAAAAAATAAATATATGGAAGCTGATTGGTTTCTATGCAGAGCTGCGCCAGATTTTGCACTCTCCAATTTTGGTAAATCAACCCCACAGTTCTCTATTTTGTGTGAGACAGAGGGTCAACCACTATTTACTGTGAAATCTTTCACTTTTCTTGCAAATAACCCTTTGGATTAGTATCTTGTTTTAAAGTTTTGAACAGAAAGACATCCATCCGAACAATATTCTTTAATACAGCAGGTATCTCTGGGATTTTAGACAAAATTGCATGTGCAAGGAAAGACTGAATAGTAAATGATTTGAACCATCCGATCTGTTACCAGGAATATTGGTCATGTCATTTGTTCCTTTTAAGGTAATGAAGTAGAAGGGGGTATTTTCCAAAACATAGCGAACTACCTGAGGACTTTTTGCTTCTCCGCCCCATTTTGGATAGAAAAAGAGAGGGTTATAAACAACTGTCATTTTTTTGCCCTCTGTCCCAATGGGGAGATTTCTCTTTACTTCCTGTCCCCTAGCTAAAACAGGAAATCTTTTCAAAGTGACAGAATCCTTTTGAGGTCACAAGAACCAGTGTCTTTATTGGGAGATATCCCCTCCCTTTCTGTTTTGGTGGCAGCCAAAACTTTTTCACATTTGGTGAGAACAGTTAAACAGGACACATAAAAAGGGTGTATCCCCCCCCCCCCAACACCCCAACAAGGCCACAGACAGCAAAAAAAACCCAAAAAACTGATGAGTGTTCTAATCCCTCACTGTTCTATTCAAACCTAAAACAAAAAATGTTGCCTTTAGTTAGAACTCTTTGGTTGTACAATACTGTCAGAGGTTGCAAATTATGTAGAGGTGGGAGAATTTTAACATACTGTACATACTGTACGTAGTTGTAAACATTAGTAGTTTTTCTTCATATTATAAATGGTTTTTCTTTCCTCTGGGTACAGGGCCTTTAAAAGGACCAACAAAATTGTATTCCAATATTATTAATTATATTAATAACACACATACGTACACAAATTCTTCTCCCATGTCAAAGCTAGGCAGAAAAAAAAAACAAGCCATACATAATACAATTTTGTTTCCTTTAATCACGGGCTGAAGGAAAGAAATTTGCTTGATTACTCCTGCTTTGGTATTGTCAGTTCGTGTTGATGGGAGAATCCCTTCTGCTTTGCTATTGTATTCTGACAGTGGGAGGTTTTCCAGCGAAAAAAAAACCCATCTGGATGTGGAATCGGCCAAACTTCGATCAGTCTATGGCTGGTTTAAATCACTTCTGTACTAGAAGAAGTACACAATCCGAAACCACATTTTCATTTTTTGAACCTCTGTTTCTTCCGATTTATCTTTGAAATGTGCAGGTGACATGCGATTCCTCCCACATGAACCCAGCACCAACCATCCAAGTTATGTTACAAAAAAGCATACCATGTGTTACATGTGACATCAGCATGTCAGGGGGTTGACCTCAGTTTGTGAAACCTTGTCATATGTCCCCATTTCATTTAAAAGGAGAAAGCAATTTCTTCACCCGTCTCATTACAGCCAGCACCAAATATAGAGGGGTGTTAGGCCTCATGTACACTGAACGTTTTTACAGATGCTGTTTTTGGCTTCAGACATTTTTTTCAAGTCAATAAACTCTCCAGCATGTTATCCTATGTATCCATGCACACATAGGCTGTTATCAACAGTTTTGGCTGGGGTGTTTTTTGGCTGTTAAGAAAAATCCCAAAACTAGTGGGTTCTGAGAGGCGTTTTTCAGCTGTAAAAAAGCTCTAACATCAAAAAATGATCAAAAACGCAGTTAAACGCTTAAAAACACAGCTCACCGGCATTTAAACGTTTTTGATCCATTGAAAAAAAAAGAGCTAAAAACGCTAACGCTGAAAAACGCTAAAAAGCTTTATTGCAAAAACATTGGAAAACTCACTGCAAAGCTACTGGCGTTTTTATAACGTTATTATAACGTCCAGTGTGCATGAGGCCTTATGGTCAAAGTCTATTGACGTTTTCTAGAATGTGCAAACATGTGAAGCAATAATAAAAAATAAAAATTGGACACATTTTATTTTGTATACAAAAATATATTATATTGGAAAAAAAAAACTTAATTACATTTGTTTCAACTATAACATTACAAATTTCCATAAAAGCATTTTAAATTACAATTAAGCAACATCATGTAAAAAATACAGTCAACTGTATCTTTAAAAGTATTAAACAAATATATATATATATATATATATCTCTTTCTAATACATGCAGCAGGTGGAGGCAAAGATCAAACACAGTAGTACGTAGGTGTGATCTTGCGGAAACGCCTGCATTATGTAACTCTACTTCATGACGCTTTACAGCCTTCTGTGTTCTTGCACTGATCCCATGACCAGCTATACAGTGCTTTACATGCCTACAAGAGACAAGAGATACATTGGTCAGCCAAGTACAAGTCATAACCCTATATGGTACACCAAATAGCAATGTATGGGGAACTCAAAAGGTTCTTCTAAGTAAGTGGCATTTGAGAAATAATAAAATATATAAAAAAGTGCAAGTTGCAGTAAATACTTTAGGAAAAGATATACCAAGTAGATGGTTTGTTTTGTGAGATGGACACAACTATGTTATATAACTCAGGCAAGGTATATATATATATATATATATATATATATATATATATATATATATATATATATATATATATATATATATATATATATATATACTCATACATATACATACATGAAAGCATTGTCTCCTTTTAATAGGAAGTTCTGCAGACAAATGGGAGCTGAACATTGCCAACTTGGTTTTGTAAGGGCAAGTTCCAGAGTATTCATTCTTATTCTGACTTTGCTGCCTAGAACAAGATGCCTCAACCTCTCACTGCCTGCCTGCATGTTCTCTGCTCAGAAGAGAGCCAAGAAAGGTGTAACCCAAAATTCAGTTCTGCCCATACCTTACCCAGCACAGTAAAGACTTTCTTTAGTTTTGAAAAGAGTTGGGAAGTATACCCCTGTTATTGATGCCCGTCACTCTGCTGGGTAGGTTCCCCTAAAGTCCTATCATGTAACCCTTCTGGAATGCAAGAGTATATTATAATGTATTTGGGACATACAGCCATTATTTAAACTGCTCAGTATATAGAAAATACACCCCAGTATAGCTTATAGGGTTACATTCAACCTGATGTAGACATCTAGGCTGCAATAAGGCAGGGAACAAAGTAAGAACTGCAGGAGGAAGCAGACATTCTTAACTCAGAGTGCACCCTGGTTATTCAGCTGCAGCACTATAAATGAACTGAACCTGTGACCACTTAAATTAAGTCGTTAGAATGAGTATTTCGATAAAAAGCACCTTATACTACATATGATAGGACAATTGAAACTTTACATTTGAAAAATTAAAACCTCATGTGTTACTTTAGTAAATCAGGTTCATTCTGTCCTAACTTTTCATCTCCGATGGCTCAGTGCATAGGTAAAGTCCCTGAGTTATTAGGCAATACAAGTCCCAGAATGCATGTTAACATAAGTTTATTGTCATACATGTGGTTTCCTATTGGCAAAATCGCTTTGACAACTTAATGCAGCCTAGCAATACTGGGTCACACTTAGCTTATCAGCTCTCCTGAGATTCAGACCCATTTGTGTGGTTACAAAGCAGATCACTTACCAGTTAATGCATAAAGCTTAACCACTTGCTGACCAGCTGCAGTCATACTGCGGCAAGGTGGCTCGTTCCCACAAATCGCCGTAGCTGTACATCGGCGCTCCCAATGCCCAGCGGGGGATCCAATCAGTGGGTCCGCCAAATACGCCGGCAACCCGCGATCGTTCCCCACAGTGACAGAACGGGCATCTGCCTGTGTAAACAAGGCAGATCTCCATTCTGACAGGGGAGATCACACAGATCCTGTTTTCTGCTATGCAGGAAGACAGATCTGTGTGTTTCCCCAGTCACACAGCCCCCATACAGTCAGAAAACACAAACAGGGAACACAATTAACCCCTTGATCGCCCTTGATGTTAACCCCTTCCCTCCCAGTGTCATTAGTACAATAAATAGTGCATATTTTTAGCACTGATTACTGTAATAATGTACAGGCATACCCCACTTTTAAGTACACAAGGAATTTATTTACTAAAGATGGAAAGTGCAAAATCAGGCTCACTTCTGCATAGAAACCAATGAGCTTCCAGGTTTTATTACCAAAGCTTAATTGAACAAGCTGGGGTTAGAAGCTCATTGGTTTCTATGCAGCAGTGAGCCTGATTTTGCACTTTCCAGCTTTAGTAAATAAACTCCATTGCGTACTTAAAAGTGGGGTATGCCTGTAATATAATAATAACTGGTTCCCAAAAATGTCAGTTAGGTGTCAGATCTGTCCGCCGCAATCCCGCTAAAAATCACTGATTGCCACCATTACTAGTAAAAAATGTATAAATAATAAAAATGCCATAAATCTATCCCCTATTTGGTAGACGCGATAACCTTTGCGCAAACCCATCAATATAAGCTTATTGCGATTTTTTTTACCAATAAAAAAATGTAGCAGAATACATTTCTCCCTAAACTGATGAATACATTTGTTTTTTTTACATTTTTTATTTTGGAAACGTTTTATAGCAGAAAGTAAAAAATTTATTTTTTTTTTTTTTCAAAATTGTCGCTCCTTTTTTGTTTATAGCGCAAAAAATAAAAATGCAGAGGTGCTCAAATACCACCAAAAGAAAGCTCTATTTGTGGGAAAAAAAGGACATCAATTTTGTTTGGGTACAACATCACACGACCGCACAATTGTCTTTTAAAGCGACGGAGTGCCGTATCGCAAAAAATGGCCTGGTCAGGAAGTGGGTAAATCCTTCCAGGGCTGAAATGGTTAACAAGGAACTTGGAAAGTAACAGAAAACAGTCATTTACAAATATACTCACTTGCTAGTGTTCTGTCAAGGTCAGCAATAAAATCTTCCAACTCTTTTGTATCTCCAAGTTTAGCTGTGCAAAAAAAATAAAAATAATAATGAATACTAAATAATTACATTCTACACCACTTAAAATTGTTGCTGTTAGTACAAGATTTAAGCAAGGCATGAAAAAAGCCCACAGAATGCAAGAGATCACAGGATGCAAAGATTTTCAATGCAATCAGGATATTTCCTTGGATGGAGAGCAAACTGTTCTATGAGTGTAAGCACACAGGGTTCCCAGGGATTAGGATGGCTGAACTTTCATTAGATTCTCAGGCCATCTCAGCTTCCCAGCACTCCCATTTACTGCCATCATCACAGGATAAAAACAGACTTATGCCAGACATAGGCGTGCGCACAGGGTGTGCCAGGTGTGCCTGGGCACACCCTAATCACCCTGTGCTGGGCAGATTCCCCCTGCTGCTTGGCTACAGAGAAATGGACCGGGGAATCTCTGTCCCCAGTCCCTTTCTTTATCTCAAAAGTGAAACATCAGGGGCCTGTTTAGACCCCTGATATTTCACCAAAGCCCCCAATGGGGCCCCTAAAAAGATTGTAAAAAACAATAATAAAAATGAAATGTAATAAAAAAATAAACTACTGACATAGTCCACTGCTCTACCGATGCTGTCCATTGCCCTACTGCCCTATATATTTATACACACACACTTTAAGTGTGTTAGAGCTTTGGGGTGCACACCTAATGCAATAGGCTGCGCACACCTATGATGCCAGATCTGTTTATTTCAGGTAAAGCCACACCACCTAAAGTCATTTTCGTTTTAGTCAAGCTTTTGCTCAACCAATTTACATTATAGCTTAATAAATATTTGAATCTCTAATACAAGTGAGGCCATACTGTACCTTTTCGTGGTGTTTCTGCTGGAGAGGACAGTGATGGAGAAGACAAAGTCGGGGAGTTCAGTTTTTCATCGCTGAAACTAAAACTGTTTCTACAAAGTGAATCTGCACCTGAAAAACAAAAGAGAAGGCTACCGTAAGTCTATATATAAGGGGTTGAGAATGCAAATCATATTTCCCAGTTTTAAAGACTGGAAATCCAAGACAGAAACCACCATACACTGTATAATTCAGGCTTTATGAAAACTGGATACAAGCACATCTTGTTCATTTAAATAGTTTCTTCAGTCTGTTTGAAAACAATTAAAAGTCAGCAAATACTGTAGCTGTTGACTTTTAACCACTTCAGCATCCGGAAGGTTTTACCTACTTCCTGACCAGGCCATTTTTTTGCGATATGGCACTGCGTTGCTTTAACTGACAATTGCGTGGTCAAGTGACGCTGTACCCAAATAAAATTGATGTCCTTTTTTTCCCTTACATATAGAGTTTTCTTTTGGTGGTATTTGATCACCTGTGCGTGTTTTTTTTTGTTTTTGTTTCCGCTATAAACAAAAAAAGACCAACTATTTTGAACAATAAAAATAAGATTTTTTTACTTTCTGCTATAAAAAACATTCTCAATTAAAAAAAAAAAACAAAAAAACAAAACAAAATTCCTTTATCAATTTAGGCCAATTTGTATTCTGCTACATATTTTTGGTAAGAAAAAAAAAAAATCCCATATATGTATATATTTATTGGTTTGTGCAAAAGTTATAGCGTCTACAAACTATGGAATAGATTTAGGGACTTTTTATATGTTTTTTCTAGTAATGGCGGCGATCAGTGATTTTTAGCGGGACTGCGACATTGCTGTGGACAAATCTGACACTTAATGACACTTTTTGGGGACCAGTGACACCAATACAGTGATCAGTGCTAAAAAAAAATACACTGCCACTGTATAAATGACACTGGCAGGGAAGAGGTTAACATCAGGGGCAATCAAAGGGTTAACTCGAGGAAAAGAGGCATCTGTGTCCCTGATTAGTAGGAATCACAGATGTCTCCCTTCCTGTCTGACAGAAGGACGATCTGCCTTGTTTGCATAGGACGGTTCCTTCTGTCTCTCCAGCAAATGATCAAAGGTGGCCGGTGGCTATCGTGGCCACGGGACCCACTGATTTGACACAGCGGGAGCCAATCGCAGCGGGAGCGCTGCTCCGGTGGCACGTGCCCCAGAGCCGTGCACAAGAATCAGGTACAGGTACGTGATTTTGTGCTTACGGGGCCTCCCTGCCACAGTAAATGTACGTGGGGCGGTCCTTAAGTGGTTAATAAGAGGAAACGTATCTATCCAGGGTTCCAGCACTGTCATACCTCAAGCCAGTTCCTTGCAGGTCTTCGGGTCCACAGTGCCGGAATGTTTATTGTGGGAAGCTGGATGGGACTCCTTGTGACTTCAGAGCCAGCTTTGTGTTGTGTGAATGGTCCGGCAGCCTCCTGGGGTCTGTGACACGTCCCAGGAGGGATATGGGACAGTGAAAGTGGAAGCAGGTACTTGACAAAACTAGGTACCAGCTCAAAAAAAAAAAAAGTTTCAAAAGTGGTAGAGGAGGGGGGGACATAAATCAGAACTTCCCTTTAAGGGTGAAGTTGTACTTCAAGTAATTGACTATTGCATCAGAGTTTTCTATGCATCAATTTCCTGTTTTAACATGTTGTTTATTGAAATAAGCTGTAATCTGGTATATATAGAGTACATAAATGCATACTGTAGCAATAAACTGAATTAATCTCCATGCACACTGGGCTTAAAAAAACGTCTCTTCTCTTGGTAGTAAAAAACACTCATATAGAGCATTGTCTGTACAAAGTTTAGACCAGTTTAGGAGAGTTTTACATTTTTTTATGCCAGTAAGCTCCAAGCAGAAACGTGAACCAGAAGCCTTTCTTTTCTGCCTCTAAGGCTCCATGCACACTGAGGCTCATAAACGTCTGTTTTTGGGAGTTTGGGCGTTTTTTTTAACAGCCCATAAACTCCCCCCTATGTTATCCTATGTGTCCATGCACACATGGACATTTTAGGATGTTTATCAGCAGTGGAGTTTATGGGCTGTTTTCTGAAGGCCATAAAATCACGTTCAAGAGTCAATTTTCTGACCACAAAAAACGCCAAATGCTCATAAACGCTGATAAACGTGGCTCCCCAGCGTTTAACGTTTTTGATCCATTGAAGAAAAAATAAATAAACGCTAAAAAACGCTAATAAACGCTATTGCAAAAACGTTAAAAAACATTGAAAGACTCACTGAAAAGCTACTGCTGTTTTTATAACCTTATTTTAACATCCAGTGTGCATGGAGCCTAAACGTTGAGCTCAAAATCTGCCTGTAATCATCCTAATGTACATGGACACATAGGATAACATTGAGCTGCTTCTACAGGCAGAACACAAAACTCCTGTAGAAGCAAAGGTTTTTTTAAGCCAGTGTGCCTGGAGCCTTAAAATGTTATTCAGCTAGAAGAGTAAAGGTTAATGGAGGATGGCAGCACTGTAGTGTTTGTACATGTGTATTGACTTTTCAGACTCTGCCCTTGTTTCTCCAGCATGTCTGCATCAATTGCAATTGGGTGTCTATCTCTCTGTAGGTAAAAATAAAAGAGATTGCTACTGTAATCAGTATTAGCTTAAATCAGGTCCGAGCCAAGGCCCTACCCTCAATTTTCACAGTCAATTTTTTTCAACGTTACTGTTAATGAAAAATGTCAAGCTAACGTTTGTAAGATCACATTCTCTAAAATCCAACTTACGTTTATGCTACTTTTATATTGCAGAAGCAGCAGGCAGTTGCCAGGTATAATTGACCAATTATGACATCCATAAATGTGGACTAGTCACATCACATCTAAATTAACACTCAATTATACAACGCAGTGGATTTACTAAAGGCAAATAGACTATTCACTTGCAAGGGAAATTGCACATTAAAAATGAAATTTTCCGCACAGCTTAGTAAGGCAAGAGACTGGATATTTTTTGCAAACTGACATTTCACCTTATTTACTAGGCTCCGGGGATAATTTTCTTGCAAAGCGCAACTTCCCCTGCAAGGTGAACAGTCTATTTGCTGTAAGTACAGAAACGCCAATGTATGTATGCTAAAGCTTCCATCTGCATCACAGATTTAGAGCTCCATTGCACATTTTGTGTGGTTATAGGCATAGTTAGAAGTTGGCCTGGCAAAACCAAGCAGGAACAGCTAAATATAAAGGAACCCACAGAGGCAAGGTTATAGTTACAAAGCTGTACCCAAACATTAAAATAAATATAATTACAACTGTAAAATATTTCCTGTGACTGTACAAAAGTGAGCTTGTTATGGAAGAACAGTATTAGAATGGAAAATGGAAAGTTTAAGCAGTTACAGAATTCCAACAAAGCATTCAAGGGGCTTCATGATTTTAGTTTACCATTCAATAAATGGAATTTTATGGTGGATTTATGCAAGTGAGCAAAATTTCAAAAGATTGAATTCAGTGACAACAAGGAAAAACAAAATAAGCAGCTTCTGCTGGTAGAAACCAGTCATATCCCAGTCATTTTCTAATGCAGGTTAGAAAATGAAATATTGTTTGTGAGTCCCTATGGGTGAACGACTCCCTCCAGCTTTCACCCCCAATATTTTAAATTAATGTAACCTGCTATCCAGCAGTACTTTGTGTATTGGGGCACTAGTTGGGAAATCCAATGGCCTACATACTTTAGAACTCATCCATTAGGATTATTGCATTATCACCAATGCCAACAAAGTCATAGCACACCCTTTTTTCCATTACTGGGTAGTAAAATCAGATTAATAAAATTAGTAAAAATGGAATACAGTAACTATAGAAACTCTACAACAAAAAGAGGAACAAAGAGATTCTGCCATTATCATCTATTTCTATAGTAACACAGCCATGGAAGAAATAAACAAGAAACACACAATAAAAAAAAAAAACCAGCAACAACAACCAGCTTTACTGATCTCAGTGTCACATAGAATACACTGTTCAGATGTGATTGGTAAGCAGTATCTGCTTTCCATATGTATTGTATAAATGTGGATGCTGTGACTCCTGGTTGACAGAAGATGCCCTTAGGCCCTGTTAACACATATTGTTCATGTTATCTGTGAATTCCCTTTTCTGTAATAAAACAGTTTTGACATTTGTGGTTCAGATGTGTTAAATATGAGCAAAACTGGATGATATATATCAATGGACCCGATGATATAGTACATTAGTGCAGTAAAACTGCAGCATACTTCCTCTCATTGGTGAGAACTACTTCCACTGACCTCAGTCTGTGGTTTACCAGCAGTGGTAGCAATCATTAAGCTGCAGGAAACAAGAAAAGCAAACTGGCTCTTACTAACCAGGTGCGAATAGATACGTCCATACAAGAATGAGGTACAATTCCTCCCTTAGGTTACACGTTTGTTACATCAGACAACTGCTTAGGAGCATGACTAGATATGCCAAAGGATCAGTCCACTCAAAAGCAATATTTATTATTGGTGGAGCCTGGTAGGCTGAGAAGGTACTTGGCATCTAACATGCAGTGGTCTCCAAAATACTGCCCAGGGGCTGGATGCAGGCTTTGCTTGCCTTTATCTGGCCTGTGGGGAACTATTCCACCATCTGACACCAATGATGGGGCACTATTGCACCAACTGACACCAATGATGGGGCACCATTCCCCCAACTGACACCAATGATGGGGCACCATTCTCCCAACTGATACCATTATGTTGCACTTTTCCTCCCATTAAAATCAAGGATGGTGCACTGATGCAGGGCCATTTTTTACTCCTACTGGCCAGTCTGCCCCCCCCCCCCCCAAGCCTGAAGGACAGAAAACTGGCTCTTTGCTTAGAAAGTTTGGAGACCCCTGTAAGATGTCTTAGTTGGCTCAACAGGAGCACTGACTGAAAATCTCCTGATAGTTTTAGTAAATAACTTTAACCCTATCCACCTGGGAGTTTGGGTGTTTCCACCTACCTTAGAGAGTGTTTCAACCCCACCCATTTTACTTTCCATAATAAGAGATGAGTAAAGATAAAACTCCATCTCCCATCTCAATGACCACAGAGGCTGTACAGACCTAGAGGGGTTGATTTACTAAAGGGAAATAGGCTACCCGCTTGCAAGGGCAGTTGCACTGTTCAAGGGAATTGTCCCAAGAGCTCAGTGAATGTGGTGCAAATTTAACTTTGCAAAGAATACCCAATCATGTGCAAGAGGGAAAAAAAAAGACAAAAGAGTAATGCCCTCTACACACGGTTGGATTTTCCGACAGAAAATGTTCGATGGGAGCATGTTGTCGGAAATTCCGACCGTGTATAGGCTCCACCGGACATTTTCCATTGGAATTTCCGTCACACAAAATTTGAGATCTGGATCTCAAATTTTCTGACAACAAAATCTGTTGTCGTAAATTCCGATCATGTGTACACAATTCTGACGCACAAAGTTCCATGCATGCTTGGAATCAAGCAGAAGAGCCGCACTGGCTATTGAACTTCATTTTTCTCGGCTCATCGTACGTGTTGTATGTCACCGCGTTCTTGACGTTCGGAATTTCCGACAAGATTTGTGTGACCGTGTGTATGCAGGACAAGTTTGAGCCAACATCCGTCGGAAAAAATCCAGGATTTCGTTGTCGGAATGTGTGATTGTGTGTACGGGGCATAACAGTTTTGACAAAGGCAAAGTTACAACACTTCACACTTACAAACAGAAGATGCTAGCAGAAAAGGTATACTGCCCTTTACTGAGTGGACATTGCAGTATATCATAACAGATGAAAGAAATGACCTATGAATAGTTGCTTAAAATTAGCAGTTTTACAACAAACACAAATTGATGTCCAGCATTTCAAGATTCTAAAGAAAAATAGATGAAGCTGACATTATAATACACAAATCAAGAGAAACATGGTGTTCTCTTAGCAACCAGAACTAAACACTCTAGTAACACAAAAAGCCACAGTCTTCCTGTTTTTACAGACTATGCATTACAGATAAAAGTAATATGTAAAAAAAAAAAACCTTTATGCAATGGAACACAACTAGTAAAGTCACAAGGATACACAACCTTAACTTGGTTTAAAAAAAAAAAAAGTGTGTACGAACACCTGCAGAGTGCATTCATACAGGAGAGCCTCAGGGGAACAACCCGTCTTTATTCATTCCTGACTCATCATGCTCATTTTTGTCCCTGGAGATACGGTACTTCAAACCCAACGGTTTAGAATTCAATAACTCATGCCCCAGACAGTGGAAGTGGCAAAAACCAGGGAAATCTTTACTAATCGCCCTAGAGGTACTAATGACACTAGAACATGAGAGAAGACAAAGAACACTGTATTCGTGATCAAAGAGAGTACAGGACGTCTTCCTGATTAATAGATGAGATCATACAGTGAAGGACTTGTGATGCTGCTGCACAGGTATGACATAATGGTCAAACAAGAACTGGCAGGATTTGTTTTCTTAGCTAGGGGTAGCCACACATCAGAGATGAACTACAATGTCAGGAATGCATTTTAATCCAGGGGATAGAGGACCTGCTATGAATTGTGTTGAGCAGGCTGTCTACAGGCAAGTGCAAAGCTAAATTCAACCAACAACCCAGAGTTCAGCTTCACTCAGAACAAATATGTACAGGGTTTCCTCCTATGTCTTAGGCAGCCAGCCAACAATTTCGAGAACTGTCAATGTTACAGAGTGTCCCAACTCTGTGGATCTGAGACAGTATGTCCCTTCAGCACTTGATATCCTCCATTCATCGGCATTCAGGACATGCATACCGACACATAAACAGCTATTAGAAGCTCAATTACATTGAACTATATAAACAAATTGAAGGAAACCTATCATTTCAAATATGTAGGCAGCCACTCCTAATTTTTGTTTTGGAAGTGCTACCTGCTTAACTGACAGAGTGACCTTTGCCCTTCAGCATTTTCTGAGTCACGGACCCAAAACAAGATACGCAGTCAAAGACATCAGAACTTTTTATAATACAGTGACCTAAAAGAGAATGCAGCATCGGTCCACCCTCAGGCTCTGAGACTGAGAACCGAGCGATCAAACGCCACTGATTGCTCAGTCCTCAGAGCTTCATGAGCAGAGAGCTGTCAGTCACCGGCTCTCTGCAAAGCAAACCTCCCCATGCTCACTGGAGCACTGAGCTGTGGAGGGAACTGGAGCGGCTGGTCGAGGCTCTCAGTGGCACGCTGAGAGGTTGAGCTAGGTGCCTGTCCAGGGTTCTGGGCGGATCCCCACCAGTTACGATCTTTTCCCAGCCTGAACTGGCTCTGTGACGTTAGCCGACAGCAGGCTTCAGCCGCTGTCTGCAGAAAACAGGTCACAAGAGTGCAGAATGAACTGCACTCCTGTGACCCACTCCACAGAAGTACAGACAAACAAGCTTCTTCTCATACCAAACTAGCATTTGGTATGAGAAGTGCCTAAAAAGGACTCGTATACATTACAGCTTTCAAGTGCCCAGAGCCACTGCAGCCTGTGATCCACCACAATTCTTCTCACATAGCTCAGCACATAAGCCAGGGTGATGACTGGGTACAAACTCTGGTGTTCCCCATCAACTAAGTGATAATTTTGCTGGAAAAGAGCACCTGCTGCATCACCTTAACAGGACAAGGACCTATTGGAGTTATAGCTAAAGGGGCTGGAGAGAGGGTATTTGTGAAATTGGACTCAGTATATGTAGTGCTCAAGGTTTTAAGCAAGCCATAAACTATTCCAAGTTTGGCCAGTTGCTGATGAACCAAACAAAATGTGCTACATGGGTGGCCCTGTTGGCTCCCTCCAGCCTGAAATTTTGGCTCAATGGTGGCTGCATCCACTAAATCAGTCACTGATTGAATACTCTGAAAGCCACCTGCGGAGATTGTCAGAATACAGTAGGCACAGCATAATTTGTCTATCCATACCGTATAGCATAGACAGAGGATTCAGGTTTTTTTTTTTCATTTATTTTTTTTTTGTTTAGCCCACAGGCTAAATGAATCACTCCTAACAGTGTTTAGCCCCATCCATTGAGGAGCTTCAGATGGTCTAGAATGGATTCAAATAGATGCAAACAGAAGGTATTCAATAAGACACGCAGGAACCAAATCCAGTTTCAGATTTCATGGTGTTCCCATAATGTCACCTTAAAGTGGAACTTCAAATAAACATTTGTAATCCTTATGCTGCTGGAATTAGCAAATAGATATGCAAGTATATCAATTTACTTGTTTTGCTTTTTTTTTTTTACATTTCTTCAGTTACTTCCTGTTTTCTTTCCTAGGCAAATGATGTCATACAATTCCAAGAGTCTTCAGGAGGAGAGGAGTGGTTTTCCCAGCTAAGAACATTCTCCTGCATCCACGCTTGAGCAAAGGGCAGATGGATTCCAGGAAATAAATTCTACAGGAATCATTTGCCCACACGCAAAATGGCCACGGCCAGAAATGCTAGGGGTTGTTTTTCAAAGTGATTTCTCAACAAAATAAAGCATGGAGACATGGATGTATGGGGGCAGGGCTGGTGCAAGTATTTTGACACCCCAGGCGAAACCTCATTTTGCCATTTTGCCGCCCCCCCCCCGGCTCCACCCCTGACTTCACCCCCTTTGCCCTGCCCATGTATTCCCCGCCTTTTAAATTAAGTGCCCATCAAATGCAGCCCACCAGTGCCTATCAATGAATGTTTGCTTGCTTCCATTCATTTGGTAGTCAGGACACAGACACAGTCCTCCACTGCCACTGCGCCTCTGACACTGAACGGAGCAGCGGCTGCCTGCTGATGCTGAGACTTAGTTGCTTGCTGCAGAGAGAAGAGAGTAGGAACATCAGTGGCCGGGCGCCCTAAGCAGCAGTGGGCCCTAGGCGCCTGCCTAGTTTGCCTAGTGGTAGCACCGGCCCTGTATGGAGGGAGTTTGCTTTGAATATTAAAAATGAATTAAATAGAGTTTTTGGTTTGTGATGCTCAGATGCAGTGAAGATCCGCTTTAACAGTTGCTTACTTTCTGAGTCGCTGATTCCACTGTCACTGATACTGGCACTGCTCCTCCTCTTCATGGTCTTCAGGTGTTCATCATAACAGAAACGCCTCTTGTTAAACGGCGAGGAGAAATCTTCCAACACGGCATCAAATTCACACAGCACTTCATTCAAATCGTCATCATATTCAATAAAGGCATCTGTAAGAAATAAGAAGAGAAAAGGTTCATATACTATTCTGTGTTTTAGGACATTAGACATTTCTGCTCCTTTTATGGTCTCCAGTGAAGAGTACTGCCAACTAGTAACCCACATAAACGTGTTGGAAGTTGTTTATATCTGACGCTCTGTTGGTTTTAGGTTACGTGAATAGTTTTTAGTGTGGATGCCAATTAGCACAGTTATTCCATAAAGCCAGAGTGATCTCATCTCATTACCATTAATAGCAACTAAACAAACATTACAATACATAGGTACAAACATGAAAACAACAAAACTTCACCAAACAGCATGGTTGGTGCTACTACTATGATGTACTGTCATAGTACTACTATCATCATGGTAATTCACAAATAAAAAAATTGTGCCTATAGTGTAGTCAAGATGACTATCGGAATGCTGAGACAGCTGCAATCCAAAGCCCTTGTGGTCATTCAAAGATGACTCAAAGCTGTCGGTAATGGCTCTCCTTTTTCCTAGATACCATGTTTGTAAAAGATGAACCCTGGGGATTGAGAAGTATAAATCTTCCTCAGTACTGTATATCATATTCAGATTAAATATCAATAGGGGGAGAATCTTTCACAAACACATTTTTGTAACAGACTTGGAGAACACTAGCCTTTGACTCTAGAAAGTAAGTGAAATCAAATAACATGTCCTTGTATGAAATGAATAAAGGAAAATCATTAATAGACGATATCACAAACAACGCATGGCAAACCAATCTGTACGAAGAAAAAATAGATGAGCTTAAGTGAGCATGAAACCACAAAATGAGTCATTGTCTATTACAGGACTTGGTAATGCCATAAAGATGTACTCATCTCATTTTGAGAGAGTGATTGGTTTTCAAGATTTTCCCCTGGCTGCCCCCTCCAGCAATCATCAGACTGACACATTTCTAGAACTAGGTGGGCCGAGTCTGTAGGCAGCTGTATTGGCAGCACTGCAGAACTCTTCCACTGTGGATACTCCTCATAATAGAGCATTAGCAGGAGGCTGGGAACAAAGGGCACAGAAAGGCTCTTTGGCAAAACACTACTCCCCACTTTATGGGAAGCCTTTGATTCAATAGAGATTGTCTGAAGCACATTGAATAGCGACATCTGCTATGACAGAGGCCTGCAGAGCAGTGCACAGGTTAAAGGCATCCCAAGTCTTCAAAGCCGGTTTTATCATCAGAGCAAAGTTTGCCATCTCTGTCTATAGAAGAGCGATGAAAGTAGATGAAATGTGCTCAGAGACAGATTTCAGGTTTGATATGCTGTGCATACCACAGAGGGACTCATAGTAGAACAGAAACCTCAGCACATTTAAAGGGAAGGCATAGCAAGGGAAATTCAGTGTGCAAAACCTGGTGCAGCTCTGCATAGAAACCAATCAACTTCCAGATTTTATTTTCAAAGCTTAATTGAACAAGCTGAAGTTAGAAGCTGACTGGCTACCATGCACAGCTGCACCAGATTCTGAGTGCTCCAGTTTTAGTAAATCTCCCCCAATGTGTTTTAGTGAACACATCACATTGTTTATTTAGGTTTACATGCAAGAGAAAGAAAATCCTGTGTTCTGAGTTGTTCACCAGAACAGGAATACAGGGGACATCTAATGAGGACATGTTCTCGTGACTCTGGTGACAACCAGGGATTCCTCCACTTTCGAAGAATTTCCTCCCACTTCCTGTTGTGGCCATGGGACACACAAAAAACTAAAAATAGTGTCATCAGAAAAATAATTATTAAAGCGGAGCTCCACCTATTTAAAAGTCAGCAGCTACAAAAAGTGTAGCTGCGGATTTTTAATAATCAGACACTCACCTGTCCCACAGTCCAGCGATTCGGGTGCAGGAAGCCTCGCTCCTCTCCCCTGCCTCTCTGAGGCGCCAGCATTCTAACTGTGGGCGCTCGGCTGTGGCTTCACAGCCGGGCGTGCACTGCACATGCGCGAGCCACGCTATAAATGGCCGGGCAATCTTCTGGGACCTGTGACACGTCCCAGAAGATTGCAGGGAGGGAGGGGGGAGAGGTGATCTTCCTTCCGGCACGACGGCGCCAGGGTGCCTGTAAAACAGGGTACCCACTCCTCCCCCCAAAAAATGACATGCCAAATGTGGCATGTCAGGAGGTCACCAGTACTTAAAAAAGAAGTTTCATTTTTGGGTGGAACTCCGCTTTAATACTTACTTTACAGCATACAGAAAATATCCAATATACAGAGTTTTGACCAGCATAG
This sequence comes from Aquarana catesbeiana, assembly GCF_042186555.1. Taxonomy (NCBI): domain Eukaryota; kingdom Metazoa; phylum Chordata; class Amphibia; order Anura; family Ranidae; genus Aquarana; species Aquarana catesbeiana. The sequence continues at coordinate 203,626,765 of NC_133325.1, forward strand.
CTATCCAACACTTCTAGGTGTGTCAGAGAGTATCCCCTCCACCAATGCTCCTTGGTTCCATCCACAACCCTCTATGTCACTCCAGGACACAGTAGTGATGTAGCAGGATCAACTACAGCTCACAGCAGGGAACACACTATCTGACACACCCGGATGTGTCAGCCATGAAATCTCAAGACAGCAGAGATTGGAGTTGCTGCCCGCTGGAAAGATAAGTATTAATATTCTTCTGTTACAGGATGGCACTATGTCAGTTTCATACTGTCACAGCCTTACATTTGTGCTCAGAGGGAAGTACGCACACACACACACTTTGCAGTGATGGTAAGTGGGAAGAATATGCCCCCTTACATTGGCATGCAGCAAAAGTAGCCCCCCCCCAACATTGGCAGTTAGTGGAAAGAACAACACTCCCCTCGTATATTGGTGGTCAGTGGGAAGAACGCCTCCCTCCCACCTTATGTTGGTGATCAGTAGGAAGAATGCCCCCCTTACAACACTAGTTGTTAGTGGGAAGAACACCCCCTTCCTTCACTGGTGGTTTGTGGAATAAACACCCCTCCCCCCTTACACTGGTAGTCAGTGGGAGGAATGCTCCCTTTACACTGGTGGTCAGTGGAAAGAACATCCCCCCTTGGATTGGTGGTCAGAGGAAAGAACATCCCCCCATGGATTGGTGGTCAGTGGAAAGAACATCCCCCCTTGGATTGGTGGTCAGTGGGAAGAACAACCCCCCTTACATTGATGGTCAGTGAAAAACATCCCCCCTTACATTTATGGTCATTGGTAAGAACATCCCCCACTTACATTGGTGGCCAGTGGGAAGAACATCCCCCTTACATTGGTGGTCAGTGAGAAGAACATCCCCCCTTACATTGGTGGTCAGTGGGAAGAACACCCCCCTTACATTGGTGGTCAGTGGGAATAACACCCCCCTTACATTGGTGGTCAGTGGGAAGAACACCCCCCCTTACATTGGTGGTCAGTGGGAAGAACACCCCCCTTACATTGGTGGTCAGTGGGAAGAACACCCCCCTTACATTGATGGCCAGTGGGAACAACACCCCCCCTACATTGGTGGTCAGTGGGAAGAACACCCCCCCTTACATTGGTGGTCAGTGGGAAGAACACCCCCCCTTACATTGATGGTCAGTGGGAAGAACACCTCCCCCCCTACAATGGTGGTCAGTGGGAAGAACATCCCCCCTTACATTGGTGGTCAGTGGGAAGAACATCCCCCCCTTACATTGGTGGTCAGTGGGAAGAACGCCCCCCCCTTACATTGGTGGTCAGTGGGAAGAACGCCCTCACCTCCCTTAAGGTGGCAATACATGGATCGAAATTCATCCAGCTGAGCATGGACCGGACAAATTTCAATACATTTATGAGCAGACTGGTTGTACGGAAGTCAATCCATGCATGGCCAGGAAAGACTGACTTCTGTACAACCAGCCTGTCCAGTTTTTCCAAAATGATCGGTGCAGCCTTCTATACCTGGCAACACCTGACCAATGTGTTCTGACACCAGGGAGGGCTCTCTGCTTGTTGGAGCACTGTAACACAGAGGGAGTGTTCCCCCCCATTCACATAGACTGTGTATACGGGGAAGGGTTGAACAGTAATTAAAGACTAATGTGTAACCTAACTGACATTGGTGGTTAGCAGCAAGAAAGGCACCCCACCCCCCTTAAATTGGTGGTTAGCCCCCCACTTCTAAGGCTACATGTACACTGGCAGCTCCTAAACTTGAGTTTGAGCTTTTTTTTGCCAAAGCTCCTAAATACAACTCCATAAAAGCCTGTGTGTCCATGTACACATGGGCTTTTAGCAGCGTTTAGGAGCTGGAGTGTATAGATGAGCTTCAATCTCCCTCTCCTGAACATGGAAGGATAGGAAAATTTTGACTGGCAGCCGTGGGAAAATGTTTGCTGTTTTTGCCGCGTTTCCCGCGGTCAGGGTAGGGTAGTGTGCATGTCCTTACATTGGTGGTTTGTGGAAAGAACGAACACTCCTACATTGGTGGTCATTGAGAAGAATGCCCTCCTTATACTGGTGGTCAGTGGGAACAATGCTCCTCCCCCCTTACACTTGTGCTCAGAGTGCCACCCTTCCATACAGAAAAGGTCACTAATAATTCTGCCATGTAGGATTGTCACCAAAACTGTGCATGTGCCATCAGATGGGGGGGTTCAATCAGCCACAGCTCAAGGAAAATCCTGGATACTTCTGGAGTAACGCTGGGTGAGAATTTCTCCTCTACATGTTCAATAAAGACACAATTCTACTATACATACTAAGTTATATCATATGTATTAAATGATACTATACTTACTAAATGATACTATACGAACTACATTTATACTATAGTTATTAAATGATACTATACGTATTAAATTATATTAGATTTATTACATTTATAATATCCTTAGTAAATGATACAATATGTTTTGAATGATATTATCCTTAGTAAATTATACTATATGTATTAAATGATATTAGCCTTAGTAAATTGCACTATATGTATTAAAAATAGTATCCTTAGTAAATTATACTATATGTATTAAATAATATTATACTTATTAAATTCATAATATTCTTAGTAAAGTATACAATATGTATTAAATTATATTATCCTTAGTAAATGATACTATATGTATTAAATGATATTATACTTATTACATTTATAATATCCTTAATAAATGATACAATATTATATTATATTATCCTTAGTAAATGATACAATATGTATTAAATTATATTATCCTTAGTAAATTATACAATATTTATTATATGATATTATCCTTAGTAAATGATACTATATGTATTAAATATTATTATACTTATTACATTTATAATATCCTTAGTAAATGATAGAATATGTATTAAATGATATTATCCTTAGTAAATGATACAATACTTCTTAAACTGATACTATACTTATTATAAGTAAAAGCAATGGTATAAATGACAAAGGTAGCCCAGCATGCAGCAAGATGATAGAAGAGCTCTATGAAGGTAGGTGAGGTCACCCTCCTAATGAAGGCAGCCAATGGTCTCCAGGCAGAGGTGACAAGTGCCATGTAATGTATTGATGGTGGGAGTCCAGGAAAGTCAGTAGAGGTGACCAGCTGAGAAGTTCATCTTACCTCTCCGAGATGACTTCACTTTAGGGGACTTCATAGCTCCAACCAACACAGAGGAGTAACGGATGAGTAGGGCTGAGTAGGGCTGAGTAGGGCTGAGTAGGGCTGAGTATGTAGATGCTCCGGGGATCTCTTTCCACTCGCACAGCACAGATCTGATGTATGATTCCCTCCGTGCACAGCTCCTTTTATGTGCGAACTGCCTGGGCGGTGACGTCACCCGGTGGGCGGGGAGGCAGCGAAGTTCCATTCATTACAGTCACGTTGGATTCCATGTACTATCGGCGAGCCGCTCTTATATCAGATTATCACTAGAGGGCGCCCATTTCCATTGACATTGTAAAGCAAGCTAGGTCCAGCAAATGAATAACAATACAAAGGTAATGAGTGGTGAGGGCATATGAGGCTGAATGATCAAATGTCCTTGTTTTCTGGAGACATTTAAGAAGTTTAAAATGACAATAAAGGTCCATTTACACTACAATATGTGCCTTGAGCATGTGCTGCATTTTGAAATTGCATGAAGTACTTTTGCATTTTTTTTTTTAAACTTGACTAATTTTTCCTAATTAACAGTTTTGATTCTTGCAAATTACGTTTTCTTTTTCCAACTCAGGGCAACCACACTATTGAAATACATTGCTTTTACACTATATATTTGCTGGTATGCATTGATTAACTCATGCCATCATGTCTGGTATAAATGGACCACAAAAAAAAAGTTTTAAGCCATTTTAATTATTACACAGGATTTATACAGTGCCAATAGTTTGCGCAGTGCTTTACAACAGAGGGCCCTGGTCCTTAGAGCTTACAATCTTTTGTACTAAAACGACTGCATGAACTCAGTGTGTGCCATACGTGGGCAATCTGATGCCTCTTTTAATCTCCTAAGAAGCGCCAGGGAAGGGTAAAGGGAATCTAGCTGTTTCCTATAGGACTCGTTTACACCAGCAGCCAATCTGATCCCGGCCGCTGGTGTGCACTGGAAGGAATGGAGCTAATGCGCTAATTCCAGTGCATTACACGGTTTACCTTTTTAGAACTTTATGCCTCATGTGACATTTCACTAGGGTAACCGTAGATGTATCAGTGCACGTAGGGTAAAATGCAACACAGGTTTTTCTTCTTCTTTTTTTTTGCACTAACAGTTACATTTTCGAGGTGTATCCCCTTTTTCGTAGTCCAATCATTGCTAATCAAGATCAAGAACAAGGAGATACACCCCAAAAGGTTGTCCTGAGAATCTAAAAAAATTATCACAAACAATACTCAACTGTGTCAGATGTTGATGAAATCACTTATGCTGGACATACACAGAAATCATTTGAAAAAAAAAACAGTTGGATTTATAAAGATCTGTCAAACGTGCATACAATAATGCAATCATTGCATCAAAATATTTCCCACAATTGTCAACATCTTATCAATCATAAACAACATAAATGGTACATTTTTCATTGATCGGTGCAAATGATTTTTTGACCTATGTGAACCCTCCCAGTCACCAACTGTATTTAAAAGAAAGATCTTTCTATCGTTGGTTGAACTTCTGGGGTTACATTTTAATACGCGCATGCGCTTTCGATTTTTTCGAACTGTTTTCGATCAATTCCACTACTAGGATTAATCATTTTTCCTTAAATGATCCAACACTGTTTGTTTTTTGCCATCAAATTTTTTATTTTAATAACCGAAATGAACCCACTGATGTTTCAACAGTGGAACGAGCGAGTGCATCAAATGCTTTTTCAAAACGATTTTCTACCCGTGTATGGCCAGCATTATTAGAGTCCTTGCACATGGGCAGCTGATCCAGTTCAATGTAAAGGCCTGTGTCGTTCTCCCTCCAGGGCAGCCCAGGTGCAGTGTACAGCTTTCCCTGGACATGAATGGACATGAAGAAATATACTGCTGTATTAGGGTATATGGCTATATACTACCAAACAACACAAGTAAAGTGTGCGGACATAAGCAAAAAATAGAGAAAATTTTTATCATACACCCATACGCTTTACTCACGTTTATAAAAGCATTGCCACATACTCAACTACAGCGGCACACAGCCCTTCATATCTATGGGAAGCTGTATACTGTACCTGGGCTTCCCAGATGGTGGAAAGACACTGCCAGTTACATTAAATGGGCTCAGCTACCCATGTGCAACGACCCTTACAAAGGAAGCAGCTCCCTGATATTTTAAGTGGCCTTTCTGGACCTTGTTAACACTGAAGAGTCCTTAACATAACTTCCTGGTATCAGGGATCCCCTGCTAATAATTACTATATCCAGTGCCAGGACAAGATCATCCGGTGCCCAGGGCGAAGATGGAAAACCCGCTGTGGCAGCTACAGCGCCTACAAATGTTTGGGATCTATACTGGAAATTTTTTTATACTAGTATTGGCGGCAATCAGCAACTTAGGCATGGTTCACACTGGGGCTATTTGTCAGGCGACTTAGTCGCTTGACAAGTTACACCCCATTCAGTGCAATGAAACCGTTCTAATCGGAGCAACTACAGTCGCTCCATCTTAGAAAAAGCTTCCTGCACTACTTGGGGACAACTTTAGAGCAGCTTGCATTGACTTCTATTAAAGAAGTTGTTTGCAAGCGGCGCTGATGTTTTGGGCTGTGCGGCTACAAAGTTGGGTGACACTGGATGGGAAGGGGTTAACATCTAGGGGCAATCAAGGGGTTAACTGTGTGTCTAACAAAGTGTAATGTGTGCTGCTTTTTACTACTGATTGATTTGTTTCTTTTCCCTGCTTTGCACAGAAAAGAAAAAAAGTGATCATTCCCTGTGTATAGAGCGCTGTGTTGATTGTCAACACAGAGCTCTGGGCTGTGATTGGACACAGCCGATCAGCAGCTCCTAGCCATTAATAATTGGCTGGGATCTGCTGACAGACTCTCGCTGTGTACAATCACAGAGGAGTAGGTGGGAGGAGCATGCACCCGAAACAGGCAGCGACGTGTGGGTACGTCCCGGTGGCTGTAGCTGCCACCTGCGGTGGGTTAGCAAGTGGTTAATTAGAAATGCTATTGGTAATATACAGCAGGAAGGGGGTTAATGCACTGTCACTGATGCATTAGTGTCCAGTGGCAGTTCATTAACCCCTTTGTGCTGGATTAGTGGCACCAGTGTCAGTGTTAATTAACCCACTGGTGCCACTAATGCAGTACAAAGGGGTAATTAACTGCCACTGGCCACTAATGTATCAGTGACAGTGCATTAACACCCTTCCTGCTGCATATTGCCAATATAATTGCTAATTAAGCAAACTCCTCTCGGCCATCTGCAGAAGGTAATCTGTTTACTTGAGTGATGATGTCCTGCTTGGTTCTCCTTGATCTCGCTCCCATGTTATATCTCCGGTGGGTGGCAGCACTCCATGCTCGTTCCCCATCCCGCCTCTAGGCCGGCCTCTCAGTGACGTCACGCCGGCCAGGACTAGGAAGCGCCTGTTGGGTGGAGATTACTCCACCTGACAGGGAGGTGAGGGGCAGGGCTGGTCTTGGGCTTGTGCTGGGTGCAGGAGCACACTCGGCACATTCTGTTATCTATGTAGCACGCTCGGTACACCGGCACGTCTACTGCGACACCCTTCCTCCAGTAAATGGTCCAGCCCAGGGCATCCACCACTTCTGCCCCCCTTGTACCGAACTGCCTATATCTACAGATCAAGGTAGATTAGTGTGGTGGTCACTGGGAAGAATGCTTCTTACATGTGTGGATATTTGAAGGAAGGTCCCCCCTACAGATAAATAAAATATCACTGTTGTCAGTGATTACTTATGTGAGAGACAAAAAAATGCTGATTGCTTGAACTGATTGCCCTGACAACCTCTGGAGGAACCCTAGGTTTCCGCTGAAGCCTAGTTGAGAAAGGCTTTTAAAGTTTCAGTTTCCTGCAAAATCAACTAGTCCTCTGAGTGCTGCGTGCAGGCCCTGATATTTGGTGTTAGGGTGGCTCCTTTCCCTTGTAGGGTCCCATTAGCCCCCTGCTGGAGCCACCCTTTCATGCACATGCGCAGCCTCAAACAACAAACACCTCTGGCCCCTCCTTGAAGTGTCTGAAAGCCAAGTTATTCCCTCAGGCTGTCTGTGCAAGTCAGTGGAGACAGGGTCCTCAAGTCCACAAAATTTTCTTTGTGACGATGCATGCACATGAGCTGGCAGAAGGCATGATGGGATATGTAGTCCAGGTAGCTGTACAGTCAGTCCCCAAGTTACAAACATCCGACATACATACATCCAACTTATATACGTCCAAATTACATACATCCAAATTACATACATCCAACTCGTACTTACAAACCAAGGGAGACAACAGGAAGTGAGAGGAAATCTACCCCTAGGAAGGGAAATTCACTCCTCTCCTGAGTTATCATGGGAAAATGGTGTCACCACTGAAACTTTATTACCAATCCTTGTTTCCACGGCAGCCCATAATTTTCAAAATCCAATTGTTACAGGGACAGAAAGTGAGGTGAAATCTTTTGAACAGGGACACAGACAGCCAAACAAATGTTACAGGGGTGTTAACCCTTCCCTATACTATCCAAAAAACGTAAAAATATTTTTTTGGCGGGAGTTACACTTAAAAAATGTACCTGTTCCAACTTACATACAAATTCAACGTCAGATCAAACCTACAGAATCTTGTTACTAACCTGGGAACTGCCTGTATTTTGCTGAATGGAACTTATGTTATTCCTACGCTCCCCAACAGGAAGTCCAGGGAAGCGGTGCACAGGAAGACAGAAGATGTAGATATACAATTGCAAAAAAAATAGAGTTTTTATGTAATCGGAATTCATACATATGTGCAAATCAGTGTCCTTCACAGTGACAATCAGTGCCCAGCATTAATACCTGTCAGTACCTGCCCAATCAGTGCTGCCCATCAGTGCCATCTATTAGTGTCCATCAATGCCACCTGTCAGTGCCAATCAGTGCCGCCTATCAGTGCCAATCAGTGCCGCCGGTCAGTGCCCATCAATGCCACCTGTCAGTACCCATCAGTGCTGCCTGTCAGAGCCCATCAATGCCACCTGTCAGTGCCCATCAGTGCCGCCTGTCAGTGCCCATCAGTGCTGCATATCAGTGCTGCCTATCAGTGCCCATCAATTCTACATATCAGTGCCTCCTCATCAGTGCCCATCATTGCCACTTTATCAGTGCCAACTCATCAGTGCCCATCGGTGCCTCCTCATCAGTGCCCATTAATGCCGACTCATCAGTGCCCGTCAGTGAAGGAGAAAACAAAATTTTATAACAGAAACAAAGAAAAAAACATTTTTTTCAAAAATGTCGGTCTTTTTTAGTTTGTTTAGCAAAAAATAAAAACCGCAGAGGTGATCAAATACCACCAAAAGAAAGCTCTATTTGTGGGAAGAAAATGATAAAAATTTTTGTTTGGGTACAGTGTTGTATGAGCACGCAATTGTCATTCAAAGTGCGACAGCGCTGAAAGCTCAAAATTGTCCTGGGTAGGAAGGGGCAAAATTGCCTGGTATTGAAGTGGTTAATTTACAGCACTTTTCCACACCTGCCTAAGACTTTTGCACAGTACTGTATAAATAGATAGATAGATAGATAGATAGATAGATAGATAGATAGATAGATAGATAGATAGATAGGTGCTTGAGTACCCATACTAAATTATACTAAATACTAAATGACCCTTCCTCAATATTTGTGTACATGTACTGATAACACACATCACAACACCTACTGTATTTAAATGGTGATTTGGTGGTAATGAGTTGCAGAATTTGACTCCTTCCACCCATGTGATCCTTTGATGTCTGACACTCCCAGCACATAAGGAAGATCCTACAGTTAACGAAAGCCCACATGAAGTGACAAACATTTATTATTGTAAACACATGTGTAGGAAAGATAGGAATAAGCTTACATGGTACAAATAACTTTACTGGTATGCAGAATATACGCATGACACAAACACTATATTAAATACCATCAACCACAGCATGTAAAAAACACAAAGCAACCAGGATAATTATTCAACCAAAACCACAAAGTAACAATTTAATAAAACAAATAGAAGTCAAACAACCGTGTGACAATTAACCAACAATACAAGAAACTCCAAAATACATCAGGCTGTGTTAATCTCTAATGATAAATGAGGAGCCTGTCATAATATTTGTGGTCTCGTTTGGGACGGTCAAAGACACTAACTCCTTTATTAAATACAGCATTACCATTTTTGAGACTGCACATTTTTAGATTGTAGTTCCCAATTAAAGTAGATTTCACATTACAATAATAGTTAGGGAAAGTACAAGAAACTTCCCATTTTAGAAACATACCTAACCACAAAAATCAACAAAAATGATCAGACTTCCCACAAGGCTTCAGCATAACCTTGCCTCTAACAAATATTGCTTTTTGATTTTGTTCGCAGTGTAGAGATACCTTTGAGGTATTTCAAAGAATTTATCAGGCCAGGCATAGCCTAAAAGAAAAGAGGAATGACAAGTGTACTTCTACAGACAATCAATAAGATAATAATGTTACTCTGAGAGATATGGTTAAACATCTGCAGTATTCTAACAGTAATTAACAGAACTGAACTGCACTTACCTAGCAACAGTATATAAAGACAACCCTCACTTGCTACAACAGTCCCCATTTTATCTCACTGGCCAGTGACTAATGAAAGAAAAAAAAAAGAACACATTGGTCAGCAAAGTTTGAGCTCTTAAAGTGGTTGTAAACCCAGATGAAAAACAAAAAAATGTTGTCCTGGAGTTATCTCCGGGTCCGCAGACTACAGCGCTTTGATTGGCCAGAGCCGCGATGACGTCACACCCGCGCATGCACGCGGGAGCCGCCAGTAACGGCACAGCAGCTGAAGAAACGTCACAAGTGTTTTTTTTATTTTAAATAACAAACATGTTATACTTAACTGCTCTGCGTAGTGGTTTTGCACAGAGCAGCCTGGATGCTCCTCTTTTCAGGTCCCTCGCTGGCGCCCCTGGCCCCTACCTCCTGCCGGGTGCCACCACAGCAAGCAGCTTGCTATGGGGGCATCCAAGCACGCACACTCCTGCCCACTTTGTCTCCTGATTGGCTCACTGGCTGTGATTGACAGCAGTGGGAGCCAATCAGGAGTGCGAGTCCCCGGAGGGCCAAGGGTCTCGTGGACATCGCTGGATCGAGAGGGGGCTCAGGTAAGTATTAGGTGGAGCTGGGGGGGCAGCTGCATACAGAAGGTTTTTTTTAGCTTCATGCATAGAAGGCATGAAGCTAAAAAACCTTGTGCCTTTACAACCACTTTAACAAAGAATGTGCTGTACTTAGAATGCAGTAGCCCAGTGTAAGAAATGTAAAACACAGTGAGCGGAATTTATCAAAACTGGTGCAGTCACATCCTGGAACAGCTGCGCACGGCAACCAATCAGCTTCTATTTTCAGCTTGTTCAGCTTTGAAAATGAAAGGTATGAGCTGATTGGTTGCCATCCACAGCTGCTCCAGATTCTGTCTGCTCTAGTTTTGATAAATTCCACTAAGGGCTCATTCAGACAGGCACTGAGACCGAGGTCCTGTATGCTGAGTCACTTTTTGCTGCATCTGCATCCACCAGAGAGCTTCAACTATAGAAGTGGGTGCACAGATCGGAATGCAGATACTGTGCGTTCGCATACATGCATCCCTTCCTGTCTGTGTGTCAAATTTTGCTGCTGCATCCCAATTGACTTTGATTGGACTGCCTGCACAGGGATGCACAGAACACCAAGTATCTCTATGCGGTACAACGCCATCACACTGGGCATGGACGCATATGCTAATATGAATGAAGCCTAATTGTCATGTAGGCCAGATAGCAGGAAAGAGAAGATGTCGCGTAATCAAAAGAGAAGTATGGGAATTTTTTTATTTAATCATACTTACCTAGATGGATGCTGCATCTGTCCTCCGCCTGCTCCAAGGCTGAGAACCAAGTATCAAAAACTCAGTTCTCAGTTCTCCCTGAGCAGAGAGCTTGTGACGGTCATTCTCTGGGTCTCTGCTCTGCGCCCCCCCCCATAAAAAAACACTAGGCTGTGGAGGGGGTGGGAGCGGCTGGGTCAGGGTCTCAGCGTCACGCCGAGAAGCTGAGCTGGGTGCCAGTCATGTGGTGGGTGGATCACGACCATATGGTTGCACTCTTTCCCCAGCCTGGACCAGCTCTGTGACAACAGCAGACAGCCCGCTGTCAGCTGAAAATGGGTCACAGGAGTGCAAAACAATCTTCACTGCTGTGATCCACAGAAGTACAACCAAATAACCAATAAATCTATCACTTGACCTGTCTCTCTGCTCCTGTTTGGCATTATTTGCGACAATTGATAAATGTCCCTATTTATGTTGTGAATTCACCCTCGAGGGCCCAGGCAGGCTCTTCCTCAGCCCAGGCTTTAGATCCAGGCTATTTCTCTCTGAAGCTGACAGGTCCTTCAGTCACGCACTTTCCTAGGCCTCCACTATCCCCCTCTCATAGTCCAGGGCATTCAGACACCTGCTGTCCTAGTCCAGGGCCTCCAGACACCCCCTCTCCTAATCTAGGACCTCCAGGCACCCCCTCACCTAGTCCAGTATCTACTTTGTACCCCCCCATCCAGGGGCCTTTGCCACACCAACCGCTATTTCCTAGTCAAGGGCCTCTTCTGCACCCCCCCAGTCCAGGGCTTCCTCTGCATTCCCCTCCTAGTCCAAGGCCTTCCCTACAGCCCCCCAAGTTCAGAGCCTCCTCTGCACCCAGTCCTCCGAATCCAGGTCGTTTGCCACACCAACCCCACTTTTCAACTCCAGGACCTCCTTTTTACCCCCCCCCAGCCCAGGGCCTTGATTGTACTCCCCTCCTAGTCCAGGGCCTCTTCTGCATCACTCAGTCCAGGGCCTCCTCTGCCCCCCCCCCAGTCCAAGGCCTCCTCTGCACTCCACTGCTAGTTCAGGGCCTCCTCTGCACCTCCCAATCCAGGGCCCCCTGTGTGCTGCCCTCCTAGTTCAAGTTCTTCTCTCCTAATCCAGAGTCTTTGCCACACCAACCCTTTTCTAGTCCAGGGCTTCCTCTACACCCCCCAACTCCAGCGCCTCCTCTGCACCCCCCCAGTCCAGGGCTTCCTCTGTACCTCCCCCCCAGCCCAGGGCCACCTCCAAACCCCACCCCATCCCAAGTCCTCCTCTGCAAGTCCTCCTCTGGCACCCCCCCTAGATGCCTCACTCAGGGGTGTGTCCCCCCCTGACCCCCCCTAGTTTCGGCCCTGCTAGGAGATGTTGCTACATTCTCTGAGCCAAAGATATGTATGGCGGCTTCTTATAGAGTGAGATCTTTTTGGATTTTGAAAATAATTACCCCAGCTATTGTGAAGCAGGGTTTAACTTCTCTGAAGTGTGAGCTCATTCTACTAGAGAGGGTTTTAGCTTCTAGGGCAGCTTATGCCAAGGTATCTGCAGATGACATCTGCAAAACTATGAGTTGTAGTTCATGTTCCATTGTTGTTCCAATGCCCGTTGGAGGTGGCATCAGCTAGCTCTGCTTGTTTTGTCTACTCATTTAATTTTACAGCCTTGAAGGAGGATTAAAATATGTTTTTCACTTGATCTTGTTTTATAAACTGCTTAGCTATATCTAGGTTTTGTATTTTCGCTTGGTTTAGTTTTCTTTCTTTTGTATGTTGAAAGAATTAGAAAATTTCTATAACATTTACCCTTTAAAAATGTGTTTTTCAGCCAGGGTAAGATCTAGCCTAATTTGGGGGTGCTGTAATAAAAAAGTCGGGAGGTATATTGACAAAAGTGAGTGACAGTCTGTAACATGAGTTACCACCCAGAAGTAACATTTTATAGGTAGTGCAGAGGCAATGTCAGTATGTATCAAGCCTAGTACACACGGGCCGAATGTCCGACGACATCGTCCAGTTCAATAAAAACCGGCTGACATTCGTCTTGTGTGTATGGCAGGTGGTCCAACAGAAGCTGGCCAATGATAGGTTATAATACTGCTGAACAATATTCTCATTGTTCTTGAGCTGGCCAGAAAGTTTACTTGGAAAACAAAGAGACGCTTTAACTAGATGTGTTTATGTGCAAGATTTCCTGTGATGAAATTTGTGGTATTTATATTTTTCTAAGCATTTCTTACCAGTGATTTTCAATGCACTGGTACACAGGCTGCAGGATAAATCCACTAACGCTCAAAGTTTCTTAGTATAAAATACATTCCTACAGTTTGCAATAGTAGAAAAAAATAATCTACTCCAAGATCCAGGCCCCAAGGTTCTCCCTAGTTGATTTCTGTACCAATGACACTGACTATGCAGACCTTGCCTGTGTTAAAGTTTGGGATGGGTCCTTGTTAAATACCGTAATCTGTGACAGGTAGCAAATAAAATGTATAAGAAATTTCAGATTTATTTTGAAAGCCAATAGAAATAATGTGCAAAGTTCAGTAACACAAACCAATTAAATGGATTTTTTTTATTCATCTTTTATTTTAATTTGGAAAAAAGATATCAGGAAATATTCTACATTGTAAAGATGTAACCAACACAGGATATGTTTTACTGTAGAAACAACAAATGTTTTAAAGAATTTGTAACTTTATAGGGGGAACTGTGCTAGATAGGGGGAAATCATATATAAATAACACCATTTTTAAAAAATTTGACTACAATATATAAATCTATTTATATCACTGCTTCCACTTATATGGCCCTTTTTACGTCTGACCCTCTCAACACATAAAGAAGATTTTTTAGTGACATACATTTACTTTTGTAAACACATGTAGGAAAGTTTAGGAATGATCTTACATGTCATAGATAAATGTGTTTGCTATCAGCATCTTCACTTTCTACTGTACATCATGCATTTTCTTATACCACCTTATTGAATCGCCCTGATTTGGATATTTGTATCGATTTTGCTGTTCCCAGATGTCACAACTCTTCCAAAAAAGTAATGCTGTACTGTTTGGATCAGTGACAGTATGTTCCCAGTCTACTCTGCTCACTTCTAAATCATTCAATTTCATTTAATGTCCCTGAGTCACATCTTACTGGAGCTTCTCGCTCACTGTGTAGTGATATTCCTTTACTTTCCTTGTATGGAGCTTACTGAGAAGGAAGAGCTTATTGTAATGGCAGTGATAGCCTTTTTACTTGTTAAAGATCATCATTCTGTTTCACTTCTCCTTTTCTTTGCACTAAAAATAAATAAAATTCCTACTGAATTTTTAGAAATGAAAGAATTTCACATGTAAAGGCTTTAAACATTTCAACATACAGGAGTTGGGCAAATTAGGGAAATTTTGGGTAAGGGTTATATAGATTACGTTTTAAAGTGTTGTTTCATTTCTCAGCACTGAGTTAAATTAAAATAAAACTGAACTGTAACAAAAAAAAAAAGAATATTTAAGATCTAAATATACAATACAGTGCCTTGCAAAAGTATTCACCCCCTTGGCTTTTTACCTATTTTGTTATATTACAGCCTTAAGTTCAATGTTTTTTAAATCTGAATTATATGTGACGGATCAGAACACAATAGTCTAAGTTGGTGAAGTAAAATTAGAAAAATATATACATAAAACTATTTTTCAGAACTAAAAAAAGTGATAATTGGCATGTGCGTATGTATTCATGCCCTCTGTTATGAAGCCCATAAAAAGCTCTGGTGCAACCAATAACCTTCAGAAGTCAAATAATTAGTGAAATGATGTCCACCTGTGCGTAATTTAAGTGTCACATGATCTGTCATTACATATACACACCTTTTTGAAAGGCCCCAGAGGCTGCAACACCTAAGCAAGAGGCACCACTAACCAAACACTGCCATGAAGACCAAGGAACTCTCCAAACAAGTAAGGAACAATGTTGTTGAGAAGTACAAGTCAGGGTTAGGTTATAAAAAAATATCCAAATCTTTGATAATCCCTAGGAGCACCATCAAATCTAGCATAACCAAATGGAAAGAACATGGCACAACAGCAAACCTGCCAAGAGATGGCCGCACACCAAAACTCACGGACTGGGCAAGGAGGGCATTAATCAGAGAGGCAGAACAGAGACCTAAGGTAACCCTGGAGAAGCTGCAGAGTTCCACAGAAAAGACTGAAATATCTGTACATAGGACGACAATAAGCCGTATGCTCCATAGAGTTGGGCTTTATGGCAGAGTGGCCAGAAGAAAGCCATTACTTCCAGCAAAAAACAAAATGGCACGTTTGAGTTTTTGCGAAAAGGCATGTGGGAGACTCCCAAAATGTATGGAGGAAGGTGCTCTGGTCTGATGAGACTAAAACTGAACTTTTTTGCCATCAAAGAAAACGTTATGTCTGGTGCAAACCCAACACATCACCCAAAGAACACCATCCCCACAGTGAAACATGGTGGTGGCAGCATCATGCTGTGGGGATGTTTTTCAGCAGTCGGGACTGGGAAACTGGTCAGGGTTGAGGGAAAGATGGATGGTGCTAAATAAAGGGATATTCTTGCTCAAAACCTGTACCACTCTGTGTGTGCTTTGAGGCTAGGATGGAGGTTCACCTTCCAGCAGGACAATGACCCCAAACACACTGCTAAAGCAGCACTTGAGTGGTTTAAGGGGAAACATGTAAATGTGTTGGAATGGCCTAGTCAAAGCCCAGACCTCAATCCAATAGAAAATCTGAGGTCAGACTTAAAGATTGCTGTTCACAAGCGCAAACCATCCAACTTGAAGGAGCAGAGCAGTTTTGCAAGGAGGAATGGGCAAAAATCCCAGTGGTAAGATGTGGCAAGCTCATAAAGACCTATCCAAAGACACTTGGAGCTGTGAGGGCCGCAAAAGGTGGCTCTACAAAGTATTGTCTTTAGGGGGGTGAATAGTTATGCACATTTACTTTTTCTGTTATTTTGTCCTATTTGTTGTTTGCTTCACAATAAAAAAAAAATCTTCAAAGTTGTGGGCATGAAATGTAAAATGAAATGATGCAAATCCTCAAACACTCCATGTTAAAGTGGTGTTCCACTCAAAAAAAACAAAATGCATAAATGTGCCAAAAAAAAAAAAAAAAAAAAATTTGGAAATTTTTTTTGTTTACTCGCCTCTAAATGCCTGTTGCTAGGGGGTCCCTCGTAGTCTGCTTCTTTCAGTGCCTGGGCTGGTGACATCACTTCCCCTCGGTGCAGGAAGGGCTCAGCTCTGCCCCCTCCCTCTTGTCAATCATATGGGACATGTGACAGGTCCCATATGATTGCACGGCCAATCAAGGCACGCGGCGCCGCTCGCACATGCGTAGTGGGTGCCCGGCTGTGAAGCCACAGCCAAGCGCCCACAGTTGCAATGCCGGCGCCGCCGAACGGTGGAGGAGACGAGCTTCCAAACCCCTGTATCACTGGACCCTGGGACAGGTAAGTGTCCGATTATTAAAAGTCAGCAGCTGCAGTATTTGTAGCTGCTGACTTTTAATTTTTTTTTTTTTAGTGGGAACTCCTCTTTAATTCCAGGTTGCGAGACAACAAAGCACAAAAAATGCCAAGGGGGTGAATACTTTTGCAAGGCACTGTACATGGGGGACAAAATCAATAAAATGGCACAATAGTGAACTTAGGGAGGTTGATTTACGAAAGGCAAATATACTGTGCACTGCAAGTGCGCTTGCTCTAGATCTGAAGGGAAGCTCTGAAATGAGGGGAAGCTCTGCTGATATCTATCATCCAATCGTGTACAAACAAAAATTATGTTTTTTTATTTTCCTTGCATGTGATAGAGTATTCTTTGCAAAGTGAAGTTTTACCTTATTTACTAAGTTCTGGAACAAATGCGCTTGCAGTGCACAGTATATTTGCCTTTAGTAAGTCAACCCCAAAGTGTATGTAAACCCTCACCTTGTAAAACAAAACATTGGGGTTGATTAACTAAAGGTAAATAGTCTGTGCACTGCACAAACCATATTGGCCCCACAAAGAATGAGGAAGGAAATCTGGTTACAAAGGATGGGGAGATGGCGAAGGTATTGAATTTATTCTTCTCCTTAGTCTTCACAAGGGAATCGGGGGGCTTCAGTAGCCAAAACTGCAGTGTTTGTCCTCATGACACATCACAGGAAGCACCCTCACGGCTAACAGAGGACAGAATTAGAATTAGACTTGGGAAACTTAACATTAATAAATCACCGAGACCAGCTTGCACCCGAGGGTACTCAGTCAAGTCATTGCCAGACAATTGTTTCTAATTTTTACTGACAGTCTACTGACTGGAATGGTACCAGCAGATTGGAGAAAAGCCAATGTAGCACCCATATTTAAAAAGGGCCCAAAATACATCCCTGGGAATTACAGACCAGTCAGCCTAACATCAATAGTATGCAAGCTCTTGGAGGGGATGATAAGGGACTATATACAAGATTTTAGTAATGAAAACGGTATCATTAGCAGTAATCAGCATGGATTCTTGAAGAATCGTTCTTGCAAAACCAATCTATGCATCAGCATGGTGAGTTGCCATCTAGATAAAGGAAGGCCCGTAGACGTGGTGTATCTGGATTTTGCAAAAGCATTTGACACAGTTCCCTATAAACGTTTACTGTATAGGGTGAGTACATGGATTGAAAACTGGCTACAAGGGCGAGTTCAGAGGGTGGTGATAAATGGGGAATACTCGCAATGGTCAGGAGTGGGTAGTGGGGTCCCCCAGGGTTCTGTGCTGGGACCAATCCTATTTAATTTGTTCATAAAGGACCTGGAGGATGGGGTAAACAGTTCAATCTCTGTATTTGCGGATGATCATAAGCTAAGCAGGGCAATAACTTCTCCACAGGATGTGGAAACCTTGCAAGAAAGTCTGAACAAATGAATGGGGTGGGCAACTACATGGTAAATGAGGTTTAATGTAGAAAAATGTAAAATAATGCATTTGGGTGGCAAAAATATGAATGCAATCTATACACTAGAGAGAGAACCTCTGGGGGAATCTAGGATGGAAAAGGACCTGGTGATCCTAGTAGATGATAGGCTCAGCAATGGCATGCAATGCCAAGCTGCTGCTAACAAAGCAAACAGAATATTGGCATGCATTAAAAAAGGGATTAACTCCAGAGATAAAACGATAATTCTCCCGCTCTACAAGACTCTGGTCTGGCCCCACCTGGAGTATGTTGTCCAGTTAGGGCTCCAGTTCTCAGAAAGGATGTACTGGAAATTGAGCGAGTATAAAGAAGGGCAACAAAGCTAATAAAGGGTCTGGAGGACATTAGTTATGAAGGAAGGTTGAGAGCACTAAACTTATTCTGAACTTATTATATCTCTTCTGGAGAAGAGATGCTTGAGAGGAGATTTGATTTCAATTTACAAATACCGTACTGGTGACCCCACAACAGGGATAAAACTTTTTTGCGGAAGGGAGTTTAACAATAAATGTGGCCACTCATTAAAATTAGAAGAAAAGAGGTTTGACCCTAAACTACGTAGAGGGTTCTTTACTGTAAGAGCGGCAAGGATGTGGAATTCCCTTCCACAAGGGGTAATCTCAGCACCTGAACGACTGCAACATACAGGGATATATAATGTAATACTGACACATAATCACACACATAGGTTGGACTTGATGGACTTGTGTCTTTTTTCAGCCTCACCTATTATGTAACTATGTAAGTTACAGTTGCTCTAGATATGAGGGGAACATGCAAGGAAAATAAAAAAAATGAATTTTTGCTTGCACATGTCTGGGTGACAGAAATCAGCAGAGCTTCCCCTCATTTCAGAGCTTCTCCTCAGATCTAGAGCAACTTCTAGTGCACAGTACTATTGTCTTTAGTAAATCAACCTCATTGAGTTTAAAATAGAAATGAAAGGCAAAACATTTGTGTATACATCTAAAAAAACATTATAAACACCTTTTTCCTCTTTTTTAACTACCTCAATACCAGGCACTTACACCCCCTTCCTGCCCAAGCCAATTTTCAGCTTTCAGCGCTGTCACTGTTTAAATGACAATTGCACAGTCATGCTACACTGTACCCAAACAGAATTTTTATCATTTTGTTCCCACAAATAGAGCTTTCTTTTGGTGGTATTTGATCACCTTTGCGTTTTTTATTTTTTGCTAAACAAATAAAAAAAAGGCCTATAATTTAAAAAAAAAAAAAAAAGGTTTTCTTTCGTTTATGTTTTAAAATTTTGTAAATAAGTAAGTTTTCTCCTTCATTGATGGGCACTAATAAGGCGGCACTGACAGGCGCTGATAAGGCGGCACCACTGAGGTGGCACCAATGAGGTGGCACTTATGGGCACTGACAATGGGCACTGATAGGCGGCACTGATGGGCACTGGTAGGTGGCACTGATGGGTGGCACTGATAAGCAGCACTGATGGGCACTCATGGGTGGCACTTGTGGGCACTGATGGGCACTGATAGGCGACACTGATGGGCACTGAAAGGCTGCACTGATGGGTACTTATGGGTGGCACTGCTGGGCACTGATACATGGCACTGATGGGCACTGATATGGGGCACTGATAGATGGCATTGATAGGCATCACTGATGGCACTGGCAGGCACTGGGGATGGGCACCGATTGGCAGCCGCCTGGGCACTGATTTGCATTTTTCTGGTGGTCTAGGGTGGCATACCTGGTGGTCCAGTGTGGTGGCATCCCTGGTGGTCCTGGCGGCATCCTGGTGGTCATCCGAGGGGGGCTGCGCTGATAAACAATCAGCACAGACCCCCCCGTCAGGAAAGCAGCCAGACGCGAGTGAGGAAAGGCCGATCAATGGCTCTTCCTGTTTATATCATGATCAGCTGTGATTGGACACGTCTGATCACATGGTAAAGAGGCTCTTTACTGAGATCAGTGTAGAGGTGTGTCAGACCGGCACACCACCGATTGCCATGATGCGCATCCCCACAGGCGCCCAAGAGTGGTCGTTCTGGGAGGCCATTATATGACGTCCACCCAGAATGAGAGCCGCGCCACCCAGCCGTCATTTGACGGCCGGCCGGCGGAAATCGGTTAAATAAATAATCACATATCCTTTGTACTCAGCTACATATGAGCTAGAGGAGGAGAAATAGCAGCACACTGATCTTCCCAGTGAAAGGCTATGCAGGAAGGGGGGAAAGGGGTGTTGTCAGGACAAGTCTGATCATTGGAGGAGAGTACAATGAGTTCCCAGCATAGCTAAAGAACTGACCACGGTGTGTTCTCCTGCTTAGTGTAGTCACTTCTTAATAGGAAAGCAGAGGGACTGGCAAGAACACCAGGGATTTCACACAAAGGAAGCAATACAAAGAGAACAGGACACTTTGTCATACAAGTACATGGGACAGCAGGCCCCTATCAGGAATATAAAAAAAGTTGGGTTTACATATCCTTTAAGGTCATGTGTACATGGCTTTTGTTTGCATTAAAATTTCTTCTTTCTCTATACAATGAGAGTGCATCTTGAAGCAGCTTAGAAGGTTAGAAGCACATGTGAAGGATCTCTTGTGACCTTAAAAAGCTGGAATTCATTCTACACTCCAATTGCTCTAGATCCAACTCACTATATTTTGGGCTTACCTTTGCCAAACTCAACCAAATTAGCTACAAAGCTGATTAACCACATTCTATCTGCAGCCAGATGCTTGATAGCCTTAAAATGGAAAAAGATATCCCCACCATCAAAAGAAGATCTCTATAAACATATTCACAGTTTATAACATGGAAAATGTACCTACTAGACTAAACAACACTGTCGTGTCGATAAATTTAGATAAGTCTGGCGCCCTTGGTGTATTTCAGACATATCCTGATCTCATCAGTGGATTGATAACTTTGGTTCCGACTACCTATGGAGACTCTCTGACGCAATTGGGTTTGTCTGGTAGGGAGGGGTAAAAGGCCCTCAATCTCTTTTACTATACTTTCCAATATCCCCTACGTTACTTTGCTCTACTCCCCTTTTTCCTATAATTTTCCATCTCATTCTCTTTTCTATCTTTCCTTCCATTTTCAACCACTGATATGGTTTAGACTACAGAGGTGTCTGTTATTGTTTATCACAAAAATGTTCTAGTGATAATATATCATAACACACAACTCACGAGCGTGTTCAAGAATACGATGCACGAGATTCTCGGAAATCCACTTTTTTATCACTTTATTTGTTATTGTTCTTGCCGAATATGCTTGAAGCAACAACATTTCAAACCAGTTTATATTATTGTAAGATGTCTCCTTAGAGTGATTGTGACGTATTTTCTTTATAGTAGAATATGTCTTTAGATGTGCGTATATATAATCCGCTGTAACAAAATATACATGTATACCCTTTTGAAAAATCTTTTTCAATAAACAGAAAGGTGAATAATAAAAAACTGCAATTCATGGCAGGGCTGCCATAAGAAAACTGCTTATATCTTGCTTTGTTAATGTACGGACAAATCGATTGGCGTAAAAAACAGAAATTGAGGATCCCTGGCAAGGAATGGCAGCAATATGAGAGATCAATCAAATTTGCACAGCTAAGTATAATTAAAACCCAATACAGGTAAACCCAACCAGGTAAAAAACTTTATTGCACTTGCTAATGTGTTTGAATTTACTAAGTATATTTCTGTGTTCGTGTTTTGACAGTTACTGTGTTAAAGGGAATGATTAACACTTTTCCATATATTTGTTTATGTATTACGTTTTAGTACTATTTTTTATTGCTAGAACATAATTTTTTTGTTGTTTTCGAGCTTGTTCACACCAGGCATGTTGAGCTGTGTTGATTAATGCAGGCTCGATGCAAGAGCACAGAGAAAACAATTGTTCTCAATGTGCCCTGTTCAAGCTATACATGCTGCATTTTTATGCACTGCAATGCACTTCAACCCATATCAATGCCACACAGTGTGTTTTAATGTTAAATAAAGTTAAAAAGAGTAAATAGTGTGATTCATTATAACAATGAATCCTACCACCCCTACACAATGCACACCAGTCTGAGTGTGTTATACAGTATGGTGCATAAGTGGCTAGTACTTCTACCTAGCAGCACTAGGGCTGTCTGTTTGAATCCCAACAATGGCACTAGCTGCCTGGAGTTTGCATGCTCTCCCTGTGTCTGCGCGGGTTTCATACAGGCATTCCGGTTTCCTCCCATATTCCAAAGACATGCTGGCAGGTTAATTGGCTCCTGTTTAACCACTTGACGACCGCCTCACGCCGATGTACGTCGGCAAGGTGGCACGGACAGGCAAAATCACGTACATATACGTGATTTGCCTTCCGCGGGTGGGGGGGTCCGATCGGTCCCCCCCCCAGTGCCCGAGGCGGTCGCCATTTGTTCCCGGGCGATGAGAGGTCAGGGGGAGGCCATCCATTGTTGGCCACCCCCTCCCGATCGCTCCCGGCGAATGAAAATGCTTCCTTTCCCTCTGTAATGTAAACAGAGGGAAAGGAAGTGATGTCATCCCTCCTCGAGTCGGTCTTTTTGATCTGGCGCCGAGGAGAGAAGACATCAAGTAAGTCTGCACAACACTACACTAACAGTAGAACACGCCAGGCACACTTGTCACCCCCCATCACCCCCCAATCACCCCCCTGTACCCCCTGTCACTCTGACACCAATAGCATTTTTTTTTTTTTTGCATTGGTGTCAGTTTGTGTCAGTTACAAGTGTTAGGGCAGTTAGGTTAGCCCCCTTTAGGTCTGGGGTACCCCCCTAACCCCTCCTAATAAAGGTTAACCCCTTGATTACCCCCCATCACCAGTGATCGCTGTATTAGTGACACAGGTGACGCTAGTTAGGGAGGTAAGTATATAGGTTCGCTGTCAGTGTTTTATAGCGACAGGGACCCCCATATACTACCTGCTAAAGGTTTTAACCCCCTGATTGCCCCTTTGTTAACCCTTTCACCAGCGATCACCGTTTAAGTGTTACGGGTGACGCTGGTTAGCTAGTTTGTTTTTTGTAGTTTATTATAGTTTATCACAGTTTATTATAGTTTTAGGGCACCCGCCGTTTATTACCTTATAAAGGTTTAACCCCCTAATTGCCCGGCGGTGATATCAATTACATTTTTAGGGTCAGCTAAAGTCTGCGTCACCCCAGGCAGCGTCAGGTTAGCGCCAGTACCGCTAACACCCGCGCACGCAGCATACACCTCCCTTAGTGCTATAGTATCTGAGCGGATCGATATCTGATCCGATCAGATCTATACTCCCCAGCAGTTTAGGGTTCCCTGAAACGCAGTGTTAGCGGGATCAGCCCAGATACCTGCTAGCACCTGCGTTTTGCCCCTTGGCCCAGCCCTGCCCAGCCCACCCAAGTGCAGTATCGATCGATAACTGACACTTACAAAACACTAAACACACATAACTGCAGCGTTCGCAGAGTCAGGCCTGATCCCTGCGATCGCTAACAGTTTTTTGGTAGCGTTTTGAATCAGTCGCTGACAGTCAGGAGCTTTTTTGCCTGTGAGTCTCACTAGTGTACCCCTAAATTTAGAGCCCAAAATGGCAAATCGAAGGTACACTAGTGAAGAGGCCTACACGTTTCTGAGTATGACAGATAGTGAAGAGGAAGTCACTCATCTGTCAAGTTCAGGCTCAGAATACGAACCTGTAGAGGACAGCGGCTCCATGACAGATAGCTCTGACGACAGAGTTGTGGTCCCTGCTAGAGCCAGGCATACCAGACCCCAATCTTCTTCTTCTGTCCTTGAAGTGCAAGAACCGCAGGGCTCTCGTATGGAGCAGAGAAGTACTAGCGCCGCTATTCCTTCTGGTGAACTGGCAAGCACCAGCTGCCTAGTACACCCTGGTCGTACATCCAGCACTGCAGTAACACTTGGTGACGTGGCGAGTCCCATAAGTGCAGTTCAAGCTGGTGAGGTGGCAAGCACTAGTAGTGTCCCGCTGCCACCAAGAAGACAAAGACAGGCCTGTCGTGCCCATAGTGCCCTTCCTGCTGCATTGGCCAATCCGAATTGGGAACCCACCACTTCTGCAGCACCCGTACTTCCCCCTTTCACTGGCCAACCCGGAATTCAGGTGGAAACAGTTGACTTTACGCCACTGGATTTTTATTCACTGTTTTTCACCGAAGATCTCTATAGATCTATTGTGGACCAAAGCAATTTATACGCTGGTCAACACATCGCCGCTAATCCCCAGTCCTCCCTTGCCAGAGATTGGAGACCAATTACGGTCTCCGAATTTAAGACCTTTCTGGGCCTTTCCCTCCTCATGGGGTTGAATAAAAAGAGTAAGTTGCGGTCATATTGGTCCACTGACCCAATTTACCATTCGCCCTTGTTCTCTGCTTCCATGGCCAGGGCACGATACGAGCAGATTTTGCGGTTCATGCACTTCAACGACAATGAACTCTGTCGTCCTCGTGGAGACCCTGCATACGATCGGCTCTACAAAATTCGGCCCCTCGTAAACCACTTCAACCAACGTTTTGCAGACTTGTTTACCTCCCATCAAGTTGTCTGCATTGATGAGTCCCTGATTACATTTTCTGGCCGCTTGTCATTCAAACAGTACCTTCCCAGCAAGCGTGCCAGATACGGGGTCAAGATGTATAAGCTCTGTGACAGGGCCACAGGCTATACATGTAGATTTATGGTTTACGAGGGCAAAGATAGTCACGTAGAGCCGACAAACTGCCCTGACTACATAGGAAGCGCTGGCAAGATAGTGTGGGACTTGGTGTCACCCTTATTCGGAAAGGGGTACCACTTGTACGTGGACAATTATTATACGAGCGTGCCACTTTTTAGTCACTTGTTTGATCAGCAGATTGGAGCATGTGGCACCGTGCGACCTAATCGCCGGGGCTTTCCCCAGCGGCTTGTAGATTCCCGTCTTAGGCTGGGGGAGAGAGCCTGCTTGAAGTATAATAATTTGCTCGCTATGAAGTGGAGGGATAAGAAGAATGTTTTCGTTCTCACCTCCCTTCATGCAGACACGATGACCCAAATTCCTACGGCGACTGGTGTTGTGGAGAAACCCCTCTGTGTCCACGAATACAACCTTAATATGGGAGGGGTGGACCTCAATGACCAGTTGTTGGCGCCGTACCTAGTTGCCCGTAAGGCCAGACACTGGTACAAAAAAGTGTCTGTTTATTTATTTCAATTGGCTTTGCTGAACGCTCATGTGCTATACAGAGCTTCCGGACGGACTGGATCCTTCCTTAAATTCCAGGAAGAGATCGTCAGAGCCCTTCTGTTTCCAGACGGTGCTCTACCTCACCTTCCCCAACCAAATGCAGTAAGCCGGCTGCATGAGAGGCATTTTCTTTATGCCATCCCGAGTACCCCTACCCAACGAGCCCCCCAAAAAAGATGTCGTGTCTGTAGCAAGCGCGGATTTAGGCGTGACACCCGGTCTTATTGTCCCTCCTGTCCTGGCAATCCTGGTCTTTGCATGGGTGAATGCTTTGAACGCTACCATACACTAGTTGAGTATTAGCGTAGGGTTCAGCACTGCACAGACTAGGAACACTAACACAGGGTCTCCCAAGATGCCATTGCATTTTGAGAGACCCATACCTGGAACCAGTTACAAAAGTTAAAAGTTACTAAAAAAAAGTGTAAAAAAAATAAAAAAATAAAAACACAAAAAAAAATATAAAATAAAAAAACCAAAAATAGTTGTTGTTGTTTTATTGTTCTCTCTCTCTCTATTCTCTCTCTATTGTTCTGCTCTTTTTTACTCTATTCTATTCTGCAATGTTTTATTGTTATTATGTTTTACCATGTTTGCTTTTCAGATTTTTTATACTTTACTGTTTACTGTGTTTTGTTGGTAACCATTTTATTGTTTTCAGGTACGCCATTCAGTTGCAGCGCGGATTTATTTATCTTGACAGCAACAGCGTTTGCTCCCACGATATATAAAGCCGTGACTCCAGCGCTGTCGGAGGTGATTTCACCACCACAGTTACATACTTCAGCATATATGCCGAAGCGTGGGGGCAGCAGTGGGTGGAGGAGCAATTTGCTCCTGCCTTTTGCGGGAGGATGCCCCCATGCTTCGGCATATATATATTTTAGGCACAGGTTGCGTTAAATGTTTTATTGTTTACTATGTTGTTTTTTTTTTTGTATTTGCTTTGCAGGTATGGTAAGTCTTAATGTTATACTGTAATGTTACTTTGTTTCATTGTTAACCATCATTTGCTTAGCAGGTACGCCATTCAGTTGCAGCGCGGATTTATTTATCTTGACAGCAACAGCGTTTGCTCCCACAATATATAAAGCCGTGACTCCAGCGCTGTCGGAGGTGATTTCACCACCACAGTTACATACTTCAGCATATATGCCGAAGCGTGGGGGCAGCAGTGGGTGGAGGAGCAATTTGCTCCTGCCTTTTGCGGGAGGATGCCCCCATGCTTCGGCATATATATATTTTAGGCACAGGTTGCGTTAAATGTTTTATTTTTTTACTATGTTTTTTTTTTGTATTGCTTAGCAGGTACGCCATTCAGTTGCAGCGCGGATTTATTTATCTTGACAGCAACAGCGTTTGCTCCCACGATATATAAAGCCGTGACTCCAGCGCTGTCGGAGGTGATTTCACCACCACAGTTACATACTTCAGCATATATGCCAAAGCGTGGGGGCAGCAGTGGGTGGAGGAGCAATTTGCTCCTGCCTTTTGCGGGAGGATGCCCCCATGCTTCAGCATATATAAATGGTGCATGTATGCCCATCATTAGAAGTGGGTGGATGAAGGGAGGTATTCTAATGGTAGGCATACCCACCGATCAATATCTTTTTTTCGTTCAGCCCACAGGCTGCATGAAAAAAAAGTTTACAATATATGCCCAACAAGGACCAGCAACGTACTGGTATGTTGCTGGACTTTGAGTGGTTATACCAGAATGATGCCTGCAGGTTTAGGTATCATCTTGGTATCATTCTTTTCAGCCAGCGGTCGGCTTTCATGTAAAAGCAATCCTAGCGGCTAATTAGCCTCTAGACTGCTTTTGCAAGCAGTGGGAGGGAATGCCCCCCCCCACCGTCTTCCATGTTTTTCTCTGGCTCTCCTATCCCAACAGGGAACCTGAAAATGCAGCCGGTGATTCAGCCAGCTGACCATAGAGCTGATCAGAGACCAGAATGGCTCCAAACATCTCTATGGCCTAAGAAACCGGAAGCTACGAGCATTTCATGACTTAGATTTCGCCGAATGTAAACAGCGCCATTGGGAAATTGGGAAAGCATTTTATCACACTGATCTTGGTGTGGTCAGATGCTTTGAGGGCAGAGGAGAGATCTAGGGTCTAATAGAGCCCAATTTTTTAAAAAAAGAGTACCTGTCACTACCTATTGCTATCATAGGGGATATTTACATTCCCTGAGATAACAATAAAATTAATTAAAAAAAAATAAAAATGAAAGGGATAGTTTAAAAATAAGATAAAAAAGCAAAAAAATAATAAAGAAAAAAAAAAAAAAAAAAAGCACCCCTGTCCCCCCCTGCTCTCGCGCAAAGGCGAACGCAAGCGTCGGTCTGGTGTCAAATGTAAACAGCAATTGCACCATGCATGTGAGGTATCACCGCGAAGGACAGAACGAGGGCAGTAATTTTAGCAGTAGACCTCCTCTGTAAATCTAAAGTGGTAACCTGTAAAGGCTTTTAAAGGCTTTTAAAAATGTATTTATTTTGTCGCCGCTGCACGTTTGTGCGCAATTTTAAAGCATGTCATATTTGGTATCCATGTACTCGGCCTAAGATCATCTTTTTTATTTCATCAAACATTTGGGCAATACAGTGTGTTTTAGTGCATTAAAATTTAAAAAAGTGTGTTTTTTCCCCAAAAAATGCGTTTGAAAAATCGCTGCGCAAATACTGTGTGAAAAAAAAATATGAAACACCCACCATTTTAATCTGTAGGGCATTTGCTTTAAAAAAATATATAATGTTTGGGGGTTCAAAGTAATTTTCTTGCAAAAAAAAATAATTTTTTCATGTAATCAAAAAGTGTCAGAAAGGGCTTTGTCTTCAAGTGGTTAGAAGAGTGGGTGATGTGTGACATAAGCTTCTAAATGTTGTGCATAAAATGCCAGGACAGTTCAAACCCCCCCCAAATGACCCCATTTTGGAAAGTAGACACCCCAAGCTATTTGCTGAGAGGCATGTCGAGTCCATGGAATATTTTATATTGTGACACAAGTTGCGGGAAAGAGACAAATTTTTTTTTTTTTTTTTGCACAAAGTTGTCACTAAATGATATATTGCTCAAACATGCCATGGGAATATGTGAAATTACACCCCAAAATACATTCTGCTGCTTCTCCTGAGTACGGGGATACCACATGTGTGAGACTTTTTGGGAGCCTAGCCGCGTACGGGACCCCGAAAACCAAGCACCGGCTTCAGGCTTTCTAAGGGCGTAAATTTTAGATTTCACTCTTCACTGCCTAGCACAGTTTTGGAGGCCATGGAATGCCCAGATGGCACAACCCCCCCCCCCCAAATGACCCCATTTTGGAAAATAGACACCCCAAGCTATTTGCTGAGAGGTATAGTGAGTATTTTGCAGACCTCACTTTTTGTCACAAACTTTTGAAAATTGAAAAAAGAAAAAAAAAAAATACATTTTTCTTGTCTTTCTTCATTTTCAAAAACAAATGAGAGCTGCAAAATACTCACCATGCCTCTCAGCAAATAGCTTGGGGTGTCTACTTTCCAAAATGGGGTCATTTGGGGGGGTTTTGTGCCATCTTGGCATTTTATGGCCTTCAAAACTGTGATAGGTAGTGAGGAGTGAAATCACAACTTAACGCCCTTAGAAATCCTGAAGCCGGTGCTTGGTTTTCGGGGCCCCGTATGTGGCTAGGCTCCCAAAAAGTCCCACACATGTGGTATCCCCGTACTCAGGAGAAGCAGCAGAAAATATTTTGGGGTGTAATTCCACATATGCCCATGGCATGTTTGAGCAATATATCATTTAGTGACAACTTTGTGCAAAAAAAAAAAATTGTCACTTTCCCGCAACTTGTGTCAAAATATAAAATATTCCATGGACTCAACATGCCTCTCAGCAAATAGCTTGGGGTGTCTACTTTCCAAAATGGGGTCATTTGGGGGGGTTTTGTGCCATCTTGGCATTTTATGGCCTTCAAAACTGTGATAGGTAGTGAGGAGTGAAATCACAACTTAACGCCCTTAGAAATCCTGAAGCCGGTGCTTGGTTTTCGGGGCCCCGTATGCGGCTAGGCTCCCAAAAAGTCCCACACATGTGGTATCCCCGTACTTAGGAGAAGCAGCAGAATATATTTTGGGGTGTAATTCCACATATGCCCATGGCATGTTTGAGCAATATATCATTTAGTGACAACTTTGTGCAAAAAAAAAAAAATTGTCACTTTCCCGCAACTTGTGTCAAAAAATAAAATATTCCATGGACTCAACATGCCTCTTAGCAAATAGCTTGGGGTGTCTACTTTCCAAAATGGGGTCATTTGGGGGGGTTTTGTGCCATCTTGGCATTTTATGGCCTTCAAAACTGTGATAGGTAGTGAGGAGTGAAATCAAAAATTTATGCCCTTAGAAATCCTGAAGGCGGTGCTTGGTTTTCGGGGCCCCGTACGCGGCTAGGCTCCCAAAAAGTCCTAAACATGTGGTATCCCCGTACTCAGGAGAAGCAGCAGAATGTATTTTGGGGTGTAATTCCACATATGCCCATGGCATGTTTGAGCAATATATCATTTAGTGACAACTTTGTGCAAAAAAAAAAAAAAAAAAGTGTTACTTTCCCGCAACTTGTGTCAAAATATAAAATATTCCATGGACTCAACATGCCTCTCAGCAAATAGTTTGGGGTGTCTACTTTCCAAAATGGGGTCATTTGGGGGGGTTTTGTGCCATCTTGGCATTTTATGGCCTTCAAAACTGTGATAGGTAGTGAGGAGTGAAATCACAACATTACGCCCTTAGAAATCCTGAAGGCGGTGCTTGGTTTTCGGGGCCCCGTATGCGGCTAGGCTCCCAAAAAGTCCCACACATGTGGTATCCCCATACTCAGGAGAAGCAGCTAAATGTATTTTGGGGTGCAATTCCACATATGCCCATGGCCTGTGTGAGAAATATATCATTTAGTGACAACTTTGTGCAAAAAAAAAAAAAATTGGCACTTTCCCGCAACTTGTGTCAAAAAATAAAGTATTCCATGGACTCAACATGCCTCTCAGCAAATAGCTTGGGGTGTCTACTTTCCAAAATGGGGTCATTTGGGGGGGGTTCTGTGCCATCTGGGCATTTTATGGCCTTCAAAACTGTGATAGGTAGTGAGGAGTGAAATCAAAAATTTATGCCCTTAGAAATCCTGAAGGCGGTGATTGGTTTTCGGGGTCCCGTACGCGGCTAGGCTCCCAAAAAGTCCCACACATGTGGTATCCCCGTACTCAGGAGAAGCAGCTGAATGTATTTTGGGGTGCAATTCCACATAGGCCCATGGCCTGTGTGAGCAATATATCATTTAGTGACAACTTTTTGTAATATTTTTTTTTTTTTGTCATTATTCAATCACTTGGGACAAAAAAAATAAATATTCAATGGGCTCAACATGCCTCTCAGCAATTTCCTTGGGGTGTCTACTTTCCAAAATGGGGTCATTTGGGGGGTTTTGTACTGCCCTGCCATTTTAGCACCTCAAGAAATGACATAGGCAGTCATAAACTAAAAGCTGTGTAAATTCCAGAAAATGTACCCTAGTTTGTAGACGCTATAACTTTTGCGCAAACCAATAAATATACGCTTATTGACATTTTTTTTTACCAAAGACATGTGGCCGAATAAATTTTGGCCTAAATGTATGACTAAAATTGAGTTTATTGGATTTTTTTTATAACAAAAAGTAGAAAATATCATTTTTTTTCAAAATTTTCAGTCTTTTTCCGTTTATAGCGCAAAAAATAAAAACCGCAGAGGTGATCAAATACCATCAAAAGAAAGCTCTATTTGTGGGAAGAAAAGGATGCAAATTTTGTTTGGGTACAGCATTGCATGACCGTGCAATTAGCAGTTAAAGCGACGCAGTGCCAAATTGGAAAAAGACCTCTGGTCCTTAGGCAGCATAATGGTCCGGGGCTCAAGTGGTTAAATTGGGCTTAGTATATGTATGTATGTATGAATGTGAGTTAGGACCTTAGACTGTAAGCTCCTAGAGGGCAGGGACTGATGTGAATGTACAATATATATGTAAAGCGCTGTATAAATTGATGGCACTATAACTCCTTCGCGTCCGAGCTATAGTCGAATGACGGCTACAGCACGGACCTACTTTGCCGGGACGCAGACATATGACGTCCGGCGCGCTCTGTGATCACAGAGTTAATGAGACTTGGCTGATCACAGATTGGAGTAAGAGGCCGATCCCGGCCCCTTGCCATGTGATCAGCTGTCAGCCAATGACAGCTGATCACGTGATGTAAACAGAAGATCGGTAATCTGTTTTTTTTTCTCCTCACGCTGTCAGCAAAACTGATCACCGGCTTCTGTGAAAGGGACATCGGTCCCAAAGAGGAAGAGGCACAGCCATATCATCTGTGCCCACCAGTGCTGCCTGCCAGTGCTCACCAGTGCATATCAGTGCCACCAATCAGTGCCCACCAGTGGTTCCAATCAGTGCCCATCAGTGCCTCATCATCAGTGCCGCCTAGCAGCGCTGCCTCTTAGTGTCACCTACCATTGCCCATCAGTGCCCATCACTGCCACCCGTCAGTGCCCATCACTGTCACCCATCATTGCCCTTCAGTGCTGCACTGCTCAGTGCCCAGCAGTGCCACCAATCAGTGCCCAGCAGTGCCGCCTCATCAGTGTCCACCAGTGCCGCCTATCAGTGTCCACCAGTGCCGCCTTATCAGTGCCCATCAGTGCAGCCTACCAGTGCCCATCAGTGCCGCCTCATCAGCGCACATCAATGAAGGAGAAAAATGACCTGTTTGCAAAATTTTATAACAAAATAGAAAACTGTTTTGGGTTTTTTTTCAAAAAAATAAAAAATAAAAAAAACAGCAGTGATTAAATACCACCAAAAGAAAGCTCTATTTGTGGGGAAAAAATTATAAAAATTTCATTTGGGTACAGTGTTGTATGACCGCGCAATTGTCATTCAAAATGTGACAGCGCTGAAAGCTGAAAATTGGTCTGGGCAGGAAGGGGGTTTAAGTGTCCAGTAAGCAAGTGGTTTGATTGTAAATTATAATTGACTGAAACCCATTATATAGTAGTTTTCTATACAATTTAATTCTTAAATGCCACCAACATCATCCCTGATAAATAGTGCAGGACCCCAAAGTAAAATTGACAGTTAAATATTGAGGATCACAAGAGTAGGAGGGGCACGGCTCTCCTGGTGTAAACTGCACGAGTAGCAGGTATGCATCCCTGGGTCCCCCCATCCTGATGAAAGTGTCTGGGGTAGCTAGGGGAAGAAAGAACAGAATAATTGACAATCATCTTATGTTTAGGAAATCATGATCCTTAAAAATATTGTTCATATTTTTCTACATATGTAGCGGTATCCTTGTGAGGGCTACTGAGTATAGTAGTCCACCTGTCACCCTGCCCAGCCAGGCACACGATTTTCACTCACTCTTAGACAGAAAACAGTCCATGCACTTTGATTTTGTTTTTTTTATTAAGGGGAAATAACTTGGATGGGGTAAGGAAATATGGGATGCCCACTGCAATTTTCAGGATATTTACATGGGACCAAAGCTATATACACTCCCTGTATATACACTCCAGTCTTCACTCCAGCACAACACTTGCTTGCAGACTATTCCTCCTCAGCACCTCCAGGACATCACTTGCTTGAACTTTCAGGACCAACTAGCACAGGTCTAGGCCTGACACAGCCAGGCCTTGCAAGTTTCCTTTGCGGACAGGGACATAGGATCCCTATGGTGTAGCAAAAATATGACAGTCCTTGGTTCTAGTTGTCCTACACGGGGCTACTGCTCCCAGCACCACCTCTTCGGGCCCTGTCAGCCCTCCAGGCTGTAGCTGCCTCTCTCTTCTGCCCATACTTCCACAGTCCTCTCTTCTGGTTTTGCACCCATCTCAGACTGCTCTCTCCCAGTCCTCTCAGGCATGCCTCTCCAGTCCTTCTGACTGTATATCACTCACCAGCCCTCCTGACTGTGACCTGTAGTACCTCCCTGGAGACTTGCCTGGCAGTGCTTTCTCTCGCTGTCCTCTCCTTGCTCTTCTTGGCCAGGACACGTCTGTGTGTTGTAGGAGGGTCCCTTCCGCACCTAAACCCACGCCCAAGGTTACCACCCTCCAGACTGGGGAGCTCCCTCCAAGGCCACCAAAAGCCTAGCACTCCATCTTCAGCTTCCTCACGAACCACTCTCCCCCACCAGCTGGGCTGACCCTAGGTAGTTAAGGAGGCCTGCCCCCTACCAATCCAAGTTGGGGATTGGTCAGAGCTCCTTAGAATACCCCAAACAACTCCACCTTCCTCTTCTCACCTCCCCTTCCAGAAAGTACCAGAAGATTATGGAAAGAAGTGGGAGGTCCTGGTGATGCTGCCTGTGAACCACCCAGCTTTACCCTGAGTCACTCTCCCAGACCCAGATCAAAACACATCCAGACTTGTCTGGCAACCAAGCCTGGGAATGTACCTATTATACCAAACAGAGTGCTACTCTCTTAGCACACTGCTCTGCGCCCGAGCCCATCCTTTTTTTAAGGCCAATTAGAGCCTTAGGCTCTAATCATGTGCTTAAAAAAAAAAAAAACCCTATTGGGATCCATGCACCCGGCATCCTGCATTGAGATTAGGGGCCGGGCGTATGGATTAGGGGGACGGCACCCCTGCACCCCATATGGATGGGTCACCACTGCATTACAGCTATTTAGCAAAAGTGACATTGCCATGAGACAAACTATTACATCCCATCCCATTCATAAGCTGTCACAGCAGCATGTTTTTTTTAATATCAAAACTATCTGTACAAAGAACACTTTATAGCCCCCTGGCAGTGTTATAGCTTGTCACAACCCCTGCAACTGTGTTTTTTTCTGGAAAAATATAGAGGAAAATATAAACAATATAAAAAAATTACAATCAGGAATTCATACAATATTGTTTATAATAGCTGCACTTTACATGTTCATTCTAGCAGACCTTACTCTATATAACTGGAATGGATGGCATGCTGACTTAGACGGCGTGTCAATTACTGTCTTCTTAGCGTCATAAAAATGAAAACAGCAATCAGTCATAGGCTAATGATTTCAGTCCTTAGACTATGGACTAAACATAGTCTGGAAGCTATGTAACCCAATGATTCCACTAACAAGAGTCAGTAAAAGGAACTAGACATTGACAGGGCCATGTGATGAGTAACTTCGTATAAATAAGCCAAAAGAGACTGCCACCATCAGCTGACTCCAGTATATTATAGGCTTGCAGTGTCAGATTATCTACAAACATACCATAATGGTTTTACCTCTGCCTGGGTCAACTGATTCACTTAAAGAATAACTCCATTTGGAAAAAAATATAGCAAATAAAAAATATAGCTTAAGCAATTTTCACAAAAGCAATATTCCTGTTCAATCTGCAGGTGCTGTAATTTTCTGAAGAAATGTAATTTCCTTCTTGTGTGATTGGCTCACTGATTTTCCCAGGAATCAGCACTAAACTACAGGTTGAATTTTAGGCATCCCCTGCAATAGGATGTCCAGTGAGATACTCCAAGGGTTGAATACTTTGAATTTTTCATTAGAACATGAAGAGTATACCAGCTGATGATTATAATGAACCAGAATCTCCTATTCAGAAACCATCTGCAAAGGACATGGTGAAATCAAACAGCTATTTTTCAGTGCAGAAACAGGTAGGAATCTGCTACAAATGTTGTTAAAATCCATGCAATGTACACTATATTACCAAAAGTATTGGGACACCTGCCTTTACATGCACATGAACTTTAATGCATCCCAGTCTTAGTCCGTAGGGTTCAATATTGAGTTGACCCACCCTTTGCAGCTATAACAGCTTCAACTCTTCTGGGAAGGCTGACCACAAGGTTTAGGAGTGTGTCTAGGGGATATGATAATGATATAAATTGAGTTAACATGGTAGAGGAATTCTTTACACATGCAAATATCACAGTCGCCTCATTATTAATATCTGGTGATGAAAATGTTATCATTAAACCCATATATTAGTTATCATCAGCATGTGTAACATACCTCGGTAGGCACTTGAAATTTTGAGAAAACTAAAATATGGAGACGTTTACAATTAAAAATTACAATTATTATTA
Source organism: Aquarana catesbeiana (assembly GCF_042186555.1). Lineage (NCBI taxonomy): Eukaryota > Metazoa > Chordata > Amphibia > Anura > Ranidae > Aquarana > Aquarana catesbeiana. The sequence goes on from NC_133325.1 coordinate 203,662,180, forward strand.
TTATTGTTATTAGAGTCGTTGGAAAGGCAGTGGCTGTATTATTAGGTTATCTTAATAAAGCATTATGTATATGTCAGTGCTTAGGCATGGTTGGATTCTAAACTCATTTTGGACGTTCTGAATAGCTTCTGGCAATATCCAAATAGATGTTGTGCAGTTTTTTGGGCTTTTTTTTTACCAGTCAGCATACATTTGAATCTGATCTCCAGGCTAATATAAAAGACACTAATGTTTTTAAGCTCTGTATTTATGAACATATTCTTTTTTTTATTTGGTCTTTATATTAGCAGTATACTACCTAAACTTGACTTGGTTTCAGCCTCTTGCAGTTCTTGTACAGCAGAGCCCAGACTGGGGGAGAATGAAGCAGCACAAGGACCAAACAGGTTTGCTACAGTGGTAGAATCTTGCTGATAAGAGGAGAGAGCAGAGTGAAAGAAAAATGAGCTCCCCAGTCTGCTGTTTCTCCTTTTACTGTTCAGTCACAAGGGAGATGGTGGGAAGGAGACCTGTAAGTGAAAGAAAAACCGCAGCAGAAAATATTAGGTGTTCTGCCCTGCCAGAGGCGGCTGTCTTGTGTTGCAGAGCTGTGAAAATCTCCAGGTTGGATGAACAGAAAAACAAATCTTTTGGCAGGTAAAACATTTTAGTAAGTGTATTTAAGGCTCCTTTCACACTTATACGACTTCAAAGTTGCGCAATCTTACCGCGATTTCGTGGCCGCTATTTTGCCGTGATTTTACCGCGATTTTGCCGCGATTTGGGAGCAGTACTACTTTGTACGACTTTGCCACAACTTTGGCATTAACAAATGAAAACATACAGTAGGTGACCACAATATGGTGTCAATCTCGCTGCTGTTATCGGCGAGATTTGACACCTGCGAGCCCCGTCGCGGGGACCAGTGCCGAGCTGGCTCGCTGATCAGAAAAGGAAAACTTTTTTTTCCTTTCGCAAAAAGCGGCAGGCAGTGCTGACAGCTGTCTGGTATGAATCATGAGGGGGAACGCCGCGCCAAGTTTTAAATGAAAAAAAATGGCGTGGGTTCCCCCCTAGGGGCATACCAGGCCCTTAGGTCTGGTATGGATATTAAGAAGAACCCCGTACGCCGAAAAATCGGCGTGGGGGTCCCCCCCCAAAATCCATACCAGACCCTTATTCGAGCACGAAGCCCGGCCGGTCAGGAATGGGGGTGGGGACGAGCAAGCGCCCCCCCCCCCCCTGAACCGTACCAGGCCGCATGCCCTTAACATGGGGGGGTGGGTGCTTTGGGGCAGGTGGGCGCCCTGCGGGGCCCCCCCACCCCAAAGCACCTTGTCCCCATGTTGATGACAAGGGCCTCTTCCCAACAACCCTGGCCGTTGGTTGTCGGGGTCTGCGGGCGCGGGGCTTATCGGAATCCGGGAGCCCCCCTTTAATAAGGGGGCCCCCAGATTCCGGCCCCCCACCCTTTGTGAATGAGTATGGGGTACATTGTACCCTTACCCATTCACCTAGGGAAAAGAGCGTCAATGAAAAAACACAGTACACAGGTTTTTAAAGTAATTTATTAGGCAGCTCCGGGGTCTTCTTCCGACTTTGAGGGTCTTCTTCCAACTTCGGGGGTCTCTCCAGCATCTCCTCCCGGTGTCCTGATCTTCTGCCGGCTCCTCCGCTATCTTCTCCCGCTCTTTTGCTAGCGGGGGCCCGGTCTTCTATGCTGTCTTGTCCCCTCTTCTCTTCTTCCGATGTTGACACGATGCTCTCTCCAGCTGGAATGCTCTCTGAGCGCTCCGCAATGGACAATGGACTTATGAGCATGCTGGGACTGTGCCGTCATAAGGGGGCGTGGTCAACATCACCCGATGACCATGCCCCCTTATGACGGCACAGTCCCAGCATGCCTGGGGACTGTGACCTCATAAGGGGGTGGGGTCACCGCCTATATAAGTCCATCTCGGATTCCGATAAGCCCCCCGCCCGCAGACCCCGACAACCAACAGCCAGGGTTGTCGTGAAGAGGCCCTTTTCCTCATCAACATGTGGACAAGGTGCTTTGGGGTGGGGGGCCCCGCAGGGCACCCCCCTGCCCCAAAGCACCCACCCCCCCATGTTGTGGGCATGTGGCCTGGTACGGTTCAGGAGGGGGGGGGGGGCGCTTGCTCGTCCCCACCCCCATTCCTGACCGGCCGGGCTGTGTGCTCGGATAAGGGTCTGGTATGGATTTTTGGGGGGATCCCCACGCCGATTTTTCGGCGTAGGGGGTTCCCCTTAATATCCATACCAAACCTAAGGGCCTGGTATGCCCCTGGGGGGGAACCCACGCCGTTTTTTTTCATTTAAAACTTGGCGCGGCGTTCCCCCTCATGATTCATACCAGACAGTTGTCAGCACTGCCTGTCGCTCATCGCGAAAGGAAAAAAAAGTTTTCCTTTCCTGATCAGCGAGCCAGCGCGACATGCACAGTACCCTGTCGGCGAGAAACACAATCTCGCGGTCAGGTACTGTACATGGCGTGAGGCTTGTGCTTACAAAGTCGTACTAAAATCATGTCTATATTATTCAGGTACGATTTGCATACTACTTGAGGGTTTAACATTGAGGTCTATGGAGTACAACTCGCATTGAAGTTGGACCAAAGTAGTGCAGGGACTTCTTTCAAGTCGGCACGACTTAAAGTCGTGCCAATATGAATGGTAGTCATTGAAAATCATGGAGAATGACTTATCATATGATTTTGCAGTACAAAATCATGGGACAAGTCGTATAAGTGTGAAAGGGGTCTTAGGGTAAATAAAAAACCTTCGGAGTGCAGCTCCTCCCCCTTATGCCCTTACCTGAGCCCAATCTCAATCCAGTGCTGTGCTGAGCAGTGGCTCTTTCCACTCTCTCCCTCCTCATAGGCTCAGAGACAGCTGTCAATCACAGCCATTGAGACAGGAGCAGGTCTGAGTGGTGCTCTGTGTTTTAATGGACACACAGAGTGTGGCTCGGAAACTAGCTCACACAAATGGCCCCATAGCAAGGGGCTTCCTATAAGGACACTTGGTGGGGGGAATGAGCCAGGAGAGCTAGCAGGGGACCTAAAAAGAGGATTGAGGGTGCTCTGGGCAAAACCAATGCACTGGAGCAGGAAAGACATGTTCAATATAAAAAAAAGAAATATGTGGGTTTACAATAACTTCAAACTTTGTTTTTTAGTTTTGGATATAGTGAAGAAGGTTATTTTTAATCCTGTCATTGTCTCTCCTTTATTGGGAAAACTCACAAGCTGCATTTGCCCAAGTGACTATTGTCACCAGGACAGAAAATTATGTTAATTCCAAAATGTAACATTTGTCCTTAGAACAGGAGGGGAGGGAATTTAGTTGCACACCTTTTCTGGTGACAAATTCATTTTGGAGAGATTTCTTCTGACTTCCTGTTGTGTCTCCAGAACAAGAAACAAAGAGACATTTCCTTAACAATACATAGATAGCAATAATAAAAACCCAACAGAGATTTTAACCCTTTCATTCTGTATTCAAAACTAAAAACAAAACATTTTTGGCTTTAGATACATATATAGACAATCTCTCAAAAAATGTACAAGGAAAATCATCTTTGTACATATACTTTTACAACTGAAAGTGACTAAATCATGAATTGTGAAATGAGAATGTATTATGTAAGAATTGAAGATTTATTTAACAAAAGCAAAGTCTTCTGTGGATTTTTGCATTAGATTTACAATAGTGTCGTTATATGTAATAAGCCTGAAGCCTGATTAGTCCTTATGAAACAGGCTTAACTGTTGAAAGATCAGCACATTATTAGGCAGGAGATAGCACAGCACTGCCAGTGTTACGTAGATGGCTCGCTAATTTTTTGTGATGCCTCACATTGCCAGAAGAATAGCTTCTTATACAGTATATAATTCTACAGTTGCAATATCTTAGTATGCTATCAGCAGAAGTCCAACTAGGAAACAAGCATCATTTTTATGCAGGATCTTTATTATTTAAAAAAAAAAATATGCACAAAGTCTATTATTTGCAATAATTAATTCTGGTTTGTATCATCAAAAAAATGCATTAATTAAAACTGAAACCAGACTGAAGAAAAATGCAGTGGGTTTCCCTCCACATGGTTGAATGCCAGTTTAGTTAGGGGGATTGGAATATGGTAAAATACTTACCTTCCTTGCTCCTGCAGGCTTCCTCTGCGTTGTATGGCAGCCACCCCTTAGTTGCTTCTTTTCACTGCCTGAAAGCTTCTTAATGTCACCATGTACTATAGTCCTGCAATGAAAGCAGGAGAGAGTGCTGGTTGCCAGGGGAGTTGGTGACAGTGAGCAATGAGGTAAGTAACTTACCTTACTTGTCCTCTCCTAGACCAGTGGTTCTCAATCTTGAGGCCAGGGCCTAGTAAATTCTTCCAAAACTTTCTGTACCCCAACAGCAAAAAAATGGTTATTCTCATACAAAACAAAACTATAGGAATGCAAAATATGTATATAAATTCTAGAAAGCTCTGGATGGAGCTAGGTGTCACTATGAGGAGATGAAAGTTCTGGGGGGGGGGGGGATCTGCAGCAAACTTGGTGGCCCTGTATGGAATTAAGTTTCTGGAAGGAACTGGGGGTAACTATGAGCAATGGGTTGCAGCTCTTTGGGGGGTTGGGGAGCTCTCCAGAAGGCTGGGGGGGGGGATGAGATGATATGGAAGACTGGAGGGGCCTGCAGGACCAGGAGGCTCTGTGGAAACTATTGGGGCACAATGGGGGGCTGGAGACTCTGCAGCAAGCACTGTGGGAGGTTGGCAGCCACTGTGCAGAGTAAGAGGATGGTGGGCACAGCGGGCCACTTTAGGAGTTTTGTTGGCACTTAAGGAGCAGGAAGGGGGCCCACTGCAAGGTCAACTATGTCTCCGGTCCATAGTTCAGCTTTATTGTCAACATGTAATATTGAGAACAAATAGTGGATAGTGTGGCTTTCTACAAGCAATACAATGAATCAAACAGCAGCTGTTTGGCACAGGTTTTTTCTGCAACTACCATCCTGATCATCTCCTTATCTACTCAGGTCCACATTCACTCCAGGTTTTCCCAGATTGTAAGGATTAAAAAGGTGGAACATAGAACACAGACCATAGATCCAGAAATAACTCTGTTTTCTCCATAAACGAATACTGTTATTAGAAAGGGCTGTTATGCACTGGTATTTCAGTCCACTTACAAATGGCCCATCCGCGGGCTGGGTCTGCACAACACATTTGTTATTCTTAGTACATTGTGACATAAATCTGTGGCCCTAGGAGTTGCTTTCTGTTAGGCACTGATCCCAGGTAGGCTGCCTAAATAGAAAATTCTCTCTACACAATTCTTTTAAAAGCAGGAAACTGACCAACAAACTCTTATTGGGGATACCCAACTGTCCTGGACTCTCTAACCTTTATCCTCCACAATCAACATATCACATTTTTACAGACAGGTCCAGCAGCAATTTTTCAGAGCACGATGAAAAATTCTTGTGCTTCACATTGAAACATAGGTAATGCCACTTTCTACCCCTAAGGAAGTCCTAAATAACAAAATATGTCCCTAAAAACAAAGGTACCAGTATCGGCCTCTCGATTGTAAGGTGATACTCATATGCCTCATCAAAACAAACCTACTGCAACCCAGGCCAGATTTCTGTTTCAGCAAACCATGGGTACATAAAATTACGTGCCCATTACCTATAAACACATGCTACACCAAACAGGCCTGATGCATACTGGGTGCCAAAAACTCTGCTTTTAAGAGTGTTTGGCTTTTTTTCTTTCTGCCTCTAAATGCCCCTGTACATTAGCCTATGTGCCCATAAACACACACAGGTGTTTACAGGCAGAAAAAAAAACATCACTTGAACATTCAGAAAACATGCCAAAAATGCTATATGCATTTAGTGCTTGAGTGTTCATTCAATTCAATGGCCAGAATAAATTAATATTCTGACCAATGGAATGAATGAGCACTCAAATGCTTAACGTGCCTAAACATGTTTGCAAAACCTGGCTTTGGGTGCATTTTTAAGTTGTTTTTCTCCTGCCAGGAGAAAAAACATTCTGAATAACTGAACAAACTCCCAGTGTGCATGAGGCCTAACCCACTCCTCTGATATGCTAACCGATACACTGAGACTTATACCTAGTACACATGGGCCGAAAGTTGGGCGACATCGGCCAGTTCAATAAAATCAAACAGACATTCGGCTAGTGTGTATATCAGTCAATCCGACAAGCCGGCCGCTTCGGACAAGCATACTGGAAAGCCAGCAGCCGACTGGCTCCCGATCATGACCAGAGTGTCCTGGCGGGTGGAGGGGGCATCCTCCTGTCAGAACACAACAGCTCAGCAGGGGAGATCGCTGTACTAAAGTTGGATCTGTACCTGGTCTGGTACACACTAATGTTTTTTTTCCTTCAACCCAGAGAGTTGTACAGCCATCTCCCCCGCTGAGCTGTTGTGTTCTTACATGGGGACAGCCCCCCTGCCAGAACACTCTGGTCAGGGCTCTCAGCCATTGGCACTGATTGGGAGCCAGTTGGTTGCTGGTTTTCCAGCATGCTCGTCTGACAGAAGCTGGCCAAACGGCCGGCTTGTGTCAGACCAGCTGACATACACACAGGCCGAATGTTGGCCGTTTTTTTATGAACTGGCCGATGTCTCCCAACAATCAGCCTGTGTGTACTAGGTATTACGGTGAAATAAAGGTTTATAAATGGGCTGTAGAATCAAAATGAGCAGAAATTTACATTCCTAGCTTCTACATTCACAACCAGTAGAGCAGTTTGCAGAAAACAAGTCTTCATCCTAACGAGATCATCTGTACAGAGCAGTCAGCATTTCATAAATGCTTTTCCCTGGAAAAGTCAGAGAGTGCACAGGCTAGTGACACATCTCCGCACTGTTGCAAACTCTGTCAGTTTTAGTCAGCTTATTTATAGGAATTAAACTGAATTTTGTATGTGGCTTAACAAAAGAGATACATGAGCCCCACTATTATTAAATATATCTTCAGTGCCATAATATGATTACAGTTATGATTATATAAAAAGATACAGAGTTGATACTGACTGAATATTGTTATAAAGAATGGAAATAGTATTGAATCGGTAACGATTAGAGTTGAAAAAAAAAAATTATTACTCTGTCATTTTGTAGTGATTTGGAAATATGTACATAAAAGCAAATTAATAGAATAGGTAAACTGTAGCTATTTTTAATATTATTTGTATAGAGCAGAATGGTATTATATAGATAGTTTTTCTTTTTTGTAATGTAGCTCCATTAGGGGAAGTCTACTTTCACCTCTTGTCCCAGAGACACAATAGAAAAGGAGAGGAAATCTGCCTACATCCAAATTCCCTTAGTTAGCTGTCACAGGAAGTGGTTGGAAAAGTGGAAGATTTTGTCTATATTGCTTTTCAAACCAAAGTGATGAGATTGGCTTTTGACTTGGATTCAAGTTTGTCTGAACCTGGAGGTTGAATGTCATTGCTGGGCCAATTAGCTGCAGGTGGGAAATTCTCTGTCCCACAGCTTTCATAAACAAAGGAGCAAAGATGCTTGTGACATCAATGGCCTAATATGGGCACATTGCCATTGTAGGTTAATGCCATTGACCTAACATGGCCTTGTGACTATATTAGGTCAATGATGTCACAAGCAACCTTGCCTCTTGCATGCGCTCATTTGCCAGGTGGTCAATTTCCTGTCCACAGCCGATTAGCCCACCAAAGAGAGCTAACTTTTGGGTTCTGACTGAACCGGAGCTTACTAGGGACACTAAAAGCAATAAAAACTGATAGAGGTTTTGGCTGGAGATGCTTAGGAATATCTAAAATATTCATTTTGGGGGTAGGGATTTTATTATGACTGTTTTGTTGTTGTTTTAATTTTTATTTTATTTTTGCCGGTAAAGTTGATGTGCATATAATGCCAAGGCGATGCTGTGGGAGATTGCAATTTACTGGACCACCATAATGCTATGAGCAGATTTCAACTGATGTTGTAGTATGTATCAAATGTTATGCTGTTTATGATGTTAACCATTTTGTGATGTAACCTAGTACTAATAGAAAGGGAAAACTGACATGTTCTAAAACAACAATTTTAAAGGGTAAACAGAGAGACAAGCAGTTCAGTAGGAAGTGTTGACCATAGTAAGCTATAAAACAGTTGCAAGAATGCTTTGGTGCTGTTATTACTTCATAGTTGTCAAGCTGTTTAATCATGAATATCTGAAGATATATTACCTTTTCATCAATTCCTTTGCAGTAGTCCTAACTAATTAGTACTTTGTTTTATGATGTTCTTTGTGGGTCTTTACTTTCTTAGGTTAACTAGTGCAGTCTAATTATTAATGAATATGTGCATTGTGTGGAATCTTGCAGCTTTACAGGCAGCTGTAGTGAATTAGATGAAACTGCTTGTATAACTGAATGAGCCCACAGTTCAGCTTTTAGAAATACTTTCCACTATATGAGTGAATTAGTAATGTAGATGCATTACACTTGAGCATCATTATTAATAGGACAATGCTAAGTCTGTTTACAGCTAAAGAGCATCCTGTAAGCAGTTACAGAAAAACATATCCCCCAGTTCTGAATAGTCATTCTACTTCCTTTGGGTTGGGGTTAACATTTCTTAGTATATTTTTATAGTGCAGGTTATAGTCTAACTAGATTAACAATTTATATACTAGAGATGAAGATGTCTGGTTGATGTTGAAATAACCAAAGGTAACATCGTTGACTTACTAGAATACCAACACTTAGAAATCTATCATTGTTGCTGCAGTATAGCAAAAGGTAAAGTATGTGACTTCTATCTATGAAACATGTAATTTGTAAAACTCTGCCCCACTTTGTCTTCAAATGAAGTTACATAGTTACATAGTTACATAGTAGGTGAGGTTGAAAAAAGACACAAGTCCATCAAGTCCAATCTATGTGTGTGATTATGTGTCAGTATTACATTATATATCCCTGTATGTTGCGGTCATTCAGGTGCTTATCTAATAGTTTCTTGAAGCTATCGATGCTCCCCACTGAGACCACCGCCTGTGGAAGGGAATTGCACATCCTTGCTGCTCTTACAGTGAAGAACCCTCTACGTAGTTTAAGGTTAAACCTCTTTTCTTCTAATTTTAATGAGTGGCCACGAGTCTTGTTAAACTCTCTTCTGCAAAAAAGTTTTATTTCTATTGTAGGGTCACCAGTACGGTATTTGTATATCGAAATCATATCCCCTCTCAAGCATCTCTTCTCCAGAGAGAATAAGTTCAGTGCTTGCAACCTTTCCTCATAACTAATATCCTCCAGACCCTTTATTAGCTTTGTTGCCCTTCTTTGTACTCGCTCCATTTCCAGTACATCCTTCCTAAGGATTGGTGCCCAGAACTGGACAGCATACTCCAGGTGCGGCCGGACCAGAGTCTTGTAGAGTGGGAGAATTATCGTTTTATCTCTGTAGTTGATCCCCTTTTTAATGCATGCCAATATTCTGTTTGCTTTGTTAGCAGCAGCTTGGCATTGCATGCCATTGCTGAGTCCATCATCTACTAGGACCCCCAGGTCCTTTTCCTTCCTAGATTCCCCCAGAGGTTCTCCCCCCCCCCCAGTGTATAGATTGCATTCATATTTTTGCCACCCAAATGCATTATTTTACATTTTTCTACATTGAACCTCATTTGCCATGTAGTTGCCCACCCCATTAATTTGTTCAGATTTTTTTGCAAGGTTTCCACATCCTGCGGAGAAGTTATTGCCCTGCTTAGCTTAGTATCGCCTGCAAATACAGAGATTGAACTGTTCATCCCATCCTCCAGTACCACAGCAAGAGCTACTACACTAAACTGCATGTGACCTTTTACTATATAGGAGTACTAATTCTGTTTCAATCTTTTTATTGAAGTATAGGAATACAAAAGTTATGACAAATAATTTGTATCTTCCGCAATGTAAAATACAGAGTGAATAGGTAAAAGTCAAAACATTTTTAAACTTTAAAAAAATAAAGCTGGGGGCGTGGCCTAGCACCAGAGGAAGATGGCAATTTAGAAAGAGAGCTCCGCCACAAAGGAGTTCTGTCTTGCCTTTCTTTTGCAGGACAGACTCGCTTACACTGAGTGAAGATGACCGGGAGAAGCACGTCAGCCTCTCGATCCCAGCAGGACCCGTCCACACAGCTAAGCCAGAATATACTGGTGATGTTCCGAATATACTGGCGATGTTCCGCACCCAGCACATCGAAACACAGGCCGCATCTCTTCTCAAAAGCCTTGGACTGGAGTGCGGTGAGCTATGCTGCCACTGCCGATTCTCCAGGTGCCTCAGCTTCAGGTATGCTTACCTCACACTCCTCTCCCCTCTTGTGTCTAGCGGACCTACAGCAAGTGGCCATGGACATTAAAAATACTTTGTCTGCGGCAATCTCAGATCTTAAGACTGACATTAGGGCACGGGGAGTCGGCAGCCATGACACATGGGGCGGCCATCCAGCAAGTCCAAAGAGTCACTAGTCTGCATGCCCAACATCTGATAGACATGCACCGGCACATGGAGGACCTGGATAATAGGGGCCGCAGGCGCAATCTGCGGGTGAGGGGAATACCAGAGTCAGTAGAGGGGCCCCAATTGCAATCAGTCGTCTGGGCCATTTTTAACACTTTGCTGGGAAGGCCTCCTGATGCCCCTGTGGAAATGGAGCGGTGCCACAGAGCACTCCGACCGAGGGGTAGGGACACCGATCCACCCAGAGATGCTGTTTGCTGCCTGGTCAGTTTTACCCAGAAGGAAGACATACTGCGACTGGCACGCACTCATGACCATGTGGAGCACGAAGGTGCACGCATTCAGCTGTTCCAGGATCTCTCGGCCATCACTCTCCAGCACAGGAGAGACCTGCGTGCGCTCCTACAAGTGCTCTGGGACAGACACATTGCTTACCGGTGGGAATTTCCCTTCTGTTTGCAAGCTACCACTGGAAATCGCACGGCACTACTGAGAACACCAGCAGACTTGCAGTCTTTCTGTGATACCCTGGGCATCCCGGTTGTCGAGGTGCCAGATTGGTATAGTGCATTCCTGCAACCAGATCCCTGGATCCCTACACAGCCCGATGCCACTCCTCGATCACAAAGAAGCAGACAAAGGCGGCGTAGACCCTCTGCCAACTCTCCGCCAAGAATCTGTTAAGACATGGAGACAGAAGACAGCCCATGAGCCTCCCCATTGTCTGTTCGCCGCAGACATCTTGGAGAGCAGACCTATGCTCCCTCTACACCTTTTCGTTGATTCCCAGAGATCTATAAGTATTGCCTAACCCTAGTATGCTATTACTGACCTTTAGCTGCATCTATAGCCTTCCCTATCATGCACTGGAGGTCCCCCTTTTTTTTTGTGCATTTGGGACCTCAGTTTACTCTGCCAAGCCTGGGGGAGGTCATGCTCATAGGGACCTGGCATTTCCTTGGCATACGGTGTGATGGCGGTTGTACTCATTGCAGGGCTCTATACCAACAAAGAGCAGAGGTGTGCTTCACTTCTTTAGGGCATCCAAGCTTGGGGTGTCCTGTATACTGCTCCAGTTGCAAAGGAGACTGCATTAAATTGAGCCACAGTTGAACTTTTGGGAGCTGCTTGTTCTCCCCAACGTGCCACTCTGATACACCCGGCTGACCCGGGATACCGGATGTGTGAATACACAAACAGAAGTCTCGCCCTGGTACCTGTGCTGCTCTCTAGTATAAAAATTACAGAACAATTAGGCGAGCAGTGACACATGTTGAGTTTTCTGCAGCTACTACAGTAGGGGTACCCTTGATTTGGGTGACATGCTATGTTTACAAGTTCATGGTTTGTTTTCTTCTCTTTGTGTTTTTTTATTCACTGCTTTTTTGGGTTTTTTTTTTTTGCTTGTTCTCCCATTTGGCGGGTCTCAGGGAAACTTTATTAAGCCTGTGACACTTGAGTGTGCTATTGCCATACAATAGATTGCACCCTGATGTTCCAGTTCCATCTGGGGCGTTCATGGCGGGATCTGCTCTTGAGTGCCACACCAGTCACGCCCCCTTGGAATCCCCGTGTCTTGGACGCTGGGCCCTTGACCTGGTCTGGATCTGGGGAGCCCGGGGCATATACTTCTTAAATGCTAAGGGCTTAAATGTTCTGGAAAAGTATAGCAGTGTTTTGGCTGAAGCACACAGACACATAGCCCAAATTGTCTTCTTACAAGAGACCCACTTTAAACGGGGCTCCATTCCCCGTTTATCTAATATGTGCTTTGCTGAGGTTTATCACACACCCTGTGCTGACTCTAAGACTAAAGGGGTTTCAATTTTGATGGCTAAGTCATTGGTGTTTCACCTCTTTGACCAAATGATGGACCCTGAAGGAAGATTCCTCTTTTTGAAAGGAACCTGGAAAGATATACCAGTGACCCTAGCCAATATATATTGTCCCAACTCCAAACAGGAACCCTTTATAAAGGATATTCTTTTGAAACTTACACCTTTCCAGTCAGGTCTATTAATTCTAGGGGAAAGATTTTAATATGACTCTAGATCCACTCTTGGACACCTCCACTGGTATCTCCTCATTCCCATTTTCTGCCCTGCGTCAAGTGAAACTTCAACTAGCCTCTCTCACATTACATGATACCTGGTGCACTCTTAATCCTGGAGAGAAAGATTATATTTTTTTTCAGCCCCGCATAATCGCTACTCGAGACTGAATTATCTCTTTATACACCAGGCAGACCTATCCTACCTTTACGATGCTACCATTGAAAACATGCTGCTTTATGATCACCATCCGGTTACATTAACCTTACGATTCCCTCAGAGGGAGAGGTATACTAAGCTGTGGAGATTAGATGCCTCCCTCCTGGCTGACCCTGGGACACAGAAACCATTAGGCAGATGCTCAGTGATTACTTCAGGCATAATGGCACGGTGGATGTGTCTCCCATGACTCAATAGGAGGCACATAAGTGTGTGATACGGGGTGACCTGCTTGCCATAGCGGCTAGGAAAAATAAGGAACACCAAGCTTTAGTGTTAAGCCTTTCGGACATGATAACTAAACTGGAAGCCCAACATAAATGCTCCCGGGCTACTCAAGAAGCAAATGAGTTAGCAGATACACAATCACTTTTATTGGGGGAACTCTTCAAAAGGGCAAGGAGACGCCATGTACTATCGACTTTCTTAGCCGACATAGCCCCATCGCTTTATCTACAAGTGACTGGACTGCTTTGGAAGCTCCGCTGTCCACAGAGGAATGGGAGGAAACCCTAAAGGCCACAAAGCCAGGCAAGAGCCCGGGCCGGATGGCTTTTCGGCACAGTATTACAAGTGCTTCACTGACCTCCTAGTCCCACGTTTCCTTAAAGCATTTAACACATTATCTATTACCCCATGCCAGTTTGGAACCTTGTTAGAAGCATACATCTCAGTAATCCCAAAGGAAAACAAAGATCCCACCAATGTAGCAAATTATCTGGCCAATTTCACTCCTGAATGTATACTCACCATTTCTTGGTTTGGAAATGCCTCTATCTTAAAGATGACGGTCCTTCTCCGCATATTGTACAAACTACAGACTGTCCCGACTCATCTTCCGCCCTCCTTCTTTGTAGCCTACAAAAAGATGTGTAGGGTGGGAGAACAAATTGGCGCGCATCGGGTGGATGAAGCTGGTATTACCGAAATCTAATGTGGAATTGGACTTTCTGATCTACCACGCTATTACTGGGCAGTCCATATGAATAGAGTTGTAGATTGGAGGATTCATTCGCGTTATAAGGGATGGGTGAACCTTGAGCAATTGATTGCGATTGATTGCAGGGTCTGAGCTTCGCTTGATTCCATGATTATCCAAAGAGCAGGTACCACCTTCCCTTCACACACATCCTCTCATTGGGGCGCCTCTTCACGCCTTTGACAGGGTCTGTAAAGCCCACGCACTTTCAGTTATGGCATGTTCGATTACCCCTATTAGGGGCAATCTGTCCTCCGGGACTGGCTGCAAACTATCTTTCAAAGGAATGGCCATATGCGGAGATGCTAGCGAAACTTTTCCTTCGCAGGGGCAACTTTGTCCAGCAGCAGGAGCTTGCTGCATTATCCAACACTAAATCCTTCTCTTTTTGGTCCTATGTCCAACTAAAACATTTTCTAGATGATCCGACGAGGAGAGGAAGTTACATGAAACCACCTACGGTCTTTAGAAAAAATGGATACTACTTGAGTAGCCAAAAATCGGAACAATGGAGAAGTGAAAAAATATATATATATAGTTTATTAGAAAAAATACATTGTATAAACACAATAATCACAAAAAGATAAAAGCATGGAAGCTGATACAGTCAGTACAGTAAGCCCTTGTGCGTCTACGCGTTTCGCCGTGAGGCTTCTTTAGGACACAATCAAGGTTCAAAGGCGTAGAAAGAAGAAAAAACAGAGAGCAAGTCTCACTGTCTTTGATCGAATAAGTCTCACATATAGATTCGTATATAGATTCCCCGTAAAGGAAAATTCATTGTGAATATTTTATCTCTTCCAAAGTATTTGGAACAGGGGCCCATGCATATCATGTATTAGAAAAGAAAAGGAGAGACCGTCCAGCTATTGAGACTGAAATATACAGCGTCATAGAATGGCAGTGTGCCTTAATCAGGTAGAGTATTGCTGGTACCAGATGCCGTAGCCTCTACTGGTATAAAATGCATGTCAAAGGTAAGATAATGGCATGCCCCTGGGAGATGGCCAGGTGCTGTACTATGGTCTTTGAATCGTTGTGTTCTGGTGTGGCACCCCATGTAATTTCAGCATTATATGCCTCCATGTTTGAGGAACCTTGCGCTTTGTTACGCTCAGATCATGCGTTCTGGGACTCGGTATTGGACATGGAAATAGAGGATATTAGCTGGGACCGTATTCATTTGTTTATACACAAGGGAACCCTGAATGTGAATACACAGGAAATGGGTATAAACTGAAAAACACCAGAACTACTTCACAAAATTTTCCCGATGGTACTAGATCTGTGTTGGAGATGTGGCAAGGAAGAAGGGACATTTCTCCACATTTGCTTGGCCTGTCCTCTAATTCAGTGGTACTGGAGTAAGGTTCCTGAGGTGTCTCTGCGCTTCCGCTTGAGTTTTCGCCAGCGCAGTACCTCCTTCATCTCTCTAACATAGATCAGTAGTAATGCATATGATTAACGCTGCTAGGCTTTGTATACTGGTACACTGGCGGTCCTCACTGCCTCCCTCAATCAAAGAATCGGCGCAACGAAGCAGCTGTAAAGAGGTGATGGCGGAGCTGATATACACTTCGCAGAATAGAATCTCCAGCTTCTCGGCTACATGGGAGTCTTGGCTTACTTGTAAAATTTCTCAGCTATATCAAGATATAATTCAAAACAAAGATTTATAGATTATCACGGTGCATTATTCACCCCAATGCTGCGTAGGGGCATCGGTTGAATATGGTGGACCTTGTGAGACGTATATACGAGCCAGTAGTGGATGGAGGGGGTAGCTGGTGGTAATCCCACCCCCCCTCTGTCTGTTCTCTTTTATGTGCGGATCCTTTCACCCCCCCCCTGTTCCCCTTGTCCTTTTTTTTTCTTCTCTTTCTTCCTCTCCGCCTAAGTTCTAGTACATGGAGGTAAGGGAATTGGGGGCCATAGGGAGTAGTTGACTCAGACCCTTGTACCATCAGTAATTGCCTGAACGACTAGGAATACGAGTAGTGCTACAGATCGGGCGTTTTTGGATAGCCCTGAGAGGCTTCTAGACAAGTAAACTACCAGCTAGGCGAATAATCTCTGTTACAATGTTATGTGAGAGGCTACTACATTAACACTGGTTACGATCTACGCCTTGTACTTCCCATCGTTTCTGGTGATCTGTATACTGAGATATGATGTACTACAAACAGAAATGTTTTTCTTTTTTGATTATGTAGCGCCCTGCTCCTGAAGAGCAGACGCTATTCTTTTGAAATTTAAATTAGTTGTAGCTGCAGTTTTGGCTCAACTTATTATTGCCTAAATTGAATGGTTTCTGTGCCAGATTGGCTGGACTGTGCAGATTTCCATCTAACCATGGGTGGTGTTGTCATCACTGGTGGAATGGGAACTACTACTACTCGTTGCTCAGAGGATTTTCGGTGGGAGTGGTTCACACACTGGACATTTCTGGGTAGGGGTATTTAAGGCACAGATGCCATCTTACAGGGTTCTTTTTTGCTATCGGTTGGTCCGCGCTTCCTGACCCCCCGGGATCGGGGGGTGGGTTGGCGCTCCCCA